>NC_072831.1:5713257-6344091 GCF_027744805.1 Dunckerocampus dactyliophorus
ATTAACTCGATAATTTTTCCCGCCGCCGTATATGTGCACGCGTGTTTTTCTTGCCTCCAAACAGGCAAGAAGCTGCCTCACTCTGGTCACTGCTTCAGCACCCGGGGGCTATGAAGCTACACGCTTCATAGAACAACGACAAACAGAGTGAGACCTCTTGTCAGTCGTACAGTCTCTTTGTCTCTGGCCACCGGCATACAGAGTAAAAGAGTGGAGCTTTGGGAGAAGCAATGAAAAGTAACATAGGAAAAAGTTGCTTGCAAAACCAAATGTCACAGCCCTTGCATTGGAATATTAATAATGAGCATCAACATGAACAAGCCAGTGTGCCAAATTTATTTGAGAGTTATAGCAACATAAAAGGCAACAAAACGAACTTGCCCACCTCAAACATAGCCACCTGACCCAGTTTTCCCATCTGGGAAAGAAAGTACACATCGAGATGCAGAACCTTTCTCGTAACAGTCAGCACTCACTGAGACGTCTAGTTGGCAAAGTAAATACCAACGGAGTAGTGCAAAATTGTGTGTGTGCACAGTAAGTCATTGCAAAAATAAAAATGCTGCTCTTTAACACAGTTGAAAAGCCAGCATTTCAAGAAATGCTGCAAATGTTTGACTGTCAACACGAAATGCCTGTGAGAGAACGGCACAAATAGCGAAAGATGACTTATTAGAGGGATTATTGCCTTATTATTATAATTATTATACATTGTCATCACAGTGTCTTATTTGGTCTGAAAAAATGTTGACAATAGACTAAATAGAATAAAAATAGAATAGAATAAACAATTTTAAAATACACCATTGTCAGAGACAAATAAAAGTTTGTTTGACTATGACTGGCCTTATTTTTTCATTGTACTGTACCTAAAAATAATGTTACAATCTCGCCTCATCTCGACCCCATGCATCGTCTCGTCTTCTGAGTTGGGGGCTTCGTGACACCCCTACCTGTGAGTATGCTGGCCATCTAATAGCTAGGACGTTTTCAACTTCCAGGATTGTGTACAGATCCTTGCAACATGGGGCTGTGCATTAAATTAGGGTTGCGCATCGATGGGAACCGGGAATAACATTCTGATTCTCACCGGGATTGTTCATTTTTTAAAATTTCGATTTCTACTTTCGATGATCACAGGGTCTGGACGTTGACCAGAACCCGCAAAGTGTTACTCCAGTCACTGTACTTGTTGTACTTATTCTGTATGCAGGGTAGTAGGAACTCTATAACATGGTTAAGTTACACTTTGTCTATTCTGCATCATAAGAAACTCTCCAATACATAAACAACAGGATATATGTGTCATTGTTTTTTCATGAGGTCAAAACTTGTATGTTCAAGTTCAATGGTTTGATATTATTTACGGGTTGAAAATAGCCCTGTGAGAAATTCATAGTAAAGTAATTCATAAAAAGTTCATATAATTAAAAAAAAAATCACAGAGACATTCAGACATTTCCTCCACAAACTTTGGTTAGCGCCCTAACATGCAAACTATTATGACCCTACCTCTAAAAAGAATCAAAATCGAGAATTGTTAGGAAACGCAATCGAAACGAGGAATCGGAACCGGAATCGCTCACATTCAAACGATGCTCGACCCTAATTATCACGTTGCAACATGAGTTCATGGTCGTGCATAAACGGCACGACAATGGGCCTCACGATCTTGTCACGGTATCTCTGTGCATTCTAAATAAATAAAATGCACCTGTGTTGCGGATCAAGTGGCCCATGGTGGTGTGGGGGGCGTACGTTATGGTGTGGAATACCACATTTTTCGGCCCAAAATGTTTAGTTTAGGAAGAGTTAACTTGCAAAAATATTATTTAAGATAAGGCATCCAAAAAACAGAAAACCACTGTGCTTGAAGGAAATCATTTTTAAAAATGCACTGTGGCACAAAAACTAAAACAAAGGAGTAATAGGAAGAGGTGAGGTGGGGTGAAAAGCCTGAGCCAGAAGGATAACAAATGCGTAAGGCTGAATGAGCATAGAGAACATCACACAGACCAAAAATACAGAACCCCAAAGAGACTGGCAGGTAAGCACAACTGGAATCAGCAACGTCAAAGGCGTGTAGGAACACGAGGAAAAACGTTGAGTTTAATAAGCTGGACTCATGGTTAGTTGGCAGCACGTGTGGCTTGTCACTCCGTCCCAAACCGGAATTAAGGCAGCCTACGACGGAATCAGAACATAATCTGTAGAAGGAAATGATATAAAAGACAGGAACGGAACGTGACCCAAAGATTCCCATAGAAATGATTCCAGCAACAAAAGTTTGACATTCTGTAATTTCACATTTCCCGTACAGCGTTTCAGTTTATCTTTGGCTTTTCAGCATTCACATGCAATTTTTTACACAAATCACCTTCTGGAGTTATACGAGAGAAGCTCATACACTGGTGGGTGAGTGCTGCACCAGGCCAGGAGCCACATTTGTAGAAACAAAAGCTCATGCCATCAAGGGAGGTGCAACAGTATGCGGGTGAACTGTGGGAAAGATAAACCTTGTCGTTCTTTCACCCGCATGCGTGGAAAAAGCAAGTCAGTACTCTGGGTCAGTCTCTGGAGAAAAGACATTACACTTTTTACAGTAATAATCCAATTACCAAACACCTGCAGACTTGCAATAACAGTTTCTGTGCCAATACGCCTCTCTACTCTTAAAATGTTATTCTGCATTTAAAGATAATTACACTTGATTTACTTCAACTAACTGTAGTTGGTAATCTAACTATATTGTTTTAACTAAAACAAACAAAAAAAACAAAAAAGCAGCCTCATTACGTGCATTAAGTTTTGTATTTTTTGTATATATTGACACTGTAAACAAAAGCGATGCATTAAAATTCTTAATGTTATTGAAATTGCGCTGGAATACATTGTTTTGAAAGGTGCGTCAAGTGCTCTGCGTGATTGTAAGGCGGTGAGGTTCAATACTACTCTTCACCAGAGGTGAATGGGTCGATAGCAATGATATTGGTACTAGCGTGATTAGATTGATCTTTTTCATCTGTCATTTATTTTTATTTTCACAAATGTCTGTAGTTTTTGTTGTTGTTGTGTTGTTCATAGTGCTACATTGCTGACGTTGTTATATTCATATATTGGTATATTGTTGACAAACTCTTGGACATTGTCGACTGTGTAATACAGCCCAACCTTGGATAATGTACAGTAATTAATCTGAAGGTCTTTTTACCATAAGAAATAATCCATTCTGGACACCCAAATATGTTAACACAAAACACTATTTAAAAGTATTAGAATGGTAGTTTTACATGCAGAAAAAAATTAGAAATGCATATCAATACATATAAATGACGAACAAAAGGGATGAATGAACTGGGGATGTTCCGATAGATCAGCCACCGAATAGTACCGGCTGATTTCTGAAAATGCTGATAAATGCCTTTCTAAGCCGACCACAAAAGCCGATAGCCATGTGACGGCGGTATGACTGTTCATGTCATGACAACACAGACATGACATGAATGTGCATGTGTGCTGCGTCACGTAGGGTTGACAACACCTGTATTGAGCCGACAAGGGACGCACTTGGTCCCGTGTTGGCGCGAGACTCAACACTAGTCCGTAAAACCTCCAATGGTTTCAGTTTGGCAGCTTGACACAGGCTACGCCAATCGATGCCAGTGTGTTTGATAAATGCCTTATCAAACCTATTGGTGTTCGGCTTCCCTTGCATCATTCTATACACGCTTTGCCTAGCTGTCCGCAGTTAACTGGCTCACTAGCTAGCTACTATTATCCGCCTAGCTTCTCGTCTTTGGACCCCGAATGTGACTTTTTATCAGAGTGGCATTTTGTTATGAAAACAAACAAGCAATGCAGTTAGTTTGGAGCTTGTTTTCTCCTACAGGGAAGTGGATATTATGTCCATCGGGTACGTACTAAATTTTACAAGTGTCTATTGGTGTCATTATGCTAATTACGTCTTGTCCTCCAAACACTATTTGTATGTTGTTGTTTAATGAACATGACCTATTCTCATCATAAATACATTGAACCATGTACAGTTAATCCATGTGATCGGCATTGGCCGATTTCACTCATGGATGATCGGAATGTGCAGCATAAAACCCTGTTTCCCAGAATGAACATTTAACGTCACTTTTACCTTCATTAAAGATGTGATTGTTGACAAAGACGGCGATGTGGCAGCGAGATCAATATGGACACTGGTTCCGTATTTTGCGAGTTATTTCTTGAGTTCAATGGCGTTCCTCACCTTCTTTATCAAAATGCTGGCACTTACTTACGTTCTTTGGCTCCATTTTGGGTTATTTTGCAGCTGTGATCAATAATAGTTAGCAAAGAACTAACAATACCCCTTTTCCACTATGCCTGGTTCGGAGATTTCTTGGAGTTGGTTCTAAGAGCTTTGCTTTTCCATGGTTACGATTCCACCATTGGTTTGAACTGAAGCTGTCTTTTTTGCTTCAACTCTGGCTCCACAAGCTTACCAGACCGGGTGGGCAAAGCGTTCCCATAATGAGGTGGGCGGGGTTACCTAAAAAGAAGTCTGTAAATTACCTCCATCTTTATTACAATGCACTGCAAACTATCCATCCATCCGTCCATTTTCTTTGCTGCTTATCCTCATTAGGGTTGCGGGGGTATGCGGGAACCTATCCCAGCTGACTTCGGGCGAGAGACGGGGTACACCCTGGACTGGCACATACAGACAAACAAGCATTCCCACTCACATTCATACCTATGGACAATTCAGAGTCTCCAATTAACCTAACATGCATGTTTTTGGGATGTGGGAGGAAACCGGAGTACCCGGAGAAAACCCACCAGAACATGCAAACACCACACAGAGATTTGAACCCAGGTCTTTCAGATCTCCTGTCTGTGTGGCCAACATGCTAACCACTCCAGCGTGTGGCCCCATTGCAAACTAACAATGGAAAATGCTCCGACAACATGGACACCAGAGGAAACCTGCTGTGTCTTGTCCATTTGGACATCCAAAGAGGTGCGGAGGAAATTTGAAACGGCAACAAGAACTTGGAACGCACCAGAGGCGGGATGGCTGGTGCGGGTTTTGTTCGGTCTTTCAAACAAATAAATAACAAACCTAAGATATTCAAGAAGGACTACAGAGACCAAAAGAAAGACCAAGGCAGGAGTGGCAGTGGTCTGAGGAGAGTAATGCCTTATTTTCAGGAGCTCGACAAAGTTTTGAGTGGAAATGCTGTTAACATTAGCATGCTAGCTTGCTATTGTCGAATGAATGAACGCCTCGCCACCCTCCCCTTCTCATTTGTGCGTACGGCAGCAAACTACTTTCATTGTAAACCTACAGTCATGTAAGGAGTAACACTTATTGTGCAACTGTGTTCTGGTTTAGTGTTTTTATCTTTCTGTCAGAAACCAATGGTGATGATTACCCTGGTGATGATGCATTCTGTGGTAAGAGTATGTTACGCACACAGTTGGACTTACGCAGTGTATTCATGACACGACACGACACTCATAACGCTCGCCATATTGCATGCTAACCGTGAAATGTACACGAACCGAGGCAAAATTATTGTTACCATTTTTTACATAAACCAAAAAATACCGATGTTCCAGTGTAAAAGGGGTTAAGGCAGCTGGTCATGTGGAGATGTTGCAGGGCGCTTCCCTCAAGACTGAAGGCCCTCATCTGTGTGGCCCTCGTCTTTTTCAATGTAGTAGTTCACAATGCCCACCTGACAAAGGACTTCTTCCAGAGTAATAACTTCACCCTTTGGGATCATCCCGAGTGTTCCCCTGATCACAATTCAGTTGAGAACATTTGAGGATGGATGGCAAGGGAATCTGACAAAAATGGACATCAGTTCCAGACAGTGGATGCCCCCCGCGGAGCCATCTTCACCACCTGGAGCAACATTCCCATGAGCCTCGTGGAAACACTGGCATCAAGCATGCCCACACCCATTTTTCAGCTTTAACAAGAATGGCACAGCTAATCATTTCTGACTCCTTTGTTGAATTTTTATGTTTTTGGTGAGGTTCAGGTGTTTTTGAGCTATGGTCTTAAACTTTTGCTCAGCTGACGAACAGCCTATTTCACTTTAGTGCTTGTTTGCAATAAATTGCTTACTCAAAATTGTTTATGTCTCACTCCCATTTCTCCTCTTTGCATTTTGAAGCTCTACTTGTACTCAGAACCTCCTTAACAGCCAACAGTGCAAAATATAAATTCTTGCAATTTTTCAACCGGTCTTAAAAAGGAGTTTTGCTGGCTGTTCCAAGATTTGTTGGAATTATAATTCTTTTGACCACAGAAGTGTGCACACACCAGCAGCCTATGCTTGAACCTACAGTACAAATAGAAATGCTCGGGCTTGTGATGAGTCCTGCTGAGAATGTTCAGGCCATAAACTTCAACAGTGTACTTTGCCCCTTGCCTTCTCAGTGGCATACTTTCCTTACAACAGTGGGTGACCACACCTGCATTCAACATCATCTATGGGGGCACGCTCAATATGTGCAAATATATATTTATGCACATCAGTGGGAGTTTTGGGCGCCCTTTCTCCCTTTTAAAGGGTGAAGACATAGAGTGTCCCTGAATTCTGGATGTGTAGGCAAAAATGCATATACTGTATTATACAATAAAACAAAATGATGTTAGTATTTTACGTAACATGGATACTATAAATAATTAATATAACATAAATATAGTAATTATACAGTTGACGTGTTTTGTATTTTTTCTTAATTACCAATTAAATTACATTACAATTTGTATAGTTCACATTTATTATACTGTATGTACTGCATATACAGTAATCCCTCATTTACCGTAGACAAATTGTTCCAGAACCAACCATGATAAGTTTATTAAAATGGAACATTTTCGTAGTTAGAGCATAGAAAACATAGAAAACCTTCTAAATATGTTTTTTTTTAACATTATTAGAGCCCTCTAGACATGAAATTACACCCCATCATCACCTTTACACTCGTATTACCCAATATAGTAGACATATTAACAGAAAAGAAGCCATAAGACTCGTACACGTGTGTGTTGCTGCATATATGATCCGGTGTTGGACAGGAAGTGACGCTGAGTTTTTGCTTGCCGTGGGTTATGGCCACAACAGTAGCTCGTGTTAGGGATTATTGTGCCTATTGTGAGGTAACTCAAATCTGCGGTAAAAGCCTGTTATTCCGGCCTTTACGTCTGGTGCTTGTGTGTCTCTCACCAAAAATTACAGTAACATTACTGACACCTAGTGGCCAGTGTAGAATACGACATATCGCAGCATCTTCGAATGCCTGATATTTACATTTTAGTTCATTTAGCCATTTGCATGCATGAAAATGCTTACTTTCGGCAAAAAATATGTAAAAGGTACTTAAATATTCATATTTTTTTACTAATAATAGGCTGTATTTGACCACAAAACAGCACGATTTATTGATTAATATAGTTGTGAAAAACCTTCATAGACTGGAGCCTTGGAATTCGAAGCACAAAGTGGCGAGGGACCACTGTATTCTCTACGGACGCCCTGTACATCGAAAGACTGAGCTGGAATCTTAGAGTCTGTGCATGTTACAACATTTCTGGGAAACAAAACTGTAACTGACATGTAAACAGTTGGGGCATGTCTTAAATCATTGAATGGACTGAGCAAATCACAGATACGACCACACATCGTAAGAAAATAACTGGTAAGCCCTGAATGTCGTACTTTGATGGAGTGGCGGATGAAGATTTGACCCTGGAATTTTCCATTGCGATGAATACACTTACTACTGTGTTTCTCCACAGCCTTTTCATTCAACTCTGTTGATAATAGAAGTTGTGCCCTGAGCAAACAGCCCATTTTGTTTCATGTGACTATATCGTCAATGTCAGACTTTGATCTCCAATATATCAGCCCCCACCCTCGGTCACACTCCCACCGAGTCAAACGTGAACTATTCACTGTCCGTGACTTCCTGCAAATAGGAGTGAGTAAAATGTGCTTGAGCTCCTTTCATGTCCTACTGTAAACACAGCGCAGCTCTGGCACATGGCATAAAAAGAAACTGGACGTAAGAAAAATGGAGCGTTATGACAGAGCACAGAGATTTAAACAGGATGACTCGAATTTGGACTCAAAGCTCACTTTAAGTCTTTCTCCAATACCTTAAAACAGTTGGACGTGTTGTCAGCTTTGATCTGTCACATGCATGACTGACGTCCAACATGTCTGAAAAGGAGTAGCGAGAAGCAAAACTTATTAAACTGGAAAAGCACTCGGAGAGCGCAGACCTCCGCCAAGCGCCATAGTTCCCCCCATATTGTGATTTTTAACCATAAATATTAGTCCTGCATTTATTTATCCACATGTTTAGTTAGATTCCTTGACCATGAAAATGTGCCATTAGCAATGGGATTCATAATGATATCAATATTAGTTCAGTAGTAATTATTCAATGGTGGTTTTCTTCTGGTCCATAGCTTTTGAAGATACAACAAGTCCGTTGGCACACTCCAGATTCCACAGAGTCTTGGCTATATTCTGTATAATGGTGATTGTTGCATGTTTATAGCTTCATTTGTTGTCTTCCTATGATGAAAATTCCAAAGGGACCCTAGTTTTTCATAGTATCTGGGATTTTTCCATGATCTGTATCAGTCTTTGATAGGTTTGTAGAAACTGTTGGAAACTTGTCCTGTATTTTTTTTCCAAGTGCTCTGACCATTTTTGGTGACGTTATAAGCACAAATGCCAAAAATGGTTGTATCTCGCAATGTTAAAGAATCCTTTAAAACCTAGATCCAGACGGTGATCCGGATCACCCCCAAAATTTAATCAGTTCTTCCGTATCCCATTTCCGACAATTCCTGAAAATATCACCCAAATCCATTCAGAACTTTTCAAGTTATTTTGAACACAATCAAACCGATAAACGCCGACAAAAATAGAACCTTTGCGCAGTGCTTGGTGAGGGCCCTGACTGCACACCATTGAGTTTTCAGCATGCCATCGTATATCATCTTTTAAGAAACCATCTCTCAAACACTTGACACCAATTTGGCCCCATTTCTAAAATACCATTTTTATCCAAAAATTTTGAAAAAAAAATTAAATTGTTCACAAAACATTGGTTTTCTCTGCACCAACAAGGTCTACATGGACGATCTTATGGCATCGATATGATCGAGTATGATGCTCGAACAAGCGCTTATTGTGCACTTTATTCATCTGATCCCCCCCGACGCCATAAATAAAAATTTCCAACAAGAGCAGGTGTCAAATGGATGTATTATGCCGATGTTGCCCAAGTGTTGTCGAGTGGACTGGAAGCTGTACTACTCCGGCAGAACTGGAGAGGCTTTTTTTTTTTTAAATGAAAGTTAAAATACAGAAAAAAATTCGGGAAGCTATTTAAGTTGCCGGGAAAGATGCGCAGAATACGAGCGTTTCCAGGTGAAAGCGAGGAAAAAAAATCAGTCAATCTGAAAATAATGCATGGCATCTTCGTTTTTGGGACTGTCAACCCATAATATCTTATTTTTTTCCAGCTGGAAATCTCACGGCTACACCCTGTTTTTAAAAACTTGCCGTCTTCTTCATCTTAGCTATGTAAATGAAGTTGAAATGAAGGAAAACTGCCTCACGAAGCAGGAAGACAATGGTGAACCCAAGGGTAGTTTTGATGTTGGTGAAAGACCTCAAGCTATGCTTTCAAACACTGGAGGGAGCCTGCTGCAAAGTACCCAAGGCAGAGCAGTTTGATTTCCCCAATGTTCATAATTAAACAGTTTCTATTTGAATAGGCAGCAGGGAACACCTTCGCTTGTGTTATTTTAGTGGCTATTGTGTTTGATAAACATAATACTTTGAAACTTTGATACTGAATCCTTTGGTGTATGTTAACTTTGGCAGTCGCCGAAGGATTCTGGGGATGCTTTTCCTGTGAATTACTGTGCCTCCACTGTCCACCACCCACCAACTAAGGTCGTAGAGTTCCCTGCAGCCACTGTTCCCTGAGCTGAGGAAGGAGACACACAGGGAAGACATTGTGATGCATCTTGGGGTGAAAACTTATCTCAAGTGTCTCCAAGGTTTTTTGAGAAAACACATCAATGTAGATTGTTTTTTTTTTTTTTTTTTTTTTACATGGCTATCTTGTATTGCCAGACTTTGCTTCATACTCTCTCAGACCATTACAGATTTTTTAATGCAACAGGAAGCTTTCAATTCCACTTATGCTACAGTATATGCTTTATGAACCTCTGAACTTGAAATCTGTACCTTTGGTATGGGAGGCGGTACATTTCCATAGTACTGTGCGAATGAGGACAGTTCAGAAGCTCTTTTGGCTAGCCTCTGAGCAACGCAGGATGAGTCCTGGATGGATGGGAACTTGAGCTGAAGGCCGCGCTGGAAGAAAGGCAGAGTCAGCAAACAAGCAATTGAGCAAATAAGCCACAGTTTTAAACTCGCCTTTCCTGTGTCCACACACTTTTATTGCAGTGCTACTTTGCCTTGGTCATGACATGATACTGTATGTACGCTCTCTTTCTTTTGAATTAGTCATCTTCATTTATCAAAGACATAGGAGCAGAGACCTTAGCTGGCGTCCGAAGGAAATTTCAAACTTATAAAATGTTCCGGTTCAATCTCTCAATCAACTATTTATAGAGCACCTTAAAAAGCAACAAATCAGAGACCATCCCTTCTAAAAATGTTACACACGGGTATGGCTACCAGATGTGCTTTGTGATTCTTTCAAAACTAGGGCGCGCTAAAAGCTCTGCTATTAATTTATGTCTGTGTTTGTATGATTGTTCTGCGGTAGTGCTACAAATTTCCCTTGAGGGATAATGAAGACAGATGAGATCTTACATCCGCTTGCATTGAGGTCCTATAAACACGGGCTGAAATACAGTGTAATCTCCAAAGTTGTTCCTGGTTGTGTCTAATTGACTTTGGTTGGATTCGTTGGAATTTGGAAAATAATTTTTACTGTATAAATTAATGCAAACACTATTCAAGGGTCAAACTGTCACCACTATATAACCATTATTAACTCATTCAATATCAAAGACGAATTCATACTAAAATCCTGAATGCCGGTTCCCAACAACGTATTTATACGTCTTTTACGTTTTTTTGCGAGAGGCAAAAAGAGGTGATGAGTCTCCACTAATTGATTTAACTTCAGAGCAATTTACAGCATAAAAATGTCCACAAGGTGGCAGAAGAGCATTTGATAAGATCTCCACAGAGATCATATGAACGAAAGAATCACACATGACAGGAAGGAGGAAGTGGGAGAGCGTAGAGGAGTGTTAGTAAAAGCAAAAAATATTTGTGTCAAAGTGAAAGTTATGCTTGAAATGTATTTTTTCATTAAAAGCTGGTTTGTAGTCAGGAAGTGATATTTTCCTGAACCTTACCTATGATCTACGGGAAAAGGTAGGAACACATTTTTTTCTGATGAGAGACGGGAGCGTAATCTTTCTTTTGGTAGGTTCCGTGTTTATATAGCCATAGAACACTATACTGTGTGCCTTGAAAGATCAGTCCAAATCGTCTAAAATAGCTGGTACTGAAGGGGTTGTCTGCTGAAAAATGGCTGGGATTGAATGAGTTAATGTCAGTGTTTTTCAATACTACAATTTTAACAATCGAATGATACAAGAGTAAAAATAGGTAAATCAGTACCAATTTCCATCCAATTTCTACCGCTTATCCTATTCAGGATCACAGGGAGCTGGAGCCTATCCCAACCGACTTTGAGCAAAAGACAGACTATACCCTGGTCTGGTCGCCAATCAATCAGGCACATTCAGTACCAATCACATTCACACTGTCACTGAGTGGGAAATGAACCTCCGCTGCCTGCAACTGAAGTCAAGCGAGTCAACCAACAGACCACCACTGACTCTCCAATATTGCCTCAGCGTATGACAGTTCTCTGTGGAACAGTGGAACCTTGGTTGGCATCACTAATCCATTCCAGAAGGTGCGACTCTAACCAAACTTTACTTTTTGAACTGTATGTAAATCCATTTCATCCTTTCCAGAAAGCCAAAAATGTTAACACAAAACAGTTTTTTACAGTTTTACAATGATAGTTTTGAATGAAAGGGAAAGATTGACGTTTAAGGTTACTTTTATCGTCACTGAAGACGTTAGTCGTAGACACGAGATCCACACAGAACCCACCTTGGTATTTTGGCATCAGTTATTTCTTGAATCCAATCGTGTTTCTCACCTCAAGTCTCTGATTTTCTTATTGACCACGGCTGCAAAACCACCCAAAATGAAGCCAGAGAAAGTTGCAAGTGCCAGTATTTTGATGAAGACGGAGAGAAACAAGATTGAATTCAAGAAATAACACAAAACACAAAGGTGGTGTTCATGTTGATCTTGCCGCCACATTGTGTCTTAAATGTTCATTTATCCTTTTCATTCATCATTCATATGTGTTTAGAATTGTTTTATACAAGTAAAACTATAACTGCACATTTCTAAAAATGTGTTTTAATCGAACATTTTTGAGACTTGTGGCGCAACTGTGTTAGTTAGCCAAGAACTACACAGTCAACCGCTGATGAAATCATGGAGGGGCGATGGAGCTGACTTCCAGTTTCTGTTTCCATTTAGTGGCAATAATAAAGGCTGCTAACAAGGACGTTTTACGATTAATAAAGATTAAGAACACAGTTGGACTCATACAGTGTATTAATAACGCAACAAGATGTGCACTATATTGTACGCTAACAAGAAAATGTAAGAAAAACAAGGCAGTTTTGGCCTAAATTTTTTACGTTAACTGAAAAAAGTGCTAAATGGGGCATACACTAACCAAGGTTCTGCTCTATCCGTCCATTGAACTGTGTTCCAGTGTATTTTCAGTATGATTCCAATTGTGTTTAACATTTTCTATAGTGAAAATCACTGAATTTCCACATTTCCTTATCAAATACAGCGCAGATGCCTAGGAGGAGGCTGCCGCAAACGTCTCCTGTCTACCATCTGAGTGCACTCAGTGAGTGCACCGAGTTGGATCATGGCGCCTGCCAGTTTCTGTTAGTCAGCATGTTGGCAATAGTATAATGTTGCGGAAACATTTGTTATACACCATGACTTTCTATCACCTGTGTAATGTCTTGTAAGTGTGATGTTATTATTCTTATAAAATATAGAGGTGTCATACTGCAGTACTCTCCCCATACTGAAGGGGTGGGGGTGTGTGTGAGCTGGATGGCGCTTGTCACTGCCGTCCTTCCATAGAGAGGAAAAGACAGCAGTGGCACCAGCTGGAGAGCAGCAAGTCAAATGCATTCAAGATATTTTTATGCTCTGGTGAATCAATGATTGATTAATTTCAGTATCACAGCTTTTCCTGGAGAAGGATAGGGTGCATGCACTTTTTATACAAATAAAAGGTAAGACCATACATTTGTGTTCTGCGCATGTTGCATTCGAAAGGAATCTTGTGTCTTTGGCAGCAACTACTTGTAAACATGACGACCCCCACACTTTTGGAGTGTGGGGGAAACAAGCCACCTCGTTAGTGTGGTGAAAGACAGGACCATTATGTCTTTTATTAATGGTAGAAATAACCGCATTAGCGAAATCTATCAGAAGGTGAGCAAGAAGGTATGCGAAGCAGCGTTTGTACGAACACATCTTCAAAAGTGTCCGGGGGGCTCTGGGGATATAGCATGGATATGGATGGCACAGCTCCGGCTCCATTTCCTATTTCTTCATGTTCTCGCCTTCCATTAATGAAGAAAGTGAGACAGAATAGCGTCAGTACTGGTGGTGGCTCAGTACTAGCACCAAAACGCAAACAAAGGCTTAATTATCTGCCGTGCCAGTGTTGTTTTTAGATACAGGAAGAAGAAGCGGAAATGGCGCATGTTGCATCATGACGTTTATCGTGCGTCGAAACATGTCCGTGCGGGTTTTTTAAGTTGTTTTTTAACGTCACGCCTGTAAACGGGTTATTCCGGATGTTTCAGAAACCGGAATATTAACCATTAACCCGAATATGGACTGCATGTAAACGTAGTCACTGTCTCACCAGCCATGAACCTCACCACACGTCACTACAAGGAAGCGATGTTATGTTAACTTAAATGTTTTACTGATGTTGTTCTTGTGCTCGGAGCAGGAAGAGGGCTGGATATAATGCTCACAGCACGTTTGCAAGTTTGCGCCCTCTGGGCAGCAGCATAACTGTTGCAATCAGCCACCTTAATAGTAGTGGAATACCCGGGCGGAGGACGTGCAAACTCCACGCAGAGCTGTTCCAATGTAGATTTGACCTGCAATAATAAACATTCATTTTTCTGCAATGTGGATGGCAAAGAAATCCACCTGGGACCATGCTAAGATAATATGTTTCAATATTGGCACTGGAATTGGTAACTGTGTCTTAGATCAAATGGCTATGACCTTTGGGGTTCCCCAGGTGTCAGTCATTCATTCTGTACATGCTTCCTTTAGGCCAACTAATACGCAGCTGCAGTGTGTCCTACCACAACCATGCAGGCGACACTGATGGCCGGTGAACATGGTCCTGCAGATTTACTTTGTCACTGCATCAAACAGATCAGTGTGTGGATGCAAAACAACTTTCTCCAGCTAAACTCAGACAAAACTGAAATGATTGTCTTTGGCCCACAGCGTTATTAGCCACCTTGAGACACTTTCTCTAAAACCTAATCATCGGGCTAGAAATCTAGGGGTAATAATGGACTCAGATCCGAACTTTAACAGCCACATTAAATCAATAACATCATCAGCTTTTTACCACCTAAAAAACATTTCCAAAATCAAGGGAATAGTGTCAAAGCCAGACTAAGAGAGACTAATCCATGCCTTTGTCTCCAGCAGGCTAGACTACTGTAACGGCCTTCTAACCGGGCTCTCTAAACGAGCTGTAAAACAGCTGCAGTACATCGAGAATGTGTCCTGACTAGAACCAGGAAATATGACATATAAGTCACATATTAGTCCAGTACTCAGGTCTCTGTACTGGCTTCCTGTCGATCACAGGATAGACTTTAAAACAGCTCCGCTTGCGTACAAGTCTTTTTATGGTCATGCGCCAAAGTACTTTGACACGTTAGAGCCACATAAACCGTCTCGGGCTCTGTCCTGCGGTTGTCCAGATTCAGGACTAAACACGGACTAAACACAGGCTGCGTTTCAGTTTTATGCTGCCAAAATCTGGAACGGTCTTCCAGAAGATGTGCGACAATCCTCAACCATGTTCAAATCCAGGCTGCAAACACTTCCATTCAACTGTGCACATGACAACTGAAAGTATTTGATCTGCACTCTTCATTTTAAATGTTGTTTTTTTTTAATTTATGGAGTGATTTAGGGAATTTTACGTAATGATTTTAGAATTATTTTATGTTTTTATGGAATGATTTTATGAAGTCATTTTACCCTTCTTTTCTGGAAAGCGCTTCAAATGACCTTGTGTATGAATTGTGCTCAGTAAGTAAACTCGTCTTGCTTTGCCTTCCCAAATAAACTGGGAACTGTCACCGTCATTGGTCAGTGTTGCTATGGCAATTATTAAGAGTCAATGGTAGTCAGTTTTAATAAACAATAATTGCTGGGTTAGTTGTGCCAGCATGAGCAATTACACTCAGCTGAATATGTGACCTCATTTTATTTTAGTCGAGACAACGCCTTCATGTAGTCAACAGTGTTGCGACATAAGGTACAAAGTAAAATCATTTTATTCGGATATAAATGTAGAGCAGCCAATCTTGAGAAAGTTATGACCTTCACTTTCACTTGTGGAAATTCATTTGGCCACCAAGTAAATTATCTTGTTCGTCATATTAAAATCAGTTGCTCTGTATATCATTTTTATGATTGAACCAGCAATCACCCTCAGGTTGGCAGACGACTACTCTGTCCCTGAGCCATAAGAAGACACATCACACAGATGATTAGATGCAAACGCTTTGTGTTTGTTTTACTGTAAAATTGACAAAAACCCGGACAATGTGTGTGATATTTCATTAAAATCTTTTCATTCTATGGAAATTGTGAGTAAAACAGCATTCCCTGCATATTCCATATTAGGCCTTTACCGGATACCCCAACAGTCCTATTTGTGAGCTTTCCCACATCAGGTTTTGATGTGGAGGTGTCTGGGCAGACTGCCAGCTGGACTCGCGAGCTGCCTCAGAGTCTGTGATGGGGTAGAGTCGGCCCATGGGGCATTACAAATTGCACAACAGTGAAATAATAGCAGTGTCACGCTAATACACTTTCTGGACTACCCCTCCCTCGTTGCGGTTCCAACATCTGGTTAATGGCAAGGGACTGTTACCCTCTAGAATCCACCGTAAACGAAGTAAGAAACATCACGTTATGTATCCGTAAGACTGAGACCTACCAAGCGCATTCATAATATCGGTAATGCACATGCTCAGATTACAATGGAAGTGGTACTGCTTGGTTTCCAACAATAAACAATGGAAGCTTGCCTTGTTCTGGGAATTCATAAGTGCCTGTTTTACCTCCAACATCACTTTTGCTTTCCAAGACACTGCTTCTGATCAGTTCACACAGTTTGCTTTTCCTTTACGAAACGTAGATATCATGCAGCCCTTCAATAAGCCCGCTTTTGCCACCAGACGAGACGAGCTTCTTCTTTGCACATTTTTACGTCGAGGTGATCCATTCAGGTTGACTGGGAGCTGGTGACGAGCCTCCTTCTTGTTGAGGTGCAAAGCCGTGGTGGTGGTCTTTGCTGTGCTCAGTTTCATCCGCCATGATTCAAGATATGTTGCTATCACTACCATGTCTTTCTCTAGACTGACTAGCGCGTGCTTCATTAGATGTGGGAATGTATCTTCCTAAACACTGGGCTTGAGAAACATTTTTCTTTGGTGTCGATAGAGGCGTCCACAAACTTGCGCCATTTGTCTCCGTCTTGGTTTGCCACATGTTCTTCAGGCACCATTCTTTGATGTCATCTAGCCATTTTCTCTTGGCTCTGCCACGTTTGTTGTTTGCTGTTGCCTTCAATCATGCCAAACAGCGCTGATTTGACTAGTCTATGGTCTGGCATCCTGCAGATGTGACCAAAAAAATGTCAGCTTTGTCTGCAACCTTCTCATCGATTTCATTATTATTGCTACCCTATGCCCAGCCCTCCTCCTTGGGATCGTATTTAGAGCACAAAGCTATAAAAACGGTTAAAAAGAGGCAGCTAAGAATGCATATAATGGGACGCACCTATTCTGCCAAAGCCTTCTGAAAAAACTTCCAAAAAGCGCCAACAACGCTCCCTTTACATAATGTGACCTGCATATTAATGAAGCTACAGAGACATTATTGCCGTACTCCTGCAGAGCACTGGTGAACCAGAAATGCCAAATACTCCAATGTTAATGACAATAATGTACAGGAGTACGACTGAGAGCCTACACAGACGTCATTAACATTGTTACACCGAAGAACTACGTTACTTGTGTAGTGACAGCTGGTCACACCACACTAGCTACTAGCCGGCTATCGACTAGCTTCACGACACACTCGTTCACAGCGAGTCAGCGCCTCTTTCACAATGCCTCAGGCCACTACCAAAAGGAAACCCTACATATTGGAGCTGCCGCCACTGCTGCTGTGTTTTTGTTTTTGAGTTTGGAAATGTTAATGCTAGGTGTAGCCATTACATTATGACGCCATTTCATGTTTGTCACATGACAGAGCATAAGGTGCCATCAACATCCCACGCAGCGCAACATGTTGTGCACTGGCCTCAGGCTCGAAAGGACAGCCAGAAAAAGACACATCTGATACTTTATTAGGAACAGGTGGTGTGGAATTATCTTGGTTTTGAAAATAAGGTGTTGTGCCGTGTCAGGTGTTGTGCAGAGCCCCCCGACAATACCACAAATCCATGTGCGACACACGAAAATGCAGAGCACTGGTGAACCAGAAATGCCAAATACTCCAAGATAGGGATCATTCACCGAAACATTTGAAGGTCTGCTTATAAGTGTTTCAAACAGGCTGTTGCTTGGGAAAAAATACTTACTCTGCCAAAAAATAGCCTAACAAGCAAGTGTTTCAAGTATCAATTGTCGTATTGCAAAACACTGTGTTCGCCCCCTGTGAAGAAATAAGTCAGTAAAAGAAAGAATGGAGTGTTTTACGCCCCGTGCCGTTTATTACAGCCAGTAAATGTGCATCTGTGCACTTCCCTGCAGAATGGTTACAGTGGAAAGTGACCTTTTCTTTTAATTGAGCTTCCATCTTCCGCCTGTCAACAATGAATAAATGTTCCATTCCATTAATTCATTTGGGTGTTGCCTTTGTGTGACTTGTAGAAATGAATTCTGTTTAGACAAGAGATTAGGTTTATTCTAGATGTCTATTTAGTTACAAAGGTTGAACAATTCAAAGAATAAAGGGCTGATTGGAAATGTTTAACAACAGCACCTTCAGCTGGAAAAATACAGCGACAGTGGCACTGGCCAAAAGCCCTTTTACACGAAAAACAATATTATGTCATTATTTCAGCTAACTGTACAGCTATTTTTACATCACCATGAACACTGTTATGCATGACAACAGTGGGAGAAACTGGCTGATGGTCATATGAGCTAAGGAAATTATTAGGCATGGCTTATTTTTCTTTTCTTCATATTGACAACTCCCCCTGTTACCATGTGTTTGTTTTCTTTACCATCCAGCTCTGCTTTGTATTTCTTCACATTTGGACAGAGTCACTGCCAGTGTCAGGCTATATACTGCCAATCGTGCAGATGGCACATTCATGTCCCGGGACTGTGCCCCAACACCTGGCCTTTGGAGTGCTCTAAAGCTTTGATACCCGTTTATTGCGGAGAAAAACTTGATTTATTTAAAAAATGGAAGCGTGTGTGGGGGGTTTTGCGTGTCGTCATGTTTACAAGTAATTCCTTCCAAAGACACAAGATTCCTTTCGAATAGAACATGCACAGCACACAATTAATGTGCCTTTTGATCGGGATATCCCGATAGGCGTATTCATGACCCAATTTTCGGATTAGAAAAGGAGTAACCCAGGGATAAATTCGGGTTTTTAAAAAACGGAATATGAGCATATTCCAGTTTTTCAAAAGGGTTATTGGTGTTTACATGGCCGTGCGCAGTCGGGTTATGATAGGGTCATTTGACTGCATGGAAACGTACTCAATGACTGCAGCACGTTTGTGTGCAAGGCGCCAGTTTGCCCCGCCTTTCAAACGTGCTAAATAAAATGCAAAACCACATTGCACAGACGCAATCCTTGGTGCAACATGTTAGTTGATCAGCTTTGCACGCCCTAACAAGTTTGCACGTGTTTTTATACATGCAAACATTTGGTACATTTAAAATATGTGTCAAACATAATATAGGCTGCTATGCCTCCAGCATGTTTGGCTGCATACAGGAACAGCTAACTGGTGGTTATAACAGAACAATATTAATTCACAGAAATTCTGCATTTCATTAATAACAACAATAATAGTAATGATTTAGATTTCATAGTGCTTTTCAAGGCACCCAAAGAGCTTCACAATGAAGTGAACCCATTATTCATTCACTCGTCAGCCACACGGAGGACGGGTGGTAAACTACGCACAGCTGCCCTGGGGTACTCTGATGGATGATGTGGCTGCCAATTCGCATCTACGGCCTCTCCGACCACCACCAAACATTCATTCACATTCATACACCAGTGTGGGCAGCACTGGAGGCAAGGTGGGTGAAGTGTCTTGGACACAACGACAGTGACTGGGTGGAGCGAGCGAGGATCGAACCACCAACCTACCTACCTCCTGAATCACTGCCGCTCCCGTTTGCACTTGTAAGTCGGGGTTTCAGAGTTCCACGTTGGAAGTTTCGGCTGGAAACACTACACGGAAACACTAACCCTGAGTTGTCTTTTGAAGATGGCTGCCCCCTAAGTAAGTAGAAGCCTTACCCAAGAAAATAAGAGGGAGGGAGACAAACACACACAGTTTGAAAAAAAGTAAAAAATGTATGTTTTTCTCACTATCTACAGGGCCTCCATGGCTGATCTTGGTATCTAAGTAAGACACCTTAATGCTTACAAGTTCTTCATCCTTCATTAACTCGATAACACATGGACAATGTTTGATGTGATGTTGCTCAAACAATGTGCTGAAACCAAAACTCCTGTTTTTATTTAGTTGCACATGTGCGCATGTGTGTCCAAGTTCCATACAAACATATTTGACCAAAAGCAAAGGAGGAAGCAGCTCCTGCTCAGACGGGGGATTTGTGCAGTTCCTTCCCCTTCACTCACTGTTTGGAGGAAGCCTGGAGTGAACCACCATGTCCCTGTGGGCTCTCTATCTGTCAGTTCACTGGATGTTCATCCTGCCACCCTCTGTCTCACCCTGCCGGTCGGAAGCCATAAAAGTGTCAGTTGCACAGAGCGACGTCTACCGTTTGAAGCGTTACCTTACCTGCTTGGTGCCCCCCCTAAATCATTCAGTTAGGACAGTAGCAGTGAATGACATTTCCCTTAGGCCCAAAGGACACAGAGGTAAAGCCAAGGCCAGGGGAGCAGTCATCCCTTTCAATGTTACCAAAAACATCCGCTCCATTAAGCGGCACCTACAGGGGAACCTCCAAAGTCATTCACATTCAGGAAAAAGTCACAAAAAGACCCTCAGCATTCCACATTAACTCTGGATGGATGTCATGCCTCACACAATTCGATTCTGAAAGCCGGTCTTGAAGGTTTACATTAAACCTATGTGCTTTTGTGTGAATAAAAGCCAAAGGAACACATTTCTTCACTCTTGTTGCCGCCCCTGAAGAATTGCTCGACGTGGGCGCCATTACAGGCTTCAGTCCTTGGCTTTTTGGCTCAGACCGGCCCCACCCCGTCCCCCGTTAAAAGCCCCTGCTTGTTTATTGAACAACTGCCCAGGTGCATGTCCCATTATACCAACAGAGACTGGCAACAGGGTAGGTGAATTTTGCCATTTTATTCACTAATTAGTGACAGCGCCTCGGACTGACTTGGTGCTGCATGCATGTGACACGGCAGCGATGCGCATCCTTTGCGCATGTGGTCCCCTTGCACAAAATGAGTCTCCCCGGCCCGTGAATTGCGGGGCCCTCCGCACAGCGCTTGTTCTGCATGTAGAGAGGGGCGGCTCTACGTGCCATATCTCCCCCTCTGTCGTGCTGTGTCTGCAGCGACATGACATTTACCTACCGTAGTTAGGCAAGGCCCAGCAATAAATAAAAAATAAATAAATAAACAAGCGTCAATCGGCCCATTATTGATCGGCCCATTGGGAAAACTCCACCTACTCCCAATGGCCAGCCCACCCCTGACTGAACCGTTCCACAAACAGTGTTTGTTAAAGTAAGTTGGACATGCATGCACTGCAAACTACTTGGATCAAGTTACAGAATGCCAGAAGTGCAACAACAGTAGCAGAACATTAGAAACCTCAAAGAGGCCGTTGCCCGAACAAGATTGCTCATCACTACGTCACCCAAAGTAGTACTAACGGCTGCAAACTGTACTGGATAAACTGCTAACTGGGCATCAACACCATAAAACTCACATTCGCCGTTTAGACGGCTGACAAGGAGCTGTTTTGTTGCATTTTCTAACGTGTTTAAGTGTTGATTTGTTTATGTAGCACCCATGTAGTGCAACCCTACACACACCCCCAAAGGACATCCCTTTAATCGTAGCCCATGACTGGGTGGAAACAGACACACACATGCACACACGTGTGTTATTTCCCTATTTGTCCTCCGACACAAACACACGTACACGTTTCTCAAACATGATATGAGAACAAGCCTGTGCTAACACATTATTCAGCCACCAACTACTCACGCTGGCAAATGCCGATCATTCCCAAGTCTATTGATGAGTTTAATTCACGGCAACTTCCTTCGAACTAAGAAAACTGTCCAGAATCTCTGACAAAATCTGAGCTCATCCACAGGATGTGTTCTGAGTGGACTCTAGACATCCATCTGGACTACTTTTGTCATGCATCAAGTACATGTACTATTTACTCCCTGCGGGCCATCATTTAGTTCTGTCAGGAGATCCGTGTGAAAAGTGAAATGTTTTTAAACCTGCATCTTCTGCCCAGCTCGAGCAAACTGAGCTTAATTTAAATATGGCTTTGGGGTTATCACATTTTATATCTGATCACAAGATCGATATTTATCTGCTGTCTTTTATGGTCATCTTCACAAATATCTGTGATTTTTTTATGTTGTTAATTTTGCAACATTGCTGATATTGTTATGTCCGTTATTTTGTATATTGCAGTGATGTGCGGTGAGGTTCATGGCTGGTGAGGCATGAGGAATAATAAGGAATTTGGTTAAACTTTGGTTAGAAAAATGTATTAAAATTGATTTCAAATACTTCTTAGTCCCATTTATTTATTTCTTTTTAACTGAAAACTGCCTGAAGACAGCCGGGATTGTCTCCAGCATACCCGTGACCCTAGTGAGCACGAGTGACACAGAAAATGGATGGGTGGGTTTTATGCTATTGATTCCGATACCGATCACATCCGGAGGATGAGACACTTTCTTTAAGGAGACTTTGGCGAACCCGGCGTCTTCCACCGCTGAGAAAGGCTGCTCTCGTCTGATGAATTAAATTATTTTTCCGGTTATTAGCTTAGCCGTCTGACTGTCACACACATACGAGTGAGCGTTGACACTATGAGCCTCCAAAACTCACCATTATTCAAATGCCGTATTAAAGCTTTTTCACGTGGTACCGCTGCAAGATCGTTTTTGTGGCATGTGTTTTGTGGCAGACATGATTGCTTTCGTTTTGAAGGAAAATCTGAGGACGACGCTGCTCAATACGTTAGTTAGGGCAAGACACTACCCTCCATGACTGGGTCGCTGCGCACTCCAATAGTGCTAGCCACAGGTGATCGGCGCTGAAAGGCACAACATTTTTTACGGAGCGTCCCTAGTTCTTACCTTTCGTTTGTGGATGAAGTACCTGCACCCTATCCTTCTCCAGGAAAAGTTCTGATACATTTTTGTAAAAGTCTGATCACCTCTTGGTAATCTTGGCAATCAAATTCATTAATTCATTCAGCAGAGGATACAAATATCTTGCATTTGATTAGCTTCTCTCCAGCTGGTGCTGCTGCTGTAAAAAAAAACAAAACACTGGACGGCAGTGACAAGCTTCTTCCAGGCCAATCACACCTCCCTTGCTCAGGCTGAAGCTACCACAAGCACCTCCAGTATGACATTTGTCTGTATTTTATTGTCCGATGATGCCTGTTCGAGTATTAATTCATTACGTATTATGAAGAAGTGAAGATAAAGGAAGAAATTCTGATTGATCATGCATCTACGCTGCCCAAGTCGTGAAGCATGTGATATGTTCTTAGTGTGTCGAAACTTTGTATGCTACATTTCCAACTGTCTCAGAACGGTAGTCAAGGACTGTGGTCAGCAGGCTGCCCTCTGCCTGTGTTGTTCCATGCGCCACAGTCTGGGCAAGGCTTGTGTCACGTACACCATCCCCAGCCATCTCAAGCTGACCAGCTGTGTGTGTTTTCCTGGCTATTCTGGATGCTGCCGACAGACTAATGAGTTTCTGGCTATAAAGAAAAATGGCGAGTGGAACACTCCGCTTCCGCCCTGGGACCAAAAGCCTTCCTCTTGTATGACACATGCCAACTAACACACACATAACACACACATTGTTTACGTGCTGCTTGAAATATGTTTAAGCCTGCTGTGTTGCCAGTCGGTAGGATGACTGAGACGCACTCACCTCGTCACAGGTAATCATTATGAACAAAGGTGTTCACTCGTGATGTGATGGCACCAAATCAAAATGAAAGAATATCATAATTTGACTACATATTCATGTGCATGTGTCTGGCCTACAGGACAAAAATATAAGGCCGGGTGGGGGTACTTAGGGGTGGGCAATACTGCGAATTGAATTATCGGAGGCTGTCAATACAGGGCCAGTATTGCTTCTACCAATATAGATACGGTTACTTTTTTTCCCCAAATTTTTCAAGCACATTGAATGATTTTGCCTTTAATTTGTTGATCATGATGTTAATCAGAAACAGAGGACAAAACTATTTTAGGAAATCAAAACAATCCCTGGCCACTTTGCAGTTTGAATTTTGCGGCTTCACTCTATCATAGCTTTAAAAAAATATATTAATGAATAAATCATGCTGTTTTGTGGTTGAATACGGACTATTATAAGTTTAAAAAAAAAACATGCAGATCGAAGCAAATGTTACATACTTTTTTTGCCTAAATTAAGCGGCATAAAAATGGCTAAACAAAGTAAAATGCAAATATAAGGCACTCACAAGAGGCATTTAAAAACGTTGTGATGATACGTAGAATTCTACACTGGTCACTAGGTGACCGTCAAGCTAAAACTCCGCTCTGAACCGCCAACATCATTTCCTGTCAGCCCCCCACAAAGCTCCCCGTGCACCGGAACACATTTACAACAACACACAAACACAAGTCTTACTTATGTCTTAAATGGCTCATTTTCTCTTATGATGTCTACTATATTGGGTAATATGAGTGTAAAAGTGACTATAGGGGTGTTATTTCATATCTAGAAGGCTCTAATAAAGTTAAAAAAAAACTTATTTAGAAGGCCGTAAACTGGTTTTCTATGCACTGAGTATGAAAATATTTTATTCATAAATAAGGAATCCTACCACTTGGACATTCATTTAACCAACTGACCACCATAAACAAGAGATTATTGTATATAAATTTGTGAAAGTCTAAAATAACTAAACAAGTCCTCCTGTGTCCAAAGACTTATTCCCTGAGGTGACATTTTCTATTAAAACAATATATACCATCCGTAGTCTCATTATAAGCATGCCCCGACGTTGTCAGGCATGCGTACAAGCACGTGGGGGCCACACAAACTACTGAGAATCATTTTGAGTTGCTACAATGACATTTTAGCAAAATGGACCAGTGTGCTGCATCATTTTTTCACTTTTTTTTTTGGGCTGTTTTTGATTTCCCCCCCTCTTAGGGTGATCATTTTCATTTCTATCAAATGATGTGGCATCATTTTGTTACTAATACATCACCCACTTATTATCAGGAAAGATATTCAACATCATTTTTCCCCCAGTTTAGATCTGATGTGTTTTCGAAGTGTTGCTTTAATTTTTTTTGAGGAGTGTATATAATGTTGTTCTTGTCAACATAGCCAATTTGGCCGCACTGTGAAGCTTAGCTTTCATAAGACCCTTTTCAAAGCCACTGCAGTCAACTTCAGTCTATTGTGAAGCAACCGCAAAGTCAGGTTCATAAGCCACACCCATTCAATTTAGAGGAAAAAACGGATTTGTTCTTATATAATCCACACCGGTGTATAAGCTGCAGATGTGCACGTCCTAAAATGGAATATTTAGTGCACAGAAAGACATTACACAGAAAGATTTTGTAAAACTTTATTAAAAGTAAATGCTTTTTTTCCAAACAGTTCATGCCACAGACAGTGGTGCAACACTGCTAATTAACAGTGCAGAGCAATACACAGCTAGTTAAAAGAACCACGGTACAGTGGCGCTGCCTTTGAGTCATTATAATGCGTGGATCCCTGCGTCGATTCTCCTGGATCCAGGTACGTCCCCGCTTTTATTTCCTTTTTCCTTTTTGTTTTCATTCATCAAAACAGGCTTTGCAATCTTGGTGGTATATTTATTCAAGATTCAAGAGTTTTATTGTCATATGCACAGTAAAACTGGTGGTTCTGCTATGCAATGAAATTCTTGTTCTGTTCATTCTCCCAAAAAAAGAAAGAAAGAAAAACACAAGAAAATGAATAAGAACAGAAGAACCATTAATACCAATATATAAATAAATAAATACAGTAGATAAATAAGGTGCTATGAGTGTGTGCTTGTGTTGCGTGCGGCGTGTGTGAGTGCTTCGTTGAGGAGCCTGATGGCCTGTGGGTAAAAGCTGTTTGCCAGCCTTGTGGTCCTGGACTTAAAACTCCTGTAGCGTCTGCCTGACGGTAGGAGTGTGAATAATGAGTGTTGTGGATGTGTGCTGTCCTTGATGAGGTTGTGTGTTCTTCGTAGGACTCTAGATGTATAAATGTCTTGCAGTGAGGGGAGGGCTGCCCCAACAATGTTCTGTGAGGTCTTGATCACCCGCTGGAGTGCCTTCCTATCACGTGTTGTACAGTTACCGTACCAAACAGTGATGGAGGTGGTAAGGAAACTTTCAATAGTGCATCTGTAGAAGCAACTGAGGATTGTGATGGGCATGCCAAATTCTCAGGAAGTACAGTCTCCTTTGGGACTTCTTGATGATTTGTTGGGTCTTGTGAGACCAGGTGAGGTCCTCGCTGATGTATGTGCCATTTATGGTGTTTATTGAATAATTCCAAATCCAATGTTTTATATTTGGTTTTAGTATAAACTGTGGTTGATGTTGCTTACTCAAGTCTGTGCAAAGAGAGTGATAGGGCAATGGTGGCTTCTCTGCGTGTTTTGGTTGTTTCCTTTTTTTTTTGCCCTTAGGATGGACTATTTTAGTAATAGCGTTTTCCGAAATACATGTTTAAACAATTTGCAGTAGTTCTGAGGTATAGGAGATGTCACGAGATTAAAACATGACCACACCGAGCATCATGGGAAATGTAGTTTTTTAGCCATGAATTAGCTGCACCGATATATAAGCAGCAGGGTTCAAAGTCTGAGAAAAAAGTAGTGGCTTCTATACCACAATTTACTGTAGTTTTTATCGTCGCCTTTTGCAAAACATTCTGAATGTGAAGTAGTGGTGTCATGAGATTCACAAGATTAGGTTTCTCATTTGGAGAAAAACTGTCCCGAGAGAACAGTATAGGCCGAAGCCAATCAGCCTGTGAACTGTGGTATTGCCGTACATTAAGTAATTTGCACCCACCTACCTTGATGCTACCAGCGTCAGCGAGTGACGTGTGGATGTTTTTTCATGGGAGGTAAACAGCTGCTGTTAATAACTTAGCAGAAGCTGTAGTAATTCTACACTTGATTAGTTCATATTTATCAGATAAAAACACGCCGACGTACGGACTTGTCTGCAAACTTAATGACCGTTACCATTAATCACCATCAACATGAACAACGACAGCACCGCGTCTGCTTGGAGCAAGTCTCCAGTGCACCGTGGCGGCCACAGGAGGTTGGCTCCCTCCGTTCTATACTCTGGTTGTCCTAACCGCCGGCTGCTCGGAGCATAGTTTGATCGGTGTAACAGTGTTAATAATAACATACTGTATATAACAATAATAACAATGTCGCTGTATCTTGGTTTATATGCACGCCACATTATATGTAAATGGGGCGTTGTTGGTGCTTTTGGGAATTTTTTTCAGAAGGCTTTATAAAGGGAATACGTGCCGATTTTGTGAAAAGAGAAAGGCATGTGTTCATGTCTCCCATAAGGATTGTGGAGGATGGGCAAAATTCCCCAAAAAAGTGCAGTTTTCCTTTAAAATCTCGTCTCGTCTCGTTCTTGTGGACCCAGTGTCGTGTAACATCTCGTCCTGTAAATTGGGTGTCACGACACCCCTATCGTGAGATTATGGGTGTTTCTTGTGGCACCACAGATTACGATCTAAAAGTCCCCTAAATTGGATGCAGTTATTTTGTTACATGCGTTGTCACCCACTGTCCAACTGTTTAGTCTCGAACAATTTCTGTGAGTCACAATATTTGAGAGAGAAAGGTGTTTTGTGTACGTAGAAAAGGTTTTCGATCTATGAGTTCAGCTCATAAAAAATGGAAGCAAAAACGTGTATTTTTGTGAAAATCCACATAATTTATTGAAACATTAATTGTTCATGTTATTAGACATTTCCCATCATCCCTCACAGCCCCCCAACCCTGTGCGCTCATTCATAATGCACATGCCAGAAACCACCACCGGAACCAGCATTTTGTGATGTGGTCGTGCTATTCCTTGCGCAACATCACAGCTTTCTCGCACATTTTTGGCCAGTCGTCATTTTCGGCAATCAAAATTGTCACTGAGTAGTGCTCAAACGCACATGTCAACTGTCTAAACAACCAAATGTGCCACTGATTCATGCGGTGTGTTGCCAAAGGCACGATGTGGCAGCGAGATCAACATGGACACCACCTTCGTGTTTTGCTATGCGTTGATTCTTGAATTCAGGAGTGTTTCTCACGTTCTTTATCAAAATGCTGGCACTTGCAACTTACTTTGGCTCCAAACACGGAGATGGTGTCCATGTTGATCTCGCTGCCACATTGTGCCTTTGGCATTTAAATGTTCATGTATCTTTCATTCATCATTTATGTGTAATTATTATTATATTTATATTATATTATAAATATCTATTATACATGTATTTCCTGTATTGATACGCATTTTTATTGTATTGTTTTCTGCACATAAAACTATAATGGAAAGACTATAAAAATGTATTGTTTTATCATTTTTGGCTTTCTGGAATATATTAATTGGATTTACACGACCGGTCAAAAGTTTTACAACCCAATTTTTCCAGTTATTTATTGAAATTCAAGCCGTTCACATCCAATGAATAGCTTGAAATGGTACAAAGGTAAGTGGTGAAGGGCCACAGGTTAAAAAAAAAAAGGCAAGGTTACACAAAACTAAAAACTAATGGGTATTTCAGAAGTATACAAAAAGGCCTGTTTCAGGGACCGCAAAATGGGTCAAAAATTTAAAGCTGTTCTGCAGAAATGGAGGTCGGTGCAGCTGATTCCTACAGGTTTTCCAAGTTCTGGAGTACTTACTACCTCCTCTGTGTGCATAAAAACACTGAACAGCATTGTACTGGAGAAAGTCATTTGTTGCTACAAAAAGAAAAGGGAATTAACAATAAAAGAGACACAAAGTGCATCTAAACACTTAAAAATGTAGGTTTTTCCTCCAGAGAAACTGGAGTGTTCTCAAACTTTTGACCAGTAGTGTATATGATTGCTTATGGGAAAAATGTATTTGATTAGAATACGCTTCGGTTACAGTCAGACCTTCTGTAACGGATTCATGATGCTAACCAGGGTTCCACTGTACAAGCACTTAAATGGGCAAATGTGAAAAACAAGCGAGCAGTCTGAGACCAGCATTGGTCATGAATCATTTCATAAAACCAAACGTTAATGGAGCAGTAATAGCAGCATCATTTCTCTGCCGCAAAACCTCTCGGAACACGCAGCTTTATTTACTCTTATCCAGTAGCAAACCGTTTTTGGATGTCTTTTTCTAGCAAGCCTGTCGGGCCCAGGGTTTAAGAGGTTAAAAACAGACTCAAGCACAAACAGTAAAATTGTTTATTTAGAAATGATTATTCATTTTGAAAATAGGTTTGGAAAATCCAGTGATACATGTTATAATCAATAATCAGATTAAAGTGCAAAAATACATTTCTGTTATAATGCATCTGTACAAAAGTAACATTGGAATGTGAGAAATGTGTGACTTGGAGGAAAATGTGTCTTTGATATGATGGCTTGCATAGGGTTTGTTGTGCAATTATAAAGCCAGTCTGGAGTTTCTGCAGTGCAGTATTTGGATTCTTTGAATCTATTGCTATTAATGTCCATTTCACATTCCACATACCCACTGGGTTCTCAAGCAAATGGACTCACTCGCTCTTCGTGTAATAATTATTTCTGCATCTCCTATTTAAGAACTTGCTGGTGAAAATGTTAATCCTTGAGCAGCATTCCAACAAAAGGCGGAAGATGTTGAAAGATCCTCCACCAACAGTTGACGTGAAAGTCTTTGGTTGTTCTTTGATTATTGTTTATCTTTGGTCATCCTGTAAATATCCAGTGTCCCACTCTCTGAGTGAGGAAGAGAGAATCACTTCATCTTGGCTGGCTTCAGTTCCTTGACTTGCACATGTAAGGTTTTGTGAACAGCTAGAGTCCTGGACTGACAGAAGCCCTTCCCACACTCCTGACACTTGAAGGGCTTTTCTTTGGAATGGATGTACCTAGGAGAGGAACGCAATGAGGCGGAAACAGTTAGTGACAAGGAAGAACAGCTTTATAGCACTCTTCATTAGGGTTGGACATCGAGCATTGATTGGTGACCGGGACTAACATTCGGATTCTCCAGGCACCATTTTGACTTTCAATGACTCGCTGACCGCAAAAAATGGCCGCATTACACCAATGAAGAAGAAGCAGGAGGAAGCGTTTGTTTATACTGCGAATAAGGTGGCCAACTTAAACGTACAGCTAGAAAAAACTGCATTTGAGCTTGTGATATAGGTGAAATCGTGTGTTACTAGCATGAACTTAGGTCCTTGGTCTTCGTTTCCCCATTTTTGATGTGTTTTTTTAAATTTCCAAATATTTCAACTTTCTTCTTAAATCGAGGGAAAGGCCCTCTTGAGGCATCATCTGTACTTCTGTGAAGAAGGTGTCGGTATCAGAGTATCAGAGTCGTTCATACCCAACTTAGGGAGCGACACTTCCCTTTTATCGGAGGTGCTAATAGCAGGAGAGGATTGTACCACTACTCCGCCCAGGCTTAGTGCAAGGAACCAATAGAAGGAGGGTGTTGGCACACCAATTCCGCCCACTCTTACTGTACTTAAGGCCTAGGCTACCAGCACTTATTAGTTTGTTGACGAAGCTCTTTGGATGAGGAGCGAAACGTCCGACACCTTCTTCACAGAAGTACAGATGACGCCTCAAGAAGCCTTTCCCTCGATGGACAACTCCTGTACGACTGAGAGCCTACACAGACGTATTTCTTCTTAAATTATTTTAGTAAACTCTCTTTTCGAAAAACACAGAGAAAGAACGTACAATAAGCAGCAAATTAGTGTACAAAATGCTATGCAATATGCTAAGGCCAAAAAGTCAAAAAGATTTGAATGGGAGACAATCATAGTTTTACTTTTGTGTAGTTATGTTGCACTAGTGACTGTATTTTTGCATGTAACAAAAAGGTTATGCCACGCCAAGTCTCAAAAAACTGTTTTCCAATTTGTTTTACATGCATAAAACAATTCCAAATGCATTTAATGATGAATGAAAGGGATACTTTAACATTTAAAGTTACTTTTACCTGCACTGATGACATGATTGTTGGCAAATACAGTGACGTGGCAGCGAGATCAACACGGACACCACTGTCGTGTTCTGCTATAATTATTTGTTGAATTCAACAGTGTTTCTGACCTTCTTCCTTCTTCTTACTGTATCTGTGTTACTGAGGTAGATAAATTACAAAACGAATCACCGCGGCTGAAGTATCTGGGGTCGCCAAAACACTCCCCAGTGGCAAAGCCCCAGGAGTTGATGAATTTTGTCCTGATTTCCTCAAGGCTCTGGATGTTGAGGGACTGTCTTGGCTGACACGTCTCTTCAACATACATGGAAGTTGGGAACAGTACCTCTGGATTGGCAGACCGGGTTGGTGTTCCCCTTTGTTAAGAAGGGTGACCGGAGGGTGTGTTCCAACTATAGGGGGATCACACTCCTCGGCCTCCAAGGGTTACGACCGGTCGTGGAACACTGGACCAGCTCGACACCCTTGCAAGGGTACTGGAGGGTACATGGGAGATTGCCCAACCGGTCTACATGTGCTTTGTAGACTTGGGAAAGGCATTCGACTGTGTCCCTCGCGGTATGGGGTGCTCCGGGAGTACAGCGTTACTGGCGCGTTACTATGTGGCATTCGGTCCTTGTAGAACCGGAGCAGGAGCCTGGTTCACATTGCCAGCAGTAAGTCAAGCTTGTTTACAGTGAACGTTGGCCAAGGCTGCCCTTTGAGAATCCTGCCTACTTTTAACCACACAGTTTTTCTACTTATGTGACTGTCATTAAGGAACTGAACTAGCATCCCAGCCTCCAACTTTTCATTGTAACTTCTTTTAATGCACGTTGTTCACGTAAATATTTGTACCAAATTAAAATAATGTAGAGCTGCAACAATTAATCAATGAATCGACAATAGATTATCCAATTAATCCACAACTATTTTGTTATTCGATTAACTGTGTTTTGATTTAAGATTGTAAATATCCTCTGATTTTAGCCACTCAAATGTGAATATTTTTTCATTTCCTTAATCATCCATGAAAGCAGACCTATTATGTTTGTGGTTTAGGTAAAACAAGATATTCACACACATCAGCTTTGACTTTGGAAAACAGTGATGGACATTTTTGTCTGTTTTCTGATATGTGGCGGACCGAATCACTAACTCTTTGTGTTTGGTTCATATTGATTTGGTCCGTCTAGGGGAGGGGGCAGCAACCTTTACTATTAAAAGAGCCATTTTGCCTCCTCTTCCAGTAAAGAAAAATGGTCTGGCGCCGCAAAACATTACACAGCTTATAAATATTTTAAAGTTTTTTTAAATAGCACCTGTTACAACAACAAAATTAAACAGAAGTGCAGAGTGCCTGTTTAGGCTTACTGTGAAATAATTGAACCACTCAGCTATGTAGGCCTTTTTGAGTCGTTCCTTATTTGTGTAAAATTAAAACAAAATGTAGCCAACTCGTTCGTAAAAAAGCTCATGGGAGTTCACATATCTCCATATCAGTGCTCTCTGTGCAATAATCCTTTACATCAGGGTTCCCCAAGCACCGGGCGGTGGCCCCGTTCAGCCCTGCTCACGGACCGGTACCGGAAACTTTCAGGCATAATGATAAAAAATAAAAAATAAATTAATTCACTTAAAAAAAAGTAAATAACTACGTCAAATTTGATGTCAATGCATATCAATTTTGAAATATGGCCCATTATTTTATTTTAAAAATAATATACAGTTAAGAATCCCACAGTTTTTGCATGTTTTGTTGTTTGGTTTCATTATGTTGAGAGCGGTGACCCGTCCTTGAACGCACCATAGTTGTGGGCGTGTTCTAACTTTCTCCCATGCTGCACAGATAAACTACTATACTGTATTTTTTTCCATTTTCCTCTTATTTGGTCCCAAATGCTGATACTTTGTGGAATACATAAAGATAAGGTTTGATGATGCTATTGAGTGCTAACGTGTATACTTGTGCAACCTGGAGTTAAATGGATAGTTTGGATTTTTGGTATGACAGCCCCATCAGCAGAGTACAACAGCAACAGTGATTTACCTCCCCAATTGGTGAGTCCAGTTCTGGTCGCAGATGCGTGACGAAGAACATAGTTCCCCTTAGTTGCTGCGGCCATTTAAGTAAAGAGTTTGGCTTCTCAAAACAATATGCGTTCAAAAGAGTCATACATTTGCATCACAAAAATGCCTCCTCAAAAAAAATCTGACCTCACAAAACCTTATTTAAACCTTATTTTCCTTATTTAAATTACCCAGCAACTAAGCGGAACTACCGTACGTTCCTCGTCACGGATCTCCGACCAGAACTGGACGCACGGGACCAATTGGGGGGTAGATCACTGCTGCCGTAGTCACTGTTGCTGTAGTTGCTGCAGTACACTGCTGATGGAGATGTCATACAACTTCATGTCAAAAAATGGGAACTATCCCTTTAAGTCATGCTGACACATGCCTGTTACCACACATATCAATCAACGACATTATAATCTTCTCTGTGAGAAACAAACTCCAGGCTTGTACTGGTGGATGGTGGGTCTGTATTCATTTTGTGCTTTTAATTTGACGTTGTTTCTGTGTTAGTTTTAGACAATAATAATAATAATAATAAATAGCATTTGATCTCTACAATGTACGACACCCCCACCCCCTTCCCCACCACCACCTTGTGCTGAATTACTGTAATGTTATTATGGTAATTTGCCAACTGGTGATGTTTGCTGCCATTCTATTGGTTGTTGCTTGCTAATTTCTCGGCACACATCAAGCACACGAGTGAACCAGGCAAAAGAATCCATTCAGAGTTAAACTCTATTATTCTACGAGAGTTTTCTTTTTAGGGACGTATTCACAGTTATGGATAGCTTGCCACCGGGGTAGCACACGCAACGAGACGAGACTTCTTTGTGTCTCACTGCACACCCTGGCACCCCTTGCCTTGCTCATTCAATCAACAGTCAGAAAGCGGTCTAGATGCATTCAGGGACTTGCGGTGAGTCGAATATTTCACACTCTACTCGAAAATGCACAGAGGAGGCTGAAGAGCCAGGGGTTGCAGACCCCTGGTCTAGGGCCTAACCGATTACAACTAAACAAAATCATCTTTAGTTGCAACTCAATCATGAAGATAACAATATTTTGCTCTGTGCTGGTACAGGCTACCTATTGTTTTTTTTAATCCGTTCGACCTAGCAAGTTGTCTATATGTGTATTATGCAAAAAGCTGGGGATGTTCTATTCCTCAATGTTTTGCCCAAACATGCCCCCCTTTGAGTCAAGCTGTTGACGATGGGAGCTTATGTCCCCTCAGATGTGCTGCATACCTGGCAAGCTTCCAATGATGAACACGTTACATGTAGTTAGTTCATGCAAAATAAAGATGAGTACTGTCAAAGGATTTGACACGGTGAAGCACACTGAAGTTCTCACCTGTGGTCTCGGAGGTGGTCCTGCCTTCTGAAGGCTTTGTGGCAGATATCACATGTGTATGGCCTCTCATCTGTGTGTGTCCTCTCGTGGATCAACAGGTTGTAGGATTTTGTAAAATGCCGGCCACAGAATTTGCAGACAAACTCTTTTTTGGTCTTAGAGGGTAAACGGCCTCGACTAGACTTGCGCTCTGGTGAGGAGAACTTGGTCACATCCAAAACGCACCCCGGGCCAGGTGAATTGGGATGGTGAGATGAAGCTGCAGCAGCGGCGGCTGCAGCGGCAGCAGCGACACCTGCCATGCTCAGGTCTTCTGCCTTCAGATGATCTTCTTGGGTGGCTGCTGTGGCCAGGTTGGCAAAGTCAAAGCGGGGCTTCTTCTTCAAGCTCTGCATCAACACTGCAGAGTCCTGCTTGGGCTGCAGGAGGCGAGGGAATATGGGGATGGAGGCCACGGAGGAGAACTGGGCAGGCAGCTTGGAGATAGTGCAGCGAGGCAGGGCCACAGGAAGGTAGCCAGGCGTCCATTGGTGAAGCTGAATGGCATGCAGGGCACTAAAGCTGTAGATACTGTGGAAGTGATCTGCTGGCAGCTGGAGGCCTGTGGAGCTCTGCAGGAGGGAGTAGTCGGCCAGCTGGAGAGATGGGTGAAGAGGGACTGGAGCTGGCAAAGTTTTGCTGCCCATGGCCGTGACTACAAATCCAATACACTGTTTAGGAGAGGCAGATAGCATCGACATATTAGGTCAGGTCGTTTTGCTTTCGCTTGCTTTAATAAAACGAAAGTCTTTGAGAGAGAACAACTGTGGTTTTGTGGCATTAGCTAAGAATTAGGCCTGAGCTAGCAAGTAAACCGAGGGCACATTTCTTCTGTACTTTTTTTAAAAACTTCACACAGGTGCCAATCTTATCCTCATTCACAGAGGCATGCAAAATGGACAAATGCCACATCAGTAGTTGGCGATGGCACAAAAGAAACAGCATTCACCATTTTGTGGCCACCCTTTTTTGGCGAGTTTCAAATTGTCTTTCAGTATACAGTATCTAAAAGAACTCTTGTCATTATTTCATGGTCGTGATTAATGATTATTTTCTTAGTCAATTCATCTGAAGCTTGTTGTTTCAATTCATCGAGAATCGGTTAGGCCCTGGGCTTTAGACGGACCGAATCAATATGAACCAAACAGCCATCAGTTAGGAACATATCTGAAAAGAGGAAAAATGTCCATCAGTTTTCCAAAATCAAAGCTGATGTGTGTGAATATCTTGTTTTGCCTGAAACACTACGTCTGCTTTTATGGATGACTAAGGAAATTAAAACACAGTCACATTTTCAGAGGCTGAAATCAGGATATTTCCAGTTTTAAATCCAAAAATGATTAATTAATACCAAAATAGCTGTCGATTAATCGATTAATCATCGATTCACAAGCTAATGTTGCAGCTCTCTTTCTGTTAAAATTAACCTCCTATAAAAAAGTTGTGGACTGTAAACTTACAAAATCAGCAGGGGATTAAACAATTGTTTTTCCCGCTGTAAGACTGCAGGTACATACTAGTACCCATCCCCCATCTCGGGTAAGGAGTGGAATGACAAAAGGCACACCTCTATCTGAGGCTAATACACATCCAGCTAAGATTGCTGATAAAGCTGTTCAACAGGCTGTCATGATATGCTCATTAAGACTACATCTGAAAAGCCTTTGCTGTTTGACCTACAACAGAGAAAACCTTGAAGTGGAGGAACATTAGCATAGTGAAAGGAAGCATTGACAGAAAAGGACATTTGAAATGCAGTCTTCCGTAAAACCCCATATTAATATTTTTCTTGTTGCTTTCCAAATGATTTAAAACGCCGTGGTCTTTGGTAGTGAGTGTGGTTATGGGAAACCACTATGGTAAACATTATAAGTTAGGCTAGAACACTTTCTTATTCTGAGGTCTTGGTTTGAAAACTGCCCAAGAAATGGAAACTGTAGCAAAGTACAATGTCAAATGAGTGCGCGTGTGTGTTTGTGTGTGTCAGAGAAGGTGAGCGGATACCAATTGGCAGCATGAAGACGTTCAGTATACTGTAGATGGATGCGTCAGGGAGAAAATGAGCTGAACGCGTGTGTGTGTTTCTTCTTCCCAGAAACATGCCTGGAGCTGTTACAGGCAGTGTGAGAGAATGGCAGCATTCAGCACGAGCCCGTGAGCTGTTAAATCAGGCTTGATAAGCAGGAATAACAAGAAAACAATGTATCTTTGTTCCAGTTTGACTGTGATTGACAGCAACCGCAGCAAGTTCTTGTTATATGAAGACTCTTCTACATTCAACTCATCGTGTCAGCCAGCAAAACATTTTAAAGACACGAGTAAATGGACTATATTGATACTATGTTATTACTACATGTAAACACATCACATACATGTCTCACTAGAGCTGCAACAATTGATCGATTAATTGATAATTAACCTATTATCCAATTAATAGACAACTATTCTTGTATTCGATTAATCCTTTTCATTCATTCATTCATTTTCTGTGCCGCTTAATCCTCATTAATGGTATGCTGGAGCCTATCCCAGCTGACTTTGGGCGAGAGGCGGGGTACACCCTGGACTGGTCGCCAGCCAATCACAGGGCACATATAGACAAACAACCATTCACACTCACATTCATACCTATGGACAATTTAGAGTCACCAATTAACCTAACATGCATGTTTTTGCAATGTGGGAGGAAACTGGAGTACCCGGAGAAAACCCACGCAAATTTCCTTAAGTCATCCAAGAAAGCAAACCTTCTGCTGTTTTAGGCAAAACAAGACATTCAAACACATCAGCTTTGACTTTGGACTCATTGCCTCTTTTTTGATATGTTGCCACGAAAACCACGACTGTTTATATTTGGTTCCTCTTGATTTGGTCCGTCTAGGGCCTATCTGACTTCTCGATTAATCGAAACAACAAGCTTCAGATTAATCAATAGAGAAAATAATCGTTAGTTGCAGCCCTACTATGTCTACTTCCACATTTCTCAAACGATTCAAATCATTCCAAAATCCAAACATTCAACCAAATGTTGACTAACCATTTTGCACATTCCAAAATTCAGGCTTTTCCCAAAATCCCACATTTTCCCAAAACATGAATTCCCTTTGTGCTTAGGAATTCTTCCTACTTCCACGTTTAAACCGATTCAAACCATTTCAGCCTATCTATTTTCAATATTTGAAAAATTTCTGGTTTTCCTGGAATTCTATGTTTTCTATAAGACAATTCTCTCTGATTTTGACCGTTCTTACTACTTCCACATATCCCAACCCAACCATCCCCGCATCAAAACATTCAGGCTAACAATATCCCACATCCCCAAAATTCCCACTTTTCCCCTTAATTCCGCACAGCGTTTCAGTTCAGCTTCAACTCTTCACACACAATTTCTGCAGAATTTGCCTTCTCTAGTTACTATGAAGGTTTTCATCAAAGGCAAAGTTCACTCTTACAATGAAGTTTTTCTTTGTACTTTTTCTTTCAGTTCATACAGTTTAAAATGGAAATGAACTGGAATTAAACGCTTCCACGTCCAATGAATGCCATAATAACCACAATTACATGAGTCACTTTCTAAGCAGGTGCTGCTGAGCAGCACACATTCCACCTATGTTTCCAGCGTAGTTTGTGTACTGTCTATCCTGTTCATGGTGATAGGCAGGCTGGTCCGTACTCCTAGTCTAGGCTAATTACTTGTATACAGGGCTCTTGAGAAAGAGGCTTGTATCTGGAATTAATTCCACACCAGTTACACTTCTCTTCAAACGTTTACATACACTCCTCACGGGGTTCGAACTCTTATTCATTTGGGGCCCTTGATGATTTATTTTAACGATTCTTAACATATACACACACACATACACACACACAGTGGAACCTCGGTTAGCATCCGCCTCGGTTAGCGTACAATATAGCGCGCATCTTGTCATGTTATTGATACACTGCGTGAGTCCATCTGTATTTTTAATACATTGTTATTTATCAGAAAATGTCCTTTCTCGTTAGCAACCTATTAGCTAGCAAACAGAATGGCAACTGGAACCGGAAGTCATGTTGCCCGTCTAAGACATTGTAAACATCATTAAAGCTGTTAACACAAAAGCTAAGCAGTTGTTGTTTTGCATTTAGTTCCCTTACCGTGCAGAAAACAGTGATTACAAAGTTACACCCCCCGAGTAAACGTGTCGTTCAACACCTCTCTGGTAGAGCCAAACAAAACTAAACAGGACTATCTTTGTTAAGTCTGAATTTTTGATACGTCGTTATGCAAAGGACACTGAGGAGGCTCCTTTCCATCATGGATAACCAGCATCATCCAATGCACAGCATCATCTCCTGACAGAAAAGCAGTTTCAGTGGCAGATTACTATCACTGTCCTGCTCCACTGAGCAGATCATTCCTCCCTCACGCCATGCAACTTTTCAACATAACAGAGGGGGAGTGGTAAAAACACACACAGGACTGGACTTATTAAATTATTATGTATTATTCTTATGTAGCATTATCGTGTAGTATTATTATTATTTTTTATTACGTATTATTGAAATTGAAGTGATCTGTTGCGTACTTATTTATTCATTCTTTTATTTTCTTAACTTCTATTTTCTTACCTTCTTAACATGTAAACAATTGGAGGATACACAGAGGGATACAGTGTGGTTGTCTGCAACCATGCATTCATAGTTAACATTTCTTTTGATCCCATCCCATCATCCCAATTAAAGAGTGAGTTTTCGGCCACCTCCACCTTTTAAAAATGCAGGATCCCGATACTGGGGGGGCTGCTGGGTTGTGTCTGTGTTGGATATGTCCCCCGCTAGCAAAATGGTTCAGGATCAAAGAGGTTAGGATGTTGTCATAATGTCGCTAATGGATGGAAATGTGTGTTCGCAGCTTCATATAAGATTTGATGTGTTTTGTGTAAGAAAATAAATAAGGTCAAAGGCTCCAGTCTGTGGTCGGGCTGCTCATCACTTATGGGGGATGAAGTAGTTGTAATGAGGAGCAGTGAAGCTCAAACAGCCCCCTGTGGTCTGTTCCTTTCTGATCAAGACGCAGAAGTAATTGACTTTTACTCAGGGGGTCATTGAGGATATAAGTGCTCTGCTGCTGAGCCGCTGCTCACCTTTAACCCTTTAATGTCTGCATACCAGGGCCCTCCAGATCCAAACAGTCATGAGGGCCTTCTGTTTTGGGCACGGCTGCGACATTCAGCGCCTCAGGGACTTGCGGTGTTGGCTGCCTCTCACCTCCATGTAAATCTTATCAGGCTGGGGTTGGCAACTCACAAACGCTTCTCTATTGCTTCAACACCAACCAGAACTTTCAAAACGTTTATCCACCATTACACACGCACACTCACACACACACATACAACAACGTACGCTACAGAAGGCAATTTCTGTAGAAATTGCGTTTGAATGCTGAAGAGCTGAAATGAAAATGTAGAATTATCGACACGGTGGTAATTTTTGGGATGTGGAAAATTGTTTGCATGTATATTTTGACAAATGGGGAATAAATTATTTCAGTGACCAATTTTGAGCTGGTGAACGCGGAATTCCGGCACAACCAGGACTTTTTGGAATGTCAAAAATTGATAGTCTGAATGAAATGATTGTTTTGCTCTTGAAATGATTTGAATCGGTTGAGAGTAGTCAGGATTCTTAAGATCAAAGGGAATTTGTGTTTCGTAAATGAAATGTTTGAGGAGAAGTTGGGATGTGGAAAGTGAAAGTTATCATGCTGGAATATAGCACTTGTAAAAATTGTCCATTCATTTTCAATGAGAAATTTGTCGCAGGAAATGTGGAATTACAGATAATGATGGGAATTTTGGGGAATGTGTGGCGAGAGAGCCGCCGTGTCCCCGATGAGCTGAACATTTAGATCTTGGAATAGTTTGAATTGGTCAAGGAATGTGGAAAAAGTTGAGCGTCACGAAATGGACTGATTTCTCAAATAGCTTTTAGCGATAGCTTTAAAAATATTACCTAAAGATGATGAGGATCATTGTCTACGGTTTTCGTAGCAGGAGGAGTCAGGATTTACAAGCAATAACACGACAGGTAACACAACTGAGGTGGATATGTGTGTGCCCAGTGCCGGCTAGCCCATTAGGCAGTATAAGCAAACGCTAAAGGTGATGTAGCGCACCAAAATATCATTATATTCAAACTAGTAATTACTATGAACTCTAAAAATTGGAAAAGCTCACACTGACTGAAATGTAAAGCAATTGATATATTACTGTAAATGATTATTATTTTTTATATATTATTATTTCTGTACACGGTTTTGCTTATAGTTGTATGTATTATATGGCTATTGTACATACAGTAATCCCTTGTTTATCGTGGTTACTTGGTTCCAGACCCAACCGGGATAAGTACATTTCCACAAAGTAGGATTCTTTATTTATAAATGGAATATTTTTGCAGTTAGATCATAAAAAACCTGGTTACAACCTTCTAAATAGAATATTTAACATTATTACAACCCTCTAGACATGAATGTTTAGTTACCGTTACACTCATATTACCCAATATAGTCGACATAAGAGAAAATAAGCCATTTAAGACATAAATAAGACTCGGGCTCACGTGTGTTGCCGTAAATGTGTTCTGGTGGTGGGGGAGCCTTGTTAGGGGTTGACAGGAAATGACGTTGTGTTTTAGCTTGGCGTGTGTTACGGCTGCAACAATACCTGGTATTAGGGATTACTGTGCGTGTTGTGAGATATTGCAAGATGTAGTAAAAGCCTGTTGTTCCGCCCATCAAGTCTCTATGTCTGGTGACATATCTTGTGACCAGTGTGGAACGGCAGATATCGATTGCCACAACGTCTTTGAATGTGTCTTCTGAATGCCTTATATTTGCATTTTGCTTAATTTTCTTTTTATGCTTGAAAATGCTTCATTTAGGCACAAAAATCTGTCAAATTGGCTGGTCCATGCATATTTTTGGACCAATGATAGTCCGCATTCAACCGTGAAACAGCCTGATTTATTAATACCTGTATATTTATGAAAAACCATCATAGAGTGACTCTGCAAAATTTGCAGCGTGATTACCGTTTTTATATATTTTCATATTGTTTACAAGCTGGGGAATAAGTCGGAAAGGGTGACTTTGGGGGCAAAAAGCCATAGGACTTGAATGAGACAATACTATTTTTTGCTTTGCACTCATGACTTTATTTTGCTCGAACAATCAAGGTGTTAAGTATAAAAAGGGACTCATTTTATGATTTTGCTGATATTGTTTTGTACTGTATTTGGTCATCTTTGTGGCATTTGTTGATAAATGTACATTTTGTGTTTCTCTAAAATTTGTATGCTGAGTTTTCTTCTGGTTAACATCATTATCAACAAACTAAAGCCTCATCAAAAAGTCATTTACCAGTCATCAAGTATCGGTAGTAGCAATACTGGCCCTGTATTTACTTGGTATCGAATCGATACCAACATTTGCCATATCACCCTAGTGGACAGGCTCCTTCCACTTCACATGTATTGAAAAATGTGCTGTGTAATGTAATGTAAAGGACAGCAGCCCCATCTGACCCTGATTAGCTAAAAACGGCTAAAAACGGCCATTGTTTTTTTCTTGCAGACCTCTGATCTCATGCACATGGACTTTATTGGATTGAGCCTCATTAAGTGGACGGCCTCATTAATTAGTGACAATGGGAAGAGGGCATAGGGATGGAAGCAGCAGGGAGTTAAGTGTTAACTTTGAACGTAGACGTCACCTCTCGGCTCTTTTCCTTTGTGTTGTGTTTATTCTGCATGTGCTAATTGTGCCGCATTTACTCGTTAATCTTCCTCTCACCAAAGCCAAAATGCACATACACTGCCCGGCCAAAAAAAGCTCACCACCTGGACTTAACCAAGCATATCGGTAAGAGTCTCCCATTGGATAATCACTCTTTCAGCTGGCAACAAGTTATTTAACCGTAAGTGATGCAGCTTCTCATTTGTGAAACAACCACGCCGAAAGACACAGCCTGTGGCCGTGGAAAAGATGCTCATCTGTTTCACAAGAGTCAAAAAATGACACACAAAACATCAAAGGAGATTGCTGGAACTACTAAAATCCCGTTAAGAACTGTCCAAGGCATGATTAAAAAGGGGAAACACAGTGGGCCGAATCTCCCATCATCAGTGCAACTCTGGACAAACATAAATTGCATGGCAGAATGCCACAGCACGGATGCAAGGTGGTTTCGCCAGCGGATTGTACAATTACTTCAAAAATGATATTATGTATAATCGAAATAATCAAATATAAATATTTTGTATTTATTGCTTTTAATATATCACGTGTGCATTTTTGAATGATTTCATTTAATAATTGAAAAAATTATATTGAATTTATTATTTATTTGTATGCATTCCTTACTGTGGATAATATAATGTACAATATGTTTGTGTTACGGGTGCATCTCAATAAATTAGAATTCAATTTAAAGTTATTTTATTTCAGCAGTTGAATTCAAAATGTTGAACTCCTCTATAGGGTCATTTAAAGCTGCAATGATTATGACTATTTTGGTATTCGATGCATTGTTTTTATCTTTGAAAATGTAAATATCCTCTGATTTCGGCCTCTCAACTGTGAATATATATTTTTTTTATTTCCTTCCATGAAAGCAGACGCATTATCTTTGTGTTTTAGGCAAAATAAGATATTCACACACATCAGCTTTGACTTTGGAAAACAGTATTGGACATTTTTGCCTGTTTTCTGATATGCTGCGGACCAAACCACTAACTGTTTGTGTTTGGTTCACAATGTTTTGGGGCCTCACCAATTCCGCGAATAATCGAAACGGGCTGAAAGTAATCATTAGTTGCAGGACTAATTTTGATGATTATAAGGTAGCGGCTAACAAAACCCAGCACTGTAAACTACTGGCTCATGCTCTAATCAGCAAATGAACTGCAAAAACTTCCTGAGTCTATGAGTCTGAATTGAAGTCCTGAAAAGAAATCACCTTTGCACCATATTTTAATTTATTGACACACCTTTATGCTGTATGTCCAGATATACGTGCTGAATACGTGTTGGAAATTAACACTAATGCTGGCAATAAAGCTTGAAAAGAGCATCATCGTCTCTATCAGGGCTCTACTTCATGTTGGGACAGGATGGGGGGGTTAATATAAAACCAGTTGTGAAATTCCCCACTCTATGAATAGCATGAATTGCTACGCACGGAGAAACTAGTTAGCACCAATATATTACCAATATACTTGTTTCACGTAAAAGCAAAAGAGGTGACTTACCTCCCCAAAAAGGTCTGTTCAAGCCCGACGATGAGGCGCTGTTCTGCGGGGAAAGGTGACTTTAATGGGACGACAGCATGGTTCCTCCTCCTGAGCTGAAAAGGCACGGCGGTGTGATGTTGCACTTTTGATGTCGGCGTGCTTCTCCTGCACTGATGTGTGCGCTCTCGCACTGGCGCGCTTCTCTTTATTGCAGCGCGGAGTCACACACACACACACACACGCACGAACACACTCTCAGGCACACACTCCTTCTGACGCGTCACTTAGCCAGCCCACCAACAACACGAGACAGCACCGGGATAGTTGATATTAACCTTGCAATATGTCAGGGGTGGGCGATACTGCAAAGCAAATACTGGGCAGGACACCAATAGTGATACTATTTGAAATAGAAATTGGCAAGGCCATTGAAAGATTTTCTGATTTTGCCTTTAATTTGTTGATCATTCTTATGATCATAATCATCTTCAATATTATTTTTTTAAGTAAACCCTAGGTTCCCCAAATAGGCGCTAACTGTTTTTCATTTTTATTCATGTGCCCCCAACGCTCACAATGACGAGTGCGCCCCCAACGCCGCACGGTGCGAGGAGAACCGAGCAGGAGGAGGCAAAGCCTGCAGTTGTTCGTTGCTCGGTGTCCATTATATGAACAAAAGAAGAAGTTTGGTGATTATTTTGTGCATTAAGAGTGTTTGAGCTTGAAGATTTCATTTATGTTGGTGTTCCAATCCCCGCACGGCAGCCATGAAAACCTGTCTGTGATGGGGGGTTCCCTGGAAAATGAGGCTTTATAGTATCATCGAATACTGCTTTATCATGATTGTTAAACTTGGTATGAAATTCATATGCAGACTTAAACTATAGCCATAGTGAGTGGACAAAAACACGTGAAGCTCAAATCCAACCCATTCAAACGGAAGTGATGCCAAAATCAGACTGGAAAAAAAGATATGTAGGATGTATCTATTTATGAGTACTCATATCAAAATGTGACCAGGCAAAATATACATTTTTGACCTGGAATTACAATATAATTAAGTAACTAATTAATTATGTTTAATATTTCAAGTTAGTTAAGACAAAAAGGTTTATGTTTTTTTAAGTGTGCAGGAGTATGGGGTGCATGGTTTCAGGTGCAATGTCTGAAGGGGTATGCATCTGTAAAAACTGTGGGAAACTGCTGTAAACATTTCAGTACGGCTTATTGATGCAGTACTTTTTCCGCTCTACAGGGGGCAACAGTGAGGTCTATGTGTCACAATGAAGTAGCAGTAGAAAAGACGGCTCACCTTTTAAACATCCACCCATCTTCTATGGCACTTATCCTCACTAGGGTTGCGGGGGTGTGCTGGAGCCTATCCCAGCTGACTTCGGGCGAGAGGCGGGGTACACCCTGCACTGGTCGCCAGCCAATCACAGGGCACATATAGACAAACAACCATTCACACTCACATTCATACCTATGGACAATTTAGAGTAACCAATTAACCTCACCTGCATGTTTTTGGAATGTGGGAGGAAACCAGAGGAAACCAACACACGTACGGGGAGAACATACAAACTCCACAAAAAGATGCCCAACGGAGATTCAAACCCAGATCTGTCAGCTCGCCTGACTTTGTTGCCAAAATGCTAACCACTAGGCCACCATGTGGCCTCACCTTTACACAAATGTATATATCAACTCCAAAGAAGTTGAAAAGTAGGCACTAAAAATTGGACTTTCAACAGCAACTGGGCGACAAAATAGAGCTTTGTCATCTAGCTCAGATGTCTCTTTACCACAATGGTCCGGTACAGCAACCGCATTACTGCAGACGCTGCACCGATCACCCGGTTGATCTCAAGCTCCAGCCTTCCGTCCCTTGTGAATAAGACCATAAGATACTTGAACTCCTCCACCTGGGGCAAGACCTTTTCCCAACCTGAAGACTGCAATCCACCCTTTTCCGGCTGAGAACCATGGCCTCGGATTTGTTGGTGCTGTCTCATCCCAGAAGCTTCACACTCAGCTGAGCATCACCACAGTAAACGCTGAAGGTCACATCTATGAAAATTAAGGTCGTAAGGCCGCCCCAAACCGGACCCCCTTAATGCCTTGACTGCACCTAGAAATTCTGCCTATAAAAATTATGAATTGAATTGGTGACAAAGGGTAAGGCTACCCTTTGTAGAGTTGGTAGAGGCCAACGTTCAACGGAACAGGCTCGACTTACTGCTGGCAATGCCAACCAGGCTCCTGGCGCATAGTAAAATGGCATATTGTAGCATGCACCGTACTCCCAGAGCGCCCCCCAACAGAACGGTCAAATGCCTTTTCCATGTCCACAATACACATCGAACTGGTTGGTCAAATTCCCATGCACCCGCCAGTACTCGTGCAAAGGGGTAAAACTGGTCCAGTGTTCCATGACTAGGACGAAAACCGCATTGCACCTCCTGTAGCTGAGGTTCAACTAATGGTTGCACCCTTCTTTGCAGCACTCAGGAATAGACTTTCCCAGGTAGGCTGAGGTGTGTGATTCGCTGTAGTTGGAGTACACCATCTGGCCACCCTTCTTGAAAAAGGGGACTGCCAATTCAGAGGAACTGGCCCTGACTTCCATGCAATGTTGAAGAGATGTGTCGACCAAGACAGTCCCACAACATCAAGAGCCTTGAGGAATTCAGGATGAAAGTCATCCACCCCTGGAGCTTTGCCACGAGAGTTTTTTGACTACTTCAGATCCCTTAGCCACGGTGATGGATGTGTCCACCTTCATGTCCTCGGACTCTGCATTCTGTACAAAAGGTATGTCAGTGGGCTTGAGAAGGACTTGGAGTATTCTTTCCAGTCCCCAATTATATCCTTAGTTGAGGTCAGCAGGCCTTAGTCCCACTGTAGACAGTATGTACCAAGCACTGCTTCCCCTTTCTGAGGTGTCCAACGGTTGTCCGGAAACTCTTGGAAGCTGACCAAAAATCATGGTCCATGGTCCAAAGTCGTGGTCCATGACCTCACCAAATTCACTAAATTTTGCCTTGACCACTGCCGAGGCCGCGTGCCGCTTGGCCTGCCAGAAACTCAGCTGCTTGAGGAGTCTCACACGCATCCTTAGTCAGTTAGTTTCCTTCTGTAGCCGACTAGCTGCCTTAAACCACCATCGGGTTCGGGATTTTCCACCGACTGCCACCAACCATCTTGCAACCACAGCTCCGATTGGCTGCTTGGAGGCTTGGAATACAGCCCGTTCGGCCTTAATTCCCTCGCCCTCTCCCAATGGACTCAATGGATGGGAGGCTTTGTCATACATTGTCAGCACTCCCTCACTATATTTTTGCGCCTGCCTTGTCTATTCAGCAACCTCCTCCACCATCTAATCCAACTCATCACCCGGTGGTGATCAGTTGTCAGCTCAGCCCCTCCCTTCACCCGTGCGTTCAAAACACGTGGACACAGGTCTGATGATACGACCACAAAGTTGATGTACAGTAATATCATCCTGCACGGGTTCAGTTTGGGGAGGCCAGTCCTCAGTAACTTATTTTCAGTAACTATTCTGCTTTTTTCTTGTAATATTATTACATATTTTTAAATGCAGCTTTATTACTGACTTTAAAGTCAGAAGATGAAGTCATTTAAGTTACTTTGTCTTGTAAAGAAAAGCCATCACCATCGAGGCGAAAACAGAGAAAAACCCACCAATTTTTGTCTTAGCCAATCAACTGTGCTGTCTGTCATGAAAGATACAGATTGCATCCTTGACCATGTCGAAGGATGTGCTCCTATGAATGCAACAGTGATAACTAAGGAATGTAGTGGTCTTATTATTGAGATGGAAACGTTGCTTGTGCTCTGGCTGGAAAACCAGAATCAACACTGTATCCCAGTGAGCCTCATGTTGATTCAGGAAGTGATCCTGTACCCTCTACCTCAGCACCTTCTGCAGATTCTCCTGTCTCTTCTACTTCTCCCATCCAATAAACCACAGGGATAAAAGTAATGTAAGTTGTCACCTTTTCATTACTGTTTCATTTTATTCTTGTATTCAGTGTTTTAATACTGTATTATATGTCCTCCACGTGTCCTGTGTACAGTGTGAGTGATTTAGGAGTTAATTTCGTTCAATTTAGGTATAAATTTGACTTACTTTTAAACTCGACTTACATCACCGTCTACGAACGCAACACGTATGTAACCCGAGGACCACCTCTCCATATTTTCTTAATCTTGCGCAACCTCACAAGGTTGTCATTACAACTTCCTGCCAAAATTTGGCCAATGACTGTCATTTTCGCCAATCAAGGGTGTTCCTGAGTAGGGCTGAAATGCATATGTCAACTATCTAACCAACGAAATGTGCGCATGCAGTGTTATTATTGCTTTCACACCCTCAATTCCTTGTTTACATTGAAGGATATGCCGATATGTATGATTTACCCACACAAATTACCGCTAAAGACCATGCTCAACAGTGCCCCAATGTTCTTCGAGGAAGCTACATCCAATGTTTTGGAACCGAAACGAAAGTTGACGATTGACACTTTTCAACGGTAAAACATACACGGAAAATGACAAATGACAAAAAGGAGCCTGTTGCATACAGTGAGAGGTGAGGCCAGACAGTCAGGGCAAATACAATATTAGTGTTTTATTTGTATTGTAAAAGCCAACCTTCACCAATTTGTCACATCATTTAAAAAGCAAATAAAATGCCTCATATTCAATTTTGACTTTTGTTTTGATCATTATTCATCGGTCCCAGAAACACAGTTGACAGGGCTCTTTCGAATTAAAAATGAATAGACTGAAAATAAGCCAGCAAGTCAAAAACATGGCATGCTCGCTCACCCGACTGTACATTCATGCACGTAATAAAGTCAAAAGAAAAAGTTCATTACAGTAATCCCTCGCCACTTGTATTTCAAGTTTTGCGGCTTCGCTCTGTTACTGTTTTTCAAAAATATATTAGTTAGTAGATCATGCTGTTTTGTGGTTGAATGAGGTTAATGCATGTTTAAGGTCAATTTAAGTATTTTTTCAAGCATAAAAAATGGCTAAAATACAAATATAAGGCATTCACAAGAGGCATTCAAAGACGTAGTAGTATTCTACACTCGTCACTAGGTGTCAGTAATGTTACTGTAATGTTTGGTGAGATATACATATATACAGATATATGCAAGCATCACACTTGACCGCCGGAACAACTTTTCTTGCAGGTTTGAATTATCTCACAACAGGCACAATAATATCTAACATGAGCTACTGTCAGAACTCAACTCTGAACACATGACATCATTTCCTGTCCGCACCACCGGAGCACATTTACAGCAACACACACAAGCATGAGTCTTATTTGTCTTAAATGGCATATTTACTCTTACTATGTCTACTATATTGGGTAATATGAGTGTAAAGGTGACTATAATGGCATTATTTCATGTCTATAGGGTTCTAATAATGTTAAAAACCATATTTAGAAGGTCATAAACAGACGGTCAGAAACATTCACACCAGTGGCCTGCTGGAGGTCATTTTGTAGGGCTCTGGCAGTGCTCATGCTGTTCCTCCTTGCACAAAGGAGCAGATACCGATCCTGCTGAGAGTTCAAGGACCTTCTACGACCCTGTCCAGCTCTCCTGGAGTAACTACCTGTCTCCTGGAATCTCCTCCACACGTCCATGTACCTCAGTGATGCCCTGGTCCAGATCTGGGAGGAGATCCCCCAGGACACCATCCGTAGTCTCATTAGGAGCATGCCCCGACGTTGTCAGGCATGCGTACAAGCACGTGGGGGCCACACAAACTACTGAGAATCATTTTGAGTTGCTACAATGACATTTTAGCAAAATGGACCAGTCTGCTGCATCATTTTTTCACTTTCATTTTTGGGGTGTCTTTGATTTCCCCCCTCTATAGGGTGATCATTTTCATTTCTATTAAATTACGTGGCATCATTTTGTAATACATCACCCACTTATTATCAGGAAAGATATTCAAGATCATTTTTACCCCAGTTTAGATCTGATGTGTTTTTGAAGTGTTTTGAGCAGTATATTTACTTATCTGTGCTTGGAAGAAATGTGTCATTGTTTAAGGGTCATTGCACTATTTATTTGGTCCGGACGGTGGCCGAGTGGTTAGCATGCTGGCCACACAGTCAGGAGATCGAGAGATCTGGGTTGGAATCTCCGTTGGGAATTTCTGTGTGGAGTGTGCATGTTCTCCCCGTGCGTGTGTGGGTTTTCTCCGGGTACTCCGGATTCCTCCCACATTCCAAAACCATGCATGTTAGGTTAATTGGAAACTCTAAATTGTCCATAGGTATGAATGGTTGTGTGTCTATATGTGCCCTGCGATTCACTGGTGACCAGTCCAGGGTGTAACCCCCCCCCAGCCAGCTGGGATAGGCTCCAGCTCCATTCTGTTTTTAAAATATATAATTTTTTAATCATATCGTAGCTTGTGTATCTAGAATCAAATCGCCTTGTCTGTCACAAAGAGATTTACATCCCTATTAATTTCATATATTTTGAAAAACTGAAAGAGTGAAGCCGCAAAATTTGAAGCTCCAAGTGTCGAGGGTAGATTGTAGTTGAACTTTTTGAATTGAACTTCTGAAATACATTTATTGAGATGCACTAGTACGCTGTTGATAAAAAATTTAAGATCAGTTGAAAAACAAACTTTTTGGTCGACTGATGAACTGTCTCACTCCCATTTCTTCTATTAGCATTTTGAAGCAAAGCAAAATGTAAATTCTTGCCATTTTTCAACTGGTCTTAAAATTTGGATCAGGAGTGTATATAAAGCACACTGGAATATTGTAAAAGTACTTCTGATTTTTGTGGCTTAACTAATTAAAGTTTCGATTTAGTTCAAACTTTACTTACTTTTGCCATATGATACCATCTGAACCATCAGTGTTATTAGCATGTGCATGTCTGGGGGCCAGTTGCTTTTCAACACACACTGTGACTGTTGCCACATGATAATGTTGAACAGTGTTCAAATAAAGGCCTTGGTGGTTTCTTGTACGTAGCAGGAAGTCAGCTGCAGTGATTGAAGTCTGCGACCTGTTGGAGGACTATTCACCCCAAATGAATCCATTTGGCACCGTATTGAAAACCCAAACTGTAATGACAACCTTGATGATGAAGGAAACACCTCTGTTGCATGACAACATTCTGCAGACGTAACACAACATAAAGGTCCACTGCAATCACTCACTTGTTTACACAAGCATTTTTTACAAATATTTGACTATATACTGTACACCAGGGTGCTCACACTTTTTCAGCCTACGAAGTACTTTTAAAATGATCAAGTCCCAAAGATTTACATCCTACTAAACATAGAAAATATATATATATTTATAAATATGAGTATCTATGTACATTGCACATAAATATCAGAGGTGTACGCACTTTTTTAGCATGCGAGTTGCAAGTCGACATGATCTATCTCTTCTTATAAAGCATACAACAACATATAGTGTATAAAATCTAACTGGAAATTACTATACTAAATATTAATGATTAGTATTTCACATTCACTGTTTCAAAGTTTACAGGTAATCAAAGTACAGTAGTTAATGTCATTCATGGCAACCAAGATAATTACACATAGTCCCTCAATAGTTGTGTACATAACCCGAGTACCGGTAATAAAGCATGTCAGTCAAAATCGCTACGTAGTGTTCATTAGACACACACTTCATGTATTAGCATTTGCTATCAAACATTACAAATATACCAGAAAAGAAAATGCAGCCAAAGTAAAGGAAGCATATTTAAAAAGGTTACAGCAAAGGGCACATTTTCCAATGAATGATGAAATAATACTTTAAGAAACAGAAGTGCAGAAAACACATGTTTCTATAGTGGAGTTCAGGACGCGCAGCAAAGCCATCAAACAATTCATTTTTTTTCTCCATAACTAGCCACTACAATTGAACGGTTAACTTTAGTTATACTGTAGATATAGACATCTTACCGCTGAGTTAGTTTATCCATATTTGGATTAATAAAGATGAACGTTGCATCTCCGTGTGTAGCTTGCGACATCTGTTCACCACTCTATCTTTGCCAGTAGCGAATCGGGAGGGGAGCTTAATGTCAGCTGACTGATGTCATATGATATCTACAAAGTGACATTTCCGCAATCAACCCAAACTACCGTCGCCATCGACGGGTAGCTCGCGATCGACGTAAAGGGGCTGCCCTGTAACGGCCCCTGCTGTGCACAGTTTGTACTGTATGATGATAAATGACTTCATAAATAAATATAGGAGTAAAGAACGGACGTCAACATTGTTGTGATGATGTATTAATACATGCACGATATAGTTAGCAACAACTTAATGATCAATGTATCTTATGGCAAGATAAGTGCATCAGAAAAAATAGGGTACACTCATCAACACATCAGCGGATGCTGTGCATGGGACATTCCCTCATGCCAATGATCCAAAAAACAAGGCCAAGTCGACACTGGCAATGGCTGCAGAAGAAAAAAGTGAAGGTTCTTTTGTGGTCATATCAGTCTCACTGACCTCGATATCATTGAGCCACTTTGTGGAAACCTCAAACATGCAAATCTTGCAAGGCAGCCCAGGATCTTTTTAAAATTCCGTTCCTGATCGACAATGCCCTCAGCTGGACAGTTTACACATGGCCTTTGTTTCAAGAAGTACAGCAGATTCAGGGGACTGCTTAACAATGACTAAACAGGCCACAGCCAACGTTCCCTCTAAGCTGTGTGCGTGCGCAAACTCCTGCATTCTCAGCACGAAGCAAATCCATGCATAAAATAAAATCCAACCAGAACTGTACATAAAATAAAGACAACAATTTACTCTGTATCATTTTGCAATGCAATGCTGTGAGTGGCAGGTGACAAGAAGCAGTATCAACAGATAAAACACTGTCCAGCCGATGTACCGGAATGCCCCACTGTAGCCCATAGGTTGGTCTACAAACCACACCTAACATCATAAACTCTCCACACAACTGGATCTCAACAGTGGTGCTTCACATTATAGAAAGAAGCCTACAAAGATCATGTTACACTCATCCACACACTTACTGTAGTTACCAGACTTAACTGGAGATTAAATAACTACAAAGCAAACTACCCTATTACATGGCATCGTCTGATGATGTCAGTGGTGACATCATTCTCCCTTTAAAAGCAGGAAATACCTGCCGTCTCCTCCCCACACATCCCTGAAGGTGATGCGTGCTACACAGTGGAGTTTCTTGGGACAAATGACTTATGAGTCACACGTGTTACCGAATAAATCTAACAGAATCAAAACTCCTGTTGCATTTGCTGTAAGTGAAATCAGTATTGATATAAATAAATAGATAATAGATAGATAAATCTGAAGGGACAAGTGATGAGTTCCAAACTCTTCCACAAGGACATATGAATGAATGAATTACTCCTCACATCACAGGAGAAGTGAAGTATTGCACATACCGATAGTGGAATGGCCATTTCTTTGTGAAAGTGAGAGTTGGTATCACATTTAAAATTGTGAGAACGTGTTTTATCATATAACACAAATGTCCGAGACAAATTTCCCTTTAAATCAGATGTGTATTGATGCAATGTTTGGATTAACAGCTCTTATCATTTTTAGTCGAAGAGTAGATCAAAGTTTATCTGTTTCTTCAAGGGTTACTTAACCTCATATAAAAAGGTATTTAACAGAAGTAATTAACAGCAATGAGTATGATTATACATGAGGGTGTGTATCTATGAAAACAAAAGTGCGGTCCGGGCGGAATGGCGTAATTACAATGATACACGCCCTCCTGCAGTTAAACAGTGACTGTAGAAAAAAGGAATTACAAATGTATCCTTTATCTTGGTAATGGTTTAGTTTATTTTGAACATGCTGAGCCAAGTTACATTGATTTACAACAATGCAGTGAGGTTCATGGCTAGCAAGGCACTGATTCCTTTGGAGTATGTTTTTATGGGATCACAGGTTGCTCATGAAGAAGATAACAAGAAAAGAAGAGAATAATCCACTTTCAAAATCTTTTTTTCAAATACTTTTTAGTCCCATTTATTTATTTATTTTCCTAATAAACTGAAAAAATATTTGTGGTTTTACCTCTTATTTATATTTGAAGTGCATGTGCCCAATTCTTCTCCAGGAAACGCTCAGTTACTTTGTTGTAAAGGTCTGATCACCCTCTGTTGAGCTCGGATAGACACTCGTGATCAAAATTTTAAGACCAGTTGAAAAATTGTAAAAACTTACATACACGGTGGATCTTAAGGAGGTTCCAAGTAGAGCTTCAAAATGCAAAAACATTCTTAAAAGATCCCAAGGGTTATGGAACAAAAAAGTCGCGGTAGACCCAAAAAAACTTCACCGGCACTGAGCCAGAGGATCCGATTGGCTTTCTGTCAAGACACGGGACGATCCTCGCGCCTAATGAAGGTTGTTACTCGTGCCGAGTGCAGTCCAATAAGCATCAGATGTCATCTGTGAGAGAAGGGTTTGAAGAACATAACATGTCAATGCCCCAAAATTGCCCGTTTAGAATTTGATCTGTAATCTGTATTAACAAACATAATCAAAAGCATGATTTTCTTTACTTGACAACATTACACACCCACCACACTCCCTTCCCTCTCATATGGACTCATCTGCTTTTTGTTGCTTAATTTTTTACTTAAAAAATCACAAGCAACTTCCTCCTTCCTCCCTGCCCCCCCAGCCCCTTAATTTTACAGTTTTTCACGGCCTTCTTCTGTGGAAGTTATTGACCTTATCTGCCGATCCAAGTCATCCACCTGCCATTTACAGCCCCTCCCTACTGGCTTGGTTTAAGCCTGCTTTCCCTCACTGGTCCCCCTCATCACTCCTGGTTCACATCCAAGCTACTTTAATAACTTTGTCCCATTTCCAATCTCCCATTCTTCTCCAAAATCCTTGAAAAGTCGGTGGCCTCTCAGCTCCATTCCCACCTCACCCTCAATAACGTACACAAACAATTCTTCACTGGTTTCTGCTCACGCCATAGTGCCGAAACAGCCCTTTTGAAAATTGCTGTCTTCTGGCCATCCTCATCCTCCTGGACTTGTCTGCAGCCTTGACACCATTTCACACTGTGCCTTCCTTAACAAACTGCACAATGTTGGCATCACAGACACACTCCTCGAGTGGTTCCAGTCAAATCTCTCCGGCCGCAAATCCAAATCCCATCCATCCCAGTTTTCCTCTGCTCTTCATCAAGTACAGTCATTTCAGGTGTATTTTTTCTTAAACTTTGAACCCCGCGGCTTATACAGCGGTGCAGTCGGTGTGTCCGGAAAATACGGTATTTATTATTTCAGTAAAGTAAAAAAGACGTCAGCGACAAGCATCTTCCAGTCACGCACACCCCCACCCGTTCACGGTGAAGTGAGGAGTACTGCAGCGCCTCAGTGTACGACATTTCTTTGCATTTTATTGTCCGATGAGCAAGAATAATGATGCCACATTGCATTAAAGACACGGGCTGTAGAAAGTTATGGTGTGTAAATGTTTCTGCAACCAAATTATTGGCGCCATGCTGACAAACAAAAATCGTCATCCGACTCGGTGCATTGAGCGCAGCGCACTCAAGACGGTAGGCTCAGCTCTAACCTCGTAACACAGATAATAATGTCAGGTACTTGGAAGAATATGTTATAATATAATATCATGTATTATATACTGTATATATGACTGGTTTTCATTTTGGTTGAGTCACGTTTCTCGTGTGGCTTTTGTTTCTATTCATTTTTGTGGCGACCTTTCAGTTCATGAAGAATTACATAAGCCGGAGTTAGACGGACTCTGCTATTAAAACATAACCTCTGACAGGATACTTTTGCACTCGGCTGAGATAATGGGCTGATGAGAGAAAATGACAGTGGCTTGAACTGGTTTCATAGCACCAGTTCCAAACCGGGCTGTAATGATGCCATTAAAATAAAAGACAGCCGCGTTTTTTAAACAGAAAACTTTTTGAGCTTACCTTCTAAACCAGTTCATCTTGCTTTGTCGTAAAACTTCCCTTGCTATTCTTCCTATACATGTCAGCCTTCCACTCTACGTATTTAATTTATAACGGACTTTCAGGACCTTTTAGCAATGGCGTTTGGTTCATAGCCAGTCGCCTTTAAAGAAATATGTACATTTATGAGCGCATGAAACCAAAGAGGGTGCTTGGACTTAAAAATGAACACAGGACTTGACTCACTCAGGAACTATTTGTGGTGGAAGCTGCTTTTGATTTGGCCGCAGTCACGGCTACATGCAAGTGTGCTGGAGTGGACGCATAAACATCCAGTCTTGTGAAAAAATTAGAGCACCCTATGAAAAATGCTTGAATATGACATCGCTACAATAAATGTAAAAATTCTCTGCTTGGTTACCTTTCAAATGCTGCTAAGTAGGGGTGCTCTGATCCATCGGCCACCGATCAGTATTGGCCGATTTCCGTGAAAAATCACGAGATCGGCAAATGCCGATAAACGACTTTCAAAGCCGATCACAAAAGCCGATATTTGCGGCTTGCACTATTGTAGCATGCAGCGATCCTTTCTTGCAGTTTAGTGTCTTGACGAAACGAATGTCTTTGGCAGGTTGTCCTCTCACTCCTCTCACTGTCCTCTCATTTTCCCCTCCCAAAACATGCCACAGAAACTATCTTGCGGGGATGGCAAGTTAAAAAAGTTCATACAGCATTTATACATACATACACTTGACAGTGTATGGTGAGTTTTCGAGGCTCACGGTGTGATCATCATTCAGACGGCCGCCATGTGGTTAACACTCGCGCGAATGTGCGTGACCGTCAAAAGGCTAAGCTAATAACCCGAAAAATAATTGAATTCATCGGACGAGATGACCAGCCTTTGTCAGCAGTGGAAGACAGAGTGCTTTCTCACGTAGTTGCACCACTGTACTCCCACATCCAGTGTCTCCTTAAAGATGGCGTGTCATTCACCATTTCACCATGCAGTCATATACTGTATGTCATATATGTAAGTCGAATATGTTTTTGTCTAAACTGAGGTGATTTCATGCTTCTACGTTCCTTCCCTCACCTGTGGTCATGAGCTTTTGGTAGTGACCGAAAGGAAAGGAGTTTCACCGTAAGGTGGCTTAGAAATAGGGTAAGAAGCACTGTCATCCGGGAGACGAGTAGATCCGCTGCTCATCCACATTGAGAGGAACCAGATGAGGTGGCTCAGGCATCTGGTCAGGATGTCTCCCGGATGCCTCCCTGGGGAGGTCTTTAGGGCACGTCCAACCAGTAGGAGACATTGTCTCGCAGCTGGCCTGGGAACACCTCAGGATCGGCCAGGAGGGGCTGGACGAAACAGCCGGGGAGAGGGAAGTCTGGGCTTCTCTGCTTAGGCTAGTGGCACTGCGACCCGACACTGGATAAGCGGAAGAAGATGAATGGATGGATAGATCACTTGTTCTGTTTCAGTTTATGAAGAAAGAAAATGTTGGCATTCAGTATTTAAATCGCTCATAACTTCCATAACTTATCATAACTTCCACCATTCTGTATTATTTCTGTCTGCGTCTTTGTGACAAACTTTTGCACGCGCAAACAGGCTGAAATTGACATCAGATCGTCTTTTATACACAACAGATCCAAAGATATTTATTCAATGTGTTTGCGGTATATTTTTATATGGTTACCGTTTCAAATCACTGTCGTCTGCACGTCATTGCCCTCAAAGTGACAGGGCCCTCTCTGGCACCCCTTTCAGTCGTCACCCTTTTGAATTACCCGTATATACAGTAGATACATACGCTACTGTATATTAGAAGTGAGAAAATGTATACACATTAAATCAATTTCATATCCTGCTCCACCAACAGATGCTAATGGTATCGTGGAAAGCACTACTCAAAATATGATTATTATTTTATGTTTAACATGCACTTTATAGGTAAAGGGACACTGGCATGATTAACATTTAGATGTCTGCAGAGGATGTCGGTAACAGCTTTGGTTTTTGACCTCTTTCAGACCCCCAAGATACGGCGATAAATGAATACATTCTTAAATCTTATGTACAGTTCATGTGCAGTATAGTTTAAGAGAACATAATTTAGTGTTTTAAAGTACATCTCTATTAGGGATAGTCATAAACCACGCATACACACACGCAGACACACACACACACACACTCTCTTTCTTTCCTTGAATCGTTTTGATAAATGCCTAAAGATAAAATGAGTCATTGCGTAGACAGTTGGTGTGAAAGTACTTTTTGTAGAGTCAGAATAATAAATGAACTGTACTTGGCTAGGGCAAGGATGATCAATCAAAAAGTCATGATGCACTGTGTCTTGTTATACAACGGGCAGATGAAAGGATGGATTGCAGTTACACTTCAAAATCAACCAGGAGCTGCTCTTCAATCTTCTGTTGCCCGACCTATCCAATCCAGGTTTCTCCTTGTCGTTCTGTTCCAAGTGGGATAGCTGTGCGTATAATTTACCACAGAGAAAATCTGGTTTTGATGGAGACTTTGTACTACCTGTATGTATCAAAGCCATATTTCCAGTGGAGATGATGGGATCCACATGGAGAGTGCCGCAGCCTACAGGAGGTTTGTGTCGCTGTGCCAAACATGAGTCGTTCATCCAGGATAATTGTACTTTTTGTGTGGGCAGCAGATGTTCTTTGAATTAGAACAACATGAATATTATTGTCTAATTGTTTATCCCTTATGCTCCTTTGGCATAAACTCAATATGTTGTTTTTGTTATTCCATTATTACAAATATGCTTATATACGATTGCCTTCTACTAGTTGAATCCTGACTATCCTTACTTTTCATCTGAAAAATTTCAGGGCAATTTTTCAATTTTTTATGTTCTCAAATCATCCGCAGGGAATACGAACATTTTAAAGTTGTGTCCAAAATGCTTAACTGCTTAACTTTTAGGAAAAGGGGCAGCGTGGTTGCATCTGTGTTGCTTGGGTAACTGCGATGTGACGTTGGTATCGGTTTACACGTGCTATGCAGCCACTTAACTGGAAGAATGTCAGCGAAACACTCAACCAAACAAAAAAACACAAGCGGGCAGCATTGCTCAGGTGGTAGAGTAGTCGTCTCTCAACCTGAAGGTTGCAGATTCGACCCTCCGCGTCCTCCCACGATCATGTCGAAGTCTCCTTGGACAAGATACTAAACCCCTAGTTGCTCCTGATGCCATCAGCGGGTTCATGTGGTAACAGTGTCAAAGCACTTTAAGTACCTTCAAGGTAGAAAAGTGCTATACCAGTGAAAGTCCGTTTACCGAGATAATTCTAACCACAAGCACTTAAATGGGCAAATGGGCAAAACAAATAAGCAGTCCGAGACCAAAATATGTCCTTAATAATTTCATAAAACAAAACTAATACAACAAATTTACCACTTTCAACAGTACAATTACAATTTGCATTATGCATTTTCACATCTACAGTAGAGCGACCGTATTTTGATTAGTGAAATCCAGGTAACTTGGCACGGCAATGAGATACTCGCATGAAAGTTTAGTAAGTTTAGAACTTGTTTGGTTTAGTACGTGTTTATGATACACATATAAAAAAATGTGGATTTTTTTTCCACAGTGGTACAGTGGAACCTCGGTTAGCGTACGCCCCGGTTTCAGTCAAGGTAAAAAATTGACACCAAAATTTTGACTCGGTTTGCGTACATTTGCCAGCTAGCACACAGTACGGGGCGTGTTTAGTTTTGTTTTTGTTTTTCATATTACACATCTTTCTTTCTTTAATATTTCAACTCTATGTTACTAAAATGACATTATTTTTCCTCATATTACAAGTCTGTTCTTATAAAACTGTGCCTTTTTTCTCTAGATGTTTTGACCATATTCTCATAGAATTACAGCTGTTTTTTTTTTCCATTTCTGCTGTTGTTGTTTTTTTTTAATTTCACAACTATTTCAACTTTCTTCTTGTAAATGTTCTTCTTGCAATTATGACTTTATTCCCATATTTTGATTTTATTCTCTGAACTTTTTCCACAACTTTATTCATTGTCTTGTTTGTCATAATATTATGACTGTAAAAAATATTATATATAAATATTTTTAATACATCTATTTAATAATATAATTATAAATTTATATATAATATATTTTAATACATATATTTTGAATACATATTTCTTAAATATTTCAACTTCAATTACGTTATTTTCAGACAATTATGCCTTTTCCTGTTTTGTCTTAATATTTTGACTTCATTCATGTAAAATTACTGCTGATTTTTCAATTTTTTTTTATTTAGTTTTTTTTGTTTTGTTTTAGAATGTGCCACAGGCCGCAAATGGCCCCAGAGCCGCACTTTGGACACCCCTGCCCTATACAGTGTTGTTTTCCCAAGGAAGGGCTCATATTCCATCCGTGTTGTCAAACTGCTCCAGATCCAAGATAGACTTGCTCCTGTCTGGAATGTTGAATTGAAAGCAATAAGACTTCTACGACGCATTTTTCTGCTCTTCTGTGAAGTTGTGTCCTGTGCAATGAGTAGCATCTTACATATGACAGTAACGCAGCTAAACACTCACTAGCGATGACTGATGGTTCTAAATATGCGCGGAGACAGTCATGGCTTATGCAAGACCCCAAGAGTACTATATTACTGCATTCCAGGGAAACAACACATTTCTGCTTGAACCTAAAGCGCTGCCAGAAGAGCATCCACCCACAATCTGACTTTCAAATCCTCTCCCGTTAAAACTCATGAAATGAAAGTCAGAAAGTCGCACGGTTCTGCTCGGGCTTTATTTTCCTAGTCGGTATAAGCATGTCTATTAGCAGTCATAAGACATTTCTATAAATGTCTTTCTGTAAAGGTGGGTAATAAATGCATGAATTACATGGGTGCATAGAAAGGCCGCGCAAGAAGTTAAACCAATATTTGGATGAAATACGTTCATGAGCATAGCACATCTTGACATCTTGGGCTTGCTAGATTTGTCCGCTTTTCTTTGCAAATGTTTTTCAGATCTGCCAGTTTGTGACAGGGAGTGGACGGATCCATCCAAATATTGGCATTTTATTATTTTGTTGATATTGTTGTATTTATATATTGTTAAATTGCTCACAGATACGCTTGTTGGTAAAATTGATATGGATTTTGTTTACGTAAACGACCAGTTGCCTGAAGACAGCTAGGATAAGCGCCAGCATACCTGCATCCCTAGTGAGGACAAGCAGTTTAGAAAATGGATGGACGGATGAATCTTTGCCTATAACCTTAGTCCTGCATATTAAGTGGCAAATTGAAGGCAAAATCACAACAATAATTCAGTGATTTTTTAAATATTTTGTAGTATGTACTATGCACATAAACATGTGGTGAAGTTAAGGCTAAAAATAGAAGAGAATAATTCACTTGGGTTAAAACAAATGTTTTCAAATACATACTTTTTAGTACATTTTATTTATTTGTTTTATTAACTGAAAACATTGTCTTGTTCTTACCTTTTGTCTGTATATGAAGTACATGCACCCTCCTTCTCCAGGAAAAGTCCTTATACTTTGTTGTAAAAGTCTGATCACCTCCTGGTGAGCTTGGATATATAATCCTCCATCTTGGCAGTCAAACTCATTAATTCATTCAGCAGATCATACAAATATCTTGAATTTGTTGCATTTTACTTGTCTAGAAGTCTAGCTCAAGCCGGCACTACTGTTTGTGTATTTCGAAAAAGTAAAAAAAAAAAAAAAAGCTGGCTTTGGGCTCCAGCATATCCACGATTCAGTGAGGAAAATCGGTACAGAAAATGTATGAATGGATGGCAAATTTTTTTTTAAAAAACGCTGGCTTTTCCTCTGGAAAAATGGCAGTGACAAGCACCTTCCAGCTCATGCACGGCCCCACCCCTTCAGCATGAAGCGAGCATTTCAGCAGCTCCCGCATAACATGTCTCACAACTTTGGTTTCTACCCTGTATTTGATCAGGACGTGCAAACTCAGTGCTTTCTACTTCAAGAAAATGTTTAAAAAAGATTGAAATCATACATAAAATACATTTATAATACAGTTCAATGGACAACTACTAATTTATTGACATTATCATCATAATTTTTTTTTTTTCACGATGACATGTACCAGAAATACTTTTGCCCTTTACTTTTTATTGGATTGCTACCAACATTTGCTATATCGTCCACCCCGAGTTGTGAGGATATCTCAGGTATCAGGTATCAGTATCGGTATTCAGGTCACCCAGCAGTTTTGCCGGGCATGGATCATGTAAAAATTTGAATATTTTTGAGTTGAACTTACTTAAATATATCACTTTATTTTTTTGATTGAATTGCACTGTGTGACTGCACCTGGGGGCAGACGTTTAAAGTGTCTTTTAGTGTGGGGTTTGAGAGTGCTTGTAAATGCATTGCAATTCCGAAAACCTTGATTACGACAATCACAAACATTTCACACGACTTACTACAAACAAATATTTCATCACACACCATTCTCTCCCCATTACCTAAAGTGAATTTTTTGCTTTTTACTTTTAACCATGGAAATGTTTTATGATTATTATTATTGAATTAAATACCAAATGAATAGCTTACAAAGATATACAGTATGTATCTCTTGCAAAGACATACACATACAGTGCATCCCATACAGATGCTGTTTCTTTGTTTATCACACGCCTCCATAAAATCCATTATGGACCATACGTGTTTTTTTATGGCCAGGTCTTTAAATGTTATATTATTTTGACATGAGAAAATCTGCTGGGACACTAAAGCTGTAACATATGCTTTCAATTATTTTAAGACAAAATAAATGCATGCAATTCTACTATTTCTGTTGGGAAAGAAAAACATGAAGTTTTAAGGGATGTCTGTCACACTTTTTTACTACTGTTTTGTGGAAGGAGGGCTGTTCTTAAGCAACATATTATACAGCAAATCATTCAGCATATTGTTCGAACACATGGATCAGATTCAGTGTCTGCAGGATAAATACTTCAGTGTGTGAAAGGAGCAAAAACCAGATTACTCCCAAAATGAGTTCCCGTGTGCATATTACTTGGGCCTGAGCGCAAACAATAGCTGTGAAAAGCCCCCATTTAAACTGCAGTGTTTATTATTATTATTCTCTGAGTTTTTTTCCCGCATTTTGGGGAGGTCTTAACATGCTTGAAAACTCACCAACGCTTGCAAGCGTCTTAGGGCCGATGAAACATGCTGTATTCCACTGGTCCCGAACACAAACCCCAATTTCATGGATCTGTTATGACAGGAAGCACGAAAAAGTCTCAACACCCACGGTTCGCAAACAGGCAGGGAGTTGGCCATTTTGGTTTGACCCAGCTATTTTGCCGTGAAAACCCAAACTACCGAACTCAAAATCACTGATACATGACAGATGGGCGATGATATCTCGCAAACAAAAAGCGGTACATGGCAACAAACTTAATAACTCCACGAGGAGTTAAATGCATCCATCAGGTCAGATCTTGGTCAGATTACCACCCGTTACCTGACCAAGTGTCAATACAGTATGTATTGACTACAATGTCGCCTCCTACTGGTGAAAGTGTTTAACTCTTATAACTACAGTAATTCGTCACTATATTGCGGTTTGAATATCGCCCCCTCACTATATCGCGTTTTTTCAAATAATAATTCATAAATGACTGCTGTTTTGTACATTAGCGTACATTACCTTCCACACTGCATGGAGACTGGCTATTGAGCTAGCAGAGTCGAGCCATGGCTGAGATTAAGTGGAAAAAAGGTTCTCTTCTCATTGCGTCTGGAGGCGGTAAGTTTTTGTCTCATTTGTCCTCGATCCCCACTCCGTTTAGAGTGTTTAGTGTTTGGCGTTTAGTGTCTAGTTTAGAATAAGTAAATTGGAGAGGCTAGCTAGTTAGCTATGCTAGCACCAGGCGTCTGTTATGTCTTTGCAGTGATCCCGTAGCCTGAGCAATGTGATGTAAACAAAGAATAATAGGAGTGTAACAGTGACTATTGGGGTGTTATTTCATGTCTACAAGGCTCTAATAATGTTAATACCTGTACACTAGGTCCCCAACTTACGAACATCCGACTTGCGAACATTCGGAGATTCGAACACAAGCTGACTGGTCTATATTTTCATGTATTTTGCCTTGTAGTAACTCCATATTTATACTGCTACATGCTACCAATAGAGGGCACTGTGACACTGCTAATGGGACCAACAGGTAGAGGAAGACGTGGGGAGAGAGTGTAAAGGAGAAATGGAAAGCTAAATTGTAGCTGTACGATGCAACCCTGGTCCAAGGTTTTAATTAATTTTGTGACCTGCTGAGCAAACGGTATTTTTCATGACATTAATAGATCCTTTTCATGTGATGTCAAACCAAAGCATTAGCATTATTCTAATACTTTGAACCCTGTACAGTGATGCTGCTAATTTATGGCTAAAAACTGCATTTCCCATGATGCTTAGAGTGAAGCTTCAGGAAGTAGTGATGTTGATGAGTGAAGTGGAACCTAATGTCACGTTATGTCTGATGCAGTGGTCTCTGACACATACGTTTGACCAAGTGTAGAATTACTACATTTTCTGTTTGGACTACTCGGACCGCCAACCGTCCACTGTCACCAATGGGTTTCGAAAGGCTGTACTGAATGAAGAGGCTAGCTCAAGCTAAATGGATAATTTGCCCAAAGACAAAGAAAGGGCGACAACGAAAGAGAGAGAGACTGACGGAGTGTGTGACGAAGGAATTATGAGGCTGTTCGATTGTGCTTGTCAAGGTGACTTACAGGTAAGTGGTTTTAGTTCCCAGTAGGAGGAGGAAGAATAGACAGAGAGAGAGATAGGTATATGGCGATGAATGCCTTTTCTGGTAGGCTACTGTTTACCTAGCATTCTTACACACTGTTCGGCACTGTTTATCTAGCCATGTTACAATGCATTGTTTGGCACAAAAAAAGCACTTATTTAATCAAAAGCTTAAAAAATCTTTCTGTGTAACATGTTTCTGTGTGCTGAATATCCCATGTTGCGACGTGGACACCTGCTGCTCATAGACAGGTGCGACCTTGTGAGACCCCCTCACACGTCTTCAATTTTAAGTGACTGACTCACATTAACTTGAACATTTCCTGTTTAGATTGCAGTGACTTTTTGCGCAGGTACTGTCATATTTTGTTTCACAGATGAACACAACCTTCTCTGGGTTTCAGTTCCTGTGCTCCGTGTGGTGGGATGTAGGTGTTTTAGCTAGCATTTAAGTCGTGGCTGTTGTTTTTAGGTTTGGCGCTTGGGGCCGACACTGGTCATCTCCAATGGCTGGGTGACGGTGTCCTGGCCGGGAATCAAACCCGCACCATAGCACGTACCGTTGCAGCACCAGGGCCTGCTGGCGTTTGACTGCAATCGACAATTTCCTGCGTTATCATAATCAATGTGCTAATAATTGACATAGGCAAAGAGAGTTGTTCCTCCTCCGAACAACTTTAATCATTGACAGCAGCTCAATTTTGCACAATTACAGAAATTGTCCCAAATGGAGGTAAATTGGATAGGCTCAAATGACAGAGGCTGCTTCATCACTGAAAAAATGGAAATGTTTCCATAGTGCAGAATGAGCTGTCAGTCTTCCACCGACACCACATGATGTTGGGGATTGATAACATAAAAAGGTTACAGTGGAACGTTGGTTTTCGTACGCCAGAAGGTTTTCGTATGATTTGATTTCTGATGTAAATTATTGCCAGAATATATTTACTACGGCCAAACAGTGCGCCTAAAAAAATCTAGCCCGTGGAGTCGAGGGTCCAAACCTAGCATGAAGAATGGATAGTGGTTCTTTTAGAGTTGGAAAACTTTAAACAGATTCACGCCAGAGTATCCTTCAATCGTATTTATTATGTGTGGTGTGGGTGTTTTATTTGTTCACAGAATGACGAACAACTTGTATCGGTCTCCTTCCTTCTTCTCGTGCGCTGGTGAGGCGTTCAAACGCACCTTGTATTGAATCTGCGCTAGAACTTTGATGAAGAAAGAAGTTGTAGCAAAGAACAAAGGCATCGTCTGTTACAATAGGTTGGTAATGTAGAGACTCCTTAGTCAACACAGGTTGCAGAGGGAATGGTTTAAGGGAGTCACATAACAGAAAGTGAGCTGGGCCAGTATGTGCTGCTGATGTTTAATAATAATAATGGATTAGATTTTATTGCGCTTTTCAAGGAACCCAAAGCACTTCACAATGAAGTGAACCCATTATTCATTCACTCCACAGTCACACACTGGCGGTGGTAATCTACATCTGTAGCAACAGCTGCCCTGGGGGAGTCTGACAGAAACGTGGCTGCCAATTTGCGCCTACGACCTCTCCGACATGGAACGGATTAATTGGATTTACAAGATTGATTTGGCTCGAAAAAGGCATATCCAAAATAAATAACATTTTTCTCGACATCTAAAAGGTCCAAATGGTATCAAAGTAATGTGGAAACTTTGACGTTTACTGTAGATATGATCATTTTGATATCTATACTATTAAGTAAGTGCAATTCTGCTTGTTCAGTGAGTTTTAGCGGTGAAGGAATTGTAATGGCGAAGTGTTAGCTTTCAGGCTAGGCCAAGTTTGTCGCATTAGTCTTTTGTTTAATGTAATTATTCATGACATGTGCTGTTCTCGGACTGTTCATTTGTTTTGGACATTTTTCCATTTAAGCGCTTGTGGATTGAATTGTCTTCTGTTTTCTTAAAATCATCTACATTTAGCTTTTTGATGATATTCCACGTGTACATGTGTTTATTGATACTGAGCAATTGCTATTGCAACACAGACACAACCCAGCAACCCCCAGTGGGCTCCTGTGGTTTTGAAAGGTTAATGGATTTTTATGTGGTGCTGAGGTGCTAACACAAAAAGCAGAAGCAAAAATATATAAACCATCTTAATTGGACGGTGCAGTTTAGAATTGTCTCATGTAAAAACTGCAGTCTGTTGAGAGCATTTTTCTGCTGCTTACCTTGTTCAGCTAACTTCGGGCGAAAAGCAAACTACACCCTACACTAGTTGCCAGTCAGTCACAGGGCACATATAAAAAGAACTATTCACACTCTCAATCACACTGTCACTGAGTGGGGACCGAAGCCACACTGACTGCAAGTCAAGCAAGTCAACCACTAAAGACTTACGTGAAACCACCAAAAGAATTAAGTTGATGAAGCTCAACTGTGTTTTCATTTCATTCCTTCCACTTCATGTGAGAAAATGACAGGCTGAAGAGGCCAGAGGCAATGAAACCATATCACACTTTTACAAGCCTTTTCAAAACAACTTGTCTTTATAATATAATGCAACATTGAACAGTGTCCTGCTGAGCCCCTGAGTTGTAGAGGCATTTTTAATTGTTGCAGGTGGTTTGGCTTGGCAAACATAGCTGTGATTATTACGGTTCTGCAAATAAAACTCCAAAGCATGCATGTGTGAACGGGTACACAAACAACAGAGCTGGGTCCAAGACAGCTGTGTCTAGACAGTGCCAAGTTTGAGGCCTGAGGTAACAGCAAGACCTCCTTTTACCTTCTGCTGCAGATTGAGTCTACCATGCATTCAATCTGTGTAGAAATTCCACAAAGACTATTCCATTATTGTGATTAACACATTTTAGCTATTATTTTTATTATGTAGGATAAACACAAAACTGCAATTTAGAAATGCTACTTCACTCACTCAAAAGTAATTAAAACTACAAGTATGTCACAAGTGTATTTAAACTTAATTTGTATTGGAATGTGTTGAGGCTAGATGAGCAGTGTTTCCTCGACATACAGACCTGATCAAAATATTAAGACCAGTTGAAAAATTGCAAGAATTTACATGTTGTAGTACGGTACTGTAACGGATGCCAGCCTGTGAGGCTGCGCAAGTAAAGTGTACGTTGGTAAACCTCACTCCCTCTGCCTTGAGAGCTGCGCTGAACACGCCTTTTGGCCGTGTGGTCAGCGCTCCTGTCTCCCATTGCGAAGGTCCTGTGTCGAGCCCCAGTGCGGGCAGTGTGAAGCAGGGCGGGTTACACATCAATAGTGACTATCCCTTTAAAGTGAAATAGGCTGTTCATCAGCTGATCAAAAGTTTAAGACCACAGCCTTAATACCCAAAATCTTGCCAAAAATGTGGATTCAGTGTCATTTTGTGTCACATTGTTATGATCTCTTGATGGCAAAGGCAGAAAGCTTCCTCTCTTTGAAGGAAGTTGGTTTGTTGAGCTGCATAAGCCTCTTGCGGCGCACCATTGCTGCTGAGGTTGGACGCGGTAAGACAGCCATTTGACACTTAACAGATCCTGAAAGTTATAGAACAAAACATTCAAGTGGTAGACCCCAAAAAAATATCACCAGCCCTTAGCAGAAGGATCCGATTGGCTGTCCGTCAAGACACGGGACGATCCTCCACCCAAAGAAGGTTGTTACGGGTGCCGAGTGCAGCCCAATAACCATCAGACGACATTTGTGAAAGAAGGGTTTTAAGAACAAAAAACGTCTTCAAAGGCCTCATCTCCTTCAACGCCACAAAATTGCCTCTTTGTAATTTGCACAAGAGCACCAAACATGGGACAATGAAAAGTGGAAAAGTTTTATTCTCTGATGAGAAAAATCTTGACGGTCCCGATGGCTTCCAATGTTACTGGCATGACAGAGAGATCCCACCTGAGATGTTTTCCATACGGCGCAGTGGAGGGGGCGCCATCATGATCTGGGATGGGGTTTTTTTACCTTCAATGGAACAATGGAGCTTCAGGGTGTGCAGGGGCGTCAAACGGCAGCTGGCTATGTGGATATGAACATTTGGGGGTGGATGGCAAGGGAAGTTTACAAAAATGGACGTCACTTCTAGACAGTGGATGCCCTTCGTGAAGCCACCTTCACCACCTGGAGAAACATTCCCACTAGCCTCCTGTAAACACTGCCATCAAGCATGCCCACAACAATTTTTGAGGTGATTAACAAGAAAGGCACAGCTAATCATTACTGAGTCCTTTTTTAAAAATATCATTTCTATTTTAGAGGCGTTTGAGGGTTTTTTTTTTAATTAAAGTTTTGATCAGCTGATCAACAGCCTATTTCAGTTTAACGGTTGTTCGCAATAAAGTGCTTACTCAAAACATTTTTTGTCTCACTCCCATTTCTTCTTTTTGCATTGTTAACCTCTATTGAGAACATCCTTAAGATTCTACAATGTAAAACAGAAGTTCTTGCAAATTTTCAACTGATCTGAAATTTTGATCCAGAGCGTATTTGGGTGGGTTCACTTTTGTCGTCCGGTACTCTGACTCTGTCCAGATACTTGGTGCGCACTTTAGTACAGTTACGTTAGCATTGTCATTTGTATTCTTATCAGCAAAATAATCAGTCAGCCAAATAATGCTTAGGAAATCATAAAGTTGATTGGACAGCATATATGTGACGTGTAGATTGTGCAATGCCAAAACACAACCAAATGTATACAGTCAAATTATTTTTTTGCTGACATTTAAAAGTAAAACATGATAGAAATCACTGTATTAAAAATAACGTTCAAAATACAGGAGAATGTAGTAGAGAATGTACTCGGAGTCTCATAGAGGTCCTTAGCATTAGTCTGATTGTACGTTCTAATATAAATCCATCATAAGGTGCTAACTGCATGTACCTTGTATGTTGCAAAATGTATTTCTAAATGAAAAGATACTCACTTGGAAATACCTGTTTGCTTTCACCTTCAAACTTGCCCAGGCATGTTCGATGGGTGGGGGGAGGAGACCTCAGAAATCTGGAAAGTGGAAAATGAAGTTATCCTAGTCATTTTTATCAAGTGTCTTCAACTTACTTTATTTATTTTTTTGTTCACTAATACATTCAGAAAATGTATTTAAAATATTAGGTTCATGCAATTACCTGCATTATTAAGTTAATACAACTCATAATAATGAAGTTTAAATCAATACATTAGAATTTTTGTTTTGTAAAGATGTGTTTCATTAAGTTACTATGATAGATACGCTGCCTCAGTTTGTACAGTGTTGGCTGTGATTTGTTCCAATGTTGCAGGTCAGTTTTGGCCATCTCTGGGAGCACGGTGCAAGATGAACAGCTTCCCTTTCCTGCTGTTCTGCAGCTGTAGCTGAACCTGCAGCTCTTCAGGCAGTAAGTACATTTCAGCCTTTGTACTCCAGAAGGATTCCATCAGCAACAGCTGTGGGCTCTGCTTGGGGATTAGACAGCGCCAGAATGCAAGAGAGCGCTGGCCCGCCTCAGCCAAACTCAGGAGGGGAGAAGGTTCGTGAGACAACTTCAGGCAAGAGTCCCATGACAGTTTTGCACTTCAGAAACACAAGCACTGCTCAGACAACACTGCTTAGGACACACATGCATATGGCAACAATTAATCAATGATTAACCGATTATCCAATTAATCAGTAACTATTTTGGTAGTCGATTAATTTTTTTTAGTGATTGAAAAATGTAATTATCCCCTCATTTCAGCCTCTCAAATGTGAATATTTTTTAGCTTCCTCAGTCATCTATAAAAGCAGACCTATTACTGCTAAACTGTTTGTTTTTGGTCAATATTGATTTGGTCCGTCTTGGGCGGGGTGGGCACACTACGGCACAGGAGCCACATCCGGCTCGCCAGGAGTTTGATTCCGGCCTGCCAGATGCTTGCAAAGTATTTAATATAAACTTCTAACATACAGTACAAGCTGGCAACATGACTTGCAAGTCGTCAGAGTCAATCTGAGACAACCGTTTGATGGTTTAAGTAGCTTTTTACGTACAACGATTCTGACAACTACCTCACCCACATTGCCAAACAAACACAAGTCAACAAATATGTGACACACAACTTAACCTACCCCCTGCACTGTCTGGGAAGTAATGTACTCTTTTTAATAGTCAATGTTTTATCGTTCATACTGTATATCACACATCCTTTATTCATGTGCATTCCGGGTGTCTTACTCAGTGTTATTATTTGATGTGGTTTAATATTTAAAGTGCTCGTTTATGGCAAAATAGCCCGCAATAAGTGAAATCTGCAAAGTAGATGTTATGTTTTAAGGCCGTAAAACCACTCACCATACACAGGCATTCACATTTTCTCACATTTCTCTCTTGCTTAAATACCCTCAAAGTTCAAATTTCATTTGAATTTTAATGATCAACCTACTAAGTTGGACTCAACAAATTATGAAGTGACCCACGTGTATTTCACACCTCTGACCGTGCCTCTTCATCCTGGCGTTTTTGTAACATATTGCTCCTGTCGTCATATTTTGCTCCTGCATGAACCAAAGAGTCATTTACAGTATTCCGTAATGGCGCAGAGCTGGGTCCAAGACAGCTGTGTCTAGACAGTGCCAAGTCGCGTAACATCTATTTTCCTTCAGCAGAAGTACAACTTTTTGTGTGATGGTTGGCTGCCTCCTCTGCCTTTTAGGTGTGACCGCAGGTGTCTTTGACAGTGCAGAATGTTCCGTCAACATTGTGGGTGTTGTCGGGGATAAAACTTGCAAACACACAGCACTTAAGAGTCACACTGCTAGCGATCGAACAGTCATGTAAATTTGGCAAGCCGAACGCATTCTGTACCGCACAGAAAGGCACGGACGAGATTGATTGACAATGGTCTACGGCCCCTTAGCCAATCAGGACGCAGAACACAATGCGTGGGTTCTCCCTTAGCCAATCACAACGCAGACACAACGCGTGGGTTCTCCCTTAGACAATCAGGACGCAGAATGCCATGCACGTTCATACTGCTGTGAAAAAAAAATAAACAAATAAATCCGCGAAACAGCGAGTCCGCGAAAGGTGTACCGCGACATAGCGAGGGATCACTGACATGACAGTTTTACAGATAAAATAAGAAAAATAATTCCAGGTGGACTGTTCGAATTATAGACTTAAAACATTGCGTGCTTATCAAATGTGGTGAGGAGTTCCCAAAAGATTATGACTGCTAAAAGCAACACTCTATTGCGGCCAATAGAGTTTGTGAATGTGCAAGTTAACACTGATCTGACTAACTAACTAACTAACACTGACACTGACTGATCTAACACTGACTACGTAAATACCCTTGTAGTCTTTTCATTTAACACTTAAAAAAAATAACTGGTGCAACAATTTTCTTTTTTCCATGTTATATTTTTATGAAATATTTAAAAATGCTGTATCTCATTGTGACCACTAGATGGCAGTGTGTAACGTGTTTTGTGGCAACCTTTTTAGTTTTTTCCTTGTTATAATAAAGTATTTTATTATTATTGATTGATGCATCAGAGTGCTTATTCCTTCAGCAAATATTGTAATATAAGAACACTAACGGCAAAGGACTCCTGTGACATTTACATCTGAGCACATTGGCGTAATTAATAATATTTCATATTGCATTTTTTCCTGGTGCTGGCCTCAAAAAGTGAGCATATCTAGCGTATTCCCTCAGCTGAAAATCCATCTCGCTTATCGATGGATAATATCATCAGAGAATGTTCTTTTTTACATTTTTTTTCTCCACGTCCCCTCGGGAACCTATAGGTTCTCAATAAATGGTGACGCCATCTCCAAATTAGTTAAACAGTGAAACGGTGGCACTTTCATAGCCGATGTTAAGCTGAAAGCCTGGACAGTCAACACAGCTCGCTAACCCACTAAACACACTTCGCAGAATACCCCCTTAGCCTCATGCCCTCATAAAGGCATTGGAGTGTGTTTACTTATGATAATTATGACCAGCTGGTCCACGCCTACAGTTGAAGACAAAAAAAAAACAAAAACATCAGAACACAGGTGCAGACAATTCAGAACTTCATGAATCTCACTTGAACTTGTCTTCAGAAAATTTCTTAACAGCAGGAGAAAATAAGAGACACAATGGTAGATTATAGTCATTAGAACCATGATGATATACAGCAGGGGTCTTCAATTAAAATTGAGTAAGGTCCGTTTATGCAATGTTTTCAAACTCATTTTGCCTTAAATTACATCAAACAGACGAGCTTATATGAATATCAAATGTTATGAAACCCTGTACGTCACCCTATTGTTTCAATACAACACAAATACCGTGGCACCTAAAAATGTTGTTGTGCGACTTGGTAAGAGCTTGACTGTCGGACCATTTCCCGCTGACACAGGGACGTAATACGTACAGTACGTACGCTGGCAGCGATAAACCAACCAGAGAACAGTACGTATGCTTACCTCCGCCACGCCTCCGGTAGGTATACTACCGGTATGCTGTAAAACAACATTTGTGAAGTGAAGCAAATGAAGTAAGTGAAGCAAATGAATTCGGAGCTTGCCATCATTCTGGGAGCATTAACAAAAGAACTCCAACCGCTGGACATTGGTGTAAACAGGGCGTTCAAAGTGAAGTTGCAAATGGTGTGGGAGGGAGTGATGAGAGACGGCAAACACACCTTTACTAAGACTGGGAGGCAGCCACCAAATGTGAATGGATTGTGGATGCCTGGGCTTAGGTATCTGCTTTAACTGTTGTCCGAGCTTTTGCGAAAGTCGGCATCATTGTTGAACAGCCACCTGACAACTGAAATAGACCCTGGAATTGAGACTGCGCCTTATAATCCGGTGTGCCTTATGGTGCGGAAAATACGGTACGTGTGTCTATATACAGTATGTACTGTATATGTATGTATATGATATATGTCTAAAAAATGTATATACTTACATGATATATTAAATTATATATATTGATTTACTTTGCAGAAAGTTAAGTAAAACGTGATACATATTTAAAGCTTTATCTTTAAATACAAAGCTTTGTGTTTATTGGGTGTGTGTGTCAACATCTCTGCTTTTTCTCATTGTGCCTTTTGCTCTATTTTTGCTGTTTTTTATTAACATTTTTATTTTATTTTTGTAGTGATGCAATGACAAATGAGCTACGGTCTATGGAGGTATATTTGTGGAATAATTTTGAGGTAGGAAAGGCAAATTTTGAGCCATATTTACATGCAATAACTACTGATGGTGCACAGGCACATTAAGGGAGACCTATTATACTAATTTTCGGGCTTTTGTATTGAGTTCTGGACTCCTATAGAGCAGCTAAACACGATAACTCACACAGAAAGCTTTGTAGATCTTCCAGACTCTCCACCTCTTCCTGCAGTGTTTCCTTGGGCTTCGTGACTCTTGTGTAATTTACTCCACCAGGTACGCCTCCTGCCAATCCCACTCCGCTGTGATTGGTGACACTCCCAAGCGCTCCCGAGGACTACCGGACAGCTGCCGAACCCCTTTTGTCCGATTACTTACACTAAATAAACACAGCTAGGACACTCATAAATTGTTACTTACAGTTTGCTCTTCTGACTCTTCAACACGACCAAGTAATGTTGGAAAGGCGTTGGTTTGGTGGATAGTCCAGCTTCGTATTGGCCCATGTTCACAAAACAGTCCCATGTGAAGTGCCATTGACAGATATTTGTCTTTTGCTGGCTGGGAATCAGCAACTCCACTTCACTTGTGCCTGATGCTTGCCTCTTTAGGCACACCCGAACAAACATTTCCTGGGAGCCATTGCTTGACGTGCCACCGTGAACAGAGCGAAGTAGAGCTGGGCATATAAGGAAGTCCGAGTTGCACTGACGTCAATGGAACTCTGTATTAAAAAAAACAATCTGGAAACCACAGCGTGCAGAGCTGCCCAAAACTGCTTTCAGGGCTCACTTCCAAATGCGCAAACCTCATTATCTGATATGTTCATCGTTTAACACGAGAATACAACATTGTAATAACGTTTGTAGGTTAGAAAAGAGTAAAAGCATAATATGTCCCCTTTAATGATAACCAACAGACATAACAGACATAAAATATCATCCAAAATTAAAACCCACAGCACGCTCACTCACCTGCAACATTAGGGGTGTCATTTAATTGATGCCATCACTCCTCTTGCAAGTAATGACAGCCTCCACTTTGCACCAAAGGAATGACTGGAAATAAGGTCAGGGAAATTGCAATAATGCAACAAAGTAGAAGTGATGGTGAAAGTTTTTTGATCTATTGAAAATTACTGCAAGTTTATGTATTTTGCAAATGACTAGAATTTACTAGAGGGTTGAATATTTTTGTGTAGTGTAGTGAAGTTAAAGCGTGTTAAAAAGATGGCACATGGGGAGTAGGAGCAAGCACAGAGGGGAAAAGTCCCTGATGAAATGTGGCACACGTCCATGGAATGCAATTCCAACTTCCACATCTGCAGGAAAGATGAAACCAGCTTCCTAATTTACAATGATGATGTCAGTAAGAATACATGACATTACTGGGATGGGATGCCAAGTCACCCTCCCCATGTTTCCTTCTTCTCTCTCTAGTTTTTCATGTTCCTTCTCTCAAACATTTTTGGACCAGGAGTTCTGAAATGCAGTATTTGACCTCGCTGTACTTTCCTGTTGAATTAAACCAGTGATGTAGATTTGATATTAGAAGACTTCTGTGACCATGCAGTCACATCCGAGTTACGGTACATACAGCTCGTTAAGGTTAAATGTTTATTAATATAATATCACAGCCGCCGTGGAAGTGGTAAGTTTTTCGCTTCTTTCTCCTTCTTCCCCACTCCGTTTGAAAAATTTCTTACATTTAGAATAAATAAATCAGTGAGGCTAACTAGTTAGCTCAGAAGCTTGCTATGCTAGCGGTGGCCGTGTTTTATGTCCCTGCAGTGATCCTGTAGCCTGCACCATGTGGCAGGAGTAGTGTAAAGGTGACCAGATGGGGGGTTATTTCATGTCTATAGGGTTGTAATAATGTTAGAAACTTAATTAGAAAGCCATAAACAGGTTTTCTATGCTCTAACTACAAAAATATTCTATTAATACTGAATCCTACTTCACGGAAATTCACGTATCGCAGTCGGGTCTGGAACCAATTAACAGCGACAAACAAGGGATGACTGTACCTACAATCTTTCAGAGCAATGAAATACCTTTGCCAGCAAACATCCATCTATTTTCATCCTCTTATCCGGGGGCAGCGTAACCGATGCCAGTTAGTGCAGCTGTGCAGCTGTATGCTGGTAAACCTCACTGACACCTTAACCAGTCACCATCTGTGTGGCATGGATCCACTGCAGCAGCCTGGTCTGAAGCAGACGGCAGTGCCACTCATCCAAGGCGGCTGGCATGCCAGCGTGAGCCGTCGACTAGGCAGAAGGTGGCTGGTCCTAGCTGTGCAGTGATCTGATGCGGTGTTGACCAGAATGAAAGCAGCTTGTTGGACCGGTTGGGACTACTGATTCGGACCCAGTCCATTACACATGATGCTTCCAGTCAGACTGCTGCTCGTCACAGCTGCAACTCACACCCAAGCATCAGGAAGGCAGTTATAAGAGACACACTGGATGTCGAGTTGACAGTCTGGGCTTGTAGCTTGATGGCTAGCGCGCTTGTCTGTCATTATAGCTGGCTGAACCAGGTGGGTTACAGCAGCAGTCTCAGTAGGAAAGGCCAGACTTCCTTGTTTCCGGCCACCTCCTCCAGCTCCACCGGGGAGACACTGCAGCACCTACCCTGGGCCTTCTCCCGGTAAGACATGCCCACAGCACCTTACCAGGGAGGCGTCCAGATGGCATCCCATCCCATGTTGACCTCAACTGACTGGAAAAGGGTATGATTTGAATGGTTGCTGTGAGTCTGGAAATTGACCAGTTATGTGGAGTATAGTAATATTACATGACAGAATTGCGATACGGGAGTGTACATAAGCGAGTGTGACAAACTCAGTTCATTTATAAAGTCATTGTTCTGCGTTGCGGGTAAATAGACAGACGTTCAATTCACTTGTGCAACAATAGATGCAAATGAGGGATGGTGCCATAACAGTTAGACGTCTAGAGCAGTGGTCGCCAACCTTTTTTGACCCACGGACCGGCTTGTGTTCCCACAAATCTCCCGCGGACCGGGGGGGATGGGGTGGGGGGATGTCGTATATTTTAGTGGTCTAATTTATCTTATTTATTATGTATTGTGTAAAAATAAGACATGAATAACATCAAATTAAAAGCACAAAATGAATGCCGATTCACCATCCACCAGTTCAAGTTCCAGCCAAGTTTTTCCAGAGAGATGATTACATGGCTGTTTGACGTGTGTGGTAAAAGGCAGTGTGCTAGCATGAATTAACTTGAGACAAATGTGCACATTAGCACTCAATAAGTCATCAAAACTTACCTTTATGCATTCCCACATAGTATCAGCATTTGAGACCAAATATGAGGTCAAAGAAAAATGGTAAAAATACAGTAGTAGTCTATCTGTGATAAAGTTAGCACGCGCACAATGGACATGCGTCAAGTAAGACGGATGTAACAGAGAGAATCCAGCCACTTTTCAAAATAAAACATAAAAAAATGAAATAATGGAAATTATTTTTTCTTTCTGTGCTACCCGGTACCAAATGACCCACGGCCCGTTACCCGGGGGTTGGGAATGCCACAACAAAGCACCTTTTTTCCACCCCAAAGTTCTAAGAACACCACTAAGGGCTATGTTATCAGTGGTGGTTTCACAGAACAGATTGTACAAAAATATCTCTTGTCGTCAAAATTACAAGTTGAACTGAACAAGATTCGTCTTTCAGCCGGAAAAGGGGCAGTGGCGTTAATGGCTGTCACTCACTCACAGCTACTGCAGGCAACAGGCAATGCCCGGAGTATGCACACACATATGCAGTCATATGCATAAAGCTACACATATGTCCCCCTACATTCACACTTTAGGTCAATTCCATTTTTTTTGTTCATCTTTTAAACCCAAGGAAGACAGGTAGTAATTGTTGCAAGGCACCCAAAAGCCTGTTGGTGGTGTAGGGGGTATCATGACAAGCCTACTAAACAGAACAAGATGGCCCACAATAACACACCACAGAGGCAAATGAGTCATACCTTGAATAAGTAAACAGGTGTGATTCCATAAAATGCCCCTGAATACAAACGGCAGCTGGACCACAACGTCAGCCTTTCAGGCATGATCTCAGTCAAGAATGTTTCACTTTAACTATTTTTTTCATTTAATTGCAATGCTGCTGTCGTAAAGACAAACCAAGGGTTACGGTGGACAAACCTGTGACTGGAACAAGATAAGAGAAGCTGTTCATGATGTCATTTGTATTTATATTTTCACAACAGGAATAAACAGTTTATTTCATTATCTGTGAGACAGCTTTGGTCTTGGCTAAATAATTATGGTGGCACCATGTTTAAACTATTAGATTTTATTGAAAAACGGCACAGCTGGCCTGTATGTCGGGCTGAAAATGAAACACTGTTACCTCCATGCATTACTAGACGTCCAGTCCCATGTATGATTCATAGGAATAAACTGGGTCGAACCTGCAACAAATCCTGATATTTACCATTTTGGTTCTGCCTCATTGTCTTGTTTGTTTTCCCCAGGCAATGCTCAAACCAGGAGTGTAATGCAGGTGTGTGCTTTTTTTGTTCTTTTCTAGAAAAGGAAGTGATTTGGAAGTTGAATGGACGTCCACTGCCTGGGCTTGGAATTTTGGACTATTTTGTCATTTTTCTTGTCCGCAGATCTTGACCATAATTATAGAACTGTGAGAACTGATACTCTTGGCTTGTATACTCTCTGGCATGGAGAACTAACCTAAAAAGGGTTACGATTGCAGGTAACCGCCAGCAAGACAAGCCAACCGGCGCTATCGGCTGAACTTCAAAGGGATTGCCTGGCATCGGAATGACTTACGAAGAAAAGGCTTCTGCCGCCTTGATGATAGTCCATCAGGACAAGGAAGAGGACGTGGAAGAGCCCCAGGAGTCTGAAGAGACAGTAAAGATGTTGAATGACAGGTGGAAGGAGTTTACAGAACTACGAAAAGAAAACAGGTCATTTAAAATAACAATAATAAGATAATACGGAGCAAAAACAGAAGATACGAGAATTTCGCAAGGAGATAAACAAAAATAATGTGTTCTGTATACTGAAAAAAAGGAAGCCATGAAGAAACAGAAGGATGAGATCATATCGATAATTATGTACAGAATGGCTGAGCTAGAGCAACGCACCGGTGTGAACAGGAGTTTGTTGCATGTTTTGCCCGTGCGTGGGTTCTCTCTGGGTACTCCTCGAACATTCCAAAAATAGTCATGCAATTGGCTCGCGATGGGTTATCTGTGAGTGTTGTGCAACTCTAGTTATGCTGTTTGAGTGTGTCATAGAAGGCCTTCTATGACGGGGCCGCCAATCTGTCCATCGCGATCGACCAGTCGATGTTTGGGGCTTTGCCGGTTGGTCACGAAAATATTAGGAAAACAAAATCTATTTTCCTGGCACTCTGGCTGTCCCCCAAAATGGTTTTGGTTAGCATTGCCGTCCTGGCCGTCTCCCAGTGCGACCACGACTCTGTACGGTATTGTTTTGCAGTGGCACTGATTGGTCTTCCATGGATGACATCATCCTCTGCATATTTTTTTTTTTGCATTTAAAGGGGTATTTATTGTCAATGAGCAAACAGTACAAAAATACTCTGAACAAACATTTTACGGTCATACTTCGCATGTTTCACAGTTAAAGCTACACATCTGGCTGAAGCCATGATTTTCTACTGGATGCTTCACATGCTGCAGTGTAAAGTCAAATGCTGGAACCGGTTCAGGATACTCTGTTTCATCACACTTAAAGACGGAGGGCATAGTTAATCTGTAGTTTTTATAGTCTTTCTGAAGAACATTACTGTGCAATTAATATGTTACACCATTTGTATAGCCACAGTTAATTGACACCCCCCTCTGTGTTTGCTACCCCATAAAGCATTCCTTTGTCTCACTGACATTACCTATGCAGTGTGTGAACACAGACGCAGCCATAAAGTTCTTTATTGCACGAGGCCTTTGTCTTAGCTTTTATGTGGAGTTTGCACCTGTTAGCCTGATGTGATTCTCCTTTGCTTTGCGGGAGAGCGCTCATGTGGCTAGATGCATTACACTCTGGGCATTCATGATTAAATACTATATGTTTAGTCTAGTTATCTCATGGCACTAATGGAGCAGGGCCCATGCCGCTCACACAAAAAGAAAACCAACGCTTGAGGAAACCCGCTTGGGATCAGAAGCAAGGAAAGATGATTGACTGGGGAAGAAACATTTAACACAACAATAATTCAGAGGGGTGAAGCCTATGTTACCAGTCAGAGCGTCCAAGTCATCTGTTTGATGGCGCTGTACCAGTCCCGGTACCTGCTCCTGTTCTAGAGGAGCTGTAGTCATCACCCCGTGCATCATGATCCTCAGCTGCTTCAGCCCTTGCCCCAGCAGAGCTAGCTGTCCCAGTGTCCTAAGCTAAAGCATTCTTCTCCTTAAGACCTAGCACTTCCAGCAAGTCACCTGTGCAGGGCGCACTGGCCATCCTGCCAGAATGGCCTTGGTGAGCCTCACGTGCTTGCCGTTGATGTGCAGTGATGTTTACAGTATTGAGTATAATACGAGGCAAGACAAGTTTATTTATCCAGCACAGTTTGTACACAAGGTAATCCAAAGACGGGTAAAATCGCTTCATAAAATCATTCCATAAAACATAAAATCACTCTAAAATTCTTACATAAAATTCCGTAAAATCATTCCATAAAACAAAAAAAAAATTCTAATTGAGGAGTGCAGATAAAATATTTCCAGTTGTCATTTGCACAGTTGAGTAGATGCATTTTCAGCCTGCACTGTTGCACGTTTTATGGAAGATTGTTCCAGATTTTGACAGCATAAAACTGAAACGCAGCCTCATCATGCTTAGTCCTGACTTTGGCCACCCGCAGGAGACCGCTCCCAGAGCTTCTCGGAGCCCGGGATGGTTCATGTGACTCAGAAACGTACTTTGGCACAAGACCATGAGAAGACTTGTGCACAAGTAGAGCTGATTTAAAGTCTATTCGCTGATCGACAGGAAGCCAGTGCGGAAACCTGAGTACTGGACAAATATGGTCATATTTCCTGGTTCTAGTTAGTACTCGAGCAGCAGCATTCTGGATGTACTGCAGCTGTTTTACAGCTCGTCTAGAGAGGCCGGTGAGGAGGTCATTACAGTAGTAAGCCTGCTGGAGACAAAGACATGGATTAGTCTCTCTAAATTTGGCTTAGACACGATCCCCGTGACTTTGGCAATGTTTTTTAGGTGGTTAAAAACTGCTGACGTTATTGATTTAATGTGGCTGTCAAAGTTCAGATCTGAGTCCATTATGATCCCTAGATTTCTAACTTGATGATCAGCTTTTAGAGAAATAGCCTTAAGGTGACTAATAACACTTTCTCGTTTTATTTCTGTGGGCCACAGGCAATGATTTCAGTTTTGTCTGAGTTTAGCTGGAGAAAGTTGTTTTGCATCCACACACTGATCTGTTTTAATGAACACTTGTTTACCTACAGTATGTTGTCTATTGTGTTTTCTCAGCAGTTTCTCCTGTTGTCAGTCAATCAACTCCTTCCCTGACCTTTTGTCTTCTTCAGCTGTCTCACATTTCCTAATGAACCTGTGTCTTAAACCTCTTGTCAGGTTCTTATGAACAATGTCATATCTCCTGTTCTTAGTGTGTGTCAATTTGTGTCTGTTCCCATTTTGCTAGTTTGGTTATTTTACGGGAATTTGTCTTGTCTTGTGTTCACTTCTGATTTTCCATTTGCTGAGAAAAGGGCCTTTAATGTTTTCCTGCTGTTCAAACATCCATCCATCCATCTTCCTCCACTTATCTGGGGTCAGGTTGCTGGGCCAGCCGCCCAAATTTAGAGCTTTACCTTCAGCTTGTTCTTCAGCACAACAGGCCGATACAGAGTCCACATGACTGCTGATGCTGCACCAATCTGCTTGTTGATCTTGCCCTCCATTTTTCCTCTCACTCAGGAGGTAAGACCCCAACATACTTGATAGAATCTCCTCCACATAGAGCAGAATCTTATCCCGGCCCGGAGAGGGCACTCCACCCTTTTTCAGGTGAGAACCATGAACTCAGATTTGGAGGTACAGGAGAGCCACGCTTTTGCGGCAGTTACGTTCTACGCCTACCAGCGAACGGCAGAAATCCGTGAGTAACTGATAGAAAATGTATATTTTTAGCACATGGCTTGCTCCTAACCCTCCCGCTACCTTGACATTGACGTTCTCCTCCAATTTTGGATCAACATTTGCAATAAAAGTGTTTAAATACAGCTACAGAACCCTCTCACCTTCAATTGCCATTGTTGACTAGCAACGGATGCTAACAAGCTTAATGCTAAATGCACAATCCAGGATTACTAAATGCATTTAAAGTATAACATGTGTATGTGCTCACCACTGATGATAATGGAAATGATCGATGAACAGATACAATCACAGTCGCGGTGTAGCTAGTCGTGGCATACAACTACGGTGCATTCATGGACCGCAGATCAAAGTGCAAAATCTCAAAGTCGGAAGACATAATTCAAACATTATTAGTGAGCTATAAAGACATGAACATACATAAACATTGACCTATAATATCACATCTTTATAATTTTTTGCGACGTGAATGAGATGTGTATTCTGTGGAAAAAAAACGGCCTATCTTTGGAGAAAAAACTAAAATCTACAAAGTTGCGAGGCCCTGTATGCTAAATTGTGAATGTGAGGGAATCCATTGTACTGATTCTGAAAATAATGGCCAGATGAAGCCAACGGCACTTTGATAGCTGCATGGCCAGGTGAAATTCAGGCATGCAAAACTAGACAGGGGTGCATTACTTGTCTTTACACCGGCATGGGATGGTCCAGGTGCAAGAAAATGCAGTGCTGCAAGGAATTTTCCATATGAAATATGGCATGGCTCCTTTTTGTGACTGGTTCCAAATCAGCCCTTCCAGTAGCTCAAAAATGTCATTGCTGGATAGACGGTATGTCTTCACTATTTTTATTTCTGACAGTCCAAATATGATGACAAGCGCAAGGAAGAGTCTCTGTGGCCATCATCTGTCATTGCGTGGCTCCTTCGCACCACAATGACCACAACCATTTGTGCACCTGCCTTTCAAATGCAGAGAAACGACGCAAAAATACAGATTGCAAACGGTTTCAGTTTGATCAATGAGTGGGTGGGTGCTAAATGTACATTTGCATTTCCTCCTCCCAGTATTGTGCATGTTCTGATCATCTGCATATATTCTACATATCCATGAAGGCAATGAAGGCATGAGCTTTGCGCTTGCAATCAGGTTTGCACATGTTTTTATCCTTTAGTAGATTGGGAGCTTCCTATAGATTATGGTGGTATAGATAATACAGAAAATATTGGGAAAGGCACTGAGTGTAGTCATTTTAAATTCAGTTTTACGACACAATTTCTGATCAGCAAACTGGCCTAACAAAGAAAATGTTAAAGAAATATGTTGTTAGTAAAAAATAAAAAATAAAAATGTTTCTTGCTTGCTCGGATTTTATTTTTTTGTCTGTCATAATTAAATGAAAAAAATATTTAAATAAAAAATATTTAAAATATATGAAATATTTACTTATTTTTATAAAACTTACTTCTTTTAAATAATATTCTAAATATTTAAACATATTTTATCTGTCTTAGATGTCATGTTTGTCATAAATAAATGAAAATAATCTACAGTCTGTTAAATATAATCTTTAGGAATTTCCTTATTGTAAAGAAAACTAATATATGGGTTATCTTACTTAACGTAAGCAAAATAATCTGCTTATTTTAAGAAGTATATGTCAGATTTTAGTGCATAATACGATATAATAAGCAAAATTTTGAAAAATGTCAACTAAAAACTATCAAGATACAATGAGACAAGAGTTAAATCATTTACAGTGGTAACTCCAGCCTCATGCCGGTAGATTAAAGAGCACATGTAATCATTTCCCACCTGTTTTCAAAGTAAACAATCACATTTTCATGCCATTAAAATGACTCATGGTTTACTTGGGGAAAAAAACCTTCACTGTGGCTCCGTGACTGAAGCAAGGACCATCTGGAGAGACTGAGTGCTCATTAGCTTCACTGATTGTATCACTCCTACACTGGGGGAAAAAATCGACATAAAAAGCCACATCAAGGCCCAGGTGGGATGAGGGTTTTGAAGGCTTTACACCCCCGTACAGTAGCTTCTTTGGTCATATGATGCCATCCACTGGACACAAGCAAGTACTATACTGAGGCACAGACTGCCCCAGTTCATGAAGCTTCTGCTATTGTAGCTTGAAAGTGGCTTCACGTGACTGAAAGTCATGAAGTCCCAAAGTGATGTCAAGTCAACATTTTGGAGAGGTTGTCATGTGACAGTCATGTGACTATCCCAGAAATTGGCTTTCCCAAAATGGATTTGTGTAAGCGAATTTCCAAAAACGCATTTTTTGCCATTTTTGCCAGATCATTTTACAGTCCACCCCACATTTTAAAATGCAATTTTGAAAACGGACATCCTTTTTTTTTTGTTGTTTTTTTTAAATATTCACACAATTATCCAAACATCGCACTCAACGTGCGTAACTTCTACATTGTGTGCAAAACAACACACATTAGACACTTTATTCATCTCCAAGAGGAATTCAGGTTTGGAGCAGCGCTCCAAAAACCATAATAAATAATAATAAAGTCATAATAAACAATCAAAGCAACACAGGCAAGATAAGAAAAGAAAAATTAAAAAAATAGAATAAAAATAGATACATAAATAAATAATACGTAACGGTTCACTTCCAATTTGTAATGCATAATAATATCTAATAATAATACATAATAATAATTATGTACGTTAACGTTTTTTGTGCTCACACTCTGTTGTGTTGTAAAGCCGGCTCTGGGTGTCTCGTGTTTCTCCTAAAGTCCAGTGTTCTCTCGTTTATCCATTTTTTTTTTACTATTATTATATATGTTTTAAGGCTGGCCGCACGGTGGCCAAGTGGTGCGTGCGTGGGTTTTCTCCAGGTACTCTGGCTTCTTCCCACATTCCAAAAACATGCATGTTAGGTTAATTGGAGACTCTAAATTGTCCATAGGTAAAAATGTGAGTGTGAATGGTTGTTTGTCTATATGTGCCCTGCCATTGGCTGGCGACCAGTCCTGGGTGTACCCCACCTCTCGGCCGAAGTCAGCTGGGATAGGCTCCAGCTTACTCTCGCGACCCTAAGCGGCATAGAAAATGGATGGTTTTAAGGCTGTAAAACCCCTCACCATACACAGGCATTAACATTTTCTCACATATCCCTCTTGTTTAAACACTCTCAAAGTTAAAATTTTGTTTGAATTTTAATGATCAACCTAATAGGTTAGACACAATAAATTATTAAGTGACTCAAGCGTATTTCACTCCTCAGACTGTGCCTCTTCGTCCTGGCGTTGTTCCGCTGCAGTGTTTTTGTATCCTTGTTAAAACATATTGCTCCTGTCGTCGTATTTTCCTCCTCCTCGAATCGAAGATTCATTGATGACAAATCCACGTTTCCAGTTTTTGAAAGATCCTGAGCATTATGGGAGAGAAAAGTGAAGTGATAGACCCCCCCAAAAAATCACACCTGCGCTGAGCCAGAGGATCCAATTGGTTGTCCATCAAGACACAGGGCGGTCTTCCACCCAAATTAAGGCCCTTAATGGTGCCGACTGCAGCGCAATACCCATCAGACGGCATCTGCAGGAAAAGGGTTTAAAAACTAAAAACAAATTCAAAGACCTCGTCTCCTTCAACACCACAAAACTGCCCGTTTAGACTTTGCCAGGGAGCATCAAACATGGGACATTGAAAGGTGGAAAAAAGTTTTATTCTCTGATGAGAAAAAATGTAACCTTGACAGTCCAGATGGCTTCCAAGGTTACTGGCATGACAAGGAGATCCCACCTGAGATGTTTTCTACCCGGCACAGTGGAGGGGGGTCCATCATGATCTGGGGTGCTTTTGCATTTAGTGGACCACTGGAGCTTCAGGTTGTGCAGGATCGTCAAACGGCAGCTGTGCAGATGTTGCAGCGGGCATCCCTCATGACTGAGGGCCCTCGTCTGTGTGGTAACAGCTGTTTTTTTCAACAGGACAATGCTGCAGTTCACAATGCTCACTTGACCAAAAACCTTGAGCTGTTTTGTGTATGAACCGCAGGTTCTACACGTGTGATCGTGAGATCTGTGTCAGCTACATAAATAGACTGTGACATTGAACCAATGTAACACAGTGTAACCTGCCAAATAGTTGAAATAGGAACCCCACACAGAGGAACAGCTCATACTAAACAATGGACAGCAATGGATTGTGCTGTTTTTTGTTGCTTATCATCACAAGAGGTGCAGTTTGTGTTCTTCCCATTTCATCACCTTTGTGGCAGTTAGCTGATGACTCTCTGCAGACGGGTGGGTCAAGTTCTATTTTGTAGTTACTGTTTTACTGTGGTCACTGGTTGGTAAGAAAACATTGCCAAAATGTTAAAATTGAAAGTAAAATAGAAAATTGTACTGCTTGGTGAAAACAAGGCTTTATTACTGTTTTGTTCCAAGACACAAACAAAAACAATAACAGATCTGCCCTGATTGTGTGCTTGTGCTTGCTTGAGCTATGCAGGAGCAACTGGAGACCATAATCACCATAAAACAAAACTGGGAGGACACAGCAACTCACATCGACCAAGGACTTCTTCAGGGAGAATAACATCACTCTTTTGGACCATCCTGCATGTTCCCCTCCTTTAAATCCCATAGAGAACATTTGGGGATGATGGCAAGGGAAGTTTATAAAAATGGCCATCAGTTCCAGACAGTTGATGCCCTTGGTGAAGCCATCTTCACCACTTGGAGCAATGTTCCCACTAGCCTCCTGGAAACACTCGCATCAATTCAATTCAATAGTTTTATTGTCATATGCACAGTAAAACAGGTAGTTTTGCTGTGTAATGAAATTCTTGTTCTGTTCATTCTCCCAAAAAAAGAAAGAAAAACACAAGAAAATGAATAAGAACATCAGAAACATAAGTACCAATAAATCAAGCAACAACAACACAAGAGACATTAATAGAAATCAATAAATAAATAATATAGTGCTATGAGTTGTGCTTGTGTTGCGTGCGGCGTGTGTGAGTGCTTCGTTGAGAAGCCTGATGGCCTGTGGGTAAAAGCTGTTCGCCAGCCTTGTGGTCCTGGACTTCAAACTCCTGTAGCGTCTGCCTGATGGTAGGAGTGTGAATAATGAGTGTTGTGGATGTGTGCTGTCCTTGATGAGGTTGTGTGTTCTGCGTAGGACTCTAGAATTATAAATGTCTTGCAGTGAGGGGAGGGCTGCCCCAACAATGTGCTGTGAGGTCTTGATCACCCGCTGGAATGCCTTGCTATCGCGTGTTGTACAGTTACCGTACCAAACAGTGATGGAGGCAGTAAGGACACTTTCCATAGTGCATCTGTAGAAGCAACTCAGGATTGTGGTGGACATGCCAAATTTCCTCAGTCTTCTCAGGAAGTACAGTCTCCTTTGAGACTTCTTGATGATTTGTTGGGTGTTGTGAGACCAGGTGAGGTCCTCGCTGATGTGTGTGCCAAGGAACTTGAAGGTTTTCACCCTCTCCACCTCAGTCTCATCAATAAACAGGGGTCTATGCGGCTCCTTTTCCCTTGTTCTTGGGTCAATGATCATCTCTTTGGTCTTATCTGTATTGAGATGGAGATTGTTATCATGACACCAAGCTATGAGATCCGCCACCTCTCTTCTGTATGACGTTTCAACACCACCAGTGATCAGTGTCCTCCGCAAATTTAATGATGCTGGTGTTGTTCTGGGAGGCCACGCAATCATAGGTGAAGAGTGTGTAGAGGAGCGGACTCAGCACACACCCCTGTGGGGTCCCAGTGCTCACATTTCTTGAGCTGGATGTGCGATTGTGGACTCTGACTGACTGGGGCCTGCCTGTTAGAAAGTTAAACACCCAGTTACAGAGGGAGGGTGACAGGCCAAGTGTGAGGAGCTTATCTGTGTGTTTGTGGGCGCTGACTGTGTTAAATGCAGAGCTATAGTCTATAAATAGCATTCTTACATATTTGTCCTGGCCCTGTAGGTGAGAAAGGGCTTTGTGGATGGCAGTGTTGACTGCATCATCAGTGGACCGGTTCTGGCGGTATGCAAACTGTAGAGTCAAGAATCAAGCATTCCCAAAGCAATTTTTGAAGTGATTAACAAGAACGGTGGAGCTACTAATTACTGAGTCCTACTGAGAACATTTTTTGTTCTGGTTTGGAGAGTTTTTTGTTATTTTTTGAGCGATGGTCTTAAACTTTTGATCAGCTGATAAACAGCCTATTTCAGTTTAATTGTTGTTTTCAATAAATTACTTTTTCAAAGTGCTTTTTGTGTCACTCCCCCTTTTTGCTTTTGCATAATGTAGCTCTACTTAAAACCTCATTAAGATCCAAATGTACAAAATGCAAATTCTAGCAATTTTTCCACTGGTCTTAAGATTTTGGTCAGGAGTGTATGTAGTATTCTACACTGGTCACTAGGTGTCAGTAATGTTACTGTAATGTTCGGTGAGACACACAAGCTCCAGGCTTGGTCACCGGAACATCAGGCTTTTATGGCAGGTTTGATTGGTCTCACAATTGGCTATTGTTGCGACCGTAACTCACGCCAAGCTAAAATTCAACTTCGAATCCCTGACGTCAATTTCTGTCCGACCCCCACATGCCTTAAATGGCTTATTTTCTCTTTTTATGTCTACTATATGGGGTAACACAAATGTAAAGGTGATTAAGGGGTGTTATTTCATGTCTAGAGGGCTCTAGTAATGTTGAAAAAACAAATTTAGAAGGTCATAGACAGTCATGTTGTCATCCAGCTTTTTTGTTGACTGTCATTATGTTATATATACACTGTAATGCTTTCATATTTTTCTGCTGTCTTCTTGTTTTGGCCATTAGCTCATCGAGGTCTTACAGTTTTCCAATATTGTTGTCTGTCCTGTCATCGTGTCCTGTGTCCCTATTACCATTTGATTCATGACATTACTGAGCAGTAGTTGTATTTACTAGCACAATGTCGTCATAAAACTGTATTTGCATGTGTAGCCTAACAAATAAAGTGGTCCAATGAAGCTAGCAGTGATAGCCAGGCTGCAAACAAGTTATCAAACTCTGTCAAGTATTTTTATCATGTCATTTCATGACCTTTCATGATATCAGCGTGCAGCAGCTGAGTAGGAGGTGCTTGTGTTTATGTGGATTTGTAGCACACACTAGGGAACAGAAGCACACAAACAAATACTTCATCTAAAAGGCAGACTCACTAAAATTAGACTTCATTGGAAGCGCAGCCATGGCTGAGAAGACGAGTCGGGCTGATCAGGAGAATAAACTGGAACAAGAGCAAAACCTTAGGTATTTTGATGACCAAGCTTTTGAAACTACAGCCAGAAGAGAATCCACTAATCTGGATTTGACTGAAGAAGAGGAGACCTCACCCCAAACTGAAGAAGAGACTGAGTGTCCAGGTTGCCAGTCAGTGGGTGTTGTGACTTTGCCTTGCAGCCACAAGCTATGTCTACGTTGCATTGAACTGAGCCAGCAGGAGATGGGTCATGAAGGTTGCACAATCTGCTATGGTTCCCAGTTGATGGACTCTGTCCTTCACAGTCTGTTGGGTGCCTTGTTCCAGGGGCAGCCCAGGAGATATGGGGTGACACCACAAGCAGAAGCAGCGATTTTAAGGACTGCTGCAGAGGAGTCCAAAACTTATGGTGAAAATGGTAATTTGGAGAAAGAGCAGCAATGTGTGAAGCATGGAGAACCGTTCAGTGAGTTTTGTCTAGACAAGGGAGACCTCCTCTGCCAAAAGTGTCAAATGAACGATCAGGAACAACACCAGTGCTGCTCCATTCAAGAGGCTGTTCTTGTTTGTAAGGTCAGATGGGGGAAAAAAACATATGCAGATTATACTTTTTATTTTTTGAATTCATGAATGCGATTGTGGTATGATCATATTTGCTAAGAAATATCTTAAACAACACTATAAGTTGTTGATGGTTGAATATATGTAATGATTTAACATTACAATCAAAGCACCTGTTTTCCATGATGACACTATAGATAGCTTTTTTAATGTGTTGTTGCGAACCCTGCTGAAACCATCCAATTATCCATCCATCCATTTCCTCAAGCCCAATCACGGGAATCTGGAACCTACCTAAGCAAAAGACGGACCACACCCTGGACTGGCCGCCAGTCAATCACAGGACACATATAGACCGTTCACTCTCACATTCACACAGGGGTACAAGGTGCATGTATTCATAAACTGACTTTTCATTACAGAACTTTTGGTTCGGTACAGGCGTAGATTCGGTACCGATTTCCCACATGGTACACACGAGAGGCAGGAAGTGTTTCTCACGCCATGTGTCTACTCGGTAAACTAGAGAGCAAGAGATCGTGCAAAGGAGAAACCAGAGCCTGGAGATTATCGGCCATTGTTTGGGAGCGTTTCACCTTCCAGGTGAAATACGTGAAACGAACGAAGGCAGGTGGATACGCTCTGGCTTCTCGCAACCCTTCTTCTAACCCTGTTAGAAAATGAATGGATGGAACATGGAAATTGTGATGATTAAATTACTTTTCTACTAAGTGGTTCAATTCAGTTCAGCTCACGATGAAGGCATTTGCTGTCCAGAACCAAAAACCTTGAGCTGTCTTGTGTATGAACCGCAGGTTCTACACTTGTGATCGTGAGATCTGTGTCAGCTACATAAATAGACTGTGACATTGAACCAATGTAACACAGTGTAACCCGCCAAATAGTTGAAATAGGAACCCCACACAGAGGAACAGCTCACGCTAAACAATGGACAGCAATAGATTGTGCTGTTTTTTGCTGCTTATCATAACAAGAGGTGCAGTTTGTGTTCTTCCCATTTCATCACCTTTGTGGCAGTTAGCTGATGACTCTCTGCAGACCAGCTCTATTTTGTACTTACTGTTTTACTGTGGTCGCTGATTGGTAACAAAACATTGCCAAAATAGCAAATTGTACTGCTTGGTGAAAACAAGGCTGTATTACTGTTTTGTTCCAAGACACAAACAAAAACAATAACAGATCTGCCCTGATTGTGTGCTTGTAGAGGCAGATGAGATCTACCATCAGAGCTATCCAGGAGCAACTGGAGACTATAACCACCATAAAACAAAACTGGGAGGACACAGCAACTCACATCATGGTACCTCTTGAGTGATGACAGTTTTTCACAATATAACAGGAAATGTAAAACTGAAAAATGTAGTTGGGCTGAAAAGTAGCAAAATAAAAGCTGGATAGGATGACAGGTTACAATGTATTTGTGAGCGATATTGCAAATTTTGGTGTTGATTCAGTACCAAGTAAATACATGGTCGTCCCTGTGAGATATGGCCGCCGAAAACCAGGTCGTTCAGTGACCGAAAGAGCAAAATTGCAGATACAAACGGTCCAAATCAATTTCCTCAATAGAGTGACTGGACTGGAGATAGGGTGAGGAGCTCAGTCATCCTGAAGGACCCGCTGCTCTTTTGCATTTAGAGGAGCCATTTGAGGTGTCTCGGGCATCTTGTCCGGATACCTCCTGACGCCCCCCTGGTGGGGCGTTGTGGGCATGCCCAAACAGGCCATGCTGGAGGGATTACGATTTTTGGCAAACGGCTAATATATTTTTATCAACAAACTTATTTGTGAACAGTTTCGCAACATACATATACTGTGGTGTGAAAAAGTGTTTGACCCCTTCCTGAATTTATACACACTTAAATGTTTAGATCATCAAACAAATTTATGACAACACAACTGAACAATAAAATGCACTTTTTAAATGAAACTTGAGACATTCCCTTTTTCACATAGGAACATGTAGGTTTGGATTTTTTTTTCTCCCTTAATAATAAAAGGTTTCATTTAAAAACTGCATTTTGTGTTCAGTTGTGTTGTCATTGACTAATATTTTAGTTTGCTTGATGATCTGAAACATTTAAGTGTGACAAAAATGCAAAAAAATAAGAAGGGGGCAAGCACTTTGTCACACCACTGTTTATAAAACTTTGGAGTTTTTTCAATGTTTTTTAGAGGGTTTTCTAGGCAGAATAGGTGAATCCCCATTTTCTTCATTGTTAGTGAAAAACTGCCTTGGCTCGGCGGCTATCTACAACTCACAGAAAAGGGAAAGACGTGTGTTCTTCTCATATAAGGATTGTGGATGATGGACAAAATAATAAAAGAAAAAGTGCAGTTATCCACAAACTCAAAATTATTTTAAGAAACGTGTCTGTAAAGGTTTTCTGTTTTGTTTCTTCTGTTCATTTTCTCAATAAAGACTCCAGCTGAGTTACATTTCAGAGCTTTTACTTTGTAGTACTGTAAAACTGAACATAGAGAAATAAAGCATGTTGAAGTGAAAGTGAAATAAAGCATAATTTTTATTCCTTGAAATGTATTCACATTACAACGTTACTATTTAACACAATCAAGCAGAATCTTGTCATGTGATAGTCTTCTTTTTTTGACATTGTTCACAGACCCAGTCAATAACAACCACCCAGATCTTGAGGGAGGAATTTGAGAAGATGCACCAGCACTTGCGTGACGAAGAGGCCGCTCTGATGTCAGAGTTGAAGCGGGAAGAAGAAGAGAAGATTCAGCAGGTCGAGCACAAGATAAACAAGTTGAGTAACGACATACGGAACCTGACTACCGGTATCAGAGAATTGGAAGAATTTATGGAATCAGAGAACATCTTCTTTCTAAAGGTAATAACTGTGGGGGCACATGTTGTACAAATAACAATAACAAAAATAACACAAAAATATTCTTGTTATAATTGTGTGAATGCTAGGATGTCACAAGATCTCGCAAAATTAAAACCGTATTATATCATATATCATATTTTTTTACGTTAACAAAACAACTGCCTCGTGGTCACTCGTGGGCACTAGCTAGACCTTAAATAAATTAACTCATCACAGAGTGAATGAAAATGAACTTGATCATTTTGTCATGCATTTTATGTTCATCTAAAATTTTAAATGATGTTACTGTTTTGTTACAAGCCTGTTATGGACATTATGGACCAACTGAAATGAATGCACAAACACATTTAATGGGCAGGTATTGCTGTCTTTCACATGACGTCATGTCCAGTAGCGTCGTCACAGGCTGAAACACGTGGGGGTCAAGCGTATTTGGCTACGTTCACACTGCAGCTCAATTCCGATTTGTTTTGCTGAAACACGTTGAGGGGAGCAAACACTGAAGCAATACTTCCATAAACAAACGGAAATGCGTGTGACGTTGCGCTTTTGTGCCTGCACGTTACCTCCCAGAAACTTTGCGTTCACATTATCAAGTCAAATTTTAGGGCAATGTGAATGACCACATGAAAAATGGGATTTGAACCAAAAATTTTGAAATAACTGCAATGTGAACGTAGCCTTTGTAACTAGAAGTTATGGAAAATCATACCTGTGGAACTTCAAATAGGGATTTTGACAAAAGTTACAACTAGGATAAGGATAAAGGGAAATAGTTCAAGAAAACAACAAAACCTTGACTGTGGAGTTCCCCAGGGATCAATTCTTGTGCCCATCCTATTTGCTCTATACCTGTTTTGTTTCCACGCTTGAGAGGCGGTTTGATGAGGTCATCTTTTGCGTGCCGGCAAATACGGGAGGCCATAGGCCTATATACAGATTATGTTTATTATCGGCTTTCGTTACAGGGAGAAATCCCGATACCGACCGATATTACATTTTTATGCCAATATCGGGCCGATAATATCGGGCTGATATTATCGGACATCTTTAGTACTTACGCATGTACGAATGATTTCAACACCTAATTTGTGGACCCAATCAGATGTAAAGAAGTTCCATACTTTTGTAATTATTTCATTCCTTGCGTGTAGAACACAGGTCCCGGGGTCCGGATTTGGCCCCCCATATCATTTTATGTGGCCCGCGAAGGCCTAGAAATAATGCAAGTCAAAAGGACACTTATTTTAATATTATTTAAAAAAATATTTGTGTATATATATTGTAATTTTGTTAGTAATATTAATTTTGTTTTTACTTTTTTAAGCTTTATTTTTCATTATTTTACTTGTATACGATTGTAAAATTATATTTATATTATTGTATTTTTATATGTATGCTGTAGTTTAATATTTTTTGTACTTAACATAAATATATTTAAATTAGTAAAAAATGTCATATTTAAAACATATTTTTACAATAATGTAATAAACGTTTACTGTTACATTTACAATAAATAATAAAATAATATATTAAAGTAAAAACAAAATTAATATTACTAACAAAAACAACAGAAAATCTTATATTTTTTTGTTGTCAAATCCAATTTAAAATGACTTTGTATTAGTTATTAATGAAAAATGAATATAATAATTAATTATTAATGAATTTCTAAAATAGAATTAGAAAAAGTGGCCCTCTGAGGATAACCATAACTGCGATGAGGCCCACGGTGAAAACGAGTTTGATGCCCCTGGTGTAGAAGCACGTCTGGCCCACCAGACAGCTTGACATGTCAACTTCAGTGCTTTCTTGGTAATAGTTCACATTTTGAGAAGTCTATTCCTTCTTAAGAGTATCACATTCAGCTATGTTTTGAAGATATGGCTTGTATATTCAGCTCTAAAACGTTACAGTACTCTGACATCTGCGCATCTCCGTGGTAATTGAAGACCGGAAATGACGCAAACTGCCTCCAGGTCATGTGGTTGCAACCAAACAATTCCAATGAATGTATACCAGGACTGCGCTTCTGGCAACATGCAGGAAATAGACAACAACTCCCAATTTCCATACTTTGAAGAGGTTTGCTCTTGGTTGACCAAGGCAAATCCATATGGACGGAGCCACAGGAGCCCCTTTGGCATCAAAGTAGACCTACTGTATAGGAAAGTAAGGACACAAACAAATAAGTGTCCATACTCACATTCTTATTCCAAATTCAAATTTTTGCATACAGACCTTCAAAACCTTCAACCAGACTTTCTTCTAATGTCATTCAATGTTTCAAGCAAGTGTGGAAATGAACACTTGAGCAGCATGACAGTGGACAAGAAACGATTTCCAAAAAGCCTTTCATGCTGGCTTCATTCTCTTCCCTCCAGTTGATTGAACTTGTTTTTTCTCCCTTCAGAATTACAGAAGTGCCTCTCAAAGGTGAGCAAGCTAATTTGTTGCTTCTTGTATGAATAATCACATACATGTACTGTACATACAAATCTTTGTTAGCTTTATGTCATAGGTGACAAAATGGATTACTATTAGTCTTACTAATATCAACATTTCAACTTTTTCTCTTTAGATTATGCCTTTTTGGTCTTTTTCTCAATTTGTTTCAGGTTTTTTTGGGTTTGTTTCATTTTATTTTTAGACTGTGGCAGGGGCAATCGAAACAAGCTGCTATGGTAATGGTTTATTTAGGGATGCTGCAATCGATCGGCTCCCGATCAGTATCAGCCGATTTCGTTGAAAAATCACAAGATCGGCATATGCCAATAAATTCCATTCAACGTCGATTGCTAAAGCTGATCACCTGTGGCTAGCACTATTGCAGACCGCAGCGATCCTTTTATGCAGTATCGTGTCTTGCCCTAATTGACGTATTGGGCAGTGTCGTCCTCCCACTTTCCTTCAAAACAAAAACAATCATGTCTGCCGTGTGGAACTCAACTGCCAACACATGCCACGAAGACTATCTTGCGGGCGTAGCACGTTAAAAAGCTTTAACACGGCATTTGAAGCGCAAACACTTGATGGAGTATGGTGAGTTTTTGAAGATGACGGTGTGACCAGCAGTCAAACGGTAGCTATCATAGCCATGTGGCCAACACTCTCCTGTATGTGTGTGACAGTCCAAATGCTAAGCTAATAACTTGAAAAATAATTGAATTCATCGGACGAGATGACCAGTCTTTCTCAGCAGTGGAAGACACCGGGTTTGCAGAGTGCTCTCTCACTTAGCTGGAAGTTCCACCAACGTACTCTAACATCCAAAGTCTCATTAACTCATTCAATACCAAAGACGTATTTATACGTTTTTAGAAACCCAAACACGTATTTACACGTATTGTGCGTATTTTTGCGCCAGAGGCAAAAAGAGGTGATGATGCAACTGCACAGTAAAAGATGTCACTTTTAAAGGAGCTTTAAGCCGTACAAATGGCCACAAGGTGTCAGAAGTGTATTTGATAAGCGCTCGGTATGGATCTTTTGGATGTAAAAACACACTCGACAGCAAGGAGGAAGTGGAAGAGCATGGTGGAGTGTAGCGTGCAGAAGGTTACTCACTGTAGGGACATTTTAATTCATGCACGCGTGTGTGTGCACACACAGTTTAGTTCGAAATGTGAAATTCATGGTGTTATATTTTGTGTTGTTTATGTTGTGGTATAATTGTTGACATATTTGAGCTGTCACAAAAGCAAAAAAAATGTGTCCAAGTGAAAGTTATACTTGAAACGTGTCTTTTCACAAAAAGCTGTTTTTCTCCATTTTCTTGTTGGGAGCTGATATTTTCCTGAAACTCAGTTATGTTCAACTGGTGATTACTTAAGAACGGAAAAAGGTAGAAACAAACTTTTTTTTCCTGATGAGTCTAATAGAACACAATATTCTGTGTGCCTTGAAAGATCAGTCAAAATGTTATCAATCCTTTGGAAGTTTCAGTGATACAGTATATGTTGTCTTCAAAAATTAAGTCCAAAATGTTTTTGTCTAAATGAAGGTGATTTTATGGTTCCTTTTTTATATCATATAGCCAGTAGCAGGGGTTGCAGCCAGGAATTCTGGGTGCCATGAAAAAAATCACGTTAAACCCCGCCCCCCCTCCAACTTTTTTATTAATTTAATCTATTTTTGAGCCCCCTGGCAGTCAAGGGACCTTGGAACTGTCCTGACTTTTTCCCTTTATACGGAACCCCTGGCCAATAGCACTCATCATAAATGAATTGAAAAACGTATAATTAATCCATGTGATCGGTATCGGACGATTTTAGTCCTGGAGGAAACCCTGCCTGAAACGGCAGCATAAAACCCTGATCGGCGCATCCCTAGGTTTAATTTAGTTCATGCATGCTTAACATGTATGAACAAGTACAAGGACATCACATGATAACACTGGCACAATTCACTATGTCCGAAAAGGAGCATGTTACACTCTGTTAGGAACCCAAGTTGCAAGGCTAAAGTAGTATTCCGGGAGAAAAATCCATTTTTTATGTATTCAACAGTTAGCATGTTTGAGAGTCAACAGCTGATGACATAGACAATAGATGACAACTTCCGGTTCCGGTTGGCATTTTGTTAGAAAGCTAATAGGATGGTAACAAGAACAGTTTGTTGTCAAAAATACATTAAGAACACAGTTGGACTCACTCAGTGTATTAATAATAAAAATAATAATAATAACATCCTATATTGTACGCTAAGTGAAGAATGCACGCAAACATTTTTGACGTGAACTGAAAAACACGGGGCGGACGCTAACCGAGGTTCCACTGTACATTAAAGTATGTGGGCCTGTCTCATTCTTTCAGGCAGTTTTATGGCATGTTTTAAAATGTAAAGCCTAAGGCGACATTTTCCATAATGCAGCTTCCGTCACAAATACTGCAGTTTGCCAATTTCACCTGAAATGTTACCTTGGTGATGCACTGTCACATGTTTAATGTATGGAAGTGCCACGGTGTGTAATACAGTACCAGGCTCTGCTGTAAATGTAGTGGTAAAAAAAATGTGTTATGCTTGGAGTGCCTTATCTTAAGTTGTTTGTCTCAGGACTCCGTACAGAGTGGACGAGTACAAAGATGAATTTGGAGCTCTGATTGATGTCCCCAAGTACCAGAGCTGCATTCAACACCATGTCTGGGAGAAGATGCTGAGAATAATCCACTATTGTGAGTAGGGACGTCCCAATACAATTCCGATTTTGCAGCTTTGCATATTGGCCGATAATGATATTGATCCAATATCAGCACGAATCATACAGTATAGAATTTTATTACTTGGTGTGGAATGTTAGAAAAGGTGATATTATCAAGTGATATTACTCAAACAGAGAATAGTCAGCAACAATAGGAATGCGAAAAACTGACGCATTTACTTCTTTGTGCAGCTGGTGTACAGCTTTGTCCACAACAGGCACAATGTAGTGAGGCTCAAGGTGCTCATTGAAGTGTTTAAACCTGACATTACTCACGCCAGGTGACGGAGGCTGGTTCTTTTTTGTTTTGGCCAATGAAACGTTTGGGTTCGTTTTTCCAAATAAGAGATCCGTTGGACCCACTTTTCTGTATTTTCAATTTTTTATCATTAAAATTGTCTGAAACCTGTCACTAAGTACAGCGCTGGCCCTCTGCCCTTCAAAGGAGGAAGCCAGAAGGTCCCGAACTGGGAAGTGCCTACCTTGTTATGCTATTCTTAAGTCCCGCCCAAGCAGGGGCTTTACTCTTTCCTGAGTGGATCAGTATGTGACTCTGTGTCTGCATCTAACAGGCTCCAGCTCTTGTCAATCAAGGGTGTGTGTGCTTTCTACGTGTGCAGTTGTGGCAGACTTGATAAGGTTGCCAGGCAACCTGTCTTTCCAAAATACAAGTAACAGTGCAACCATAGATTCTACTGTACACATATTTCTAATTCTCGTCAACCCTAACACCAATGACTTTCTGCCGCCTTGTGGGAGTTCCTCACGCTTTGCAAATGTGTCAAAAAAGCGGTTTAAGGAAGCCGTGGTGTTGCGAAAATCCTTCTTTCCACTTGTGCGAGAGGTTGGTCATATTAAATTTCCATGGATTTTAACGAAAAATACTTCCACAGGGCTGACATCACTCCTACTCCTTGCTAAACACGCTAAGCACTAAGTCTAATGCTAAGAAGTATTTCATTTATTATTGGTTAGCTTAAGTATAACAACATTAAAAAGACCAAATTAAGAGACTTATTATAGTCTAAAATTGTGGGTCTTGCTTAAAAACGCATGCATTTAAATGTATTGAATGCTAAAAAAAAAGATATGGCTCTCAGAGAATACATTTTAAAACATGTGGCTTTCATGTTTGTCATTTCTGGTCGGATTTGCGTGATGGAACGTAGTTCTGCTTAGTTGCTGGTCATTTAAGTAAAGAGTTTGGCTTCTCAACAATATGCGTTGAAAAGAGTACACACAAATAGAGAGGCGACAGTGCACAGGGACACGGCGGGAGACAAATATAACGCTGAGCGATTTGTGAGGTCTGATGTTTTTGAGGAAGCATTTTTATGATGAACGCATATTGTTTTGAGAAGCCAAACTCTTTACTTAAATGATGCAGCAACTAAACCGAACTACGTTCCTCATCATGGAAATCCAACCAGAAATGGACTCGCGGGACCAAATGGGGGGGTAAGTCACTGTTGAAATAGTCCACTGTTCATGGGGATGTCATATAACTTCATGTAAAAAAAATCCGAACTATCCCTTTAATTTGGCCTCCATCCGACACACAGCTGCAGATATCTGCTGCAGAAAGAAAGAGACAGCGTCTCAGCGCTGCAGCTCACGTTGTGTTGCAAACAGTCCCTTTAAATGTAAGACATTTGAGAAGTTTGAGTTGAAAAATGTGGTCACCGCTCATCATTGAGGGGTGATAGTTGAGTAGACCAGTTGAGAGCCACTGATTTAGTCCTCTTGAATCTACTTTAGTCAAACACAGTAACTGTGTACACTCACCTAAAACTGTACAAAACACAAATTAGTTTATGCTCATGTAAAAACACATGTGCTTTTTTCTTGACAAAACTGTTTACCTTTAGTATCTATCCTTTGTTTTGATGTTATCCTATGACACCAGTGTCCCTTTATCCACAGTCCCGGTGACCTTGGATCCCAATACCGGCTCATCGTGTTTAGTCGTGTCTCCTGACCTGTCCAGTGTGTTAGTGTGTGATGAACAGCCTCTTCCAGACAACCCAGAGAGATTTGTGAACCCACAGGGCGTCTTGGGTTCAGCTGGATTCAGCTCTGGGAGCCATCACTGGGAGGTGGAAGTCGGCGAGAACAGCCAGTGGTCTTTAGGGGTGGCCAGTGAGAGTGTAAATAGGAAGGACTGGTCTGGATTGGATGAAAATCCTGTTGAATCTAGTGGTGGCCTGTGGACTGTGTCCCTCTCCTCTGGCGTGTATCGTGCTTCTCCCGGCCACAGTTCACCTCTTACACTCAGGAAAACACCATCCAGAATCAGAATCCAACTGGACTGGGAGAGGGGGTGTCTGACTTTCTCTGATGCCAACGGCAACACTCTGATCCATAGATTTAAAAAGCAATGGAGTGGCACACTCAGACCATACTTTTCTACCACTTGTTCCAAACACCCTCTGAAAATCACTGAAGCAAGGGTCACTGTTGGAACAGAATAGCATCATGATAACATACAGCACGGTAAGGAAGGAAAGCATGACCGAACCCAGCTACTTGCGGGGCTTACGATACGAGACCCCCAGGAAATGGCTCCAAACTTTATAATATGCATCCCACAGTTCTCAAACACATTTTAAATTCAGTTTGACACGTTAAAAAACAAGACATGCACCCAGTATTTAATGACAAAACGTGCTGTTACATCACATCACATCAAAGCATCTTCCCGTCGTCGAAAATATTGAGTGAATTGACTTGAGACAGCACCCTCTGCTAGAGTCATAGCTAAGGCACTCTTTTTCCTCTGCAGATAGTGCCATCAAACTATTTTCTATTTAAAGTCCATCTTCTTTGACTTATTCTGCCTAAGACGAGAAGCCCAGACTTCGCTCTTCCCATCTACAGTACTTCATCCAGCTCTTCCCAGCACATCCTGAGAGACATAGTGTCTTCAACACGTCCTGGGCCTTCCCCGATGAACAATTCAGACTAAAGTACAGTTTGTATATGTTGAAAATGCATGTTAGTGTGCTTCTCCCCTATCAGTCAATCCATTCCATGATTTCTTTGGGTTAGTTTTTACGCTTAATGCCTCGTCTGACACAACCCGGCCAGCTATCTCCGAGTTAGCGTAGCGGCTGGGAGTCAGAACAGCGCCAACCGCACAAAATGCAGCAGCATGTGTCCCTACGCTACCATTTTGTGTAATGTCTAAAAATTACCAGCCTTCGAGGCTCAGTATTATATAAACTTAAAGGGATGGTTTGGATTTTTTGACATGAAGTTGTACGACACCCCCATCAGCACTGCAGTCCATTAACAGCGACTTACCCCCCACTTGGTCTCCTAAGTCCAGTTCTGGTCGGATTTTGGTGATGAAGAACGTCGTTCCGCTTCGTTGCTGGGAACAATTAAGTAAAGAGTTTGGCTTCTCAAGACGAAGACACTCGCATCTTCTTCCGCTGTGGAACACAAACATAAAGAAGATGGCCGCGGCGCTCCGTTGCGGAAGCAGACGCGAGCGTCTTTGTCACATAGACAAGGACGCACAGGCGACAATGCGCAGGAATACGGTGGGAGACAAATATAACGCTGAGCGTTTTGTGAGGTTTTATTTTTTTGAGAAGGCATTTTTGTTGAAATGTATTACTCTTTTGAACGCATATTATTTTGAGAAGCCAAACTCTTTACTTAATTGTCCCCAGCAACTAAGCGGATCTACGTTCTTCATCACAGAAATCTGACCAGAACTGGACTTAGCAGATCAAGTGGGGGGTAAGTCGCTGTTAATGGACTACACTGCTGATGGGGATGTCATACAACTTCATGTCAACAAATCCAAACTATCCCTTTAATTACAGTATGTGAACAGCAGTGAATAACAAAAAATCTCAGTCGTTTATTATTAGTTTCCAACCTCCGCACTTTTAACAAGCACCTTCACTGTCCATTTTTAAAGCCCGTCTTAAAAAACACGTTTACTGTTTGGCCTTTGACCCAGCGCGAGATATTGATTTTATTGCATGAAATATGTCATGAATTTATTTTTTATTAAAGTCTGTTGTTTGTATCTATTTTATTGATCTTGTTTTGTTGTACTGCTGCTTGTATTGTGTAATTTTACTGTCCAGCTGTACTGGTGTAAAGCACCTTGTATGGCTATTATGTGATGTGTGAAAGGTGCTTTATAAATAAAGTTAGCTGGTTGAGTGATTGATAAATACATATTGCAATGTGACCACACCCGCAGGTGAAGATGAAACAATAGCTACAGGCTCTACAAACTAGGAGGGAAATTTGGATTTATGGAATCAAGATCAACTTTGCATGATCCAGATCCATTTGTGACAATATCACACATTTTTTAAATTAATCAGGAACATGATTTAACTTTAACTAATACATCAATGAACAAACTAGCCAAATAATAACAAAACAAACATTTGAGATATGAAGAGCAAACATTTTTTTTCAAAGTGCAGGAGTTATAATGACAGTAAGAATTTAAGAACACAGGCGCTGTTCAAAAGATTTCCGTCGGTTTCTTAAGATAGAGCGGAAGGCTTCCAATGAAACAAATTGTGACAATTTCAGATCAAATTGGAGGAATTCCGAGCACAGAGGGCATAGATGTTTTTTTTTTCTCTGTTTCAGTTTGAACATGAGGAGTGGAGATGCAAAACATCATTGGATGGTAAGGAATAACAGCTTTCAGTTCTCCAAAGAAAAGTGCATAAGTAAGTGAGACTCGAGCCAAGAAGAACTTTATAAGGCAGAGTCACCCAGTGTGTATATCGCCATGCCAGCTTGAGCGTACAGTTCGCAGTGGTGTGTGAGGCGGCTACACCCAGTGACAAACCTCAGAGCACAGTGCTAGACCACAGTCAAGGGATGGATGAAACACACACACAACGTACACACACAAGTGGTGTCAGGAAAGTGTTTGCCCCCTTCCTGATTTTCTATTGTTTTGGATGTCACAATTAAATTTAAAGTTTCAGATCATCAAACAAATTTAAATATTAGTCAATGACAACACAACTTAACACTAAATACAGTTTTTAAATGAAACTTTTTATTATTAAGGGAGAACAAAAAAATCCAAACCTACATGGCCCTGTGTGAAACAATTACCAAAAAATCCTGAAGGAGAATGTCCGACCATCTGTTGGTGACCTCAAGCTGAAACCAACTTGGGTTCTGCAGCAGGACAATGATCCAAAACACACCAGCAAGTCCACCTCTGAATGGCTGAAGAAAAACAAAATGAAGACTTTGGAGTGGTCTAGTCAAAGACCTGACCTGAATCCTATTGAGATGCTGTGGCATGACCTTAAAAAGGTGTTCATGCTGGAAAACCCCTTCCAATGTGGCTGAATGACAACAATTCTGCAAAGATGAGTGGGCCAAAATAACTACACAGCGCTGTAAAGCCTGCTGGTCTCTTGCTTAGTTTTCGGTATTTGTGCTGTATTGCTTGGTGGTACCCCCTACTGCTTCTGTTTTGTGTTTCTCAGACGCTGTTTCACCTGAATTGGGCGGAGCTACGGGATGAGCACAGCTGCGTTCCATCGGCTCATCTTCTTATTGTTTGGTGTGGGATTATTCCTTCGTTGGGACGCTCCTTGTCACGCTTTGTCTTACCTTGTCTTTCAAGACTCCTGTTTAGCGTCTCTGCTTGTGCCTCACGTTTTTCTAACCTTTTTTTTCGCCTCCTGCCACATTAGTTGCTCATCCAAGTAGCCTGCCTGACTTGCAGGTAGTTTTTTTGCTACTCTTTTGTGCTCATTAGTTTGTCCGTCTTTTTTCGCGGTGCAGCTCGGACTGTATAGTGCACCGTTGCCCTCAGTTTGTATTTTTGCGTTCTTACTCAACTATAGTAAAACATAATTCCTACCTGGAGTTGCCTCACTCTTGCATCTTGGGATCCACCTGCTCTACTCCACGCTCCAATTGTCACAGTAAGAGTCCAATGACAAGTTATCGCAAACGCTTGATTGCAGTTGTTGCTGCTAAGGGTGGCGCAACCAGTTATTAGGTTTAGGGGGCAATTACTTTTTCACACAGAGCCATCTAGGTTTGGATCTCCCTTAATAATAAAAAGTTTCTCTCACACACTGTATAAACAACATTGTTATAATGAAGTAAAGACAAAAAAGTAGCTGATAGCAGAAGCGTCCTTAGCACTGAGGGAAAAACATGACTTGTTTCCAAAGTAGAAACCAAGCTTCACCCTTTATTTGGAAATTGTTTGGTGGTACCTGTTGTTGTTTGGTACCTTTTTGACATGAACTTTGAATGAAGAGTTCCCATCAATGATTAGTCCCAGGTACTTGTGGCTGGTGACCACCTCTAAAGTGTTACCATGGGCAGTTTTATTTGAGGGGATAACCTCCAAGCGAACTGATGCATTGGAAACAAACTTTCGTTTGATTTTTGCAGTATTTGAAACCGGTTTCAATTTCTACAGATGAGACTGCACTGTATCAAAGGCAGATTGCAAGAATTCTAAATGTCTGCGCAATCGGATGTGAGCGGCAGTAAATTACAGAGTCATCCGCATAAAGATGGTATGAGGCATTTGGGATGTTTGCACACAGATCATTAATGGAAATTGAAAACAGAATGGGTTCCTAAGGCTGATCCTTGAGGTACACCTTTTGTGAGCTCAAGAGAGGTAGAACTAACTCCAGCCATCTGAACACATTGCGAACTGTTACAAACAATAACAAATAATCGGCAAACCAAGAAGCAGCTTGTTTGTTGATGCCATTTTCAAAGACTTAGATTAAAAATAGAAGTTAAAGGCTCGGCAATGAAGTCAGTGGCCAGCTTTAGAAAAAAATGGACACAAACTATCAGGACCAGCTGAATTTTTTGGAATCCAACTTTTTTAGCACACCACAGACCTCAGAAATAGACACAGGTTCAAAATGAAAAGGGGGGGAGGCAGGTTACAACAGAAGTTTCATTTCGTTTAAAGTAGTGTTTGTAAAAATCATGATTTTATTTTATTTTTTGAAAAAAAAAAAACTTTCCCACTTGATCTGGGTACATCCCCGATCGTTTTCTTTTAAGTCTGAGTAGTGGGTCTGAGTAACAAAAAAAAAATAAAATAGCACTATTTATTTCCCCCCTTACTTTATTTTCTTCTTGTGTTTCTGATTTCCGTGTAACATCTTATTTGCTTCTTGTGTCCCGGAACCATAGACCGGAACGAACAGCAGACGCATATGTTAAACGTCACACCCGTCGCCATGTCTGTAGTTTTTTTGGTAACATAGACTGTACAAATAACGTTGGTAACGTTAATTAACGACAGAACATTTCAACTGGCCGATTAAAGTAGCAAGCCACATCTAGGTTTTCTGAACGCAAGCGTGCGTATCTGCGGATAAATTACGACACAGCAATCACTGTTTCTTTGTGGTACTACACTACCCAGAATTCTTTGTTTTCCACATGGGAAGCTGGCGAAGAGGTCACAACACAACCACCGGCAAGTGGAAGCGAGCCATCGCAAAGGTAAATATATGTTCGGTTTAAAGCCTCTTTGTTAAACTCACGCGTCTGTGTAGTTTTGTATGCTTCTGTTAACATCCGGTTGTTGGTCACTCGCGCATTTTGCTACAATACCCTGCCGGTCGTATGACATAACACCCCCACGTTTCAAGTGTTACATTACATACATGGTTAAGTACTTTATGTTCAAAACAATAACGAATGTCTAATTCACTGCAAGCAAGGGAAGCTAAATTACTTCTTCCTTGTATCCTACTGACCATGACATATAAGCCAGGGTATCCAAAGTGCGGTGCAGGGAACATTTTCAGCACGCAGCTCGTTGTGTCTCCGCTAATACGTCCCATATGCAGAAATGTACCAGTGTTGAAAGTTTCTTTGCATTTGAATAAACTATAGGAAAGGTACAGAGTTTTGTGTTCTGGACCACAACTTTTGTCGTACATAAATGTTCAAACACGAGGGTGCGACAGCATATTTCGTGATAAAAGTTACCATACCTTGCGCCCTATACATGGCACCTCCGCACCGTCACCAGTGGTCAACCAAATATAGCACGCCACTTAGGCCTGTCGCGTAATCGATAAATCGATTCGTCCAACGTAAAAAACAAAAAAAAACAGGTCGATAAATTGAAATGTGCATGTATACGTGTGTTTCGTCTGCTTGTTTCTCTGTGCCACACAGGCTGGATGGCAAGAGGGTTCGCTCTGCATCAGTCTGTGCATCTGGGTTCTATAGTGGAATGAACGGAGAGAGTGGGCCCCCATGTCATTCAGCCTCTTTGTGCAGGCGGGGCTACTCGTGAGTGGAGTACAAAGGGTTTATTTAGCTTCACGAGGCAGCATGTGCTAACATGAAGAAGGCGCAGAAGCGATGGTTTCTGAGGCGAATGCCACAGCTGACAGCCACAGTGTGGGAACATTTCGGTTTTAAACAGAATTTGAACACGGTAAGCGCATGGACACCGACGACCGACACGGACACTTTTCTCAACTGGGAAAAAAAAAAACTATCAATGTAGGTGCCTCGGGCAGCGGAGCAGGAAACATCTCATTCATGCTTAGTCGGGAATAATTTCTAAATACATGGTCTTCTCAATCCCACCGACACGTCTTCCAATGAGGAAGCAGTGGACATCGGGGGCGGTGCCTGTGGATTGGCAGATGTGAGCTACAATACAATATATATGTACTGTAATTTCAGGAAAACAGATTTGTACATACTGTATATATAAACCGCACCAGATTATAAATCGCACATTCTCAAGTGATAAAAATACATATTGTGGCGGAAAGGGTAGCTCTTTCTTTGGCAGGAGCCAATCACAAGCTATGAGAAAACTCCGAACGAGTTTATCAACCCATCGGAAATTGCAGAATGTAATTACTCAATATAACAGTCAGACTCACGGTGTCATCTCAGATAGAAGGCTAACATCAGCACACAGCAACTTAACACTCAAAAGGTAGCTAAGAAATATACAAGACAAGTACCAATACGAGTTTGAAATAAAAAACACGAACTATTTTAACTTCTTCCAGAGCAATTCATGGGCCAATGGCTTCTGGGCCACCAGACGGAGCTCGGGAGCTCATGAGCTCCAGCCTTGGCGGAAATCTATGCTCTATAGAGTGGTCTTTTTTCCATACGATATCCTTTTTCTTCATGTTCTTTTCCCCTCTCAGAGTGCGGCTGATGGCTGGCCGGCTGCTGAAACTCTCCTCTTTGGCCACGGCAGTGTTTGCCTCCTCTGGAGTTTACCTTTACAATCGACAATTGGATTTCAATGACCTGAGTTTGATCCGCTTTGGACGAGCTGCTGCCACTGTAAGTTACTGCACAGTTGAATGAATCATATCTTGGAAATACATTGATTGTGGCTGCACAGTTAATACGTTTTAATTGTATCTGTGATGTGGTGAGAGTTGGGCATACGGTTCGTAGTAGTAGTTACTGGCCTACAAACATGACACAAAGACGAAACCATGGCGTATATAATTTGTCATAAGTCTGGTTTTGCTTGGCAGATCAACGATATTTAAAGACTTATACAATGGCAATGCAGTAGCGGGTGGCATATTTCATACCTGGGCCTTTAGCAGGGACAGCGGCGAAGAATTAGTCAGGAAAGAATAAACGGTAGCGCAGTAATGTGGAGGTACTTCGAATGCGGAGCAAAAAAACCCCCATCTTTTTCACCACTTCAAAACTTGCCACAAACTCCAATAAGAGGAATTTGCCGGACTCCTGTTGCGTTCCTCGTGAAAGGAAAAGCAAAGTGGTATGTTGTTAGAAAGAAGTGTCCTACAACATTGCTAAGATATGGTCCCCGTTGCAAAAGTGGAAAAAACGGCTTTAAAAAACGGCTGAAAACGATGGACTCGCGATGTCCAGCGAGCTTCGAAGTCACAAATATTTAGCACGACAAGCTCTACCACAAATGTACAAGGAAGTTAGACAGACACTTGCTAAGCCTGATGCAGTGGACAGGTTGGACATAATAAGGACATACTTGTGTCTTTGACATTTGAAAATTTCCTCTTAAACTCCTTCATATTTTGTTCTTTTGTTATTACCTGAGGATTATATTTGACTTTTTCTATGTTTATTTCAAAAAGAGAATGGCCTAAATTTTTTTTTTTAATTTTAAGTTTTTTTTTTAATGTGCATCTTGCATGAGGCTTTAAAATATATATATAAAAAAAAAAAAAAACATCTTCATGTTAAGTATTTATTTTAATAAAACAACTTGACACACATATTTGGCTTTAATTTTGTGTAAACTCACTTTGCTTAAAAAATCTAGGAATATATCTTGTACACTAAGTCCCCAACTAACGAACACAATTGGTTCCAGGCGACCGTTCTTAAGTCGAATCGTTCTTTAGTCGGGGAAAAGGTAATATTAGCAATGATATAGGTACTACATGTACGTGTATACATATACAGTATATGTGTATGTATGTAAATATGAGTTTGGATGCAGTAGTAATATTAAACGAGGATAATTAATGAAAAAAACAATAATAAAAATAACATAATAATACGTAATGATAAATGTTATTTACCTTTGAAGAGGAGTGGTCGAGCATATGTCGTTGGTGGTAGTGGTGGAGCAGGAGGAGGAATTATTGAAGAAAGGACAAATCTTCGTCGTCATTAGACTCCTCTTTGTAATGATAGTGGATGCCATTGGTACAGAAGTCTTCATGTGTTCCATAATTCCAACCTTGCCTTTGTAAATTGTTCCTATGGTTGAGCGATTCACTCCATAAGCACGCGCTACATTAGCCATTTTCTCGCCACCGTCCAACTTCCTGATGATGGCCACCTTCGTTTCCATAGAAATTGCTTGACGTTTCCTGCCACTACTACCAGCACTTGCACTCGATTTATCAGCCATGATAACGGATAACAAACGTCTCTGCAAAGTATCGAATGGGGTACGAACGCCGTGCTCCGAGATGTTATCAGCGACAAGTGCAGACGAACTGAGAAAGATCGTGCGAGCAGGATGCTGCTACCCACCATTCGTAGCGGCGGAATGGCGCGCAATACGAAAATAGCGCCTTTGTATTTCGAAAAAATTTAAATAACAAAATATGGCAATTTTCGAAAAAAATCCTGAAAAAAAATAGACCAGTCGGCTTGTGTTCGTATCTACGAGTGTTCTCATGTCGGATGTTCGTTAGTAGGGGAGTTAGTGTATATCGATGGTCAACCTAAATATATCGGGATATGAGTTTTGGTCCATATCACCCAGCCGAAATTTCAACTATCTCCTTTCTACTTCTTGTAAAATTCCTTCTGGTAATATTATGAATTTATTCCTATAATATTTTGACTTTATTCCCATAATATTATAATTTTTCTCCAACGTAATTTTTCAAAAATTACAACTTTACTTTGTTTTGTTTGTTTCTCATATTATTACAGTATAAAAAAATGTATTTTCTTTCTTTAATATTTAAACTTTATGCGATAAAATGTGGTTATTTTTCCTCTTAATATTAGAATGTTATTCTCATTAAATGACCACTTTTTCTTGGTCAATTGCAACTTTTTTCTTAATAATTTGACTTTATTTTTTGCAAAATTACTGATGAGTTTTCCATTTTTGCTGGTGGGTTTTTTTTTTGTTTTGTTTAAGTTGTCTTGTTATTTTTAGAATGTGCTGCAATGTGCCAATAAAAAAAACAGCCATGGGCCACAAATGCCCCCGAGGCCACACTTTGGACACCCCTGGCTTAATACCACCACTTTCACATAACATCTATTAAAAACCATCAATAATATACAAAAACTGAAATTAAAAATGTGTGACGTGACAGAATTGGGGATGAATACCATAATTACCAAAGCAACAAACCCAGTGAACACGTTATCTTCGCACAGTACATCATCTGGAGCGGTACACAATCAATATTTATCTAATGACATGACATAAACTTATAAAAATGAAATGCACTCACCACACACTTGTAAGCACTGGTGTGGAGGACTTCCTGGGGCAAACAAACCCTTTCCCAAGCTGACATACATATATAAAATCTATATATAAACTCACATATTTGTTCATATAACTCACACAGAACAGAGCACCACCGTCTCTGTGTCCTTTTTGACAAAATCTAAGTGAAACCAATAAAAAAAAAATATTTAATGTATATGTGTACAGTATATACACATACTTATAAGACCCCTTTTAAGTGTTTTCATCTTTGTCTTTCATGCCATCTAGTGGGTTACTGATGTAACTACAGTACAGTGCACCACAGGTATCAAGAGCTATTGGCTGTCCTAGAAGTCACTAGATGACGCCATTGGCTAATTTGCATATTATTTGCATATGATTTAAGATGCTGTGGGGAAAAAAAACATAACTTCATCGCCTCCAGCCTCTACCGCTTACCTTGCAGTTATGACTACTTGTTTAACTTATCGCACATCATTCTCCTGTCACACGTTCTGACGCACTGACAGGTAAGTGACCGAGTCCAAATGAGGCTTGAGTGCAATGAGTAGTAATTTAGTGAAGATTAAGAAACATTTACGTTTTATATCCCGCTCTGTAAAACAGGGCGAGATCCTCCCCACCGGCGTTGCGCCTCGTGCATGCGTGATTCATGGATGCGTGAAGCTGACTGTGCACTGACGGCTTGTGACTACTTTGGGGCAGCACCCACTGCTGCTCAGTGAGAACAGAAACTGCAGATCAATACGTGCTTTCAGTTTTAAGTCCCAAAATACCAGGAAACTTTCAGATGACGCCAGAAAAAGTAGCTAGATTTGTCGCTAGTCACTTTTGAGAAAATAGGTCGCCAAGAGGGTATGGAATGTTGCCAGATTTAGCGACAAACTAGCCAAGTTGGCAACACTACCATATGCACATGTGGTCGAAATTGTTGGTACTCTTACGCCAAAGGAGGAAAAAACCACAAGAATCACTGAATTGATTGCAAACTGACAAACGAGATAGGCTCTTTGTGTCAGATGCATTAAAGCAGTGTAATTGTTTCTTTATCTTTTCAGTCCTTCTACATGTTTTTATTGTGTTTGTTCACAGACTGCTGTCATCAGCTATGACTACCTCACTGCTTTCAAACACGTGGACTATGGCACAGAGGAGTATTGGGCCCTCAAGTCCAAGGTAGGTACTTGTGCTCGTGCATATGAATAGCAATTTTTCAAACTGTTAGCACTTCTGAAAGTTCTGAAGCATAAGATACAACGGTGATTTTGATTTGTGTTGTGTACCCAGTCCAGTTTGTTGTTGAGGAATGACCTGCAGTAGCTTCCCCTTGTGGGACTAATAAAGGATGATCTTATCTTATCTTATCCTTCCTGCACTGCAGATGCAATAGTTTGCTGCCGAAGGAGGTGCTCAGGGCCTCCGCGATATCGTGCATGTCGCGGGAAGAGTGGAATCAGTCAGTTTAGCCAACATCCTTCTGTCAGCCACCTCCTCCCTGGGACAGAGCCAACACACGATAGCAAATAACCCTGCAGAAGCCACCACAGTGTCATAGAAGGTCCATAGTAGTGACCTGCACACACCAAAGGGCCGTAGTCTCTTCAATATATAGAGATTCATCTGTCCCGTCTTGTTCAGGGTGTCTGTGTTGTTTATCCAGTCTAGTTTGTTGTTGAGGTAGTATTCAACAAGTATTCAAATGAATCCACAATGTCAATGTCTCATTCCTGGATGGTCACTCGTGTCCCCACACCCCACACCACACATGGTAGCGCTGAGTCAATCTTCAAAGCAATCACAAGCTCCTCTGTCTTGCTGGTGTTCAAGTGGAGATGAGTTATGTGCACACATGTAGAGAACTTCTGCGGATGGCAGTGCCTGGAGTTTTGTGTGAGGTCTAGAGAGTGAATAGTAAGGGTGAGAACACAGTCTCTTGGGGAGCCCCTGTGCTGCAAACTTCCACATCCAAAGTACAGTTGCACAGCCTCATGTACTGTGGTCTGTCGGTGAGGTAGTTGATGGTCCATGCAGCCAGTTGATGAGCCACTCCTGCCTCCTCCAGTTTCCCCCGCAGCAGTCGCGGTTGGATGGTGTTGAAAGTGCTGGAGAAGTCGAGGAAAATGACTCTCGCCGCTCTCCCAGTGGTCTCCAATTGAGACAGGGCCCTCGTGCAGGGGGTCACGCTGATGCACGGATGATAATCCAACTGCGATGTGTTCATGGTCTTCATGAGGTGGACGGTCAACGTAACAGGTCCTTAGGATGAGGTATTTTTTTAGGATCATGACCAAACGGGGGAGTGAACTTGACTAGAGGGCAGTGGGACAGTGAGGGCAAGGTCAGGGTGGTGTGAACAAACATCCGCTCTTAGCGGGAGAGCGCTAACAGCTGGTCCCTAGTGTAAACAATAGAGCCATGGCTAAAGGGGGTCCCCTGAGTGCCTGAGTGTTAAAAGTAGTGCAAAAGTCACAAAAGTATTTCCCCGTGTTGCGCAATTCCGTAGGGGTTGAAACCAGAAAGTAAAAACACACAAGAAGAGGCAACCATTAAAAAACACAAAGGAGGGCAGATAAGAACATAGAGCTACTGCAACCAGCTGCCACTCAAGCGGCACCATCTCAAAAGAACTTTTAACGTTATGACAATAAGAATCCAAAAAAATCAAACTGCATTCAAACTGTAGGGTACATGAAAAACTGTAAAAGAAAAGAAATGCCTGAGGCAGCCAACTCATACTACAGAATCAGCACAGACAGTTGACTTAATGAAGTATGCATTCTCAGCGGAGACAGTAAAATCTGCACCCCCTAAGCTTGAAGCCATTTAGTTTCACAAAATATTCTGATTTATTAATAACCGCTACCCAACTGGCATTACTAGCCAATCACTCCTTATCTTTATGCTGTTTGATACAAAAGTTTGATGACCAGTCTGCGCACAACTTTTTTTCCCCTGATGTGCGGTACATAGTTGCCTCCACTAAAACATGCATGTTAGGATAATTGAAGACCTTAAATTGCTGATATGTGCGAACGGCTATCTCTGTGCCCTGTGTTTGTCCGGCGTCCAGTCTAAGATGTACCACCAGTGTAGACCAGTTGACCAATTAGTGGGGCGCCCTGCACCCCAACGCATGTGCGGGTTTGCATGTATACATTTCTAGATGCCCATTGTGATGCAGACTGTTTTCTAAGGATAAAATACTATCTTATATTCTAGTCAATACGGTAATTTAGCTTTATTAATCATCATCCCATATGTTTTTAAGTGCAAGCATATGAGACTGATTAAAAACGAGGAATTAATCAGTGAATTAGTTATTCCCTGTAACAGGATGAATCTCTGTGATTTATGGAAATGTGATAATTTTTATTTTAATATATGTGATACTTAAGTTCAATAATTATTCATTCTCTTTGACAGCCTAAACGTAACTCAGTCACCTCCCAAACACCAACAGTTGCCCCTTCTATTGGATTGTACTTTATTTGTATTGTATTTGTACTTTATTTATCCCACAGCGGGGAAATTCACTTGTTACAGCAGCAAGCAAGATACGCAAGTAAAGAATGCATAGTGACATAGTGACTACACATGGTTCAGGTGGTGCAGGTGTTGTAGAGCCTGACAGCGGTCGGTAAGAAGGACCTGCGGAACCTCTCCTTCTTACACCGTGGGTGTAACAGTCTGCTGCTGAAGGAGCTGCTAAGGGAACCCACAGTGTCATGTAGGGGGTGAGAGACATTTGTTAAATCTGTGAACACTTTGTCAGTAAACTTCCAACATCTTTCCATGCAACAGCCAAGCAGCTTCCTGCCTCATATACTCACTCAATGGCCACTTAAGCAACCAGTCTTCCTGGAGGCTCATCAAAGGCTGCCCCACTGCACCAATTCCACTCATAGCCAAATACAGTTGATCTCAGAGCAAGCATGTCAGCACTTTGAAGTCTGCCATACATTGTAATACTAGAAAAGCCCTCGGGAGAGCGCAGACCTCCGCCAAGCCCTAAAGTTCCCCCCATATTGTGATTTACACCATAAATATTAGTCCTACATTTATTTTATCTACATATTTAGATTGCTAACGTTAGCATACTAACACCCAGCATAGTAGTGTCAAGTGTTTGTACAGTATGAGTGTCTAGCTATGAAAATGGCAAAACATTTAAAGTATCAATCTATCTATGACATTAGATAGATAAAGTATCTATCTATCTATCTATCTATCTATGGTAATATGAGTGTAAAGGTGACTATAGGGGTGTTTCATGAGTTTTAATACCATATTTAGGTTATAAACAGGTTTTCTATGCTCTAACTAGGAAAATATTCCATTTATTGATAAAGAATCCTACTTTGCGGAAGTCTGTATCACAGTCGGCTCAGGAAGCAATTTACCGTGATAAAGGAGGGATTACTGTAAATTGTTCCAAAAGTTTGGACGAAAAACCAAAAAGTACAAACGCAGAATAAATGTTTCCACATAAGAAATCATGTAAATCAGATTTATACAAACAAAAAATATTTTGTAAAGAATATTCAGAGTTTTTCATGCAGAAAGCAATGCAGAATACTAGGGATGGTCCGATCCACATTTTTTGGCTTCCGATCTGATCCGATTTTTGTAATAGTCCTGCCGATCCAATCCGGTACAGATCCTTTTTTAAAAATTGTATTTATTAATTTTTTTAATTATAAGCTTTTGTTACAAACATGAATTTCTGAAATCAAATATGGTTAGGAAAATAGCTGTTCAAAGCATTAAAAATAATGCAAGATCCAATAAAAGTCCATCCAATAAAAGATCAAATTGGAAAAAATGGGCGTGCAAAATACTTTTAGGGTACGACTAATCATTTGACGTGGTTATAGATCAATTTGTGGTGTGATTTGGAATATATGAAATTTTTTTTAAACAAACACCTCTCTTCAACGCAATACAAATTTATTGACGGTCCTGAGAAGAAAAAGCCAGCTGTTAGAGCAGCACTTCCCGTGCAAGCTTCCACCACAATGACACAGCAGTCCGGGCGGGTGGCGGGAGTCGAGTGGCAAGCAGCTTTGAGGCGCATTACCGTACCTACCATGTTGGAGTGTGGCCCAGAGTCACGAAAGTTATACGGCAACCAGATCGTCCCGATCTCGTTGTGGAAGCCGATATTATCCGATCTTCAAAATACAGCGGCTCGGCAGCCGATCCCGATCCTGAGGATCGGATCGGGACATCCCTACAGAATACATACTGTATAAATGAGGAATGACATGGATAAATGAACTTTTAACATGACTTTTATCTTTATCGAAGACTTGTTGGTGAACACAGAGATGAATGAGGGACTTGGGGAGGGGACAGAAGAGTCACGCGGACGCTATTTTACTCGAATTCGTTACAAACTTAACTTTAAAGATTGAACGGTTAGAGCTGTACAGAGCCATGTCAAAACATTTGAATATTGTGTAAAAGTGAATTTTCTTCCATAATATAATTCCAAAAAATAAACCTGCATATATCCTAGATTTATTACACATCACCTGAATTGTTTCAAGCCTTTTATTTTTTTAATCTTGATGTTTATAGCATTTAGCTCATGAAAACCAAAAGCCCATATGTCAAAAATTGGAATATTTCATCAAAACAATAAAAAAATGGGATTTATAATACAGAAATTTCAGTCCACTGAAAATTCTGTTTCATTGCTGTATTCAACACGTGATTGCGGCTCCTTTTGCACGAATCACTGCTTTAATTCGGTCTGGCATGGAGGCAATCAGCCTGTGGCACTGTTGAGGTGTTACGGAGGCCCAGGATGCTTCAATAGGGGCCTTCAGCTCATCTCTGTTGTTGGGTCTGATGTTACTCATCTTCCTCTTCACAATACCCCACAGATTCTCTATGGGGTTCAGGTCAGGTGCATTTGCAGGCCAGTCCAGCACAGTAATACCGTTGCCATTAAACCAGTTACTAGTGGTTTTGGCACTGTGGGCAGGTGCCACGTCATGTTGGAATATGAAGTCAGCATCTCCAAAAAGGTTTTCAGCAGATGGAAGCATGAAATGCTGAAAGATCTCCTGGTAGACAGCTGCATTGACTCTGCACTTGATAAAACAGAGTGGACCAACACCAGCAGATGACGTGGCACCCAAATTTTCACAGACTGAGGAAACTTCACACTGGACTTTAGGCAGCTTCTGTCCTGTGCCTCTCCAGTCTTCCTCCAGCCCCTAGGACCTTGATTTCCAAATGTCAGAGGTCAGAGAACGTCAGAGAACAGGACCTTGGACCACTGGCCAGCAGTCCAATTCTTTTTATCGAAAGACCAGGCCATTTCTTGTTTTGTTTTGGGGTCAGGAGTGAGTTGACCCTGGGGATCTGGCTTCTATAGCCCATTTGTAGGATACGTCTGTGTTGTGAGCTCAGTCAAATTTTTGAAGCGGCTCTGCTTCAGAATTTTCTTAAGCTTCCGGTCTTCTCTCCTGCTTGTGCAGCGTTTCCTCCCACATTTTGATCTTCCAACAAGCTTTCCTCTTATGTGCTTTGAAACAGCACTTTGTGAACAGCCAACTCTTTCTGAAATGTCTTTTTGTTTCTTGCCCTCCTGATGGAGGATGTCAATAGCGGTCTTCTGCTTATCAGCCCGGTCAGAAGCCTTCCCCATGGTTGTGGTTTTGTCATCTGAACCAGGCTGACAGGTTTTTATAGGCTCAGGGAACCTTAACAGGTGTTGATTAGCTGGTTTTTAAATTAGCAAACTCAGTACTTTGAGACTGACTAACTGAGTACTGTCAGAATATTCTAATACTATGACACATGGATTTTGGGGTTTCTTGAGCTGTATGCTATAAAAATCTAAATTAAGACAAAAAAAGATTTTAAATAGTTGACTGTATGCGCAATGAACCTAGAATATATGAAGGTTTCAAAATTTGAATGATATTAATGAAGAAAATGAACTTTTACACAATATTGTAATTTTTTGACATGGCTCTGCATACTTGGTCACTTCAACTTTATTGTAAACTTCAGCAGCAGATAAAATCATCATTACACACACTGGCCCACCTGACTTTCTGTTATGTGTCTCTATTAAATCATTCCCCATGCAACCTGCATTAAAGGTTCCTACATTACAATCCTTCATACATTGCTATGAGTTCCTTTTTAATCATGCTGGCCTGTGTAGTATAATATTGTTTTATTAACTTGTTAGCTGAGTGAGTAGATATTTATTACAAGTTGATTATAGAAAGACAGTTTTATTAACTTGTTAGCTGAATAGATGAACATTTAATTTAAGTAAAATATAGAAACACATAAGATAAAGTACATTCACATAATCAGGGGTCTGATATGGACACAGAATGAAGCAACTGGGCCAAAGATAGGATGTACTATGCTGGGAGTGCATGTGCTATGATGAGTGTTCTACCACGTCAGGTAAAACGCAATTCTCAGCTGTTGTCATCACACACACAACCCCGAAGAATGCAAAGTATAAGATATCTTGGCGCCAGATCACACGTCAGCTGCCTGGGAAAGCACCTATAAAAAGCTGGGAGCCCATCGCTTGGGGCGGACTCTCTCTTCTTCTGGTCAGGAAGCCGCAGGAGGACATTAGGTTATGGAGAATTCCATCTCTAACACCTGGTTGTCTCCAGTAGTAGTGCCAGGCCCGGTGGTGCCTGGTTAGCTGTTGCTAGCCTGGGCCTGACCAGGTGGTCATTGGCCGGTTGCTGCCGGAGTTGCGTTTTCGATCAGGCATTCACGTTGCCATGACCTGCCGATGGCCAAGTCAAAAAGGCTTGCCAAGGTTGGACGCAGGAAGACAATGATTTCCCATTTCCTAAAAGATCCTGAAGGTTATGGAACAAAAACGTCAAGTGAAATATACGTTTACGTGTGTCTCCAAAAAATATTCTTGGTTGTGACAGATGATGAGACAGATTAACTGACAAAAGAATCCAATACATTCAAACAAACATTCATAACAACCAAAAAAAAAAATATATATATATATATATATATATATATATATAAGGGAAGGCTGGCTGATGGCGATAGGTCCTTATCGCTGGACTGACAAAGCAATTCTAAATGTATCTCACCCCCACCCTTTTCTTTCCCTCTCAGGGAGCTCAGGCTCTTCAACTATTAGCATCTCATTACAAGCCTTGCCAACAGCTGATTGGGAAATTAAATGTAGCTTATTTAACACACATGAATAATACATGAAAGCCTTGGCCTTAGGCCATGGCGGGTGGTTGGGGATGGGCGCCTGAAATGTTGAGATTTTGGATTAAAAATGAAAAAAAACAAATCAAAAACACAACAATAATAGTAAATATAAATACAATAAATAAATAATAAATATTGTGGTTAGAACCAGTCCTACACATTATCAATAGTTAAATAGATTTTTTTATTGTCAAAATTGTCTTACTCAAATTGTGGGTTTTACAGGAATATTTGACAGGAATTACTGTTACACACACAGTACAGTTAGTAGTGCCACTGTAAGCTATAATCATGGTTCGGTACATACCTCGGTTTAAGGTCACGACTCGGTTCATTTTAAATACAGTAAGAGAACAAACAGTAATGCCACCTTGACAATTGCACAAATTTTTCCTTCGCATTGTCTCGCAGTTCGCCGTGGCGTTGCGTGTCAGTAGATGGTACACCTAAAAAGCGTGAAGACTAGTTGGGCATTGTCACGCATGTTTACGCATAAGTTACGCATAGGGCACGCATTTCGTGACCACAAATGGTGCACCTTGGCACGAAATGCCACGCTCCCTCACAACTTATTTGCACCTAAGTCAAATAAAGTTTACGTCTAGTGTATGACACTCGTGACGCGCATTATTCCCGCATGGGTATGCATTGTCCCGTGTGACACCACGCAACAGCAGGCATCAGCTCTGGAGAAGAAGCTCTCATTGCAGAAAAGAAAAGGTAGGTCCCTGTTACCTCGCGATTAAAGGACAATATTGGTTCATTTAGAACGACACGATTAAATCGATTCAATACATTTTTTGCCAAAAATTCAACCAGTCTGACTGTGAAATAAATACCTGGAAACTGAACAGTGGAGGTAAAGTTTCCTAGATTCATGTATTTTTTTTTATTTTTTTCAGCAAGGGAATCGGGTATATACAAATGAATTATGGATATAAACAAGTAAACAACAATTGATGGCAAACGGATTCACGTTTTATTTGAATAAAGGGCAACCAACACTTTCGTTTGAATTAAAAATGAATGAATTAACAGGTTGAATTAAATCAAGTTTGTGATTCATTGTGATTGATAAAACATGACTTGAACTTTAATTTGATAACCTCATTCACTTCTCTACCACAAGTATTAGAGAAGTTAGAGCCAATTTCATAGCGGGAAATAGTACCTTTGGTTCCCATTGCTTTAACATTGAGTCAAGACAAAAGTTGTGATCAACCCACGAACCTTGGCAAGTACAACCGCACTACAATATTTAATAATTTAGGCTGTGACGTTTGTTTTAAAAGAACAGAGTAGCCATTTACAATTTTTTGATAATCCAAAAATCCAGGGAAGAAAATCAAGTGTCATTTCATGTACTACACACGCAAGAGTACAAATTGCATTTACGCAATAATCCGGGGAAAAATTAACGTATTTTGCATACATATGATCAGATTTTAACAAAATTTTGTCTGCAAATGGATATTAAAGTGACTTTATATCCTACATACCTTTTATCCTGTCCTGAAGGTCCAATCCATGAGTTTCTAAGGCTTAAAGTTGGACTTAAAGCACTCGCATGACTTGATGTGGTCCAACACCATATAAAGTATGTAAGTACAAATTCAGTATAACGCGTGACGATGACATCACAGGCAGACTGAATCGAGTGTAGTGTCCAAGGTGTGGGGCAGTGATCCCCAACATGTGCTCTTTAAGAAGGATGTGTCGGCTCCGTTGTACATGTGCCAACCACACTGTAACCTTTGGCAACCACAACAGTCGCCTTTACATGACGTCATCCGTGCATCCCACTCAACAGGCATGACTAATCAACTTACGCCAAATCAAACTGTTACACGAGAAACGTTTAACGTCTTTATCATTAATGTGCTAAAATACACATCCATATAAAGCCTGCCATGTTTAAATCCAATGCTTCATTTCCTAGCATCGATTCAATCGATTGATTACCTTTTAAACGATGTTAGATCGATATATGTCGTCCGGAATGGCAAATTGTTGAACACAGATCGATGTAGTTACACCCCTAGTATTACTGCTTTCCGAAAACCAGGGGAGAAAAAGTTAAAAGGAAGGCACGGACAGTGCGGATAAGGGAATGGCTGTCTAGAAGGCATGGTCAGTTATTAACAACTTCACAAGGAAGAAAAGGCAGAAATGACTTTCCCCTGACTTGTTCCAAGAGGTGGTGGAAAAATTAACCCATTCATGAGAATGACACATGCTTTGATACGCATTGCCCAAATTACGACAGCTTCTGCTTGGAATGTTTGGACCAGGGCTCACCAACGCTTTTCCTTGTGAGAGCTACTTTTTTTTTTTTTTTTTTTTTTTTTTTTTTCGCCCGGACCGGAGCAGGAGGGGACAGAGAAGAAGAGAAAAGGAAACGGGGGGGGGGGGGGGGACAAAAACAACAAAAAGAGAGACAAGAGACAAGGACAACAGCAGCAACAACAACAATTGTGACAGAACAACAGAAACATACAGAACGACATCAGCAAATAAATGTCCGTGACAACTATAAAGACGAACAAGGATAAAGGACAAATCAATATCAACAACCACAATGACAAAGCTGTCAATGACAATCAGACATAATAGCAGTCATGAAATGATGAACTATGACAGTGATCACAATGACAATACTGCATTGAAACAGTCGCACACAATAGCAGTCATGAAATGATGAATTATGATAGTGATCACCATGATAATACCGCATTGAAACAGTCACACATAACTGTAGTAATGAAATGATTATCCATGATAGTGAATAGAATCAAAGTTACTGTAATGCACATCATTGTAAAAAAAAAAAAATATACATATACACACATACATACATACATACACATACATACATATATATATACATATATATATACATATATATATATATATATATACACATATATACCGCACATACACACATATATATATAGTCATACTGCTGAAATCACCGTCGCTGTAATAAAACCAACAACATAATAACACCCTGGTTAACTCAGTGAGTAATGTGGGGAAGTACGTATGTACTGTGAGTGTGCATATGTACAGGTATCTCTGTATGTAAGGAAGACTTCATATATATATAAAGGTGCAGGAATGTGTGGGCGTGTGATTGTCACTGAGAGTGCATGAAAGGAAAGGGGCCGCCTTCCACCTCCCAGAGAGCCCCGCCCCAAATAGCAAGGCCGGGCCCCGGCCGCCAGAAGGCCACCAGGCCCATAGGGGCAGGCAGCACAAAGATCAGTGCCCCAAGAGCCAGCCCAGGGAGCCCCCCCCCCGGGAAGACCAGTAAGGGGCCGAAGAGAGGTAATCCCAGCCAAGGACAGGGCGCCAGCAGGCCGGAGGACTGCCAACCCCTGAGACCAGCGAGAGATCACACCCCACAAAGGCAGACGGGTACCGGGGGCCACAAACCGGCAGGCCCAGAGACGCCTCCACAGCCGGAAAGAAGCCCGCCCGCGCCGGAAGCGCCAATTCCCGCCCACCGCCACCCCCACCCCCAGGGAGCGGAGCCCGGCCCGCCCCGGGCCAACCCCCGCCCGACCCCCGACACAGGGCCGCCCCGCCAAGGGATGCAGGAGGCACACCCTCCACCCACCCGGCGGAGGCACGGGCGGCAGAGATGTATCGCCCAGCACCTGACCCCACGGAGCAAACCCCTGTATGCCCCCCCCCCCCAAAATAAATAACTAAAATAAATAAATAAATAAAAATACACACACGCACGCACATACACACTCCTACGCACCCACACACACGCACATAAACACTCCTACGCACAAACACACCCCTATGCGCACGCTCATACACACTCTTACTTACTCAAGCGCGCACACACACACACACACACACACACACACACACAGTGGTCGACTGCCCGACACCCGGAAGCCCCACCCTATCCCCCGTTGGTAACCCAAGGAGCAGCGGAGCCGGGGACCCCGGGGTCCCAGACATACGATTCAGAACCCAGGGGCGGAGAGCGCAGACCGCCGGGGAGCAGGAAGACACCCGGCCACACCCCCCCAGCGGTAGGACGCCGCCAGCGAGGCAGACAGGGGAGTCAGCGAGGAGGAGAGCGGGAAACCGAGCAGGCAGGCGGGAAAACGGGCGAGCAGCCAGGCGAACCACCACACAGCGCCAACCGAGACCCGCGGGCCAGCAAACCCCGAAGAGAGAGCGGGAGCACCACACCCCAAGCCGCAGGGAGGCCAAGCACCAGAGCCGAGAAGGCGAGACCAGCAGCCGACCAGCCGACGGCCCCCACAAACCACCAGAAGCCAGACCAGCCACATGCCACCAGAGCCGACAGCGCACCACCCGCGCACCGGAGCCCCACCCCCGACAAGCCCACAGACAGACCGGGGGAGGCGAGGACACAGACAGCGGCCCGGCAGCGCACAAAGCGCAACGGCGACAGACGCCCAAGCGCCCGGCAGAGCACGACCCCCCCCAGCGAGCCCGGCCCCAGGGCACCCGCCCCCCCACCCCCACCCCGCCACCCAGGCCCACAGTACCCGCAAGCATGACCAAGCCCCAACCCACCAGCTGGCCCGGCGCCCCAGCAGCCGCCACAGCGCAGCAACCACCGGCCGCCGCGAGAGCTACTTTTACAAAATGAAAATGGCCAAGAGCTACTCTTTTTTGTAACATTTATTTTCAGAGCTTATTTTACAACCAAACAAAGCGAATATGCTTGTTTTACCAGAACATTAGCAAAATGCTGGTGTCCACAACTCACATTTTGTATTTCAGAATGCATTTCTTTCTACTGTTCTTTCATTATTAACTGAAAACCTGAATGAAAAGCAGGCTTGCGGGCACCTCATGTGGTCGTGGGGGGGTACCTGGTGCCCTCGGGCACCATGTTGGTGACCCCTGGTTTGGACCGTGGCAGCTGTTGATCTCGGATGAAAAAAGTCTCTCATATCTTACTCATCGGCTTTTAGTAGGGATGTCCCGATCCGATTAGGATCGGGATCGGCTGCCGATCCGCTGTATTGTGAAGATCGGATAATATCAGCTTCCGCCACGAGATTGGTTGCTGTATAACATCCTTAACTCTGGGCCACACTCCAACATGGTTGGTGCGGTAAAGGGGCCTCAAAGCTGGTTGCCACTCAACTCCCGCCATCCGTAAGAAGAAGAAAACGCAACACCACCATGGAGACATGTCTGCGGTGTACCGTGGTGTTAGTTTCACGTTGGACGTTGGACGTTGGATATTCAACTCCGTAGCTACAGCGGTAGTTCCCCCTCACTATGCCCGGACTGCTGTGTCATGGTGCGGGGAGCTTGCACGGGAAGTGCTGCTCTAACCGCTGGTTCTTTATACTAGGCACTGCCACTAAATTACTATTGTGTTGAAGAGAGTTTGTTAAAAAAAAAATCACACCACAAATTGATATATAACCATGTCAAATGATTAGTCCTACCCTAAAAGTATTTTGCACGCCTATTTTTTCCAATTTTATCTTTTATTGGATGGACTTTTATTGGATTTTTTTTTTTGGATTAGAGAGCTGACTCACAGAGGTTTGCTACAAAAGCCAAACAATATTGCTGGTCCTGCTGTGTAATAAAAAAGTACATTCATCAATAATTTGGTTGTATTATTTTTAATGCTTTGAAGAGCTATTTTCATAGCCATATTCAGTTCCACAAATTGATGTTTGTAACAAAAGCTTCTTGGGGAAAAAAGAGGGATCGGTACTGGATTGGATCGGATGTGCAAGACTATAAAACAAATCTGATCGGATATTCCTGTGTAAATATCCCATGTTACAATGTGGACACCTATGGCTTATAGACAAGTGTGGCCTATACAGTATATGTACATTTTTTTTGGTCTTTAAATGTGGTGGGTGCGGATTCACGTGTGGCGCACGAAGATTATGCAAGCAAGAAATTTTGAGCATTTCAAAAATGTTTTTAATTTTACGCATACACTACTGGTCAAAAGTCTTAGAGCACCCCAATTTTTCCAATTATTTATTGAAATTCACGTCCAATGAATAGCTTGAATGAATGCTGGCTTGACTGTACTTCATCCATCCGGACCACCCAGGGTTGCACGGCCCTCATCAGTAAACAGAATTGTTTGAAAATGAATCGGCATGTATTTGTTGACCCACTGCAACTGGTTCTGCTTGTGTGTATTGGTTAGGAGTGGCCAAATAGTAGGTTTATGCATAACTGCAAGCCTCTGGAGGATCGTACACCTTGAGGTTCGTGGGACTTCAAATACCCGTTTGCTCCTTTGCAATGGCTTTTTAGGAGGTGCTCTCTTGATTCAATAAATTTGTCTGGCAAATTCATTATTCATTCATTTCTTATTATGCCTTATTATGCCTATCAGCACAATCCCTGCTGTCATCTGAATCAGCGACAAATTTCTTCTTTTTTTCTTCTTCTTTTGTGAATTGTTGAATGTTGTCATGCCTTGTCCAAAGCATTGCAATAATTGATGCTTTTTTGTCAGTGGAGAGATCTTTTTCTTCCCATATTGCTTGAAATCTGTGGCATTGTTAATAATGTGAAACATCATTTTTAAGTAGCCTTCTTTTTATTGGGCTCACCTGGCAAACTAATTCTGACAGTTGTCCGAGATTGATATCAGTAACCCAAAGAGCCCCAAGACACAATGCCATCCATGAATTTCATTGAAAACCAAAAAATATATATGTTTATGATACTAAAATCCCATTTGCATAATAATTTGGGACAGTGTATATAACAAGGGGTTGTACTTCCACTTCCGGATAATGTACGTTGTTGTTGGGACCGAGCCGTTGCTATAGCGGTGGTGTTGTGGCCCATTTATCACGTCACCGTACATGCTGGAAGCTTGTTAGATCCACTGCCACCTAAGCTCCTGTTTGCAGCACCACTGGCTCTGAAGCGGCAAGTCTCCACTCTTTGGAATACATACGAGTTCACTGATTGTCATGGAAGCCCTCGAAGTCTATCTGTCACAAGTAAGCTTCACTCTCTCCGCAAACTTGAGTGCACTGCACAGTGCACACTCGGCAGCAGTTTATATGGGTGATTTATGATTGAGAAGTGCAATAGTAACAGTTTGAGCAGTGTGGATTATTTTAGTTTTGGTAAATGAAAGTTCCCTATTGCTTGAAGTGCAGCATTAATAGTTGGTAGCCCTGGTTCCCATCGCAACCGAACAATGCTGGCACACAGTAGTGAAATGCATTGATTGTATGTTATTATTAAATAAAAGAAAGCACATCATTTACAAAATATATATACATGTACTGTTATTTACAAAAATAAAATTCATTTTGGTTCGGAGCCACCCACAGACCAGCACAGGTACCAAAGGACTCCTAGTTGAAAGGACATAAATATATTAGACACGAATTTCAATGTGAAATGCATAGATTTATGTATGTTGGCATGTCTTGACTTCAGGAAGAGAGATGAGATTCCTCTTCAAAGCATATGCTGAGAGGCCTTTGCATCCTCAGCTGCATGAGAAAAAGGCGAGTGCGCCAGTAGTTGGAGGAAGCGGCCGTTTTGAAAAAGTGTCTTTTCATTACCGAGATGAAAGGAGAGAACAAAATGCTGATTCACTCAGTGCATCTGCATACTATGATGCAAATGCTCTTGCAACAGCACCCTGAGGTTGGAAATAGACAAATCGTCTTCATCATTGCTGTTCACATATGTTGAAACTTCAGTGAATGCGTCATCGCGATCTGAAGTCACCGTGGGAAAAGGTTTCAAAGCCAGTGCGGATGGTGATTAGTGTTACTTCTCTCTGGAGGTACAAGCTTGACAGCATTGGCTTTTATATACAGTAAATGTGCTCTATTTTAAATGTTAAACGCACGTTTTGCAGATGTCTGCATTAGTGTTTGGGGTTGAGTGCTTTAGTGCTGGCTTCACATTATTCTAATAATTAATAAATGATTTTCATTCATTCATTTTCTATGCTGCTTGTCCTCACTTGGGGCGCGGGGGTGTGCTGGAGCCTACCGCAGCTGACTTTGAGCCAGAGGTGGGGTACTGATGGCCAGCAAATACAGCACATACAGATAAACAACTACGGCTGTAACTAACGATTATTTTCATAACCAATTCATTGGTAGATAATTTTTTTGATTAATCGATGAATCTGATAAAAAAAAAACAACACATTTCTAATTTCCGCCTCTTTCTTCAGAAATAAAAGATTGAACATTCTGATAAAATAATGTTAATAAATGTTTGTCAAGTAACTTCAGTAAAACAATACATGTACACAAAAATACAATCATGATAATTTTCTTAGTCAATTAATGTGAAGCTTGTTGTTTCAATTAATGGGGTAATTGGTTAAGGCCATAGATGGACCAAATTAATATGAAGCAAACACCTACAGTTAGCGATTAGGTCCGCAACATACAGTATCACTGCCAAAGTCAAAGCTGATATGTGTGAATATCTTGTTTTGGCTAAAACACAAAGATTAGGGGTGTCCGATAATATCGGCCACCGATAATTATCGGCCCGATATTGGCATAAAATGTGATATCGGCCAACAGTGGTATTGTTTTTTTTCCTACATTGAAAGCCAACTTCACAAAACTGCAACATTGTTGAATCATGTATTTAATACTGTGCCGCTCACAAGCCTGTGAGGAAGAAGTAACTCTTTATTTAGCAAGCAGAGTAACATTCCACATATCATTCTTCTTCACGCTGTCTTTAAAGGCCCTGTCACACCTTGACGATTTAGCCAGCTTACGCCAACGTATGAAAAATTTGGCAAATACGCTGGCGTACGTCGAATAAGTTATGGGTAAGTTTTGTATAAGTTAAGAGCACGCTGAAGCACTCCGGCATACGTTGTAGTACGTCCAAGTCGTCCAAAAATTTTGTGCATGCACAAAACTTTTCAACGTAGGTCAACGTATTATTCATACGTAATATGTCAACATACCTTCAGACAAAACTGTGTCTTCTTGGCTCTCTTCTTGGCAAGGGTTGGCTGAGAGGATATGGAGACCGCTGGGGAAGCAGCTTCCAATATCATTGACGATGCCTGAGAGGTATTAGAACCTGCGTCACCTCCATCAGAGTGAGAGTGGGAGGGGGAGGCTGTGGGTGGTGATGGATCCCTCCGTCACTGCCCTGATACTTCTTGGAGGCGGTCTTCCAAATTTTCTTCGGCATGATGGTGATGTTGACACTGTGATGTCTAGTGAGGTTGTGATTTGCGTCATCAAGTGGCAGCCTTTTTATAGGCTACGGCACGTGATCGTCGGCCATACGCTGCCGTGCGGTTTGCATAGGTTAGACTGGCGTTGGGCATGAGTTGTGAACGCCGGCAACACTCTACGCATTCGTTAGTGTAAGTTGTCTATAAGTTATAGAAACTTTCTATATAAGTTACTAATACGTCATGTATACGTCGAACTCGTTATGAATATGAAGAAAATGTCTACAGTTCAACGTATGCCATCAAAATGATCACGTCGGGCATGCGCTGGCTAAATCGTCAAAGGTGTGACAGGGCCTTTAAGAAAGAGCTAAAAATACCATCAAACAGCAACGTAATAGGTAGTTAACAACAGACAAAACACTACCAACGAATAGTGCAGAATAAATAACTATGTCAGCCCTAAACATGGAACTTAGCAGCTATTTACAACAACAGTACAGCAAAGCACGCTGGGAAACGGGAAGAGCTGTTGTCAAAACTAGGGTTGTTCCAATCCACATTTTTTGGCTTCCGATCCGATTTTTTTTTAATAGTCTTGCCGATCTGATCCGGTACCGATCGTCGAATAATACGCTTTTGTAACAAACATGAATTTGTGGGATTCAATATGGTTATGAAAATAGCATTAAAAACAATGCAACCAAAGTAGCAGAGGTTTGGACTGTTTTTGCACTTGTCGTGACCGCAGATCTCGACCATTATTATAGATCTGTTTGCTGGCACCATTGGCTGGAATACTGTCCGGCGTGAGGAGGTAATTATTGAGACAAACAATCGCTAACTATGACTAACGGCTGAACTTTAAAGAAAGTGACCAGAAGAATGGGCTTCTGTCGCCTCAAATGCGGAGGAGGAGGGTGTGGTAGAGTGCCAGAAAGCAGGTACTATCCGTGAGCTCATAGTCACAATGTTGAATGACATGACGAAGGAGCTGAAGAACAAAATAGAGCATGATGACGTACAATGTGATCAAAATCTAAGAGCAGTTAAGTCAAGGGCTTGAAGAATAAGATTGCATCACTTCATATTGCAAATGATGTGTAGAATAGATGAGTTGGAGCGAAGCACACAGATGATGGATGTGATTGTCACGGGGCTCCACATTGTACTCAGGTTGTATGCAAGGGCACTTGATAGGACAGGAGAACAAGGTTAATCACATTACAATACTATATATAACATAAAATCTACTTAACCTCATCAACAATGTGCTTGAGAGGCTTGGTAGAAATAATGACAATATATGATATAGGCTATCAATAAAATATATATAAATATTTTTCTCTGTATCTACAAGTTCTACAATATTCAGTTTATATACCATGTATACAAGAAAAAAGTATTGCAGTTGTAAAATGTTATTTAAAAGGTCATATACACATTTTAAAACAATGTTAAAAAAGCACAAATACATGGAAAAAAAGCCTACTTGTTTAGCATCATTAATTTGTTCCAGAAGGTCCGACTCTAACCGAAACGGACCCTAACCAAATGTATTCCATAAATAATGTAAATCAATCCCTTCCAGAAAGTAAAAAATGTTAACAAAAAACACGTTTTTATAGCCAGTCCAGGGTGTACCCCACCTCTCGTCCGAAGACAGCTGGGATAGGCTCCAGCATACCTGTGAATAGCCCTGTCACGATAATCGATAAAACAATTAATCGAACGATAGAAAAAAACGAGGTAGATAATTTTGACGGCTCGATAAATTGACATGTTCAACATGTACTGTATGTATGCCTGTTTCATTTGCTCATCTTGCTGTAGCGCACAGGCTGGATGACAAAAGGGTTCACTCTGCTGTGTCTGAGCGCATTGGTTGTATAGTTAAATTAAGGAAAAGAGTGAGCCTCCTGTCAGTTATTCAGCATCTTTGTCACAGCACTTGGAGGCGGGGGCTAGCTACGTAGTGATTGAATACACTGAGTGCTAGCTAGCAGTTAGCAAGCAAACGCTAATAAGAATGAAAGCACAAAAGCGATGGTTTGTAAGCCGAATGCTATAGTTCCAGTGTGGATGTGCTGTGGGGCATTCGTCCTAGCGGTTGGCACTTACTGGGGCCTTTGATCGGCGAAGTGAATGTATAGTGCCAGGCGGCGTGAGCTTGTGATACCCAGGGTATGTGAAGTGGTGACACCCCACGATTCGTAAGTGCTATAGTAAGCATCTTCTGTGCCGCACACAGATACACTACACTTGAGTACCTTCTCGCGGCTCAAATGTGACATGACACAGTGATCATTGAATGATAAACTTAATGATAATATGGTCTTAAAAAAAGATCGAAATGATCGATTATCGTCGATAATTTATAGCACAATGATCGACCAGCGATATTTGTTATCATGACAGGCCTACTTGTGACCCTCGTGAGGTTATAGCGGCATAGAAAATGGATGGATGGACGTTTTTGTAGTTTTACAATTATAGTTTGACATGCAGAAAACAATTCAAAATGCATATAAATACACATAAATGAGGAATTAAAGGAATAAATGAACACTTGACTTGATTCGTTTCCGCGACTGTTCCCAAAGACACAAAGTGGCAGCGAGATCAACCATCACCACCTTCCTGTTTTTCCATGAGTCATTTATTGAATGCAATAGTGTTTCTCACCTCAATAACACAAAATGTAGCCAAAGAAAGTTTCAAGTGCCGGCATTTTGACAAAGAAGGTGAGAAACACTATTTAATTCAAGAAATAACTCAAGAAAAACTGGAAGGTGGTGGTTGATCTCACATGTCATGTCTTTGGGAACAGTCACATCTTCCTTCAATTAAGGTAAAAATAACCTTAAATGTTCATTTATCCCTTTTATACATCATTTATATGCATTTAGAATTTTTTAAAAACACTATAAACATTTTTGAGAGTCAACTGGTGTTGACATCATAGACGGGCAATGTAACGTAGACATTTTGTTGTAAGGAAGGACGTCTTGTCCTAAAAATACAATAAGAGCACAGATGGACTCATGCAGTGAATTAATAGCACAAGATGTGCGCCATATTCTTTGCTAACAGGAGAAAGCACGCAAACCGAGGCAGAATTGTGGCATAAATTATCGACATGAACGCTGACAGAGGTTCCTCTATAATTTATTTCTTTATACCTCTGCAAAGTTGTCACGGTATAAACGCTCAGTGTTTGCCAGGAAACAGAATATGTAATAAAATAGAGATCATAGTGAGGAAACATGTTCATTAAACCTCAAGGAGTATTCAAGAGAGTGGGCACAGGGTTTCACTTTACTGTATGACCAGCAGGTGTCAGCATTGGCAGCTTCCTGAAAGGCTCAGCTCAGTTTATCTCCCACAGTACACATGAGGGTTCTTAACCTAGATAAAAGGCCATCTTCACTTATTCTCTCCTTTGAGGAACAACATAAATTGAAGGGTAGTGCCTGATAAATGCTGACCTTGGCAGTCATCTCCAGCATATTAGCCAAACAAGTATGAGGTGAGGTGGGGGGGGGGCGTAAATGTAGAACTGAATTGAAAGAATGCCCTATTGTCAACTTTTTTACTGTAGGTTAAGATAATTAGGGGATTTTGCATGCTTGAACCTGGCGATGTGTACTCTTCTTCCTCTTTTTCTTGTTGGCGGTTGGCAAACAACGTAATAGACTTAGACTGAGATAGACTTTATTGATCCACGAGGCAAATTGCCTGGTTACAGTATCTCAATTGCAGAAGAAAAAGACAAATACTCATAAATAAAATGCAATGCAATAGAAATAAAATATAATTAAAAAGAACAATATAAAATAATAAACAAGATTTGCATATTTACAAATAGTGTGTAAAAATATAAGTAAATACAAGTATTTTTACGCTTTATACAAGGGAGGGCAGACAGTACAGCACAATAATGTTGTGAATTATCTTTTACAGGCAGGTGAGGTATTGTAGAGCTGGATGGCGTGTGGAATTAATTAAGTCCTGTAGCGTTCACAGGGAACGGAACGGGAGCAGTTAGAGAATGTGCTCCGTTGCCACTCTATTCTCCGATGGAGTGGATGAGTGGGGTTGTCCATGATAGAGAGCAGTTTGTCCAGTTTCCTCCTGTTTCACTGTTACAAACACCTCCAACAGAGTGCCGATAACTTGTTCGGCTTTCCGGATCAGTTTGTCCATCGGGTTTATGTCCTTTTTGCTGGTGCTGCTCCCCCAACAAACCACAGCAAAGCACAGGGCACTTGCAACCTCAGACTGGTAGAAGATCTCCAGCAGCTTGCTGCACACATTGAAGGACCTAAACTCCCTCAGGAAGTAGAGCCTACTCATGCCTGTTCATGTGGACTCCCAAGCCCTGAACGGTGATGGGCTCCACTGGAGTCACCTCCCTCCTGAAGTCTATCGCCAGCTCTTTGGTCTTGTACACATTCAGGAGCAGGTGGTTTGCCTGGGACCACTCTATAAAGTCTCTGTCCTGTATTCTACCTCCTGTCCATCTCTGATACACCCAACCACTGCAGAGTCATCAGAGAACCTCTGCAGGTGGCAGGACCTAGAGATATACTGGAAAACAGAGGTGTACAGAGTGAGCAGGAATGGAGACAGGACAGTCCCCTGTGGTGCCCCTACACTACTGACCACAGTATCAGACAGGGAGCTGTGGTCAGTAGTGTAGGGGCACCGGACATCATGGTGCATTATGTTGAGTTTCGATGCGTTGCGTCAGCCGCTGGGGACTGGGCTCAGGGCTGGGTTTGGCGGGATACGTGCCTGGAGAGCGACAAGGCTCATGGGCATGTTCAGAGGTCAAAATGTGTGCCTGTTGGGGAGGGCGCTGATGTGATGATGCATTTATTTTTCCGAATAGTTTCACCAGCAAATTCCCAAAGATCAACTTGTCGATCTCGATCACACACTATGGGGTACCTTGTCCATGGTGTACCTTGCCTCTTGCCCAGTGTCAATTGCGATAGACGTCATCCATTACTTCAGCAATAACAAGAACAATCTCACATCCAGTCTGTATCCAAAAGTACTTCTTTGCATGTTGAATATTATGCATTTTTGTCATCTTTTTGTTGCGTCTACTAGGCAGCATTGGTATTGTACTTTTGCACGAGGCCTATTGACCGTGCAGGTTTAAACACACATACAAACACAAGCCCACTCACCATGCCCCTCTTTGTTTTTGGCAGCTTAATGAGCCTCAGCGAGCCGAATAACGAGCTAATCATGAGCATCCTAATAATAAATGGGGCCTTTTCATAGTCCACTAATCCCAGTCTTTAAATCCTGGTGTTGCAGGAGAAATCGATTACTGCATCTGGGCTCTCAATATAGGACCAGCTGTCCAACATCACAAAGTAAACCAACCAGTGACTCTTCCCATACAATAAGTCATAATTAAATATCTTTTGTTGCTTCTTGACTGTAATTTGCGCCACATGTTATCTTATTGTAGTTGTGTCAAAATTACAACACACCCTATACACCATCTTATATAGGCAAATAACATGACAATGAAATGTCTGGAATGGAATAGAGTTGTTAGAAAAATGAGAAAGGCACAATATTTTTAAATGGTATTATTCTTATCATTGGAATATATTGCCTGACATGGTTGTGGTAGGTTGGGTTGATATCAACAGCATTCTTCTTGTGCAGTGTGATAAGTGGCCATTGGTAATGTAATTGCATGAGACGTGATGCCAGTCATTTGTGGCTGTATGTGTCGCTTAGAACATGTGTGTACAGGATGTAGTATGCCAGGGTATGTACGATACATTCATATTTGTGGACCGCAGTGCCAGGGAGATTTATTTTTGGTTCCACAAAGACGATGTTGAGCAAAAGAACACAAAATGCAAAGTGAGTATGAAAACTGTTGTAACCACCCAAAGCACATTATCTAAGTGGAGCGTTTTTGGCGCTTTTGGAGGTTTTTTCAGAAGGATTTATAGGCGGAATAGGTGCGTCCCATTACATGCATTATATTTCATTGAAAGTAATGTGTGCCAGTTGGTCAAAAAAATCAACGAAAAGCAGTTAATTTCCATTCCCTGCATTTATTTTCAGATGGCAAAGATATATAGTGGTCGGGGATTTATCGTGCATTTATCGTTATCAAGGTAAAACTGCCCAGTTTATCGTGATATTGATTTGAGGTCATATTGCCCAGCCCCAACAGGGGGTTGCAGTTTTGATTCCGGGTGGCCTATGAGTCCGCTTCAAATATCCTTAAATATCTTAAAACCTGAACCATTTTGCTAGAAAAAGGCATATCTAAAATAAATATAATTTTTCTATTCATCTACAAGGTCAACATCAATGACTCAGTATCAAAGTAAAGCGGGAACGTTGATGCTTACTGTAGGTATAAAAATAAATACTTTACAGATGCCGGAGGAAGTTAAAAATGTAGGTATCTGTCAGGATCCGGTTGAGGCTGTCAAGTGCTTGACCCCCAGTATGCAGAGAAAAGGTGGTGGCTTGCAAACAAAAGGTCTTTAATAGCTCAGGTGCAGGAACTCACAAAAGAAGAGGAACAAAACAAAAGCGACAGAGGAAAAAGCTCTGTGGGAAAACAACACGATGAGACGTATCAACAGGTAAGTAGGTTACAGCACCGGTGAGGAGACGAGGAACATCAACAATGAACTAGCGCCACAAGTCTGATGACGTTGGTCTTTTAACTGCCACAAATGTTAATTGCCGGCAGCTGCGCAGCCACCAGCAGTGAAGCGGCTGCCTCTTCCTCCCCGCAGGAAGTACAGCCCGCCAAAATAAGAGCGCAGGACAGGGAGTGTTCGCTGCTGTCCTGCAGAACATGACAGTATCCCCCTCACGGAACGGATGCCAGACGTTCAAAAAGTCCAATACTTCCAGGGTGGGTGAAGGGAGGATCGGCGGAGGGTCGCCGGGCTTGCACGCCCCCCACCACGGGATGAACGGCAAAGCCGGACTGGCATCCCCACCGCTGACGAGAAGGTGCCAGGCAGCGATGCCGGGTTGCACGACGGTGTAGCTGACGAAAGTGGCAAACAAGGAAACTCCGTGGGAGACAAGTGGAGCGGTCGGGTCTGCGGCGACGGAGTGGGGGGTGGCCGGAGTGGCCGGGTCTGCGGCGACGAAGTGGGGGGCAGCCGGAGCGGCTGGGTGTGGGTGTTGGCTTGATCCCGGCCGACGGACGAGGTGGGGTGAGCGACGGCTTGCTCTCGGCTGACGGAAGAGTTGCGGCGAGTGGCGGCTTGCTCTCGCTTAGGTGAACTGTCGTCCCTGCGGCCGACTGCGGAAGCGGCTGAGCGATGCAGGTCTTCAACTCCCGGAGGCGCTCCATGATCCCGCCAGGTGCCTCGTAGTCCCGCAGCCTACACTCGTGCCGAGCGGCCATTTCGCGCAGACTGCAGAGCACAGTTTCTGCGGGGGTCAGCTCTGGTTGGTTCATTCTGTTAGGATCCGGTTGAGGCTGTCGAGTGCTTGACCCCCAGTATGCAGAGAAGAGGCGGTGGTGTGCGGACAAAAAGTCTTTAATAGCTCAGGTGCAGGAACCCACAAAAGAACAGGAACAAAACAAAAGCCACAGAGGGAAAAGCTCTGTATATTTTGTGGTGTGTGCAATCTCATCTTCTTTTTGTGTGGTAAATGGTGGTTTGCACTGAGCAAACCTTCTGTTCTGGAATCAAATTCTTTGGACACATGAAACCAAGATGAAGATGGGATGAAACAAGTGTGACAGACTAATAGTTCAGGGGCACTAATATGGCTGTAATTCCTTAATAGTAATGCCATATTATTGTGAAATGCCTTAGATTAGCTGTTAAATGTATTATGGTGGTGTGTAAAGGCATTATCATAAAAAATTTATCAAACATTACAAAAAATATCTGTGTTCACGTGGTTGATGGCTGCTTTTGTGGGTACAGGAGGTAGTCTGCGTACGCGTTCTGTTCCTATGTTGGTGATTTAAGTTGAATTTTAGTGTAAATTGGAACGTATACCCATATTAACACCTAAGTCACTCACACTGTACACAGAACACATGAATGACTTGTAAAATACAGTAATAAAAAGATTAAATTAAAATGATTAATTTTCCTTGATAGTTTCCCTCACACGGAAATACATTATTCTATATTCCAGTGGTTTGTAAAAATGCATCCCGAGACATCCTATTAGCTTTTGTGTTTGCGTCCTACCCAACATTAACACATTCTATTTGTTAACATGCCTTTAGATCGGATGGTGCATGTGTAGAGATGGCGGGTGGCGGCTCGCCTCAGGCTATGCCAGAAGTCGTCGTCTCAGGCTTTCAGGAAACAACATTTCTATGGTGATGTCACGATCAAGCTGTGAGCGCGCCTCTGTAGGACAAAGCATCCTGATTACTTGAAGAGAGGAGTGATGAATCAGGTGATTAGGCTACAAGCTTTAACGGGGCCCTATCCTATATTGCAACTTTTTAGACTTGTCGTAGCTGGGTCGCACGTGACGTCCGGTTGCTGTGGTCACAGGCTCAAACGGATGGGGGCAAACGAGCGCATTCGTCAGAGAGAAAATGCTGCATACGTGCATGAGGAAATCGTTCAAAAGTTATTACTAAGATAGTCCATCATAAAGGGAAACAAGTTCAAGAAACAACTAGAAAGTGCAGAGAATGGTGGCTGCTACTGTCACAGAGAATACGCTCTCCGTGCTGTTTTTGTTGACAGAAGCAGTGTTAGTTGCTCTGGGCTCAGGAGAGAAGTTCCGGTAATTTTAATTTTATTTTTTTTTCAAGATTTAAGAGTTAATTGTAAATTCACCATTTATCAACGAGATACAGAGTATCAAAATTAAGAGTAATATTGTTTTTTTAATGCTTGAAATGTAAATATAAATGTGCCTGTTACTACATAGTTACAGTATGTACTGCAGATAAAACGTTGTTGGAAGTATTTGGAGTTTTTTTTGAATAAAGGGCTTTATAGGCGGAATAGGTGAATCCCACTACGTGCAGTATTAGCTGCCTTGTGCAGGAAGTTTTCCAATATCTAGAACACACAGAAAAGAGAATGAGGTCTGTTAATATCTCATGTAAGGATTGTGGATGATGGGCAAAATACCAAAAAAGTGCTGTATTCCTTTAAAAGCAGCCGAAGACTTTAAAATGTCTGAAAACGGATCAACTCATCTTAAAAAAGAAATGGGAGTAAAACATCGCCGAGAAAGCACGAGACTTGAGGAAGCAGAGAAAGATATAAAGCACTTGGCGCACCAACGGCAAAATCTACATCAAGCTAAATTGAGGACCAGGAGAGGCAAGAGTGCTTGTTGTCAAAGATATCGCCGATCTTCATAAATACTAAAGAACACATCACCATGACAACAAGGAAAAGGAGGGTACAACCCACAAAGAAAGAATTTGCTCTGCCAGGGACAAGTGTGAGATACACTTCCCCTGTTATACAGAATTTATTTCACTTTGATGTTTGGTTGTTTTGCAAATTTGGAGCTGCCAGACCGGAGCAGGAGGGGATAGAGAAGAAGAGAAAAGAAAACGGAGAGAGGAGTGCGAGGATAAGAGGGGGACAAAAAAAGGAGAGACAAGGACAACAGCAACAACAACAATTGTGACAACAATAACAAAACAACACAAACAAACAGGACTACATCAGCAAATGTCTGTGACGGCTATAAAGACCCTGACAGAAAGAGCAACATGATATTAACAACCACAGTGTTAATACTGCATTGAAACAGTCATACATATTAGTAGTACTAGTAGTAATGAAATTATTAACTACGGTAGTGATCAGAATGACAATAACTGTAATGCACATCATTGTAAAAACTATAATCATATTGCCGACATCAGCATCACTGTAATAAAACCAACAACATAATAACACCCTGGTTAACTCAGTGAGTAATGTGGGGAAGTACGTATGTACTGAGTGTGCATATGTACAGGTATCTCTGTATGTGTGCAAGTCTTCATGTATATAAAGGTGTGCGAATGTGTGAGCGTGTAATTGTCACAAAGACCAGCCCCCCAAGAGGTAGCCCACAGAGCCCTCCCCCCCGGGAAGACCACCAAGGGGCCGCAGAGAGGCAATCCCAACCAGAAACAGGGCGCTGGCAGGCCAGAGGACAGCCAACCCCTGAGACCGGTGAGAGATCACACCCCACAAGGGCAGATGGGCACCGGGGGCCACACACCAACAGGCCCAGAGACGCCCCCGCAACCGGAAAGGAGCCTGCCCACGGTGGAAGCGCCCATGGGGTGGCACCCCTTAACCCACGGAACGGAGCCTGGCCCGCCCCGGGCCAGCCACCCCATGCCTGACTCCCAACACAGGACCGCCCGCCGAGGGACGAAGGAGGCACCCCCCCCCCCCCCCCCCCCCACCCACCCAACGGAGGCCCCGGTGGGAGAGATGTAACACCCAGGACCAGCCTGCACGGAGCAAACCCCTGTATCCCCCCACCTCCCCCCAAAAAGAATGTCAGTAAATAAATAAATAAATAAATAAAAGTGCGCACTCACACACACGCGCACACACATTCACACACCGTGGTCGACTGCCCAATACGCGGATCCCTCGTTGCAAGACATCCCCCGCTGGGGAGCCAGGGGTCCCCGACCCACACACAGTTAATCCTCGACATTGTTATTGTAGCAGCCAACGCGAATAACTATTTTTCTGGCGTAGTGACGCAGCGCCAAACACCACTCCAAAATAATGAGATAGGACACCAATCTGTACTGACTAGGAAACAAGAATAAGAATATGAACAACTACAAATAGACAACTAAATTATCTGTAAAGTATTAGCCCACATTCCATGTTTTGTTTGTACACGGCTAGACGGACTCTGTATGTAGCTGTGATATCAAGCACAATGTGCTCCATGTATCACAATCAATATCATGGTGACTTACTAAAGAAAGTTGTCCGTCTGGTCCAGCTGGCCTGGGGCGTCATTTCCAGTTGATTTTGGTTTGGTGGAAAAAAGTCATATCACTGCAGGGGTTGTTAACGCTTACAAGTCTTTGTTCGTTGTGATGTAATCTCTTGGAGCAAAGCCCTCCTCGCCATATATACAGTACACCAAGTCTTCCCATCAAAAAAAACAGTTTTTAAGCGTCATTTTCTGGTTATAAAATAACGTTATAATGATAAAATGAAATATATATATATACAGTATACATATATATACTATATATGTCTTTATATTATTACAGTAGATCCCCACTGTGAGGGGGGGTTACTGCATTTTCGAGCAGAAGTATCATCTGGTAATCTCCGGCCGCTTGTTTCTGTCATTCCCTTAGCTTCATCATTGTACAGGTGACACTCAAGTCAGATGGCCCATGGGAGCAAGCCTTGCGTTTGTGTGTGTGTGTGTGTGTGCTGACTGTGCATTCATGGTGTGTGCATGAGAGGTTACAGAGGTTAAGGGGAGCTAGTTTCACAGCTTTTTATTTGCACTGGTCCCAGGAGAGGAGCTCTCAATAAGCATTATCAGCTGCTTTAGTCAGACAAGATGGTACCATGTCTGTCTCTCTCTCATATATATACAGTATACATATATCATGTATACACATAGGGTGAATAAAGGTACAGACAACTCCAAACATCTGCACTACAACATCACCTGAAGCAGTTGACAATCAGCATTTATCTATTAACATGACAAAACAAAAATATGAAAGCAGAGAAGGCTTCCCCGAGGATTATTTGAAGTTGTGGTGGTGGGCTGCATGGGAGGCGGCGTGCCGCCGCTGTGTCATGCCGCCGCTGCGTTGCTGTAGCAGGAATTAAAAAAAAAAAATTAATGTACTATCTGTAATAATGTCAACATTAGGGTCGTTTTTACAGACTTGAACAACAAATGCATTAATTAACTTTAAATGCCTTTTTGTCAGGCCTTTCCTATCCTTATCTGTCAAGGGCACAGGGCAGACAGGTGATTCTGGTGCATGTTCTTCCAAAGTATAGTGCAATGTTTTTATGATATTTGATATTGATATTTTATTTCAAATTAATTGTGGTCAATATGTAAATAATAGGCTATACATGTATCTATATAGCGCATGGGTGCTCACACTTTTTCAGCCTGTGGGCTACTTGGTCCCAAAGATCTACCTCCTGCTATAAACATAGAATATATTTATATATATAAAATGTATAAATATAAGTATTTATGTACATTGTACATGTACATGTATATCAGCGGTGCACACAATCAAAATGATCTCCCTCTTACTTTAAAAGAAATAGCATATATAAAATCTAACCAGTAAACTTTGCAAATACTATACAAAATGCTCATTAGTATTTGACATTGACAGTTTCAAAGTTTGCAGGTCATCAAAATAGTTGATATCGTTCAGTAATTCACGATTCAAACCAATATGGCAATAAAGATAATTACACAGAATTCCTCAATAGCTGTGTGCATAAACTGAGTTACAGTCCACCCTCAGTGAAAATAGCTTCCGCTCGTCTTGTATTACGTCCAGTTAGCATTTGCTATACAACATTACAGACACTGTATATGAGAAATTAAAAGGATTATGCCAAAGACAATGCAGCTGAAGTCAAGGCAACATATTAAAAAGCTTTCAGCAATGGGCACATTCTCCAATTCATCGTGAAATAGCAATTTAACAAACAAACTTGGAGAAAACATTTTTATAGTGGCGTTCATGACGCAAAGCACAGCCATGACACGATGGACTTTTTTTTTCTACGTAACTAGCCGCTAAAAGTGAACGGATAACTTTGTTATAGATATAGGCATCTTACAGCTGATTTAGTTTATCCGCAATCATAATAATAAAGATGAAAGTTGCATTATATGTTTGTGGCACCCGACATCTCTTCTCTACTTTTTTTATACTGCCGCCGCGGCACTAGAGCAAATCAGGAGGGGACTTAATGTCAGCTGGCTGATGTCATATGACATCTACGAAGTGACTGTTATGAAGCAGGTCACACGTGACCAACACTACCTTCACTATCGCCATAATGGGCACGCCTGATATTGCATATACAGGTATATCCATTCATACACTGTATTACTTAACATTGTTATCACGTAAAAAAAAACAACCAAAAAACGCATTTCCAAGGTATGGGCGCTTTGATTGAGCCGTGGCGCCCGGTCACGATCCATTACATGCAGCAGAAACCCTGCTTTGCTGGCCCTGACCGCACAACACTGATACATATATACATATAGTGGAACCTTGGTTAGCGTCATTAAACCCTTCCAGAAAGTTGGACTCAAACTGAAACGTACATTAACTTAATTAATTTTTACCATAAGAAATAATGGTAACTCAATTCATGTGTTCCATACACTCAAAAATGTTAACACAAAACACCGTTTAGTTTTTACAATTAGGTCCTTTGAGCCCTTTGAGGTGATTTTATTCACATCAACGAGTTCAGTTTGCAGTACAGTAAGAGACAGGACTATAGCATGCTTGCCTAGGTTGCCTAGCCAGCCTCTGGACCTTAATCCCATTGAAAATTCGTGGAGGGACGCTGAAATTTGAGTTGGCAAGCGACAGCCTTGAAACTCTAACTCTTTTAAAGTAAACCTCCCATAAAAAATATGGACTTTATAAGCAGCCAAAGTTACAAATTATTCTAATTATTTTCATTATATGTCACGATATAATGAACAATTTAAGAAATTATTATACATTTTGTATTGAATTAATTCATATTTTATTTAAGCATTTAAATAACTGCATATATGCGCCATTTTGGCACACAATACCCCCCACTCTTTTGGGATGCAAATTGATAACGTTTCTGGAGCATATTCATGATTGTACTCAGTCATGTGGAAAAACACTGCGTACGGATCAAACTATGGATTTTACTAACAGCGCCCCCATGTGTTGTGCTTGTCAAAACTACGAGCAAAACATTCATCCCTAATGTGTTTCCTCATTAGAGTTGCATGTTTTGCCAAATTTTAACCCTATTGTGTGCAGCAGTTCAGGAACAGAAGAGTTGGCTTACACAAATCCATGCATACACTTATAGTAGGATACTTAGACTTACACTTAGACAGACTTTATTGGTCCACAAGGAAAATTGCTTGGTTAATTGCAGAAGAAAAAGACAAACACTCTTAAAAAATAATCAAATATAATAAAATAAAAATAATTTCAAATAAATAGAAAGAATAGCAGGTGAGGTATTGTAGAGCTGGATGATGTGTGAAATAAATAAAGTCCTGTAGCGTTCACTGTCAGAACGGAACTGGAGGAGTCTGTTGGAGAATGAGCTCCGCTGCCCCTCTATTGTCCCATGGAGTGGGCAGTTGGGGTTGTCCATGATGGAAAGCAGTATGTCCAGTGTCGTCCTGTCTCTCACTGTTACAAACGCCTTCAACTGAATGCTGATACCTTGTGCGGCTTTTCCGGATCAGTTTCCTCAGGAAGTATAAAGACAAAGTATAAAGTATAAAGAGTGTGCTCATGCCCCTCTTGTAGACAGCATTCCTGTTGTCCTTTCCAGTCCAGTCTGAAGTTCATGTGGACTCCCTAGTATTTGTAGTGGTCCACTACTGCCACCTCCTGTCCGTGAATGGTGATTCCTTGACTTCCACCTGAAGTCAATCACCAGCCCTTTGGTCTTGTCCACATTCAGACCCGTGGGGTCTTAATTATGTCATAACTGTATTTTCTTCTCCCCACCACTTCTAGGTACATCAACGCTCAGCAGAGCGTCTTCGAGAGCTGTGCTGTGCCAATCGGGGTACCTTTATCAAGGTTGGCCAGCATCTTGGTGCTCTAGATTATCTCCTTCCGGAGGAGTACACAACCACACTAAAAGTCCTCCATAGCCAGGCTCCTCAGAGCAGCAAGGAAGAAATCCAGCAGGTCATTCGAGAGGACCTTGGCAAGGAGGTGAGTCCATCTTCCATGGAAAAGAAGTTCTGCTGACCGGTACTCAAATTGCAAATGTAATAGTTTATGCCTTGTCTCATGTAAAACCCCTGCACCGATGTGAAAATGTCTTTGTCCATCACCTTCCATGAATTTAGAATCTTAAAAAAAAAAAAAAAAATGTTGATCCGATGTCTGTATATGAAAAAAATGTATACTGACTGTTTTGCAAATTTGTGTAGTTTAGTACGTGTTCTATTCACAACCAAACAGCATGGTATGTGAAGGTTGCATTGGTACTCAGAGGTGAAACTATAGTGCACAGGAAGTTGGGACATACAGTCTCCAATCATTACTTACTTTGGACACAGGCCACCAACAAGATCACTTCAACCAGGTGTTTCTTGGATGGCCCCGTGTCTTTTTGTGGGTTTTACCTGAGTACCGTGATGTTTTGTGCTGGTTTTTGTAGAATGTGTCCCATCTAATCACTACTAGCAAAGAAAAAAACAAGTGCACGTCACCGGCCATAGAAGAAGGTGGTGGTGGTGGTAGTGGTGGGTCGGTGTCGACACACATGGAGCCCTTCCCGCAAATCTCCTCAGCTACAATGCTCGCTGGGCTCCCCTGCCTCCCGGCCCGGTATCAAGGTTTGTATCTGTTTTTGAACACCTAGCCTTTCGGTAAAACACGTAAAAGGACAAAGACGAGTGCACAAAATGAAAGCAGTGTGCCACAAAGCCCCGGTCCCCGTCATGCGCTATTTCTCCTGTGGCACCAAAGAGAGCATCCTGTCCAGCTCCATGCATCACTGTGTGGTACGGAAGATGCTCGGCTTCCAACAAAAAGACCCTGCAGCACATAGTTAGAGCAGCTGAGAGGCCCGTCAGCACCACCTCTGCCCTCCCCCCAGGACATCTATAACACAAGCTTGACCAGAGGAGCACTCACCATTACACAAGATCCCACCCATTCCTCACATCACTTGTTCAGTTTCCTGCCGTTTGGGAGGAGGCTGAGGAGCCTGCGAGCGAGGACCAGCAGACTGAGTGACAGCTTCATTCATCAGGCTGTCAGGCTGTCTTACAATACAATACAATACAATACAATGCCATAGTACATAACAAGAGGTCAGAAGGGACCAACACAAAACTTGAATACTTTGATCATAACTGGTGCAGAAGAATTCATCACAGTACCACTTAATGGTGACACGGAGTGCCCCACAATCACCTGTCTCATACTCTTCATAAGCCCACTCTGAGGTAATTTATTAATTACTTATGACACATTTATACAAGGAATATGAAACAGATGGATGATGGAAAGCAAGATTTTTTATCCCATGTGGTGGGTGGAGTATGGCCGCGAAGACTGCTCCTCGCTAGGCCTGTCACGAAAATCGATAAATCAATTAATCGCACAATTAAAAAAACTATAATTATGATGCCCTCGATAAAGTGTCATTTGCATGTATGCGTGTGTTTCATCTGCTCGTCTCTCTGTGCCACACATGCTGGATGTCAAGGGGGTTCACTCTGCATTTGTCTGTGCGCATTGGTTCTATAGTGGAATGAACGGAGAGAGTGAGCCCTCATCTCATTGAGCCTCTTTGTGGAGGCGGGGCTACTAGTGAGTGGAGTACAGAGGGTTTATCAGTTAGCTTCGTGAGGCAGCATACGCTAACATGAAGAATGCGCAGAAGCGATGGTTTCTGAGGCGAAAACCACAGTAGACAGCCACAGTGTGGGAACATTTCGGTTTTAAACAGAATGAACACGGTCAGCGCATGAACACAGACGACCGACACTGACAGTTTTCTCAACTGGGAAAAAGAAATACCGATGTAGGTGCCTCGGGCAGTCAACGCTTACTGAGGCGTTTTGTCTGCAAATATAAAGAAAACAGTGCAAAATGGTGCACGCTCACAGTGTTTCTGGCTACATTGCAAAAACGTACATACAGGCAGCTTCTGTGTCAAGCTAATGTCTCACACAGGTACACCGTACACTATACTTGAGTACCATCTAGTGGTTCAAATGTGAATTACACCTTTCATGACAAATAATGAAAGAATGGTGTAAAAAAAAATGTTGTCGATAAATCGATTGACGATAATTTGTACACAATTATCAACCAGCAAAATTTGTTATCTTGACAGGCCTACTCCTCGCCATTGACCATCAAACTAGTACTGTTGCACATCTAATCTAATTATCAGATCCACTTGAGAACTGATATGTGGACTAAAGGTCAGAGTGTGATCAATGACTCCAGTGTCGCTTCTAGTGGGAAAAGTATAACTGCTCAAAATAACTTTGAACTTGAAGTGTGTGGGAATACCATCAGCCATCATGTGTGCAGCTTTAATTACCGCTTGTCTTTTTTATTCACTGTTTCCCTTTCCATCTCTGTCAATGTCTTGCAGCTGTCTGAGTTATTTGTTTTCTTTGATGAGAAGCCCCAGGGAGCCGCCTCTTTAGCCCAGGTCCATAAAGCAGTGCTGCATGATGGGAGGACAGTGGCTGTAAAGGTCCAACACCCAAAAGTTCAAAGACAAAGCTCCAAAGACATATTGGTGATGGAGGTGAGGTACAGCTGTGGTCAGAAGTTTACATGTACACTCATCATGGGCATTAATGTAGTATACATTTTCAGCTTTTAATTAATTGCAACAGTTTTTTTTTTTTTTTTCATTTTTCAAATGTACATTTTCAATGATTTAAAAAAATAAGAATTTGGTGCACATGTTTGACTTTATTTTGGATTTTTGGATAGCACAGGCTAAATATTGTGCATACATGCTCAAATATATACACGTACACCCAATAATATTTGACTAAATATCCCTGAGGCATGATTTTGAAGAAACATGTTCAATTTCCGCTTGAATGCCTTTTGATATTACATTTAGCTGATATTTCCAAAGACGGATTTGACAAAGCCTCCTGCAGCAGCTCAGCCGTGCAAACTACGCTTGATAAATTAATTGGAATATGTAATGTAAAATACATGTAGTAATGCAAGTTCTGCTTTATATTTTGAAGGTGTTGCTCAGAGCTGTCCACTGGCTCTTCCCAGACTTTGCCTTCATGTGGTTGGTAGAAGAGGCCAAGAAAAACATGCCACTAGAGCTGGACTTCCTGAATGAAGGACACAATGCAGAGATGGTGTCAAACATGCTGACCCACTTCCCCTTTCTCAAGGTAATTAAGCTGTACACCTTTAATTTGTGCTTTTGCTGTAGTTTATATTTACAGTGGGTGTTTTTCCATGTATTTATTTGTGTTGCAGACACAGTTGTCAAAACAGTTCCTACAGGACTATTTTGATGATGTCAGGCTTGTATAAACAGGTCAGCTCTGCCACTTCATACTACAGCCACATTGGCAGATATTCAAATCTTAGGCTGTTTAAATCAGATTTGTATAGTGAAGGCCTGAATTTGATCTGAGGATATACAATGGGGAAGGCCATGTGTTTTCAAACTGACTGTGGAATACTGGACCAGCTCTACACCCTTGCAAGGGTACTGGAGGGTGCATGAGAGTTTGCCCAATCTACATGTGCTCTGTGGACTTGTAAAAGGCATTTCACCTTGTCCCTCACGGTGTCCTGTGGTGGCTACTACGGGAGGACGGGGTTGGTGGCATGTTACTATGTGCAGAATTTTATTGTTCCATTTATCACAGCAAGTCTTCCAGGTCTTGAAGCAGCAAAACAGTCCCAGACCATCACACTACCATCACCATATTTTACTGTTGGTATGATGTTCTTTTACTGAAATGCGCCGTTACTTTTACCCCACATGTAATGGGACACACACCTTCCAAAAAGTTCAACTTTTGTCTCGTCAGACATAGAGTATTTTCCCAAAGGTCTTGTGGATCATCAAGATGTTTTCTGGCAAAATTGAGACGAACCTTAAATGTTTTTTGTTCAGTAGTGCTTTTTGTCTTGGAACTCTGCCACGCAGGCCATTTTTGCCCAGTGTCTTTCTTATGGTGGAGTCATGAACGCTGATCTTAACTGAGGCAAGTGAGGCCTGCAGTTCTTTGGATGTTGTTGTGGGGTCTTTTGTAACCTCTTGGAGTCATCGCTGTGCTTTAATTTTGGTTGGCCGGCCACTCCAGGGAAGGTTCACCACTGTTCCATGTTTTCACCATTTGTGGATAATGGCTCTCACTGTGGTTCGCTGGAGTCCCAAAGTTTTAGAAATGGCTTTATAGCCCTTTCCACACTGATAGAGCTCAATTAATGGGGGGGGGGGGGGGGCAATCACTTTTCACACAGGGCCATGTAGGTTTGGATTTTTTTTCCCCCTTAATAATAACGGATTTTATTTAAAGCTGCATTTTGTGTTCAGTTGTGTTGTCATTGACTAATATTTAAATTACTTTGATGATCTGAAACATTTAATTGTGACAAACATGCAAAAAAATAAGAAAGCAGGATGGGGGCAAATACTTGTTCACGCCATTGTACATGCACCCACACATTATAATTTTCTTTTCAGGTTCCTGTGATCCACTGGGATTTGTCCACTAAGAGGATTCTGACCATGGAGTTTGCTGAGGGAGGGCAGGTCAACGATAGAGAGTACATGAAAGCTCATGGCATCAATGTCAACGAGGTAATATCAGCAGGGCTGCTGATTGCTGTGAGACTAAGCCTGAGCCAGAGAAACTAATTAATTTTGCTACATAATCTTGGGCATATGGATATATATTGTATGCTATTTTAATAGAATGAGCTTCACGCAATGCTGCAAAAGTGACATACTGTACATACATCTTCAGCAAATTTCAGCTTCCACAGCTAAGACAAAAGCATTGAACATACAAAACTGCAAACTGATGGCAGGTCATTCTCCAATAAAATGATCAAATTAAATTAAAATAGATTGAAGCATACAGAAAAAACTAAGAAATCTGCACATTAAAGATGCTAAAACCAAGTCAATATAGGTCTGCTCGAGTGTTTCAGCAAAAGCCTGCACACACAACCAGTGGGCATAATATCAAACAAATACCTATAAATTCTGGTGTATAAGCCGCTACTTTTTTCTTCAACTTTGAACCCTGGTGCTTATATAGCGTTGCGGCTAAATTCTAATCTCGTGACATCCCCTTTACTTCAGAACTACTACTAATTGTTTAAATACTGTGCCGCTTGAAAGTCGGTGAGGAAACGGGAGCTCTTTCTTTGGCAGGAGCCAATCACGAGCTATCAGTGCACTCACAACAGGCTTGGCAACCCATTGCAAATCGCAGAAGGTCATTACATATAACAGTATAACAACATGAGAGTCTGACACACGGTGTCATATTTCTAAGAACACTTTACTATCAACACTAAATTAATCACACAGCAGCTTAACAGGTGTACCAGGCAACTATACAAACATGTATCAATATGAGTTTCAAATGGGGAAAAAAAACATCTCTTTTAAAGTTTTCCCATAATCCATTGCGTCTGAGCAACGCATTCATTGGAGCACTGCAATGACATCAGCCTCCCTCTGGGTTCCGCGTCCTCTGGCTCTCTCTAGTGGACAGAGTCATTTTCGATTTTGCTTGTCCTCCAATGAACTGCTCTTCTAGAAGTACAAATGCATTATGAGAAGATGTTAAAATAGCTGCTGTTTGTTATTTTAAACTCTTATTGGCACATGTAATTTATATTGCCTGGGTACTTTTGAGTGTTAAGTTGCTGTATGATGAGTTTAATGTTGTTTGTAAAATGGCACCATGAGTCGGACTGTTATATTGATAATGACCTGCAATTTGGGTTGCAAAATGGGTTGGCAAGCTCGTCGTGACTTATTTTCTTAGCTCATGGTTGCCTCCTGTGAAATAAAGAGCTGCCTTGTCCTCATGGACTTGTGTGTGCCACAATATGTCATTTTATGACGTGAACACGTGCGGCTTGTACACCGGTGCGCCTTATAAACTCCTGATCAAAATCTTAAGACCAGTTGAAAAATTGCTAGAATTTGCATTTTGCACATTTGGATCTTAATGACGTCAGAAGTAGAGGTACAATATGCAAAAGCAAGAAGGCGGAGTGAGACAAAAAGCACTTTGAAAAAGTAATTTATTGAAAACAACAATTAAGATGAAATCAAAAGTTTAACCATTGCTCAAAAAATCACAAAAAACTCTCCAAACCAGAACAAAAAATGTTCTCAGTAGGACTCAGTAATGAGTAGAAAAAATTGGTTTGGGTATGCTTGATGCAAGTGTTTCCAGGAGGCTCGTAACACTGGCTGGGAACATTGCTCCAAGTGGTGAAGATGGGTTCACGAAGGGCAGCAACTGTCTGGAACTGATGCCCATTTTTATAAACCCTGCACCACCTGAAGCTCCAGTGTTCCACTGAATGAAAAAGCACCCCAGATCATGATGGACCCCCCTCCACTGTGCCGGGTAGAAAACATCTCAGGTGGGATCTCCTTGTCATGCCAGTAACCTTGGAAGCCATCTGGACCGTCAAGGTTACATTTGTTCTCATCAGAGAATAAAACTTTTTTCCACCTTTCAATGTCCCATGTTTGATGCTCCCTGGCAAAGTCTAAACGGGCAGTTTTGTGGTGTTGAAGGAAACGAGGTCTTAGAATTTGTTTTTTGTTTCTTAAACGCTTTTCCTGCAGATGCCGTCTGATGGTTATTGCGCTGCAGTCGGCACCATTAAGGGCCTTAATTTGGTTAGAAGACCACCCTATGTCTTGATGGACAACCAATTGGATCCTCCGGCTCAGCGCAGGTGTGATTTTTTTTGGGGGGTGGGGGGGTCTACCACTTTACTTTTTTGTTCCATAATGCTCAGGATCTTTCAAAAAATGTAGAATGACTGTCTTACGGCACGCTGCGAGAGGCCTTGCTTATGCAGGTCGACAATCCTTTTGATCAGGTGATAAACAACCTATTTCAGTTTTTTTTTGTTTTTGTTTTGTTTAAATGACAAGTTCCAAATATTTTTCTCTCACTCCCCCTTCTTGTGTTTGCATATTGTAACTCTACTTAAAACCTCATTAAGATCCAAATGTGCAAAATGCAAATTCTAGCAGTTTTTCAACTGGTCTTAAGATTTTGATCAGGAGTGTAAATGAACAAATCTGTTTTTTCCTCTAAATTTAGTGAGTGTGACTTATATACCGGTATTTACGCTTTATAACAACAACAGAGAGTGAACAAAAAATGTGGCACAAGAATATATAAACAATGTATTCCATGAGTATAGTTCTGGGTGGGAGGGTTTGTAGAGCCGCATTATGTAATAATGGTTTAAAATGTAATAATATAATTGTCGCATTTTGTAATAACTTTTGTAATATGTAATAAGTTATCACAAAATGCGGCAAAATTTATTACAAAATGCTTTCAAGAATGTTATTACAAAATGCGGTGTTTTTAAATAATGATGTGAAAATGTATTACCTACACCAGGGGTCACCAACGTTTGTGAGAGCTACTTTTACAAAATGAAAATGGCCAAGAGCTACGCATTTTTGTAACATTTATTTTCAGAGCTTATTTTAAACCCAAACAAAGTGAATATGCTTGTTTTACCAGAACATGAACAAAATGCTGGTGTCCACAACTCACATTTTGTATTTCAGAATGCATTTCTTTCTACTGTTCTTTCATTATTAACTGAAAACCTGAATGAAAAGCAGGCTTGCGGGCACCTCATGTGGTCGTGGGGGGCTACCTGGTGCCCACGGGCATCACGTTGGTGACCCCTGACCTACAGGGTTCCAGGGACAACGTCACTTTCTCCTTCTTCAGTCTCCGGAAGAAGACGTGATGTTGTAGTGACGACAACACAGAAACACACAGAAAACACAGAATATATGCCTTTCAAAAATGATTTTGTGAAAGTAAAATTAACATGTGCTTTGTTGACATGAGTAGCTTAAAACTGAGGTACATACCCACAACTATGATCCTGGTGTGCAGCTACGCTCCTATAATGCTGTGATCTGCGACCACACATTCCTAGCTTAATTGGACAGTCATCATACTTAAATCTGCAGGACGAACTCTGCTACAGTGACTGTTGGATTAGTATGTTCGTGTTTTTCACTTTTGTTCTCCCTAAACTGTTAAACTGTGTCTTTTTCTTTTTTAATGTTTTTTTCAGATTTCACAAAACCTGGGAAAAATATACAGTGAAATGATCTTCATACACGGCTTTGTCCACTGTGACCCCCACCCTGGCAATGTGTTGGTTCGAAAATGTCCGAAAAGCAAGAAGACAGAGATTGTTCTACTTGACCATGGCCTTTATCAGGTTAGGAATCTTCAGGCTCGGCAAAGCACAAATAACAAATGTTCCAATATTGCAGTCCATTTTTCATGCGCTGACTGAGGCCTTGGGTAAATGAATGATCAGAAATTCTGATCCACATAAAAATACTTTGCACTTGCACACACATACACAGACAAACATATTTATTAGAGCCTCAGCAGACTAAAAGCTTTTTGATAAACAACTCGTTCGATGTTCTTAGCAGAGTGCAGGGTGCTGTGTTCATATTGAACTTCACCTATGTGTACTCTAAAGATACACAACACACAAATGCTTTTTGATTAGGAGCATTCATTAACTAACATTTGCTAACTGAAACAGACATTCTGAGGTTGTGTCCATAGACGTCGTTAATAATCAACTCCCACAGTGCATACATGCAAAAGACATTATTTGAAATGGTGTTTTTATTTCAGATAAACACACAGCTTTACACACAGCTCTTATTGTGTGATTAGTTGCATCCATGCAGCAAAAATTCAAATTCTACACATCTCTGTCATTCTGTGGTAGCGAAAAAGGAAAAATGAAATCATACAATTCATTAGAATTAATACACAATGGGGGGTTTGTAAGTTTACGAGTAGAAAATGGATAAATGGATGAGTGTATTTTAAGTAGGGATGCTCCGATTGATCGGCCACCGATTAGTGTCGGACGATTTACGTTAAAAACCATGTGATCGGGCCAAACTGCCATGGGGCCAAAGTAAGTGCCAGCATTCTGATAAAGAAAGTGAGAAACTCTATTGAATTCACCCATGTTGCTCTCTTCTCCCTGTTCGCCGTTGTCTTTGTCAAAACTAGTCTTCAGTTCAAAGTGACATTAAATGTTCGCATTTATCCCTTTCATTAGTCCTTTACCTGCATTTCGTATTGTTTTCTGCATGTAAAACTATAAAGGACGATACTATACAATATTAAAGGTGTTTTGTGTTAACATTTTTGGGTGTCTGGAACGGATTAATTGCATTTGCATTGTTTCCTATGAGAAAAATTGTTTCGGTTTTTAAACATTTTGGTTTTAGATGGGCCCTTCGGAATGGATTAATCATGAAAACCGAGGTTCCACTGTATCTCTTTCACTCAATCAAATACAAATACATTTATAACTTGTTTTGTCTCTTTGCAAATGTGTTTTCCGTAGTTTAATAAACAATTGTCACTGCGCCCAGGTGCTACAACCAGACTTCCGGATGAACTACTGTCGGCTATGGCAGGCTCTGATCAGTCGAGACATGTCTGGGGTGGAGCGTTACAGCCGCAAACTGGGAGCTGGAGATCTCTACCCACTCTTTGCTTGTGTACTCACTGCTCGTTCCTGGACCGCCGTCAACTCTGGAATCAGTTCTGTCCCTGTCACACCTTCTGAGGTAGGATATACCCGTATTGGTTCAAAAGGATATATATCACATAAAAGAGTACAACTGTACCACCAGAAACACCAGCAAAACATAGAGCTTCAAAATACTTTTGTACAATTTATTGCAAACAAACAGAAAAAGGCTGTTCATCAGCTGATTAAAAGTTTAAGACCATAGCTAAAAGGTGGTGAAGATGGCTTCACGGAGGGCATCCACTGTCTGGAACATCCCCAAATGTTCTCAGTTGGATTTAGATCAGGGGGACGCGCAGGATGGTCCAGAGCGAGGTTATTTCTCTAGGAGAAGTCTTTTGGCAGGCAGCCATTGTGAACTGCAGCGTTATTACCACACAGACAAGGGCCTTCAGTCATGCCATCTGCCGTTTGACACCCCTGCACAACCTGAAGCTCCATTGTTCCACTGAAGAAACAAGCACCCCAGATCATGATAGTGCCTTCTCCACTGTGTCGTGTGGAAAACATCTCAGGTGGGATCTCCTTGTCATGCCAGTAACGGTGGAAGCCAGCAAGACCGCCAAAATTCTATTTTTTTCCCATCAGAGAATAAAACTTCCTTCCACCTTTCAATGTCCCATGTTTAGCGCTCTTGTGCAAATTCTAAACAGGCAACTTTGTGGCGTTGAAGGAGACGAGGCTTTTGAAGAACTTTTCTGTTCTGTGCATTTGGGCCGGTGACATTTTTTGGGGTCTACCGCATTACTTTTTTGTTCCATAACGCTCAGGATCTTTGAAGAGGTTTAAAATGACTGTCGTACTACAATGGCGTACAGCAATGGCGTGCTACGCGAGACAGAGCAAATGCAGCTCAAAAATCCGACCGCGTTCAGAGAGAGAAAGCTTTTTTCCGTTTTCCATCAGGAGATGGTGACTGTGTGAATCTCAGACAGAAAATGACATTGGATCCACATTTTTGCCAAGAGTTTGGCTTTTAAAGGTCTTAAAGGAAAATGGCACATCCGCAGTCCTTATGTGAAACATGAACACAAGTCTTTCCCTTTTCTGTGCGTCTAAAGAGGGCGCTAACTATGCATGTAATGGGGCACACCTATTTCGACTATAAAGTCCTCTAAAAAAACCTCCAACGTTTCATATACAGTACATGCTGTGACCATGCAGTAACAGGCACATTCATGATAACATGTAAAGTAATACAATATTTGCCGTGTTTGCTCATTTTAAGCTTTACCGAAACTTCTTTCCTGGGCACATTGATTTCATCGAGCCTCAAGCAACTAACGTTACTTCCGTCAACATTAGCAGCATAAAAAGCGCGTGTCTGTTTGCTGTGACTAATCATGGCAGACTTTGTGATGGCCGCCACCGCCGACAACAGCTACTATTGAACAAACGACGATACTTATATTTTTGAGCCTGAATATACAAAGGATGAGCTATACGTTTTACAAGCTGAGCGGGCAAGAAGAGTGAGTGAAATGTTGGAGCAGACGGGGGCTGAGAGAGTCAGGACCGGCATGACGTGGTGGCTTAAATGTGGATCTTCCCGAGCCATGCCAACAGAAATCAAGTGTTTCGAGTGGCACACGGCACACGCCGTTACTATCGATGGAAAGTCTTCATGTATATAACATATGTATGTATACAGTATGTATATATACAGTATGTATATAACATTGCTCCAAGAGACTGCATCACAACAAACAAACAATTTTTAGCGCTAACAAACCCTGCAGTGGTAGAAACTTTTTTCTACCTACTCAAAATCAACTGGAAAGGACGGCCAAGGTACATCACCATAATATTGATTGTCATACCTGGAGCACATAGTGCTTGATATCACAGCTACAGTGGTGTGAAAAACTGTTTACCCCCTTCCTGATTTTTTTTTTTTTTTTTGCATGTTTGTCACACTTAAATGTTTCAGATCATCAAACTTAATCATCAAATTTAAATAGTCAATGAGAGCACGACTGTGTGAAAAAGTGATGGCCCCCTAAACCTAATAACTGGTAGGGCCACCCTGAGCAGCAACAACTGCAATCAAGCGTTTGTGATAACTTGCAATGAGTCTCTTACAGCGCTGTGGAGGAATTTTGGCCCACTCGTCTTTGCAGAATTGTTGTCATTCAGCCACATTGGAGGGTTTTCCAGCATGAAGCACGTTTTTATAGAATTCAAGTCAAGACTTTGACTAGGCTCCTCCAAAGTCTTCATTTTGTTTTTCCTCAGCCATTCAGAGGTGGACTTGCTGGTGTGTTTTGGATCATTGTCCTGCTGCAGAACCCAAGGTAGTTTCAGCTTGAGGTCACCAACAGATGGCCGGACATTCTCCTTCAGGATTTTTTGGTAGACAACAGAATTCATGGTTCCATTTATCACAGCAAGTCTTCCAGGTCCTGAAGCAGCAAAACAGCCACAGACCATCCCACTACCACCACCATATTTTACTGTTGGTATGATGTTCTTTTTCTTCTAAAAAGTTTAATTTAAAAACTGCATTTTGTGTTTGTCATTGACTAATATTTAAATTTGTTTGTTGATCTGAAACATTTAAGTGTGACAAACGTGCAATAAAAAATTAAATAAATCAGGAGGGGGCAAACACTTCTCACACCACTGTATATATGCAGTCCATCTAGCCGTGTACAAATAGAACAAGGAATGTGGGCTAATAATAAAGGTTAATTTGGTTGTCAATTTGAAGTTGTTCATATGCCTGTTCTTGTTTCCCAGTCAGTACAGACTGGTGTCCTATCGCATTGTTTTGGGGTTGGCCTGTCGGAGTGGTGCGAGGCATTGTGAGTGAGGTGCTTTGTCACTACGCCGGAAAAGTAGTTCTTCGGTGTTAGCTCCTAAAATAATGTTGCTGTAGCTTGGTTAATATGCAGGTCAGTTATGTAAATGGAACCTTGTTGGCATTTTTTGCAGTTTTTTAAGAGTGCTTTATAGTCGAAATAGGTGTGTTTCGGTATATGCATTGTTAGCTCCCTCGTGCTAGCTGTTTTTATCTCTTTAGAAGCCACAGAAAAGGGAAAGACGTGTGCTCATGTTTCACAGAAGGATTGTGGATGATGGGCAACATTCCTTTAAATGTTTGATTAGCTGATGAGCAGCCTATTTCACTCTAATGCCTGTTTGCAATAAATTGCTTACTAAAAAAACATTTTTTGTGTCACTCCCATTTCTTCTTGTTGCATTTTGAAGCGCTACTTAGAACCTCCTGAAGATCCAACAATACAAAATGTAAATTCTTGCAATTTTTCTATTTGATCAGGTGTGTATTGAAATTGCTGTTAGGTTTGCCTGGAAAGCCATCTTACCTGATAGAAAGCTACCCCCCAACAAAGGGTCTGAGAACAGTTTTGTGAAAAAAGCAAATTACTTATGAGTCAGACATTATTTTACTCTCTTTCATCTGTGTCTCTGCCCACTAGTCCCTCATGTCTCTCTCATGAAATAACCCAGATGACTCTCTTTTACACTAGGGAGAAAAATTAAATGGCTCCCACCAATTTCTCCTCCTACTGACTGCATTCCCTTTGCCTTTAGCACTGCCTATTATTGCTGCACTTGCTATACAATATGTCCTTATTGAAGCTTTCAGATGCAAATGAGAATGGCTCTATGTTCTGCTGACAGCTGTGAGGCTTGCTATATAACCTCCTATAATTGCTACTAATTGTTATTCCCCAAGAAGGACTTAGCACAGCAGTTGGGCATATCCAAACTGCTGCTTTTCCAACTGTGATGAGTGTTTCTGTTTACCACATTTTGTGATGTCATATTCTGCTGTTGGGTTTGTATTGTACTTATTCGGGGTGTAACGGTATATGCCACAATCACGGTTCGAGGCGTACCTCCGTTTTAAGCTCACGGTTTGGTTAATTTTAGGTATGGTGAGGAAGGGAAGTGGAATACATGAAATGTCTCCGCTTTTGTGTAAATAGCTTAAATGATTTTTTTTAAATGACACATAAAAAGTGCCAACGGTTAGCAGGTAATTCTTTAATAAACGAAAATCTAAAATTAAAAAATATACGTATTTGACCAGGAAGGTCGAGTATTCCCACAGAACCATACAGTTATGCCTCACCACTTCGTGCTTCGATGCTTCGAATTTTGCAGCTTCGTGATATGCATATTTAAAAAAAAAAATTGTAATGTTTGCCTAAATTGAGCATTTTCAAGCATAAAAATGGCAAAATGAACTACAATACAAATATAAGGCATTTAGAAGATGCATTCAAAGACGTTGCGATGATGATGTTGTAGTTAGTATTCTACACTGGTCACTAGGTGTCAGTAATATTACTGTAATGTTCGGTGAGACACACAAGCACCAGATGTGATCGCCGGAACAACAGACTTTTATTGCAGGGTTGAATTCTCACAACAGGCACAATAATCCCTAACACGAGCTACTGTTGCGGCCGTAACCCATGCCAAGCGAAAAGTCAACTCTAAACCCCCGACATCACTTCCTGTCCGTCCCCCACTGAGCTTCCCTCGCACACATTTACAGCAACACACACAAACATGAGTCTTAATTATGTCTTGAGTGGCTGATTTTCCCTTATTGCGTCTACTGTATTGGGTAATATGAGTGGAAATGTGACTATGGGGTGTTATCTCCTGTCTACAGGGCTGTAATAGGGTTAAAAACTGTATTTAAAAGGTTGTAATTTTTTTTTTATGCTGTAACTATGGAACTATTTTATTTATAAAAATAAGGAATTGTACTTCACGCAAATTCACTGATCACGGTCGGTTCTGGAACCAATTAACCACGATAAACGAGGGGTTACTGTAGTGGCCATGGGCCCTTTGCATTTGCAGAGAGTGCCAGAAATATGAGAGCAAAGATCAAATTCAGCCAGTGATTCTCTAACCCGCTGGCGTGTTCCCTTTTTTGGGGTCATTTGAAATGTCGGATGGCCCTGACTCATTTAGGGTGACACAACAACAAATCACTCGCAGCAGGCAATCTTCTATGGCACATTTGAGTCCGGTTTGTTGGTTGCTTTGATCCATATTCAATTTATGTACACTTCCCTTCCACTAGATGAGGCGGCCAGGCACGAATTGTTATTTACACACAAAAGCGTACGTGCAATGTGTCATAAGATTACTGTGATGCGCTCGCTTCTCGCCAGTTCTCATTTCTAACTGTCCACTTTCAAAATAGAAACAGAAAGACTCAAAATAATCCACAAAGTTCACAGTACACTTGCTCATGCACAGCACGGAAGTGTTTTTAACTCATTCAGTCCCTGCCATTTTTCAAAAGACCACCGATTCACTACCAGCCATTTTAGACGATTTTGACTGCTCTCCCAAGGCACACAGAATATTGTGTTCTATGGTTATACAAACATGGAACCTACCAAAAGAAAGATTAGACTCTCGTCTTTCATCAGGAAAAAAACATTTGTTTCTACCTGTTTCTGTTCTTTAATAATCAGCAGTAGAACATAGGGAAGTTTCATGAAAATGTATGTTTCAAACTAAAAAAAAAAAGAGAAAACCAGCTTTTTGTGAAAAGATACATTTCAAACAGAACTTTCACTTTGACACATTTTTTTTTGCTTTTGTGACAGCTCAAATATTTAAACAACTATACCACAACATAACAAGAAGGGTTGCTTTACATCAAAATAACTATTTAAAAATATAAGACCATGAAGTATTTACAGTTTTCACATTTAGAACTGGCTAAGTGTGTGCGCCCGTGCATGCACACGCGTGTGTGTGTGCAGACGTTAAAATTTCCCTACAATGCGTAACCTTCTGTACGCTACACTCCTCCACGTTCTTCCACTTCCTCCTTGCTGTCATGTGTTAAAACCCTTGTTACCAGGTGGTGCCAGACCCTTACCCCTTCGTGTGTGGAGCAGGCGCACCTCCCTCTCTGACTTCTCCACTTAAAGGGTTAAAGCCTCCTCTGTTAAGAAGGACACTTCTAAGTCAGGTTGAAGGAAACTCACCCAGGTTTTCACAGCTCGTGTAGAGCTGACCAAGTACAGTAGAGTAACCATATTTATATTGCACCCAGCACTGGACCCTCCGCTTTATAGCCGCTTTCCTTCGTATGGGTTTATTGCATTGGGTATAGACCTGGGAACTTTTACCAATCTATTAGCGATCAGAGGGACCTGTTTAAAAGGTTAAAATCATGACCGGAACAACCTGAAAGGAATTATCTTAGACAAAAAGGCCACTCTTTCATCCCACAAGACGTAAGAACAACAGTGAAAGTGAATGAAGGAAATTGAATAGTCAAGTTGGCAAGGGCAAAAAGCAGTGAAAAGAGAAAAAACATACATTACTTTGTCTTTTAAAATGTTGTTGAGCTCCAGTTTCACATACTCTATGAACAAATGTTGTAAACAAATGTGTGGCTATCTCTGATGTCCCCGAGCACTTCCTCTCTTCCCTAAACTGCTCCTTGCTGGTCTAGCACTAAGTTTGCAAAGCCTGTGTTTCTTCTGACGAGATAGGAAGTCGCTCTTTTCGCTTTCAGAACAAAGTTGCAGTTTTAGTCAATCGGTTAGATGCGGCTACACGTATCCCAGGGACTCCAAGGAGAAAAACCCCCAAATAAACTTGGGTGTGGTCTTTATACCTTTCCACCCTTTGGCGTCATAGCTCCAACCCTTCACTCTCCTCCGAGAACTAATTTACATATTCCAACTTTTCTCAGAATATTGGGAAGTTACCCCACAAGACTTGACCAAACACTTGAACAAAACTTCCCTTTCATGGGTGACATGTGTGTGCGTGTGTGTGTGTGTGTGCGTGTGTGGGTGTATGTACGTGGGTGTCATGATGTCCCTCTCAATGCATTCACTCTAACTGGGTGAAGGTTCAACTAACTTGTGTTCAAAATGTGGTTACTACATGTAAGTATAACAGCCAGCACAACAAGCAAGCGTAAAAGGTCTAAAATGTATCCCTCCTGTGAGCATAGCCATCTTTCATAACCATTGCTTATACATATACAGCAGACGCCCCTACAACGTAAATAATCCGTTCCGAGAACCTTTATGTTATAGGGTTTTTATGTTATACGAAGCGTAAAATACATGTAAATAGCCTAATCTGTTCCAAGATCTTCCCAAACTCACCCCTTTGGCCCTTCAAAATATTCAAAGTCCACCAAATATGGTGGGAAAATATAAGAAAACATTAGCATAAACATAGCACAGTAACAGTCCAATATCAAATAAGGTAATAAATAAGATTACTGTAAATGAATAAAACTGAAAAACAAAAACAATCTTACCGTTCACGAGATGTCTTGATCAGGAGCACGCAAGTGGAGGCAGGAAGGAGGAGGACTAGCCTGAGTCGAAACGCGACTCAAAGAGTCTAAGAGTCAGCTGGTCTCACAGACAAACGCACACGCACTACACGATAATGCTGTGTGCAGAACTTTAATTTGTAACTTAACTTAATTGTTAAGTTAGTTTCAGGGCGACTACAAAGAGGAAGGAGTTTGCAGGGACAAGCCTGTCTCTCACACAAATTCACGTATGCGCTGGATAAGTCAGCCAATGAGATGAGAGCGTAGGCGGTGCCCCGATAATCAGCCAATGAGATGAGAGCGGAGGCGGTGCCCCAAAAATCAGCCAATGAGAGCGTGAAGCGTCAGAAGGCGTCACCAGGTGTTAGTCTGAACTACCGACTTGAGGCATTAATAAAGTTGATTGAAAAAAAAAAAACTTGCACCGACTCAACGCTTTACGTTATATGGAATTTCTTCTGTAATACGAAGCAGAAACTTTACATAAATTCTTTACGTTCAGTGGAATTTACGTAAAAGGAGGTTTACGTTATGCGAGGTACTGCTGTATGTACATGTTACTATGAACATATCCTCCTTTCTCAAGGCGAGGTCGACCTAACAATACTTCATTGCACAGCCATAAGCACATCGTACTATAGTGTCCCTCCTTTATGCCATGCAACCCTCCTACGTCTGCCCATAGTAACCATACATGTCCTTTTAAGGTCATGCCCAGGACCCAGTCCTTTCACAATAGTCCCTGGTTACTGTAACAGGTCATCACACAACAGGCACTTGTTTCACACAAAAGTCCCTCGTCACCATAGGATTCTTGACACATGTATGTTTTTTCCATTCAAATTCTCATGCCGAGCTCTTATAAAATGCACTTCTGGCACCTTGTGGCCGTTTTTATGGCTTAAAACTGCTCTAAAAGTGACATCCATTTGCGGGGACTTGCCTCGTATCGTAAAAAATGTATAAATACGTCTTTAGGATCAGGCGTTTGGGATTGTAAAAACATATAAATATGTCTTTGGTATTGAAAGAGTTAATGTGATTGCCCCTCCCGCTTAACCATTTTTGCTCTAAAAAGACATCAGTCACACACTTTTCTCTGCACCTGCAAGGTCTGCATGGATGATCTTGGTGTCAAAGTAAAAGGAGGACGTGATGGTTTCTGTAGGTGTGAAAATGTACATATTTTTGCTACTGGATAAGAGGAAATGAAGCTGTTTGTATAAATTATGCAATACAATAATATTAATTAATTAGCGCATTAGTGTTTTGTTTTATGCATTTGTTGGTGGGAGGGTTCACGACGAAACCTCACTTCCTCCGAGACTGCTTTCAGTGATTTGAGCACACATCTAGCACAGGAAATATGCCTCATTGGCAAAAACAATAAGATGAACTTGTGTTTTGGTGACAGGAGCACTTTAAGCTCTCATCAGTCAGGGTTTGAAGTGGGAGAATTTTGAATCCACATTGCTCTTATCTTTTGTGGACTCATATCTCAAGGGAGCCATCAGGTTCGTAGATTGGTAGATACAGGTAACTTGTCGGTACTGCTTTATGTCAAAGCAAAAATGGTAGTCCACAAGTAATCAGTCGGGAAAAAGAGGGAACTGCTATGTGCCTGTGACGCTGTGAAACTTGTGTTTGAGTTACTTATTTCACTCAATCAAATACATATTAATTTGTGAAATGTATTTTTTTTGTTGATATTCTGTCTCACTCTGAAATAAACCTACCATAAGATGGGCTGATCATGTCATTGGTAAACGTACAAAATCCCAAATCAGCAGGGAATCAAGTAGTTATACCCTGCTATAGTCGTTCCTCGTTTATTGCGGTTAATTGGTTCCAGCCCCGACCACTGTGAGTGATTTCCGCGAAGTAGGAGTCAATATTAATAAACGCAATATTTTTGTAGGTGGAACATAGAACACCAGTTTATGAATTTCTAAATACGGGTTTTAAAATTATTAGAGACCTCTATACATGAAATAACACCGTTATAGTCGCTTTTACATTCTTATTATTCTTTGTTTACATCACTTGATCCCGTGGTCAAGCTACGGGATCACTGCACGGACATAACAGACGGCCACCGCTGGCATAGCAAGCTAACTAGTTAGCCTCTCCAATTTACTTATTCTAAATTTAAGTAAGTATTTGAAACGGAGTTGGGAACAAGGACAAAGAAGACAAAAACTTACCACATCCACACGGAATGAGAGGGGAATCTTTTTTTTCCACTCGATCTCAACCATGGCATGTTCGTCTCAGCCATGGCATGTTCGTCTCAGCCATGGCATGTTTGTCTCAGCCATGGCATGTTTGTCTCAGCCATGGCATGTTCGTCTCAGCCATGGCTTGTTTGTCTCAACCATGGCATGTTCGTCTCAGCCATGGCATGTTTGTCTCAGCCATGGCATGTTTGTCTCAGCCATGGCATGTTTGTCTCAGCCATGGCATGTTCGTCTCAGCCATGGCATGTTCGTCTCAGCCATGGCTTGTTTGTCTCAACCATGGCATGTTCGTCTCAGCCATGGCATGTTTGTCTCAGCCATGGCATGTTTGTCTCAGCCATGGCATGTTCGTCTCAGCCATGGCATGTTCGTCTCAGCCATGGCATGTTCTTCTCAGCCATGGCATGTTTGTCTCAGCCATGGCATGTTTGTCTCAGCCATGGCATGTTCGTCTCAGCCATGGCATGTTCGTCTCAGCCATGGCATGTCGGCTCTGCTCTGCTGGCTCGGTAGCCAGTTTCCATGCAGCGTGAAAGGTAATGTAATCTAACGTGTAATGCCTAGTGACCAGAATACTACATATAACTTGTCTTTCAATATTTTTTGACTAATAGGTGCTCTGACCAAGCGTTTTGTAAGGTATTTGTTTGATGGCACTGACTTTATTATCTTGATAGATCAAAATGAACATGCGAGGACATACATGTACATATGATGTATATGCCAAAACATGATGAAGTCAGATGACACCTAACAGACTACAGAGTTAGTAAGAAATGTCTGCTCGGTAAAAGAATGTCTCTCTTGACAGGATGTTGAAATTCGGACCAATGCAGCTCTTTACCTGCCCCAGATCAGCGATCTCTTGAACAGAGTTCCTCGGCAGATGTTGCTGTTGTTAAAGACCAACGACCTGTTGAGGGGAATCGAAACCACATTACAGACCAGGGCCTCGTCTTCCTCATTTATCAACATGTCACGCTGCTGCATACGTGCATTGGCCAGGTACAAAGACAGGAGTTGTTATTGTTACATTTCTGTTGAAATGAGTGGCTTTTTTCCGCATTTCTCAACCCATTCAAAGCATTCCAGCACTAAAACATTCAGGCTAACAATTTTCCACATTCCAACAATTCCCACTTTACCCATAATTCCACATGTTCAGAGTGCAGAATTTCAGTTTGTTTTTAGTAAGCAGATTATTGCAAACAACCTATCAACAAATGGACAAATGCACTTTGGACACCCCTGATTTAGTGCTCCAATGAATCGCACATTCATGTTTTTGGACTGGGGGAGGAAAAGGAGTACCTGCAAGCACAGAGGAACATGCTAACTCCACACGAAGGGGTCCAAAAATAAAAATGGGGTAAAAAGCTGTTGTTCCAACTTAATGATATGAATTTCCCCTATTGTTGTGTTGTCAGTGTGTTGATGTGGACTGTGCTGAATTTCATGACGTTATTCCTATCACCCCTCGCTTTCTTCTGTGCTTTGACTGACAGGCACAAGAGGAGTAAGACTCAGTCCAGGAAGAAACTTCTGCAGATCACATTGGCAGAGTCGTTCAACCTCTGGAGACTCAGCATGTATGAATTGTTTCTATGGTTGAAGAGTTCACTTTTGGGACGTGGGGTTTCCACTCTGCATGCATTTCTACACCGGATGACATGATACTGGAACGCTGTTGTCTGCTCATGAAGAAGGATCCTAGTACTGCAAATAAAAGATCTGTCTGTTTTTGCCAAACACATCCCAAATGGCAGGGGTCTCGAACTCACGGCCACCAGGCCATTTGCAGCCTGTCGAATTGTATTTTGCGGCCCGCGACTTGACATGAAAGAGGAGTGTAATTGCGGCCTGCGACATCCCGGCAAGTTCCGTGTTACTTGCAGGGGCTAGTAAACACCAACACTGATCTAACACTGGTGTTATCACTTGGAGACGAGGGGGGGCACTAGACAGAACACTACCTATAATTGCGGTGCTGCACACAAAAGCGTACGTGCAATGTGTCATAGGATTTAGAAACAGAAAGACTCAAAATAATCCACAAAGTTCACAGTACACTTGCTCATGCACAGTACGGAAGTGTTATTAACTCATTTTTCAAAAGACCACTCGTTCACTACCGGCCATTTTAGACGATTTTGACTGATCTTCCAAGGCACACAGAATGTTGTGTTCTATGGCTATATAAACATGGACCCTACCAAAAGAAAGATTAGACTCTCTTCTTTCATCAGAAAAAACACGTTTGCTTCTACCTTTTTCTGTTCTTTAATAATCAGCAGTAGAAAATAGGTGAGTTTCAGGAAAATATCATTTCCCAACAAAAAAATGAGGTTTCAAGCATAACTTTTACTTTGATACAGTTTTTTTTTTTTTTTTTTTTTGCATTTGTGACAGCTCAAGTTTCTAAACAACTGCACCACAACATAAACAACACAAAAAGGGTTGTTTTACATCAAAATAACAATTTATTTACAAATATAACACCGTGAACTATTTACAATTTTCACATTTGGAACTAAACTGTGTGTGTGCGTGTGCATGTGCATGCGGTAAAATTTCCCTACAATGCGTACCTTTAGCCTAGCTGCCTAGCCAGTTAATACATTCAAAAGATCAATGAGCAAATGTACTTCTGCCACCTTGTGGCCGTTTTTATGGGTTAAAACTGCATGAAAAGTGACCTTATTTATTCTACACTTGTGTCGTTACCTGTTTAGCCTCTCGTGCAAAAAAACGTATTAATACGTCGTTGGGAGCGAGCGTTCGCGTTTAAAAAAAAACAAAACGTATAAATACGTCTTTTGGTATTGAATGAGTTAAAATATGGCCGCTATAAACCTCTACCACCACCCCTTCTCAGTGAGTCACCATTTTACATGTCATTTTGGAGGAGCTCCTCGCCAGAACGGAAGAAAATTTGGCAGAAACCACAGAAGAAGAAGGAAAAACAAATAAACCTCGTGTAATGGCAGACTCGGCCGGTGAAGTTAAATGGAAAGATCCGGTAGCATAGTTAACATGAAAAGTATGGACTCACTTTGGCTTTTATAGCATGGGCGAGACTATGCAGACTTTGCAGTACGGAAGAAGTGTCTGACGAAGAAGGGACACGTTTATTGTGAAAATTGTCGTGCTGCTCAATCTTATCCGGGTCATTCTGTCTCTTTCCGGCGAATACGTCACCACTGCCATACTACACTAAATACTTATTTTTGTTATGCTTCAACTTTATAGAGTTGATCTAGTTGACAGACATGAGATGTTGTGTTTTCTAAATGAGTCCAAAACAGTGTCAGTGTTTGTCAGACACCTAAACTAAAATGCTCTTTCAACCTATGTTGCACTGAAACAGTCTCATTCTTTTTGTATTCTGGTTAAAATATGCTGTAAAAATTCCATCCATTTTCTATACCGCTTGTCCTCATTAGGGTCACGGGTAAGCTGGAGCCTATCCCAGCTGACTGCAGCAAACTACAAACCATGAAATTATTATTTTTTTTTGTATCATCGTATCAAGATATTCTATTGTATCACATCGTGAGGTACCCTCACATTCCCAGCCGTACTCCTAATTGATGCAGCCCAGCCTCACGCAGACTCAACCTCCAGTGGCCCCCCGTGAAATTGAGTTTGAGACCCCTGCCATGTGATATCCAACCATTGTAGCTGATTCAAATGAACATTTAGTTATGTGATGAATTTTATGAAAATAGTATGCCCCAATAACTCCTTGCTGGGCCAGTTTGAAATGAAGTTACGGTTTAATGATGTCATGGAATATTTTTGAGAGCACTGCATGCATCTGGACATCGGACACAGGAGCTAGAACTTGTAAGTTTTAGTAAGATCCCCTGTGATACCAATCTGATACTATTACAAGAAAGGAGAAAAGAAGGTACCGTAAATTCCGATGTACAAACTGCTACTTTTTTCTTAAACTTTGAACTCTGCATCTTATACAGCGGTGCGGCTAATGTATACTTAAATTATAATCTTGAGCCATCAGTGCACTCACAACGAGCTTGTCAAGCCATTGGAAATTGCAGAAGGTCATATATAACAGTACAACAACATAACAGTCTGAACTCATGGTGTCATCTTACTGAGAACACTAAATTCATCACACAGCAACTTAACATTCAAAGTATACCTCAGAAATATACAAACATGTACCAATGCCAAGTTTAAAATGATAAAAAAAATATTTTAAAGTTTTCCCATAAGGCATTGCGTCTGAGCGACGCATTCACCGGGGCTCTACAATGACATCAGTCATATGGCTCCCTCTGGTGGACAGAGACAGCATTGCATCGTCATCCATCTACAGGTATGCTGCTTGTCCACCAATGAACTGCTCTTTTGGCAGTAATGCATTATGGGTGGATGTTAAAATAGCTGCTGTTTGTTAAATTTATATTGGTACATGTAATGTATATTTTCTAGGTACCTACTGAGTGTTAAGTCGCTGTGTGATGAGTTTAATGTTGTTTGAAAGATGACACCTTGAGTCAGACTGTTATGTTGAGTAATGACCTCCTGCAATTTCCAATGGGTTGGCAAGCTCGTCGTGAGTTTTTTCATTGCTCATGATTGGCTCCTGTCGAATAAAGAGCCGCCTGGTCCTCACAGACTCGTGTGCGCCACAATGTGGCATTTTATGACATGGACATGTGCGGCTTATACACCGGTGTAGCTTACGGTATATATGAACAAATCTGGTGTTTCCTCTAAATTGAGAGCGTGCTTAATATAGGCTTTAAAAAAAAAGACCACGTGCAACAAATATTCTGCTCCACTAACAGAAGAAATTACCCCTTAACATGACTCAAGTTATGCAATACTACCTCTGTTGCTTTGTATTTAAAATTTTACATGTACGTAGATTTTAATAGCCTTTTTGATTGGTCACCAGACACGGCAGCACCTTTCAAAAAATGAAACTGTGTGTCAAACGAAACGAAAGAGGAATGAGACGCCATGTGGCCTATCGCTCAGTGACACAGCCAAAAAAACGAGTTGCAGTATTTACTTACTTGTAACTTAAATCATGAAAACTTAACGTACAAATAATTGCGTATCCACTTGAAAACGTACAATGATACAGAGTACCTGCCCTCTTTGAGCATTTACATCAGGGGTATCCAAAGTGCAGCCAGGGGGCCATTTGGGGCCAGCAACTCGTATTTTTACTGGCCCGCGGCACATTGTAAAAATAAAATACATTTTAAAAACAACAAAAATGGCAAAAATAGAGTAAAACGTGTCAAGAGACAAAGCAAGAGGGAAAAAAAAAGTACAAATACATGTTGATACCAACTCATCCTAACAATTTTGTTTTACAAAATTAAACAAATAACTACAGATGTCAAAGTGGCCCCCGACAGCCTTTGATTTTTCAATATGTGGCCCTCAGTGGAAAGGTTTGGACACCTGATTTGACACATGGCAGTTTGGGCTATCAGATTGGATCAGACGGGTTATACTGTATATACAGAGTAATCCCTCGTCACTTTGCGCTTCGAATTTAGCGGCTTCACTTTTACTTTTGCGGTTTTTAAAAAATATATTAGTAAACCATGCTTAGGCCTGTCACGATAACAAATTTAGCTGGACAATAATCGTCCTACAAATTATCATCGCTAATCGATATTATTGACATTTTTTGTGACCATTTTGTTCATCAATTATATGGCATAATAGTGAGAGTATGTCGTATCAAAAGCGAGTTTTGAGAGTATTTAGCATTGTAATTGGAATGTCAAGAGCATAATACATTAAACAAACAAAAAAAACAAAAAACAATGAAAATTATATGGACAAAAATTGCACTTAAATAAAAATAAAAAATCCTAAACAAAAACAATAAAAAAATAGACCCTATGTCTGTCAAGAAAAAAAAAAAGAGTCCACTAAAAAAAACACACACACACAGTTGTGTAGTGTATTGTTAGACTAATGGAGGGGTCATATTTGAGTTGGACTGGTGGTTCAACACGTCTTCTTTCACTTGGTTAAACAATTCAGGAAATCCTGTATGTGACATTTTGTACATGTACGTTCTCCCAAGCGATTCTTACTGTCTGTCAAACATTTGTTGCATTTCCCGAAATGTTGGCTTTTCAACCGCGAGCGCGCACCATTTTGCACCATTTCGTTGATATTTATTTTGCCAACCAAACATCTCTGTAAGCAGTGACTGTCGGGACGAAGGCTCTGCAGCACCTCCACACTGGGGCTGTAGCATTCGGGTTAGAAACCACCGCTTTTGTGCCTTCATTCATATTAGCGTTTGCTTGCTAACTTGCTAACTACTAGCATCCTGTCTGTATATCCACTCACTAGTAGCCCCACCTCCACATACTGGGACAAAGAGGCTCGGATGACAGGAGGGTTCACTCCCTCCATTCATTCCACTGTAGATGCGCACAGACACATGCACAGTCACCCCCCTTGTCATCTAGTCTGTAGTAAATTTGGCTAGGAAAACAAAGACGCATACATGCGCATTTCAATTTATTGCGGCCGGCAAAATTATCGACTTTGTTTTTTTATTGTTCGATTAATCGATTTATCGATTATCGTGACAGGACTAATCATGGTGTTTCATGGTTGAATACGGCCTATTATTAGTCAAAAAATATGTATATTCAAGCAAATTTTACATATTTTTTCCAAAATTAATCATTTTCAAGCATAACAATTACTAAACAAAGTAAAATACAAATATAAGACAAACAGAAGAGACGTTGTGATGATATTTAGTATTTTTACTACTGACAACTGTCACTAGGTGTCAGTAATGTTACTGTAATGTTTGATGAGACACACAAGCACCAGACTTGATTGCCGGAGCAACAGGCTTTTAGGTTTGAATTATTGCACAACAGGCACAATAATAAAAATTCCTAATAAAACCCGAGCTAGTGTTGTGGCCAAACCCACGGCAAGCTGAAACTCAACTCTGAACCCCTGACGTCACTTTCTGTCCATCCTCCTACTAAACTGCCCTGGCACCGGAACACATTACAGCACCACACACGAGCAGGATGTTATTTATGTCTTAAATGACTTATTTTCTGTTATTGTGTCTACTATGTTGGGAAATAGGGATGTTATTTTGTGTTTAGAGGGTTCTAATAATGTTACAAATTATTTAGAAGGTTGTAGGTTTTTTATGCTCTAACTACAAAGATATTTCATTTATAAAAGGATTCCTACTTTGCAGAAATTTTGGATCTGGAACCAATTAACCGCGATAAACGGGGGATTACTGTGTACAGTCAAACCTGTCTTAGTGGCCACCTGTATATAACTGCCACCTGCCTATAGCAGCCACTGAAAAATCCCCCCGCAGAAAATGTACGTGTTATAGACCCTGTGTATAGCGGTCACCTGTCTAATGCGGCCAGCGGCCACACATTTTGTATCCCTTGGTCAATATCTGACTGCATATAGCGGCCAAATTACCGACTCAAGCAGAAGCTTCATGCACGAAAAAGTTTTGTTTTTTAAACAATGAAACCGTCGTGTGTAGACTTTAGTTACTGAGTCCTAGCTCAGTCACAATCATTCACAAGATCCACACAAACTGTCAGTTGTTCCACACAAAAAAAAAAAAGCCGTCTTCTTTGGAGCTTGTTGCAGACAGTGACACCGTTTATTTCCTGGTGTGAGACAATGTGCACTGGTCAATACTGTAATGCCGCTTGTTGTGGGGAAGGTGAGACTCACGTCGCCGATGCACTTTAATCGCTTTATTAACAGCGGTTTATTAACCTAGTAGTGCTTTACAACTTTTATCTGCAGTCCCACAGTGCCCTCTACTGGTCAACATGTAACAGTATAATCATATGTATCTGCAAACACAACAAGCTTCTAATCACAGACATGTTAATATGTGTGAGCACAAATTCAAAATGGCCGTCAACCTGTCTATAACGGCCACCTGCCTATGGCGGCCACTTTTGCCGTTTCCTTTTTAGTGGCCGCTATAGACAGGTTTGACTGTATATATTTTTTCAAATATCCGACCCTGTAAATTTGGCCAGTATCAGCCCAATACCGATACATAGATCAGCCCATCCCTAGTGACAGTACATAGCCCTGCAAAACAGCACATCATGAAACTGTAGTTGTGGCCGCTATTTCGCAAAGGGGTTGATATTGTAACATTTCCCACTGCTAAATGCAATACTCCAAAACCAGGTGTCACCTCTTCCCATTGTCATTCTTTACATATCTACTAAACTGTCTCACAAGTATTGTACTGTGACTGATGCATTATGAAGTAAAGATAATTAGGTACATTATAGGTAGATGTGTAAGGATTTTTTGGACTGTTGGTCTATTTCGAATACTTTTGTACCTCAGGATTAAGTTTGCGTCAAGTCACAGTCACATTTTGGACAGTGAAAAAGGCTCTGAATTATTATTATTATTATTATTGGTATTTTATTGAATTATTATTTACACCGTGCTATTAGGTCAGATGCTGTAATATCAATTCCATTATGCTCTGTAATATTACTGATGATAATGAGTAGTATTATTGTAATTGTTATTGTATTATTTGCATAATGATGTTTTTACTAAGGGTGCTCCGATCAGGGTTTTATGCCGCCGATTCCGATACCGATCATCCTGGAGTGAGATCAGCCGATACCGATCACATGGATTAACTGTACATTTTTCACTTTATTTATGATGACTGATATTGGCCAGGGCCGCCGTTCGACAATTTCAAGGGCCCCTGGCAAATAGGTAATTATTAAAAGAAACCAGTGGCGGAGCCAGAACTGTTTCATTGGGGTGGCCAAGGTAAGACCATTACTCATAATGGAGTGGCAGCAAGTTGATACCTGAATTGTCCAGCTGGCCAGTGGGGTGGCTGGAGAGTGGTGTCCACCACGTAGCTCCGTCACTGATTTTGGAGCGTGCCGAGGACAATTTCAATGCATAGTTTCTGGATTCTGCTCAGCATAATGCTGGCCAAACCCGCGCAGGGCATAATACAGAAGTGGATGCCGATCGGCACTCCCGCTTTAACTCTAGACTCCTTGGTTGACATGCCCACTCATGCTGCTACAGAGAGCTTCCATTACTAACATATTATTGTGCTGAATCACGCTCAGAATTTAAGTCAAAGTCAACATAGTGAGAAAACTTGAGAAAAGTAATCATGGAAAACTTACCTCCCGCTTGCAGTTCATGCAAGACACCGTTTTATTGACAGCTCCTCCACACAGAAGGTTGTGTGCTGCCGTGAAATGCATCCAAGCGGAAACTGCGGTTAGGCTGAACTAATGTTCTGCACCAGAGAGCCGCATTCGTCAAAATTGTCCCGCAGCCATGTGGGTTGCCATTGGGGTGCAGTAGCGCCGCCACTGAAAGAAACTTTTGGGCGGATAGTTTTTTTTGTTGTTGTTGTTGTTGTCGCCTTTATTTTTGTGAAACGATTTTTGTACTATTTGACACAAACCTGAATTTAAGTTGATGCATGTTTTGGAGTAATACAAATACATGGGAAATAAATTGTTCAATAATTCATTTTTTAGTTCAAGATAACAACATTTACAGAATAAAATAAATAGCTTTATTCAATAGTAATCTGTCCTGTTTAACGTAAAAGAGAATAAATTGAGTGTCCAGGTTGCAGGGGTGTCCAGCTTTCATCACTGTTTCACAACTGTTTATGATTGCCAACATTTAAATAGTACACTGTAGTAAATCGTCTTGATTATTGCGGCAATACGGCTCAATACGGGTGTTGGCAACCCTATGTGACACAGCAGACATGAACATTCATGTCATGTTTGTGTTGTCATGACATGAGGTATTTATCGGCATGTGCCGATCACATGTTTTTTACGAAAATCGGTCGATACTAATGGGTGTTTAATCGATCGGAGCATCCCTAGTTTTTATACAGTTCTATTAGGTCAAATACTGTCATCTCATTCCACAAGCAGACAAGTTTGTCATATTTTAATTGCAGATATTTATGTTTACTTCATCAACAAATGACTCACTGTTTACGCTCCTTCCACTGATATCATGCCTCTATAAAGATCGTGAAATGCTTGTCGCCTCATGAAGTTTGTGTACATGGATTAAATGTGGGGTTGCCGCATGCAAATGTTACATTTTCCATCATTTTTTGTAACCTCCTTTGGGCTGTGGTTGAATGTGGAATTGTCTTCAGTTGTCTTTCTGTGTGTATTTTACTTCAGTAGTGCATGCAATGCAATTTTTGCTATATTTATACCGCACTGCCTAGTTAAAGCTATGAGACAACTCATGTACTAAAGGGTCTTTTATTCAAAGATCACACACACACGCACACACGCAGCAATTCATTAGGCCGGAAGTACAAAAGAATAACAAAGGGAAATGCCCCAAAAGGCCTTCCACACGCGACAGTGAAAAACAGATTACTCTGCCAAGTCACTACAGTACCATTTATTAATGAAGCAAGACATCCACTTAACCCTTTATCTTGCAATAAACTGCCACCGATACACCTGACTTTCATTTCTGCTAACAACGTCAAGCATTAGTAACTTCCACAAGTGATTCCAGGTGCTTGTCAATTTGGTGCTCAGCCAAACGTAAAGAGCGTAAATGGAACGGCTCGGTGATAATGGCTTCACACAACTCCAAACACTACAAAATCATCTGGAGCAGTTCACAATCAACATTTATTCCGAAACATGACAAATCATAATCCTTTTAAGGAATTCTCCTCCTCACTCAGCCATTGTGGGTGTAACTTGGCTTGTCAAACTGTTCTGCTATGAACAACCAATCAGTGGATGGGAAAATGATGACCTTATTGTAGGCCTGTTAGCTGGCCTTATGAGTGTAATCTGAAATCTGATTGGTTAAAAAAAAAAAAAAGCCCCATTGCCAATAGTGTTTATGTCACATGGGCCAGCATTTCTGATTATGAATGCCCTGGGCAGAGTACATTGATATGGCAACATACGGAAACTAAAATCTGATTGGATTAAAAAAAAAAAAACATACACTGCTGGAAGCAGTGCAGCCAAGAAGCACACTACTTAATGAAAGTAGACTGCTGGGAATAAAAGAATACAATTTCATGGAACAAATTCAGTTGTACATGTAGGTCAATGCCCTGACTGCATACCACTGCAAAAGCCATTTTGTCATGTAAACTTCATTTTCTGATCATCGGAACAAGAATAACCTCTGGCTTTTGTAAAGGAAATGAAACATAATCCATACAGTACACCGGAATTTATTATCAGATATTCAACAAAGAATTACGCTCCCCTTAACCGAAATCATAATTATGTTCTTTGTTCTTTATGATTTGTGTTGTAGTGACACACATGGGTTGTCTAAGTCAAACAAGTAGTCTGTTTCCCAACACAATTTTTCTTCCTTTCACACTCATCTTAACTTCTGGTACTGGGCATGGAGAAAGAGGGGAGCACGGGGCGGGGTTTTCCGGAGAGCCAACTTGTGAGCAATGACACTGTTATTACGAATATTTATTAGCTTGTCAGCTTCCTTCGTCATGAGTGAATACTGTGATAGGGGTGTCACAAAATCTCTCGAGATTAAAACGTGACTTTTTCTCATTGAGAAAAAAAAACTGTCTCATGGGCACTAGGCCTGGGACGATATAAAATAAATTCATTCATTATACAATAAATGAAAATGAACTCCATAATTTTGCCGGTTTCAATACATTGACATGTGCGTGCGTGTCTGTTTTCCTCGTCTTCTACCGCCAGGCAGGAAGAGGGTTCACTCTGCATAGGTTTCAGCACCTTGGCACATTTGGCATGAATGGAGTGAGCCCTTTTGTTAGCTCTCTTACAGTCTCTTTGTCTCGGTGGGTGGAGGCGGGACCAGTAGCATACACACAGAGTGCAGATGTAGTGGAAATGAAATTAGATTGCAATATATTGTCACAGTTTTTATATGTTTTCATTGTACTTTTCTTAAAAGTAATGGCAAAATCTCGTCTCGTTCTCGTAGACCTAATCTTATGTACCATCTCGTCTCGTGAACAGAGTGTCTCATGACACCTCCAGTAATTAAAGAGAGAAGCGTGTTGGAACTTATCAAGGTTTTACAACCCTCATCACTATTGCGAAATGTTGATGCAAAACTGCCACCACAGGAGAAAGCAATCGCAAAGGTGGGCTGGACGCTTTCGTTTGTATGTCAGTGTTTTCAGTCATGGTCAGTGAGTTTTAATAATGTACTGAAAGCCGACCAATCACAGCCTTTGCATTGCCAGAACACAAGGTTAGATTTTTTGGGGGGTGCACGTCAATCACCGTGCAGGAGCGTTTGAACGAGGAAGAGCGAGCCAGCGAAGCGTAAACTGGTGCCTGAAGCAGAAGGCTCATTCAGGCTTCACCTGCTGGTGGATGGTAGTAATTACAATAATTTTCAGCTTTATTGTTTGTTTTATTTGGGGGTTTGAATATTTTGGAGTACAACTGTGTTACGTGCTCAGCTAATAAAATCTGCAAATTTGGTGCTACAAAATTATAACTTATGTTCCACAGAGCTGAGCATTTCATCCAATAAACATTTGAATGTAGGTTCACTTATGAGGTCGAGAGGAAGGTTAACCCAGTGATTCCCAACCTTCACTGGGCCAATGCACGTTTTACATTACAACAAATCTCACTGCACACCATCAAGCGGAAATGTTGTATGAATGGCATCAGGTGGATACACAGGTTAATGATGCACTGTAGCTGCCATCTAGTAAAACAGCATGTCATTGTTGTCAGTTGTTGCTGTATAGCCAATATTTATTGACTATATCAACCATGAATGCCCATGTATCATATACATAATGAATAAATCATATACTGGTTATGGCCCAAAAGGAAAGTTGCGTCGCCTCAGGAATGGCGTCCCACAGGGATCAGTCCTGGCTCCCCTCTTATTGAACATCTATATATATGACTTGCCAGCAATAATCTCCAAAAAAATGTTTATGTACGGATGACTTGGCGATCATGCATTCTGCAAGAAACAAGGAGGCACAACGTGAGAGCAACATCACTGTTGACGGACGTTCTTTGCCCTTTTCTACCGAACCAAGTTGGATAGGGCACTTACATTTCGCGGACGAGTTGGGCTTTTGAGACGACTGGCTGGATCGAGCTGGGGTGCTGGCGGTATGACGCTCCGCACAGCTACCCTTGCTTTGGTCCACTCTGCAGCCAAGTACTGCGCACCCGCTTGGTGTCGTAGTGCTCACACTCGTCAAATAGACAAGCCAATTAACGGCGCTTTGCACGTAGTGACTGGATGACTGCGTCCCACACCAACAAACAATCTGTACGTTTTAGCATGTATCCAACCATCTGAGCTTCGACACAAGAGAGCCACACTATCTCTAGCATCCCAGGCACTGGAGCCCGGGTATCTCCTGCACGATCGCCTCCTGTCTCTTCCTTTCGTAGGACACCGACAGCTTAAATTGAGACACCCATTTGTCCCTGCTGCACCGGAATAGCTAAATGACCTTAATCAGTCTGGCACCAATGCACACGGTTAGCGCATTGGACTACAAATGGAACATGGAGTGGCAAGAAAGTTTTTCCAGACTACTTTCATTGCTGACGTCAGTACAACACCGCTGGGAATATGCTTTCCCAGGCCCGCTTGGGTCAGGCTCAACCGCCTTCGAACCGGCGTTGGTCTCTTCCGCTCATCCATGTACAGATGGGGTATGGCTTCCACTGCGGCCTGTGAGTGTAGTGCGGAGGAGCAGACTGCAGACCACGTGATGACATCCTCCCCCATTTATCGTCATCCCAATGGGGCTCGAGGTTTGACAGCTGTGGATGAAAACTTGGTCAGCTGGCTGACAGGTAAATGTTCATCTATCTAACGGGTTTGCCTCCTTTGTGTCAACATCTACTCCACACGAAAAAGAAGAAGAAGATACACTCCTGATCAAAATCTTAAGACCAGTTGAAAAATTGCTAGAAAAGCATTTTGAAAAAGTAATTTCTTGAAAACAACAATTAAACTGAAATAGGCTGTTTATCAGCTGAAGACCACACACTATAAAAGCCAAAATCTGTTCAAAATGTTCATTTTCTGTCAGGCATTCACACTGTCTTGTCCTCCTGATGGCTAAAGCTAAGAAGCTTTCTCTTTTTCAACGTGGTGGGATTGTCGAGCTGCATAAGCAAGGCCTCTCGCAGCGTGCCATTGCTGCTGAGGTCGGGCGCAATAAATCAGTCATTCAAAATTTTTTGAAAGATCCTGAGCATTATGGAACAAAAAAGTCAAGTGATAGACCCAAAAAAATCACACCTGTGATGAGCCGCAGGATCCGATTGACTGTCCCACCTGAGATGTTTTCTGCCCGGGACAGTGGAGGGAGGGGTCCATCATGATCTGGGGTGCTTTTTCATTCAGTGGAACATTGGAAATTCAGGTGGTGCAGGGTCGTCAAACGCTGCTTACGTGCAGATGTTGCAGCGGGCATCCCTCATGACTGATCCAAATGTGCAAAATGCAATTTTTCAACTGGTCTTCAGATTTTGATCAGGAGTGTATATGTAACACCACACGTTGCTCTTTGACATTAATTAGTAGTACTTTAGAAAAAGCTGGGCGAAGCGTGTAAACAAAGATGCGAGAAAAGTCGAACGGCAATAGGTTTGATAAGGGAGTGATCAAACACGCTGGCATCATTGGCGTAGCCTGTGTCAAGCTGAAGCCATTGAGTTTTTACAGACTACTGTTGATTCTCGCAGCAATATGGGACAAAGTCCGTCCCTTGTCGGCTCGGTACGTGCGTTGGCAGCCCTACGTGACACGGCACACACAGGGTTTGCTGCCGTATGCGGTTTTGGTGATTGGCTTTGAAAGGCATTTATATGCCGATCACATATTTTTTACTGAAAACGACCAATATCGATCGATGGCCGATCGATTGGAGCATCCTGAGTGTTTTTACTTTTTCTAATGTAAAAACATATCAGATTTGACCCAAACAGTAAGTACGAGTTAACTATCTGAATGACACAAGTTAATCTTGGGAGAATAACAAAAGGAAAAACAAGCAGAAAAAGGGAAGGTGGGAAACAAAGAAAACCCCCTCTTATGCTGCATTTACCTTGGCTGCCAGTGTGTGGTATGGGATGTGAACAGCGTGGGCCAATTGACTTTGACACGTCATTTATTACTCTGAACACACTGGAACGGACGCACAATGACATTGCCATCGCCCACGCAGAAGTCCAGGTCGCTGGTGCCTATCAACACACAAGGAACAACTTGCTTTTTACAGCTACACCGCGATGCCAGTATCACTAATCAGCGTTTCTCAATAGACTTGGCCGCTACATTCACAGCACAAAGGCATTTCACTGTGTTGATGGCATCTTGAATGCACAGAGAGTGACGTGAGCCTGAGGCCCATTGTTCTGTCATTCATCCACATCATGTTGCATCATGATAACACACGGCCCCTCGTTGCAAGTGTGGACTATGTTATCCACCCTTTTGAGTATGGTGTTGTCTCCTGTGATTGAGCTTCCAGCCAATCACCGCTAGGAGACGCCTTTATAAAGAGGGGCTGTGTCATTTCCTCTACCTTTGGCTTGTTGGTGCTGATGTACGCCCCTTTTCTGGTCACATCGTGCAATCCCACTTGCCAGGATAGAAAGGGTATGCAGCAGTGTTGTTTGCGTATGACAATTAGAAAAGTGTATGCAGTTATACTTGTGGCCGTACTGTTGTAGAGCGTTCCTGATTGTGAAGAGAGTTGTTAGCTTTCAGGCTGTCCCGTGTCCTCCCAGTGCTGCCATCAACAGGTATGTGGTCCCACCTGTTTGTCCTCCCAGTGCTGCCATCAACAGGTATGTGGTCCCACCTGTTTGTGGCGTCAAGCCACTCGTGTAATCTGTGTTATGCCTACAGTTTCTCCGTCGGTGCATGGCGCCTGGTCTCCCCCTTTTTGCTCCACGGAAACTTCACGGACGCGGAGTTGTGGTGGTGTGTGGCTCAAGCGCACCCCTGCCCCTCCACTTGCATCACACTCACGACGCCACCTGTAACGACTGGCTGCTGCTTGCCTTTAGATATTGACATTGTTACTGCGCTGCCCTCCCTGTTGCCAGAGTTTGGTTTCAACTCTTATCTTGCTGGCTGGGCTTCGGTCTTTTAAATTGTTTGGCCTTTTGTGGCCAAGTTGCCATATAAGGACTTTAATCACAATATCTTAACAACAAAATTAGAAAGGTATGGAATTAGAGGATTAGTTTTGAATTGGGTTAAAAGCTACCTAGCAAACAGCAAGCAATTTGTAAAGCTAGGAGAATACACATCTGCAAGTTTAAATATCATGTGTGGAGTACCCCAGGAGTCAATATTGGGACCAAAACTGTTCAATTTGTATGTCAATGACATTTGTAAAGTGACAAAGGACTTAAAGTTGGTATTATTTGCGGATGATACCACTGCCTTTTGTTCTGGAGAAAGCACATAAGAACTAATTAAAAAGGTCAAGGATGAAATGGTGATATTAAAGACACGGTTTGATAAAAACAGATTATCCTTGAACTTAAGTAAAAGTAAAATAATGCTATTTGGAAATAGCAGAAAGGATACACGTACGACCAAATACAAATAGACGGAGTGGACATTGAAAGAGTTAATGAAAATAAGTTTCTGGGGATCATACTAGATGAAAAAATTTGTTGGAAATCTCATGTCAAAAATATACAACAAAAGGTGGCGAGAAATACTTCAATACTGAATCAAGCAAAATTTCTTCTTGATCAAAAACACTACACTCTTAACGGCAATGTTAACACTTGATGTTTGCTAAATATAAAGCAGAAAAGTTTTGATTATTATATTTTTTGTTATGTCATGCTTGTTTTTAATTTGTATTATTTATTTATTATTACACTGATTATTATATAATATTACATGGAATGCAGGAAGTCAATAAAATGTACTGTACTAGATGTAGAATGGATGGGGGGGTTAGATTAAATAAGCTCTGCTTCTTCCTACTCCTTTTGGACATGTGGAACTGTGAAATGATTCATGAGATGTTTTCCATTGTAACCTGCATGCATGTTCAAATAAAATTAAACCAAAGCAAACCAAGGACTGTGTGTGTGAGTGCGCGAATGGTCGCGCTTTTGCTTTAATTAGTTTAATTTATTTTATAACTGTATTTATTACTATTTTAGTTATAGTTACCAGTTTACATTTTATTTTGTGTGTATATTATACATTTGTTTTTGTTGTTGGTTTTTCTTTTGCTTTTGATGTGGGTTTGTGGTGTTTGTGTTGTTGTTTTGATGAAGATTTCAATTCCCTTTTATGTTGTAACTTTACATGTTTTCAAACCGGTTGTAATAAAATAACAGTGCTGCACGATGGCCAAGTGGTCAGCATGTTGGCCACACAGTCAGGAGCATCAGATCCGGAACATCTGGGTTCGAATCTTCGTTTGGTCATCTCTGTGTGGAGTTTGCATGTTCTCCCCGAGCGTGGGTTTTCTCCGGGTAATCCTGTTTTCTTCCACAAGCATGTTAGGTTAATTGGAGACCCTAAATAGTCCATAGGTATGAATGTGAGTGTGAATGGTTGTTTGTCTACATGTGCTCTGTCATTGACTGGCGACCAGTCCAGGGTGTACCCTCCCTCTCGCCCAAAGTCCAGCATACCCCCGCGACCCTAGTGAGGATAAGCAGCATAGAATGGATGAATGGATGTAATAATATAATTTTGAATCCTCTGCCTTATTGGTGCAATGAATCTAGTGTGTCTTTTAGTAATATGCAATTATTTCCTTGGGTGAAACTCCCGAGGCATTGTCAGTTTGTGTAGTTACCTCCCATCACCCTTGTGTTGCCACACAAGATTCAGTGCACAATTCCGGGAGGCTGAAACCATCCCAGCACTTGTATGGCCAGCATACTCACCCGATACGTCACCCATTGAGCATGTTTGGGATGCTCTGGATGGGTGTATACAGTATTTGAGGCAAATACTGTAGTGGTCACAGCAGATATTGACTTTCTGACCCCCCCCTGGACCACCCGCAATACAGTTAAACTGCACATTTTGGAATGGCCTTTTATTGTGGCCAACCTAAGGCAAACTTGTACAATAGTCATGCTGTCTGAACATCTTGATTTGCCACACCTGTGAGGTGGATGGATTATGAAACATGAATGATGAATGCTCACTAAGACAGATTTGTGAACAATATTTGAGCAAGATAGGCCTTTTGTGTGCATAGAACAAGTTTAACATCTTTGAGTTCGGCTAATGAAATATGCGAGCAAAAACAAAAGTGTTGCGTTTCTATTTTTGTTGAGTGTATGACTGTTGCATGAATGAATTAAATGGGTTTCACTGTGTTTGCTCACATTTTTCATGCGCTGCACTCATAGTCTGTTAAACGGTCGTACTCCATCTAATTGAAGGTGTTTACATACGTTTTAACAAGCGGTCATGAATTTGGATTTCATATTGCATGTAAACGTAGTGACCAACACTGTGAATGATTGTTCGTCTATGTGTAACTTGTAAATGACTGGCGACCGGTCGAGGGTGTAGTCTGTCTCTTGCCCAAAGTCAGCTGGGTTTGGTTCAATCTCCCCGTGACCCTGAACAGGATAAGTGCTATAAAATGGATGGATGCAGAAAGAGAGAGCCTCTTGTTACCTGGGTGTGATAGGCTCACCTATGGCTCCCATACTTATGGTATTCCTCCAGACAGTTAACTGGTTGTATGTGAAATGTAAATGTTATGACTATGCTGAAAACTGGAATATTTCGGCATTGCATTGCACAACCTCGGTCACATTTGTTGAGCTCGAAAACAGTTTGCAGGAGACTCTGTGACAAACCAAACTCAATCAAATTTCCACTCACCTGACGGGTCATTGCAAATGAGCTTAGAAACGATCCTGTTAAAGTGACTGGAAGTCCACCGCCGGGTCAAAAAAATACTTTCCTCCTCTTGGATATTTTTGCATTTATGCACTTTAGCAGGATGAGCCTCACAGAGAAGGAAATTATCAGCGCCCCGACGAGTGAGTGTGTGTGTGTGAGATTGGATGCTGCTTCCGCTGCTGCTTCGGGGATTATAGCATGTGAGACTGGGAAGGAATGGTTGATTCCGAGCCTGCACTGAATTCTTACAAAAAATACAGTATGTCAAAATGAGTGAAGAGATCTTTTATATGATAATTAACTGGACAAAAATTGTGATGGGATAAAGTTTATGCTTGGGGTGGTTGATACTGCAAATTTAAAATGAATTACAGTAACAGTATTGCCAGTATTAGTATATTTTGTATTCAAATAGGCTATGCATAACAATAACAAAGGCACTATATAAAAATCCATGCTCTGCAGCAGCCGTGGGCACCCCCATATCGTCAGAATGGTACAGTCTTGATCATATAACATTTGCATAGGATTCGACTGAGATTGATCGTCGAATAAGACTCCACCGAATCAAATTGTTGAGCATTCTGCCCTCGATCCAACTCTAGTGGGATCACACTCCTCAGCCTCTTTGGGTAAGTCTGTTCCAGGGTGCTGGAGAGAAGGGTGCGGCCGTTAGTCGAGCCTCAGCTACAGGAGACGCAATGTGGTTTTCGTCCTGATTGTGGTACCAGAGGGTGCGTGGAAGTTTGCCCAACCTGTCCATGTCCATGTGATTTGTGGACTTTGAAAAGGCATCTGACTGCGCCCCTTGTGGTGTCCTGTGGGGTGCTCTGGGAGTCCAGGAGCCTGGTTCCGTCACCTGTTATGTTCTGTTCTGTTATTTCTATGGACCGAATTTCTAGGCGCAGCTTAGGCATTGAGGGAGTCCAGTTTGGGTGCCTTCGGATCTCGTCTCTGCTATTTGCAGATGATGTGGTTCTAATGGTCTCATCGAGCTATGACCTTCAGAGTTTACTGGGGCGGCTCACAGTGTGAAGCTTCTGGGATGAGACACAGCACCTCCTGCCATGGCCTCAGAGTGAGATCTTGCCTCATGTGGAGGAGTTAAAATATCTTGGGATCTTGTTCATAAGTGAGGGAAGGCTGCAGTGTGAGAAATACAGTCACTGGACGAGACAGGTCGGTCTACGTTCCTACCCTCTCCTATGGTCATGACCTTTGGGTTGTGACCGAAAGAGCAAGATGGCAGATTAAAGCGCACTAAATTCATGTCCTTTGTAAGGTGACTGGATTACCTTAAGCGGTGTTTACTCTTGCACGCATTTTGCCTCCGCGTTGTACCGCAATTTGTGGTGGAAATGCGTGTCATTTATTTATTTATTTATGGCACGCCTGAAAGCGTGAAGACCTGTTTGCGCACTATTTGGATTTTGTTTGCACATAGATTACGCACTTGGCATGCAATTCGTGACCAAAAATGGTGCGGATTGGCACAAAATGACCACGCTCAACTTATTTTCACCTTGTCAAGCCGTGTTTACTTCTCGTGACGACAATAGCGCACACGACACACATTGTTCCCGCACCACCACCACCACCACCACTTTCTGCATCCGTGAAGCAGTCGTGGCATTATTTGGTCCCGCCGTGTCCCGTGTGACGCCACGCAACAGCTCCTCTATTTGCAAGGGACCCTCAAGATGTTGAACTCCAGAGAAGAAGCCATCATTGCAGAAAAGTAAGGTCAGTCTATATTATCTCGCAACTGCAGAAAAAAAATGCACAAAGAGCAGGAAGGAGGCAAACTAGAAAAAAGGAGACATCTCTTTGGGCATTATGATTAGTTATTAAGAGAAATTCACAAGGAAGATGCTGCAGAGGCTACAGAAATGACTTGAGAATTCCCCCCCGACTTGCTTCAAGAGGCGGTGGAAAAGTTAACCCATTCACGTGAATGAGACACTCTTTGTTATAATTGGGTATAGGTTGCGATGTCTTCACGTTACTTTCACTACTCGTTCACAGAAATGATGCATGCCACAAGCGCATTGTCCTTGCACGCAGCCCCGCCCAGTTTAGACATACTTCACACCTGTTTAAAACCAGTTTACTCACTGCCGTGCAAAATTGCGTACCACTGCAGGGTCATAATCCATATAAAGGACACTTGGGGGTGACATGTCACTGCTGACTATACCCACTGTGCCATTAATGCCAAATGAAATGCCAAAAAAAAGGGGTACACTTTGGACTGGTCCCAGTCTATCACAGGGTAATAGAAACGCACAGGGAGAACATGCAAACTCCACACACAGATTCAAACCCAGATCTCCTGACTGTGTGGCCAACATGCTCACCACTTGGCCACCGTGCGGCCAGAGGAGGGATGCTCTCCTGCCCATGTGTTCGTCGGTGCCGTCACAGTGTTTTGATGTGTAAATTGTTTGGACAGCATAGCGTGAGACTCGAGATGAAAGCATGTGTCACACCTGACCATGCACAAATCAAACGGGAGAAAGAAATGATGTTTGATTGCGTCACTAATTTCCTTTTGCTTTCACTCGTGCTTCATTATTCCATATCCTGAAGGAAGGAATGCACGTTGGTGTTTATTTCACCGTTGCATTTGTTAGCCACCACCTGGTGCAGCAGTTGTGCCACTTGACAATGTTTGTTCACATACTCGTTCATCCAGTGGCCGAGTGCTCCTACGTTTGTGTACCACATCACAAAGCAGGAGGCCAGGTGATCGAATTTCACAGGTAACAGTTGGCAACTGTACGTGTGTGTGCGTGTGTGTGTGTGTGTGTATGTGTGCGTGCGCTTTGGTGTCACGTTTTGTGAACACAAATTCTGTGGACTCACATTTTATGCTGAAGGGTACGAGCAGTATTCAGGTGCACGTGAACATTTTCCAAAGCATGTTTTTTCTGAAGTTGGTTTTGCAAACCACATGACTAAAGAAGATAGCTAGCATCCAAAGTAGAGTGGGTAAAGTAGATGCGGAGTACATGGACACACACTGACAACCCCCCTTCCAGTGTAAGTTCTTCACACCTTCACGCCGTCTCTATGCACCGATGTCTAACAGCTGCTATGCGCTCGCCGGCTTGATCTGCCAGGCAGGAGCAGAAAGGCGCTGCAAATGAAAGACGTTTGTCCGATTGTCCCAAATGGCTCCTCAGCTTTTATGTTCATTAAATTAAATTAGTAGCAAAATAATGTAAAATGTTCAAATAAAAAAAATATTTCAAATAATTACAATTATGTTTTCAATCATAATAGTAATGCACATTATATCAAATGTAACATTACATTTTAAAGTACAAACCATTTGACAAAAAATATATTTGATTTTTGCTCAAGATTTATAAACTTGCAACAATACATCTTCCAGTCTCATACAACTAAATTGTGGGTGCATTAATTAATTACATTAATTAATTAAAGCATTAATTAATTACACTCAATCAAATGTTTTATTTCAAACTTTACTGTTTTTGTATTCCGTTGCCTTTCAGTAAAATCTGTTTTTATAGCGCTCCAGACGTCACATGACTAGCTTTGCTTATAGCGCCATGTTGGCAGGTCAAGCAGCGCTAAAACGAATTCCACCAGCATCATTTTCAAGCCTTGTGGATTTACTGAATTGGTTAAGCATAACCGACCAGGATACTGTAATGCACCCGGTGTGTTTTTTACATCTAAAGGACAAAGTTCCAGACCTATAGCGTCTGCGCCGGTTAACATGTTATTTGGGGAACGTCGAAAATGTACACCACAATTTTGCCCCGGTTTGCATACATTCTCCGGTTAGCGTACAAGATGGCACACGTCTTGTCGTGTTGTTCATTCACTGCGTTTGTCCAACTATGTTCTTAATAGGAATGTCCGATATTGGCATTTTTGCCGATATCCACTATGCCAATATTGTCCAACAACCGATACTGATACCGATATACTATAAGCTCACATATCTCCTGTTGTGGAATTAACACATATTTGATGTGAATCTAATGGATACAGCATCAGCATTTAGCTTCTCGACGTGGCTGTAAACAACATCACACACGAGCAAACTACCGTGTCTGCCTGACACTTTTTCCGTGTTGTTTTACGGGCTGCTACCCCACAGACATATGATGAATTAACTGTGCACAGGAATACAGTGTTTTCCACAACGTCGGAAAATGATGCTCTCAAAACGATGTTCTGATGGCCAAATCCTGCAGTCTACCGGCCAAATGCTATCAAAGGTGATTGTTAAGTCTTACCTGTGAAACATTTTTCCCTGGGATTTGGTTTGCAGCACATGAATGGGACATCTTCTTCCACGTCCTGCCACCCCGAACACGGTTAAGCAAAGCATCGGCTCAAGTATATGCTGCGTGTTGACTCTTATGGCGACAGCAATGTTGCTTGTGTCGCTTAAAGGGCTATATCGTTTTTTATCATAGGGAAAAAACCTGATACTGTCCGAAGGCTTTACCTGGCTAGATTTGAATCTTCCACTACGGAAAGCGGCAAGCTAACTGTGGTGTACCGGCGACAATAGACATTGACACCTGGACTTACAACCGGCTTGAGAGAAGACATCTGACAAAAAAATGTTAACTTTGTGACCCGTCTTTCAAATTTATACAGTTTCTTATTGGGGAACTGTCCTCATCTCCCGAACCAAACACATTTATACAACCCAAAAATCCCGCTCACCCAAAAATCACAAAATCATTCAATGTACTGGTGTCTGCAAAACCGGTCCTGAATTTACTTGGTATCTGATTGATACAAACATTTACATTGCCCAGGATGAGCCACTGTACAAAAATGTTATTATCGCAAAAGAGTCACAGAAGATGATAAAGCAATTTGCAGAGCAAGAGCTCTTTGGCATGGGGATGGATCGAAGAAGACAAAGGACGTTGGTCTTTGGTGCTGAAACTTGAGTTGCATTGTTTTTGTCATATGCTGTCCATTTCAGTGGACAAAGGGAGAGACAGTGATGAATGTCTCATATACACTCTGCGGACAAAGTTATTACGGCCCATTTCAGTTCATGAATCAATCCAGCGTTTCTACTACTACGAATAATAGTAGTGATGCTCCCCTCCTTGCAGATGTAGAGACCAGTGTTTAAAAGGTTAACACATTCTCATCATCAGCAAGATTCAGTATTCTTCAAATCGGAGGAAACAAATTCCTAACAAATAAGTTGTGCTTGCGTGCGAGTTGCTGTGCATTTGACGGCTTGAACGAGCGCGAGCTGGGATAATGTCATTTGTTGAGGGACATTGCTTGTATCTAACTTGTGAATTAAAATTGCTGTGTAATCACTCTGCATTGTGGAGCGGCTCAATACTTGACACTGCAGGTCGTTGGCATAACAAGCAGCCCTTGGGCCTGTTTCACCACTCATCTGCACACCGGCCTGATTTCCATTGTGCCGTTTCCTGCTTAGACCACACAGTCAGACAGACATGCCTTTATCCCCTCAGAGGACATTAGAATGATTACAATAACCCCCATGTACACTTTCCATACCCATATAAACTTGTTCAAAAGATGAGGTAATCCAACATTGGTTCACCCCAGGTAGCGGGTAGACTTGTGTGGAGAGGTGAACCTTCCATTGCTGCATTCCAGCAAAACATACATGTGCTACATGCCAGTCCAACATTGACATGCTATGAGCGGATGCGATGTAAAGCAGCCTGCGCTTTGGACACCCGTGAGGTATGCACACTGACATCTTGTGAGATTTTCAAAATCACACAATAATCAATCCTCCTTTTCGTCCTTTCCCCAACTTTTTACTTTTGAGGTATTTAGAGGCGTTCTAATTTTGAGATGACAATAATCCCTTGACACATGCTTCTAATTTTCAGCTTCACTTTATTGTGTTTTATCAAAAATATATTAAGTTTTGTGGTTGAATATGCCCAATTATTAGTCAAAAATATAAATATTTAAGCACATTTTACCTATTGTTTTGCCTAAATTATTAATTTTATAGCATAAAAATGGCTAAATGACCTAAAATATAAATATGAAGCATTCAGAAGACACATTCAAAGACGTTGTGATGATATGTAGTATTCTACACTGGTCACTAGCTGTCAGTAATGTTACTGTAATGTTCGGTGAGACACACAAGCACCAGACTTGAGGTTTGAATTCTCTCACAGCAGGCACAATAATCCCAATTAAAAACACAAGCTACGGTTGTGGACGTAACCCACGTCAAGCTGAAACTCAACTGTGAACCCCCAACGCGTCCTGTCTGCCCACCACTCTACTCCCCTAACACTGGAACACATTTATAGCAACACACGTGAGTACGAGTCTTATTTAAGTCTTCACTGGCTTATTTTCTGTTATTACGTGTCTAATACAAGTGTGACTACAGGTTATTTCATGTCTAGAGGGCTCTAATAATAAACCCCATATTTATAAGGTAGTAAACACTTCTATGTTATAACGACGAAAATATTCCATTTATTAAATTCACCTATCATGACACGTGGAACCAATTACCCACAATAAACAAGGGATTGCTAGCAGGTGAGATGTTTCTCGGGTTGGGCATTGTTTGAATTTGAATGACTCCGGTCCGGATTCCTCATTTCCTCATTTTGCTTTTTAGAGGCTGGGTCATAAAAGTCTGCACAGTTTAAATGAGGGCGTTAACCAGAGTGATTTTAGGATGAAATGTCCGAACTTTCCCATGAATTGTTTAATGATATGTTTGTTTTTTTATCAACTTTACCATGAATTTCATATAGGGCTGTTTTCAACCAGTATATAAATATCAAAGCATTCAACTTGAATATAAATGTTATAAAGTTATTTTTAAGGAATTATTATTATTAAGGGAGACAAAAAATCCAAAGCTACATGTCCCTGCATGAAAAAGTGATTGCCCCCTAAACCTAATAACTGGTTGGGCCACCCTTAGCAGCAACAACTGCAATCAAGCGTTTGTGATAACTTGCAATGAGTCTCTTACAGCGCTGTGGAGGAATTTTGGCCCACTCATCTTTGCAGAATTTGTATGAAGCGCCTTTTTAAGATCATGCCACAGCAGCTCAATAGGATTCAGGTCAGGTCAATTTCAGCTTGAGGTCACCAACAGATGGTCGGACATTCTCCTTCAGGAGTTTTTGGTAGACAGCAGAATTCATGGTTCCATTTATCACAGCAAGTCTTCCAGGTCCTGAAGCAGCAAAACAGTCCCAGACCATCACACTACCACCACCATATTTTATTGTTGGTATGATGTTCTTTTTCTGAAATGCGGCGTTACTTTTACGCCAGATGTAATGGGACACACACCTTCCAAAAAGTTCAACTTTGGTCTCGTCAGACCACAGAGTATTTTCCCAAAGGTCTTGGGGATCATCAAGATGTTTTCTGGCAAAATTGAGACGAGCATTAATGTTCTTTTTGTTCAGCAGTGGTTTTGGTCTTGGAACTCTGCCATGCAGGCCGTTTTTGTCCAGTGTCTTTCTTATGGTGGAGTCATGAACTCTGACCTTAACTGAGGCAAGTGAGGCCTGCAGTTCTTTGGATGTTGTTGTGGGGTCTTTTGTGACCTCTTGGATGAGTTGTTGCTGCGCTGTTGGGGTCATTTTGGTTGGCCGGCCACTCCTGGGAAGGTTCACCACTGTTCCATGTTTTTGCTATTTATGGAGAATGCCTCTCACTGTGGTTCGCTTTATAACTTCCTTCCTTTATAACCCCAGACTGATATATCTCAATTAATCTCAGTTAAGTTATGTTTAAACGGGGGGGTGACCACGTTTTCATACAGGGCCATGTAGGTTTGGATTTTTTTTCTCCCTGACTAATAAAAAGTTCCGTTTAAAACGCCATTTTGTGTTCAGTTGTGTTGTCATTGACTAATATTTACATTTCTTTGATCTGAAACATTTTTAAGTGTGACAAAAATGCCAAAAAATAAGAAATCAGGAATGGGGCAAACACCACTGTATCGCAAGCAACACCTTTTTGGGGGTCTGACGAGCATCGGCATGTCGAGCCATTAGGGAAGATAGTATTGTTGATCTAAATGCCCTTACGTGCGCAACAGATTTGCTCTGCTGTACCCCTGTTATACAGAATTTATGTGACTTTATTTCATGTTTTGTTTTATGCTAATGTGGAGCGGCCGGACCGGAGCAGGAGGGGATCGAGAAGAAGAGAAAAGAAAACAGAGGGGGAGGTGCGGGGACAAGAGGGGGACAATACAGAGAGAGACAAGAGCAACAGCAACAATTGCGACGACACTAACAAAACAACAGGAGCAAACAGGACTACATCAGCAAATGCCTGTGACGCACATGATGATGGACCATCCGTGTAATAAAACCAACAACATAATAACACCCAAATAAATCGGTGAGTTATGTGGGGAAGTACATATGTACTGTGATTGTGTATATGTACACGTGTACAGGTATATCTGTGTATGTGTGCATGTCTTCATACTGACCATGAAAACAGTTCTGCTTACCAAGTGGCCCACTAGGCTGCTTGCATTCCACGCCGTGGATCCAAGCCAGCGAGCCAGGCTGCTTATGTATACTGTCTGAGATAAACACTAAAAATATATTCAACTTTTGTCTGGACAATGTTAGTTAGTAGAGAGTAGAGAAACGATCCGGAAAAAAAGATCCGGAGTCGCCCTGGTAACAACAGAGATGCATTGTTCCTTATTATTAGCCAGTGTATAAACCAAATGCTTTTCCAGCCGGGCCACCTCCAGAAAAATGGAAGAATGCGGGGTGGCACTTTAGATTTGGCGCATTAAAAACACTAAAACCAATCCAAAGTTGGTGAAAACATCCACATTTTTAATTTACATAATGAGGTCCAGCCTCCAATAGGCTGGGGTTCATAATGTCGAATGTGACAAAGATAAAGATTTTTCCTTAAAAATACCCAACTATATACTGGCTTTCTGTGAAGGTATTCCATTTACATACACAACTGTCTTTTAAGACATATATGCACACAGACACCAATACTCCCTGTGGGGCAGGCATGGCTTTTATCCTCTGGAGTAGAGTAGATAAGAGAGATGTGATCAATAGTACTTTGTTGGCAACCATTACCTGTGTCCTTAGGATATATACTCTTTGAAGGTAGTAAAAGTCCTAATGGATTCAGCCTCTCTGTTTCACACTATCTTTATCACCATCAACAAACCCCAGTGTTCCATTCCCAACTGAAATTTCTTTACTATCCAAGGGCAACTAAGGTATTCTCAGCAAAGTAAACAATCATATTTTCCACATAGACTGCTGGATAACTGACGTTAATTGTAATTTACCACGAGTGCTATGTAACAAAATGTCTTTAGGATTGTTGAAAGACTTTACCAGATGAGTATAGGTGAGTGAATTTTCCATTTAATCCAAAAATACCAAGTAAAGACTGGTACCAATCATTTTTACTTTTGTGCCTGGAAAGCAAAAGCCAAGTCTGCGTGAAAATGAGAGTTAGCTGGTGTGAGTGAGAACAATGCATCCATTGTGTCTCCCAGTAATTTTCCATGAGTCATATCTAAGTGTTGCGCAACTTCAATTGTGCTAGGTGAGTGTGTGTGCCCATGTGTGTGTGAAAGCCCCGATAAGAAGTTATTAAGACGAACAAAGCACTGAGCTGTAAAAGAACAGTTCTAAACCAAACCAACCATAAACCAACTCATGTTTTCTTATGAGAGTTAATTGTTGAATTTGCCGCATGCAAACATTTCCACTTCTCGAAGTCAATTATGATTTTTTTTGCTTGATGTTTTTTTTTAAAGAAATCTATTGTATTGACCCGAAAGACTTCGTTTTCAAGACATTTGAGAAATATTTTTTGAGAAATAAATCAAAGACAGCAAAATCAGGCAAAATGAATCTCTATTTAAACAGTAAAGAATCTAGTAGTTTGCAATAAAGTCTCTTCCAGTGTAAGTCCAATCCAGTCCAGTTCCAGTAAGAATTTTTTTTCCCATTGCTATTTCCAAAGCTTTCTTCTGCAGAACACTTCCGGTAACGGGCATACCCTGGTTACAGTTTTTCCGTCACATAAAGTATTCCCTGTCCTGTCATTCTCATGGAAGCAATCAGTTTGTGGACGACGATTAGCCTTTTCTGACTGTGTGCATTTTTCAGCATGTCTTTTTGGACGCACCATCTGGGTACATTACGCTCAGTGGCTCCTCTGCAGTTTGATGATCTGCTTCATTTATCACCATCATCTTAAAGTTAGCATCATAAATGGTTCTTTGCTGTTTGCTCCATTGTCGCTTTGAATAACCTTTTTCGAGTGAGTTTCTTTGTTGCGGTTGCATCTCTCTCGGTCACTGGTGTGCGTGTATCCAGGAAGAAACGCGATCGCCCGGTGAGAAGTCGTTTGGCACCACCTAAACTCCCAAACTGTTCAGACTGTACAATCATAATCATCCAAAAACTGAATATAATACTCCTGTTTTAAGATGAACCCTGAAGATATCGTTCACAAGGTAGCCAACATTACTTATTGCTTGACTGCACATCCTGAGCAATTTCCTTTACATCGATCTTGCACTCCATCCTTCCCTCACTTGTGAAAAAGACCTCACGGTACTTGGACTCCTCCACTTGGGGCAGGATCTCGTCCCTGAACCGGAGATGGCACTGGTTAGGATGTTTAGGACCACCCCAGGAACCACCAAAGCTCAAGCCTGCCACCAACTGCAAACTGCCGGAACATCCGTGTCACTGTCAGCAGTGAAGCCAGTTTTACATTGTCATAGACATTGTCATGGACCGAGAAAAAAGCCCCTTCTCCGAAGTCAACCCCTTCAAGCCGGACTATTTGGTTCTGATGACCAGGATTGGAGGAGTCAAGGTGGGGTTTTCAAACCTAAGACCACTGTTGCCACCATCAAGCATGGTCGTGGTACATGGTTCTGTTCCTCGTCAGCTCCAAAGTACACCTTTTTTTTCAACCAACAATTATAAGCCTGTGTTGCCAGTAGTGGTTCAAAAGAGCAGATTGAACAAATGTCTGTATTTGTCACAATTCAAAGTTAAACTCTGTAAAAATCTAATTTGACTCGAGTAAGAGGATTGGTGTGCAGGGCTTGCACTCAGCGCTGTCTGGTGTTCATGTAAACGTCCACGGCGTGTGCTTAATACAACAACAGGCTCAGAGAAGCGACCAACAATTTGGAGGCATTGTTTGGTTATGGTAGCTAACGTTAGCAGCTAAACGTTGTCACATTGCTTTTGTTAGCTGACAACAAACATGGGTAATGTGTGTGTGTTGCGTGGGGGTGATTTGCAGTGTCGGAGCAGGAAGTAATAACTGTTATAAGTAGAGCTGTTGATTAAAATGTTTTAATCAGATGAATCACAGTTTTTAAATTAATTAATCATGATTAATCACCTTGTCACACCATGTTACCTCATACCACCTTACCATATTACCTTATCCTTTTCATATGTTTTTTTTAACTAGTAAAGAGTACATTTGGAATACAGGAAGGGAACAAATGTAGGATTAAATAAGCTTTGCTTCCTCCTACTCCTTTTCGGACATGTAGAACTGTGAATTGTATTATGTGATGTATTCCATTTTAAGTTGTACTGTATGCATGATCAAAATAAATTAAACAATTACCATTACCATGTGCAAAATATGCCCATTTTTACTGTATTTTATTGAAAGAAAGATAAATGACAGGGCAGGATTCTATATACCTATATTTCTATGTAATAGAAGCGCCAAATTAACTTAAAATTTAAATCAAGTTAAGAGATGGCACATATATATGAAAATCTATTTACCTAACACTGGTTTCTTTAATAGCAGAACATATGAATCACACCTTTAACTGTGTTTGTTATGAGCAATGAGGTGTTGGGTTCAAAGACACCACCTCATGTAAGTTGCATTTTTGAGTGATTTTCTGGGATTTCCGAGCACACTTAAATGCAGCAAATTGTGCTTCCTCATTAAGTGTTACAAAGTGAATGATAAGAATATCCACATATTGATTTTCATTGCATTTCTGTTTATTTAGACCACCCATACAAGCACAATAAAGACGGTGTTGTGATGGTCGGAGTGGCAGTAAACGCATCTCGCGGTCTCTCGTGGCAATGAGGGAGTGTCGTTCCAATAAATGGACTAGAGACGTGTTTGTTTGGAGTGTTGCACTGTTGGTGATGTGTTCAGGTAACAATACAGTTATAAGAGAGCGTCAGACACTGTGTGACTGTGGGGAGCTCTACTGTGCCGCCGTCTGTCGTCACAACAGAGAGCCGTGGCTTGCCAAAATGCGTGTGCGTTAATTACCTTAAAAAATCTAATGTACTTAATGAAATATATTAGTTACCGCCATTAACGCGCTATTTTTGACAGCCCTCGTTAGAAGTGTTTCTTCTTTTTAATTAGAGGCATGTTCCAGCACCTCGGACAGCAGCACTTTCGCCTTCACAAACCACCGGGAACTTTGAGTTCGTGCATTTTTGAATAGCAAATGCTGAGCTGTGTAGTTTACTGTGAATCAGAATGTTGTATCAATTTCCATGAGCCCTCTTGTAATTCATTAAGCACACTAAAATCACCAATGTGGGTCAAGATAATCTGAAGAAAAAAAAGAAAAAACAGCCTGGTTTTAGCTAATTCTTCAAGATTATTATTATTTCAGAAAATAATTGCCTTTGCCTTTTTGAGGACTTTAACGTACTGCAAATCCTACCAATTCTTGCTAGCATGAGTATCCTGACTGCTGAGATATTTGTTTCCTCTCTTGTTCATATTGTCCAGTACATCTGTTAGGACAAATATAAGAATGACAAAAAATAGCTCATAAGAGTTGAATTTAAGAGCTGCTATCGAGCCATTTCCAAGGTTTTCATGATAATAACCAAAATCACTTAAGTTCTTACATCAATAGCTACTCTATGTATATGGTTTTGTACTGCCAAAAATTGAACTCTTTTGAACTATTTTTGTTGTCATCATTATATCTGTCCAAGCAAATGTACCTTTAGTTGTACAAGGCATTAAAAACCGAGGCACGTACCGATCAAAATTTTGATATCAGTTGAAAAATTGCAAGAATTTACATTTTGCACTGTTGGATCTTAAGGAGGTTCTTAGTAGAGCCTCAAAATGCAAGGGAGTGAGAAGAAAAAAAAACAGTAAGCAATTCTTGCAAACAACTATTAAAGTGAAGTAGGCTGTTCATCAGCTGATCAAAAGTTTAAGACCACAGCCTTTAATAGCCAAAATCTTGGCAAAAAAGTGGATTCAGTGTCATGTTCTGTCAAGTATACACACAGTCAAGATCTCCTGATGGCAAAGGCAAAAAAGCTTTCTCTCTTTGAACGCGGTCGGCCTCTCCCAGTGCGCCATTGCTGCTGAGGTTGGACTTAGTAAGACGGTCATTTCAAACTTCTTCAAACATCCTGAGGCTCATGGAACAAAAAAGTCAAGTGGTAGACCCAAAAAAATGTCACCGGTCCTGAGCCGGAGGATCCAAACAGCTGTCTGTCAAGACACGGGAGGATCCTCAGCCCAAATGAAGGTCGTTACTGGTGCAGAGTGCAGTCCAATACCCATCAGACGGCATCTGCGAGAGAAGGGTTTTAAGAACAAAAACTGACCTCAAAAGGCCTCGCCTTCTTCAACGCCAGAAAATTACCAGTTTGGAATCTGAATGAGAGCACCAAATAGTGGACACAGTGGAGCGGGTGCCATCATGATCTGGGAGCTTCAGGTTGTGCAGGGATGTCAAACGGCAGCTGGCTATGTGGAGATGTTGCAGGGGGCATCCATTTTGACTGAAGGCCCTCGTCTGTGTGGTAATGACTGGCTTTTCCAACAGGACATCGCTGCAGTTCACAATGGCCGCCTGACATGGGACATCTTCCAGAGGAATAAGCGCACTCTTTTGGACCATCCTGCGTATTCCTCTGATCTAAATCAGGGGGATGGATGGCAAGGGAAGTTTACAAAAATGGTCATCAGTTCCAAACAGTGGATGCCCTCCGTAAAGCCATCTTCATCACCTGGAGCAAGGTTCCCACTACCCTTCTGGAAACACTCGCATCAACCAAGCCCAAACCCATTTTTGAGGTGATTAGCAAGAATGGTGCAGCTACTCATTACGGAGTCCTTCTTTGAACATTTCATTTCTATTGTAGGGGAAGTTTCAGATTTTTTTTCAGCTATGGTTAGGGTGAGGAGCTCGGGACGGTCTCAGAGTAGAGCTGCTGCTCCTTCACATCAAGCCAGTTGAGGTGGCTCCTCATCTGCAACTAGTCCGCATGTCTCCCAGATGCCTCCCTGGTGAGGTGTTCCGGGCATGCCCAGCCAAGACAAAGCCCCAGGGCAGACCCAGGACACGCCGGAGGGATTATGTCTCACAGCTGGCCTGAGAACACCTTGGTGTCCGCCCGGTGGAACTGGAAGAGGTGACTGGGGATGAGGAAGTCTGGGCTTCCCTACTGAGACTGCTGCCCCTGCGACCTGGACCCGGATAAGCGGAAGAAAATGGATGGATGGATGGATGGATGGATGGATGGATGGATGGATGGATGGATGGATGGATGGATTGAGCTATGGTCTTAAACTTTTGATCACCTGATGAACAGACTATTTTACTTTAATTCTTTGCATTTTTTTGTCTCACTCCCATTTCTTCTTTTTTCATTTTGAAGCTTGACTATGAACCTCCTTAAGACCCAACAGTGCAAAATGTACATTTTTACAATTTTTCAACCAGTCTTAATATTTCGATAAGGAGTGTGTGTCTTTTCACAAGGTTGGCGAACAATGGCAAAAGTCTGAGAGTAATCCATAGTCCCATAAAATTGTCTTTTTGACACGACTCTCTCCCCCTAACCCGTACCCACGCTAGCTTGACGTTGTCTTACGATTTCAGATCAACATTTGCTATAAAAGTGACTGTTGTAATGATTAGATGAGATTCACCTCCAGATCCCTCCCCATCTGTCTTCAATATGCCTCACACGCGTATTTAACCCTTTTTAAACGTAGAAAACACTCACCTCTCGGGAACGATCATGTAAGATGATGCAGCTAGGGTGCATTGAAGGATGGCCGAACAAGTGCCAAATCTTGACACTTGCCAAAGAAAACAGGAACAAACATACATTTCAGTGAATTCTAAAGACATAAACAAGTCAAAATTGTGGGCTTTTTTTTTTGAGCAGTGATACATGCGTGCTGTACATTTTACCTGTATTGTCACATTTATAAATGATTACAAACATACAGCGAATGACAAAAAAGATCTCTCTCTCTCTCTATATATATATAGACATATTTTTTAAAATACAATTTAATATAGTTTCATAGATTTTTTTTTTTATTTTTACCAAAAATGCAAATTCAAATATGCGGGGTCCTGAATGCTCAATCATGACTGTGCAGGGATCCACTATATACAGTATAGGCCTACGATGTACATTAATGATGCAACATTAACTATTGTTAAAATCAGCATTATTACTGTTTAAATGAACCATTTTTGGCACCGCACTCATATATTTCTGTATATCTGCCTGTATATTTTAAAATACATATTCCTGTGTTGTTTGGAACCAGCCCAGACGTTGAACTGTCCCCAGGGATCCTGCAGTGCATCGAATCCCACGTCCACACGTGTACTGCTTGTGTGTCGGCCTTTCGCTGCGCGTCGGAGCTGTGCGCCTTTAACATGACGCGCGCCGCCGTGGAGGGAAAGGGCGGGCCCGTGCTGTGCGTGTGGGCGCGGGTTGCGTGTGCGTGCTCGTCTCTGCCCACAGGCGCTCCGAGTGGCACCGAGGCGACCAGCGGCTTGTGTGTGGACGCCGTGCACCGTGGTCGACGTTCAAGTCCGCCGGTGGTCACCCATCACCACCCAACAACTTGCACCAGCACCAGCGAGCTGCTTTTGACCACATCCTGGATTTAAAATATATATATATGTATATTAAATATATATATATGTATATTTAGCAAAATTACAGCTCTCTGGGGACTTGAAATTGGATTTACCATTTTTATACTGTTGTTGGTCTTAATGGCGGAGGTCAGTATCTTCATTCTTTTTTTTTATTGTTTAAGCTGTTTATTTGCATTTAAAGCTCCCCAATGGAAGGGGAAAATGGTTTATTCTCAGGGAGGGGGGTAAATGTTTTCCTCCCAGTGGACACTTTTCAATGCCAGTTGAAATGTAAACATTAAAATAGGAAAATGTGTTGGATCATAATGGAGGAGACGCGGGGTGCAATTAACGGGTCTTCTCCTCTGTTTTCTCTATGAATATTTTTTTTTCTTTTTTTGGTCTTCCAAGCACTTCACATGCGGCATCTCGTCTTTGCGCCTGTACGACCGTTGCCAGAAATAATACTTTAGTAATTCAATTTACCTTTATTTATTTATTTATTTGGAAGGATTAATTATACATGGTTTGAACGCCGGTGTCAAATGTCCGCGCATTGTTCTCGTTGGCATGGATGTCCCTTTGCGCATATCACGCACACGCACACACACACAAACACACCGTGTAAATGCAATACATCTGCCTATTTAGCACGTCATGCACTTGCATATTTTTTTACGTCTTATTGGCGTGGATGGACACCAGCAGACTGCGCATTTGGCGCTCCACGAAGCCAAAAGCACCAAGTCACATCCCTTCCATTTCTGCGGCTGCACAGTCCTTGCACACGCATACACACACTTGCGTGCGCACACTTCCAGTATTTGAATTCCAGATGTGACAAAAGAAGCCAGCGTATATACGTTAAACAGTAACGTTGGCATGCAAACTGGATTTATATGCGACGGCATGCTCAGCAAACGTGAGTGACTTTATCACATTTCACTCCTCGAACGTCTCCTGACACTGCAGGGGGGATTAGCGGAAATGTGGCCAAATAAACTGCGTTCCGTGCCGCATTTGCGCCAAAAATTAGCCGTTTCTCATATATTTTCCTCCATCTGTCTCTTATATAACACGATAAACCGATTTTTTTTGGACGCGAATACGTGTTTTTCTGTTTTTTCGGAGGGCACTGAAATGGGATTTTTTGCTGTCATTTTCAACAGCAACGAGGCCTTCTGTGGTGCGCCATCGAAAAGAACTGAAGTGCGCCTGCAGTGAAATAAACAAGGAGGCCCGATGGAGTCTTCTCCATCTAACGCCCTCCCTTGTAGAGAAAAAAAAATGTTGAAGGGCTAAAGTGGCGCAAAAACGGCCATGTGATTTTTTTACGCACTACGGTAGCTCACATTTCAATGTGTCGGATTTGAAGAGTTAATAGGATTAGATGATTGTCGTGCATTTTTTCATGCGAAGGGAATTCCTAATCAGGCTTTTTTCCAGTAGGAGCAGGGATGGGAGTGGCCCTCAGGATTTGCCCCCCACCCCCCTCAAAAAAGGGTGTTTCATCTTCCACTTTTCCTATTTACGTGTGGTGTGTGATCACGGTTTAGTCTGGGGGGGGAAACAAAGTATTTGCCGCATTGCCGAGTGTGTGCTAATATATTTGCGGGTGTGTGACCAATATTGACAGTTTGTCAGGCGTGAAATTGATGCGGATGCGTAATGATGTACATGCGTTATATGAGTTTTGTGCGCGGGGATTGGGTTGGGGGGGGGGCGGTATTTTATTTTTAACATTTTCACTCCCCCTACTCCATTTTGAAGGGGTTGGAACGGGCAGTTTGGGTAATTTGGCTGTCCTGTTTTTTTTCTCCTCCTCCGGTTGGCAGGCGATTAACTGCTCTGACAAATCAAGCGCGAAAAGCCAAGGGCTCTCAAGGTAACTCGAATCCCTTTTGGGCGGGTAAAGTCAAATATTACGTGGGATTTCTGCAGAACGTTCGCTGTTAATTTCGTCAAGCTTGTGTTTATGCACATTTTCAGTTCGATTTTTCGGAAAGACACCTGTGCGTATAATTACGCACACGTTGAAATCGGGTAATAAATACGAAAAAAGGCAATTATAAAGGAAAATGGTGATCATTGGCCTTTATGTTGTGTACTGTTGTAGTAGTGACATGTGTGTATGTGTACGTCCATAATGTTGTGCGACAGTGTGTGTGTGAGGTGCTCTCTAACTGGGTGATGTAATGCCGTGAAGGGTGCTGCAGCAGAACCACACAACCCAAAGAAGGCGTGTCCCGCCTGCGGGAGTAGCGGGAAAACACACACACACACACACACACGCACGCACACACAAACAACGTTTTGCCCACGCGTGCAGTGCACTCGCCAAAAATCCACAAATTGCCTTTGCGCATTTGCTCTCGTGCATGTTCTAATCAGACTAAAAAAAAAAACCCAACAAAAAAGACTAAAACAGATTAAGCGACAATCACATAACAATATTCCCCCCGTTTTTGGTAAAATAATTTATTTCATGTGTTGTGTTAATTAAATAAAAATAACATTATATCATAATGCTCTTTCTAGGGTGTTCAAAGTGCGGGACAGGGGCCATTTTCGTCCCACAGCTCGTTTTTGATCGACCCGACTGTAAAAATATAATGAATTCATTACAAATGAGATCTTTTATTAGACACTAATTTGTTTTGTCGGCCACAACACAGAGCTACGCTGCGGAGGCATCTATGCCATCCTTGGTGGGAAAGCTTTGGACGCCTTATTTTAGAAACTGATCCAAACGTGATATAGATTTCACAGGGAAACATCAAATAAGATAAGAATGAAGTCCAATATGTATTAAAAGCGGTACTTTAACAGACACTACATCTTTTCTACACATTTTACATTCTATCTTCGATAATAAAATGGCATCACGGGGTGATGGAGTGTTTAGTGAGTGTAGGGTGCAAAAAGGCGTAATGCAAAAGGGAAAACAAAGAAATGCAAGCAATTATATTTGACACTCTGCCGTTACTGCTTGGAACATACGTGTATACCCGCTCTGGGAATCATTGTCCCTGGGAGGTAACTTTATAGCAAGGGTGTCCAAAGTGCGACCCATTTTTGGCCCACAGCTCGTTTTTTGTTTTTTATGGGCCCTCGGCAGACTGTAAAAATAACATGAATTCATGTATTCTTATATATTATTAGATATGACACTACTCTGCTTAGATAGCTGAGCGACATTGGATTGGTTTTAGCGTCTTTATTGTACAAAATGCACCCAAGTTACCCTCCGTCATTTTTATGCATGCGGCCCTCACTGGAAAAAGTTTGGTCACCCTTGATTTAAAGGTTTATTGTTGGGTTTGAACGTTTTTATTTTTGAAATATCCTGATTATTTCACTGAACAGAAAGCATTCTTCAAATTTTGTTTGCAGTTATGTCATGTCACGATTGGAGCTGCAACAATTAATCGATGATTAATCAGTTATCTCATTAATTGACAACTATTTTGGTATTCCATTAATCATTTCAAAAAGCAAATATGCTCTGATTTCAGCCTCACGAATGTAAATAGTTTTTAATATTCCTGGGTCATCCGTGAAAGCAGACGTATGTTGTTTGTGTTTCAGGCAAAAGAGTGATGGACATTTTTGCCTCTTTTCTGTTAGGTTATGGACCAAACCGCTCACCGCTTGTGTTTGGTTCGTATTGATTTGGTTCGTCTAGGGCCCAACCGATTACTCAATTAATTGAAACAACAAGCTTCAGATTAATTGACTGAGAAAATAATTGTAAGTCATAATAATTGTTGTCGTTTTTGTATAAAATGCTTCATCCAGGGTAAGCACAGGTAAAAGTGAGTACACCTTAATGAAGCTATGGACTTAAGGACTACAGTGTATCCCCCTCACATTTGTGATTTAGCATTCATGATCTACCATTTTGCAGATTTTTGCTTCCAAAATAATTTATATTATTTTTTTTTTCCTCCGAAATCAGGCCGTTTTTTTCCTCCGCAGAAGTGGGGAATAATTTTTAAACACGTGATAGAGGAAAGATGTAGAGCGTACTGTACAGTCCACAAGTTTTACGTTCGTGTCTTTGTGATAGTTTTTTTTCGTCAAGCAATGAGATTTCGCACTTTGTGCAGCAATCCTTAAACGCACCATACTAGCCATGAAACATACACAGTATTGGCCTATAACTTGTGGTGAGTACCTATACATTTTATGCTTTAAAAACGGCATATTGGAGGGAAAAAGGAAGCTAAGCTACTAATTACAAGTTACTCTTATTGCAAATGTTGATCCAAAATCGAAGGAGAACATCAACGTCAAGCTAGAAGGAGGCAATTGAGCCGTGTATCAGAAGTAGACATATTTATGGGCGTCTCGATTACCCGCGTCTGGATTTTCACCATTCGCTGGCGGTCCCGTTGTGTAAGTCTCGCGAAAAGCTGGGATCTGCTGTACTGTTTACACGTCGTGCACAGGTAGATGCAGCCGTGTGACTTATAACACAAACTGGCGACCAAAAAAACCCCAAAAACAACACATTCATGTTGTTTCCTGGGCTGCATGGAAATGAACACTGATTTCTTTATTTTTTCATGTATTTTCTTTACGATAACTCCGCTATTACACTTTTTTAAAATCCTTTTCTTTTACTGTAAAAACACAGGAAGTGAACAACCGATCACTAAATTGCTGAGTCATGGAGAAGGGGTGGTAATAAGCTCTGCTTCTTCCGACTGCTTTTCGGACATTTTAATTGTGCGAGTGTAACGGCGATGTACTTGTTGTGGTTCACTGTAACTGGAAACAAAGGGTTGCGTTCAAAGACAATTTCATTTGAATTCACGCGTTTTGAGTGTGTTTTCTGGGATTTCCGAGCACGCGTAAATGCTGATTTAGACCACACGTACGCACATAATAAAAATGTTGCTGTGATGTTCAGAGTATGGCGTGTCCGTGAATGCACCTGGAGGATGAAGAAGCGAACGTGCAAACGTGTTTGTGCGTTGGAGATGCATGCGTGGTGCTGGAATTGCACTGCTGTTGATGTGTTCAGGTCAGAATAAAGTTACGAAAGAGCGTTAGACGCGTGAGGACGCCAGCAGTGCCTCCGCCTGCTGTCATGTGTCATGTGCACATTCGTTAACCCCGCTAAAAATGTTAACGTAATAGATTAAATAAATGTGTTGCCGGTTTTTAACGTTAACGCTGTTAATGCATTATTTTTGACAGCCCTAGTTTTTTGTGGTTTATGGTTTATTTTTTTTGAAAACACCACTGGTGTGCATAGCGATGCTTTTGAACTGCGGGTTGGGGGGGATGTGTGCCCGTGCGGACATGGCCTTAGAATCATGCGTTCCGTTCTTGTTCCCGTGAGATTGAGATCGACCTAAAATGGCTGGCTGGCTACAAGCTTGTGTGTGTGCGCGTGTGTGTGTGTGTGTGTGTGTGTGTGCGTGTGTGTGTGTGTGTGCCAAGAAAGTAAGCTTTGTGCTGGAGCAAGGTGATAAAGAGAAGAGAGGAAGGAATGGCTGATTTCTGGGTGCTTTAGGTGCTGCACGAGTGGATGAGGTGGAAGATCCCTCCATCCCCCCCCCTCGCTGTCTGTTTCCACTCGTCTTCTCCTTTCCTCGTCACGCGCAGCAAATATGCATCAAACACACTATTTCTAAATACTCACGTGGCTAAATCAGAGCGGGATTGCAGTCAATCCTTTCAAGCTGTGGAGGACATTTTGTCACCGGATGTGAGCTGCGTTACTGTGGCTTTTTGTCCATCGAGTCACCTGCTGTAAAATTACTGGCAAGTGGCACCCATTTAAACACAAGGGGCCCGCTGGTGGGCTGCTTTTATTTGTATTTACACACGCACGCACACACACACACGCACACACACACCACTTCCCCCAGTGCTCATGTGGTCGTTAATAGGATCCAGAGTGCTGCTGCCTTTTGTCAGCCTGTGTGTACGTGGACTCATCCCTGCGGTGTTGGTCAAAAGAGCCTTTCACTGAGAACAATGATCCATGTAGTTTAGCCTTTTAACCCCTGACGCTCCCTGCACCGCAACAAAAGGCACACACACACGAGCACACGCGCAAGATTGGCGAAAAAAGAGAAATACGGCGTGCCGTTCTGCAAGTGTGTGTTTTTGCTCTTGCATAAAGCACAGTGTGATTGAGTATTTTACCTGCACAGGCCTTAAAGTGCGTTCTCTAGCGACATCTCCATCCATGAAGAGTCCAACAATGTTCTTTGAGTGCACTGCTAAACTGGTGGTCCACTTACTTGGTGTGAACGCAGCCTAAGATAAGTGGATGTGAGTGTTAAGTGACAGCCCCACACCTCCCCCCCAGACTTCTACTTAATTCATTCATTCATATTAACATGAGATTTAGATTTGACGCTGCAGGCTTCAGTTGTGTGATGGAAAAAATACACAAAGAGAAAGAACGAGGGGCCAGTGTCAAAATAATGCTAATACGGCAAAGTGAAGCAGAACGAAATCGGTGGACGAAAACCTTTCTTAAAGCTTTTAAGCTAAATTGATTGTGGCCAGTTTTTGTGTGTTAAACTCAGGGGTGCTGCCATGAAAAAAAAAATCAGGTTGGGCCCCTCCTAAGATTCAGAGATGGGTTGGGTGGTTTTAGGAAAAGCTTTAGGAAAATACCAGTTGCCCACTAAAAAAAACAGCTTTTTGTGAAAAGATGCATTTCAAGCATAACTTTCACTTTGACACACATTTTTGCTTTTGTTACAGCTGAAATATCTAAACAACGATACCACAACATAAACAACACAAAATGGGTTGTTTTACATCACAATAACAATTGATTTGCCAATATAACACCATGAACTATTTACAATTTTCACATTTGGAACTAAGATGTGTGTGCACACACGTGTTAAAATGTCCCTACAATGGGTAACCTTCTGCACGTGACACTCCTCCACGCTCTCTCACTTCCTCCTTGCTGTCGAACACGTTAATACACGGAAAAGATCCATGCCGAGCTCTTAGCAAATGCACTCCTGCCACCCTGTGGCCGTTTTTATGGCTTAAAACTGCATGAAACGTGACCTGTTACATTGAGCACTTGCGTCATCACCTCTTTTTGCCTCTCACGCAAAAAAACGTAAAAGACGTATAAATAATACATCTTTGATGTATTTATACGTCTTTGGGAGCGGGCGTTCGGGTTTAACAAAACATATAAATATGTCTTTGGGTTGAATGAGTTTATCATAATATGCAGATTTAAACAACTTTTATGTATTTTTTTCCTAAATTAAGCATTTTCAAGCATAAAAACTGCTAAATTAACTAAAATAGAAATACTGGGCATTCAGAAGATACATTCAAATATGTTGCGATGATATGTAGTATTCTACACTGGCCACTAGGTGTCAGTAATGTTACTGTAATGTGCGGTGAGACACACAAGTACCACCCTTGATCGGCACAGGCTTTTATTGCAGGTCTCACAACAGGCACAATGATGGTTAGCATGTTAGCAATGCTAACATTAGCATGCTAACACCTAGCATGACAGCACAATGTACCGGGAAGGCTAAATGTCTCAAATGAGTTGAGAATTTTGACTTTGGAACGGTCTGAATCGGTTGAGAAACGTGGAAGTAGTCAAAACTCTTTAGATCAAAGGCATTTTGTATTGCCAAACATGGGAATGTCAAGAAAAGTGCTCATTGGTATGTGGAAAATGGCATGAATGTCCTTAATTAGTTGAATGCTTTGATGTTGGAACGGTTTGAATCGGTTGAGAAAAGTGGAAGTAGCTAGAACTCTTTAGATCAAAGGCATTTTGCGTTCTGGAAGAATACATGTGGGAATTTTTGTGCCGTGGCTAATAGCATGAATGTCCTGACTTTGTTGAATGAGTTGATGTTGGAATGAGGTGAAGTGGTTGAGAAATGTGGAAGTAGTAGCAGGTCATAATAATTAGTTGTAGGGGAAAGGCTGAATTTTGGGAACATGTTCAATTTGGAATTTTGGATCACCCCCAAAATTTAATCACTTCTTCCATAACCCATTTCCGACAATTCCTGAAAATTTCATCAAAATCCATTCAGAACTTTTCAAGTTATTTTGAACACAAACCTACGAACACACAGACAGATAAACGTTGGTATAAACATAACGTCCACGCTGCGCTTGGCGGAGGTAACAATTACAACAGTGGCCTGAGCTGTGTGTCACAAATTAACATTTTTTATGGCGTATCAATTACTTATAATTACGTGCGTTTTTTTCGCCATTCCCGATTGGTCCCGGAACATAAACACCACAAAAAGGTGGGATATTCTATACATTTAAGAAATAACATTGGTGCGTTAGTAATACTGCACAAGTTATAAATGATAATCAATGATGTTATGCATGAATTATACATACTGTACAGTGTTATCTTCACGAATAGCCATTAGGCCTCTCTTGGCTATGTTTATTGTGTAATACAAACGCAATGTCATCAATCAAGCGGTGGGATAGCATCTTCTTGCTCGCATCAACACAATAGCGTATAATATCGCTCGAGCAAGAGCGGCATGTCGTCATGCTGGTGTGAGTCCTTCCTTCCTCATCCCTCTGAAATGCTGCACAGAAACACACCACAATACAAGAGTGCAGCGTTTGGTTATGCCACTTATTCGTGACCGACAACACTGTTGTTTTGTGGCTTGCACATTTATTTACCTCGACGTCTGGGCCTCTCAGCTGAAGAGGAGGTTTGATTGTTGTTCCAGACATGAATAGTAAGCTTTTAGAACAGCAAAAGGCATATTTTTGCTCACGTCGACGACATGAACACCATCATTGCATGTTAAGATAAATGGCGAATCGCTGTCTTATTAGACAATACAGCCATCTCTTGCAACATCGCGGTTCGAATATCTCTCCCTCACTTGTTTTGGTTTTGCAAAAATTAATTCATTAATAAATGATCGCTGTTTCGTGGTTGACTATGGCCTATTATTAGTTATATATCCTATTCTGGCCTCTAGGCATCAGTAATGATGAGACATGACTTTACATCACATGACCGTCACACTGCATGTCCAACATGATAGAGTGAAAAGATGTTTTCCTCGTATTCCGTGTGGAAGTGGTTAGCTTTTGACTTCTTATTTTGTCTTTCTTCCCCACTTTTTGTTTGAAACCATTTCTTAAGTTTAGCATAAATACACTGGAGGCTAACTAGTTAACTATCTAGCATGCTATGCTCAAAGCCGTGGCTGTCTCTCGTGTCCCCACAGTGACCCCGTAGCCTGCACATTAGCAATGTGGTGTAAACAAAGAATAATAGGAGTGTAAAGGTGACTATAGGGATGCTATTTCATGGCTACAAGGCTCTAATAATATCCAGAAAGTCATGTACAGGTTATCTACGCTCTAACTACAAAAATATTCAATTTATTACCATTGAATCTTATTTCACTTAAGGATCTAGGTCTGGAGCCAATTGACCGCGATAAACGAGGGACGACTGTATACCACAATTAAAGCAAACAGCTAACTCTGGTGAGAGTTAGCTAACAAGCCAAATAGTCGTACTGAGCTAGGGTAACAATAGGACAGGCCTGTCACGATAACACATTTTGCTGGTCAATAATTTAAATTATCATTGCTAATCGATATTATCGGCATTTTTTAGCCCATTTTTTCATTAATTATATGGCATAATATAAGCAAGTGTGTCTGGCTCGCCTCTTCCCTCAGCTCACTGCGATCGGTTTTATCTTTGTTTTATTGTTTGTTGTGAGGACCACGGACTCTCTGCTGGTGTATGATTGTCAGGAATTACTTAAATTCCAGGACATTGTGGCCAACTGTGCGAAATAGGAGGAGCCAAACAAACCGCACCCCTCTTACCTGGATGATGTGCCAGACTGTGCTGCGTTGGAGGCGGGAAAACATGGGCGCAGGGGAACACAGGCTGGCAGACTTGTGAAGCTCAAAGCCTGGCTGGCACTTTCTCCTGAGGTGGTACGGTTCCCACATAATGTTCTACGGATTGTTTTCGCTGCTTCGTTTCTCGCTGCAAGTTGGTCGTGTTCCCCTTTTTCCTCGGAACTACTTTCGAACAAATGCGACATTTCGGTTCATCTGTGTTCATGTGCTCACCTTGTCTGAAATGTCTGAAATTCATCATCAGAATTTCTTAGCCAATATAACATAATTTTCCAATTTTAGTTTATAATATACATTAAAAAAACCTTTTAATAAGGATTTGGTGTACAGTATTTCATGAACATGAATGAATTAAATGCCTTCACATGTGACAAACTAATTCTTTATCTTTCCAGAGCATTGTAGAGGAAAGCTCTATGATGTCAGCAATGGAAGGCATTGACTGGCTGATACGTCGTATTTCATGCAGGCTTGGTAAGCAGCTCAGTTTGTATAGATTGAACCTGGAGGCACAATATAGAGGTTCTGCTCAAGTTTGATAAGAGTGCAGCTTAAAGAACATGATAGTGGTTGATGTGTGGTGCTTGAAGTTGCTGTCACATGCCAATATAAGACGCTTGGGTTTGATTTTGAGGTACTGAACAGGGGAAATGCAGAGGTTTGTACTGTTTTTATATGTATACTGTCATGTACTTTCACAATTATGCACTAATTGAGCATGTGAGGCGCACCACCCCTAAAGCGGCATCGTGGGGTGACACTGGCAAAGAAAATATGACAGAAAACGACATTGAAAAACCCAAATTATGGAAATACTGATGCTAAATGTTCAAACTGAATGCACTGAATGTGTAAGCATTTCTGCCATTGGTTTCCTAACAGAATGATACTTTGCATTCAAAGACGTTAGACTTTGAAAACAAACCAGACAAATCATGCAAGTGATTTTGTTTTTTCTTGACAACAAATCCTTAAAAAGGATCATGTAAGATGACTGATAGGAGAGCCGTTGGAATCAGAGTCTCGCCTAGCCTTCAGCTTGGCGGTCAGGCTACCACAAACTGCGCTTCTGTCTTCTGACGCGCTTCCTCCGGTTCCCCCTAAAGCGGCTCGTGGTGGTGTGTTGCTCTGCTGCTCCACAGTCCGCTGGGTCATCCTGGCTAGCAGAACGAGTTGACTGATGCAGGTGTTCCTTCAGTGGCGCATCTACATAATCCACACGGCTTCTTATTATCAAGCATTTATAAATTATGACCGACTTGGGGCGAATTAGACGGGTTTTCAGCAAAATATTGCCTATTTTGAATGGGCAGGTTTTCACACACACTCTCAAAATATCAAAATCTGTGAATATTGAGCCGATACCAAGTAAATATACGACCAGTAATGATTTTGTGATTGTTGTTATTGTTATTTGTGAGCAATATATGAACACAACAGTAGAGTACAATGTCAACAAAATAATATCATTACCTTTTCCCTTTTATTACTTTCAGTTGTTTCAGCAAAATAAAGTCAATAGAGGAAAATAAAGCAAAAACTATTACTGGCTGTCATTCAAATCCTTTGGCTTTTTGCCCCTAAAGCCCTCGTGTATGCAAGGACAATATCAACCATCTAACAAAAAACACAAAAAAAACCCAAAATGGAAAACACACAGATATTTGTGAAAGTAAACATAAAATAGAACTGATCTCATCGTGCTGATATCAGTCCCATACTGACACTACCCTTGGCGTCAATACAAAACAATGAAGTCATGCGCCTTAATGTTCCTCTTGTATTAACTTCTTAAACCCTGGCCTTGAGAGGCTTGCAGGAAAAAGACATATCCCAAATAAATAAAGATTTTTCTCTGCATCTGCAAGTTCTACATGCACAACCTTGGCATCGACAGTAAAGAGGAGACTTTGACGCTTTCTGTAGATGTGAAAATGTACATACCATATCTTTGCAACTGGGTAAGAGTAAATAGCGTTGCTTCTTCAGTGACTTGCACTGGTAGAGGAAGGCTACTGTACTTGTATCGTGTTTTGTTTTATGAAATTATCCATGACATGCTGGTCTCTGACTGCTTTGCCCATTTAAACGTGGGCGTAATTGTCTTGTTTTTCTAAGATTGCTTTGGTTGAGCTTTTAGCTGAAGTCCTTGCAGTTACGTGGACGTGCATGTATTAAGGACACCGGTTAAAATACCGGACCTTTCGGTTTGCCTGACCGGGCTGGCGAAAAGCCCTCCCTGTGACGTAATGTCTCATTTCCCACAATCCCAAATGAGGAACTGTCTGACTAAAAGCAGACGAAAAAAGCGCGGCATTCGTTGTGGGCTGCCTGGCGGTGCCCTGCTCGTCGGTGCCGGTGATATGTGTGGAGGAGACTCAGGACGTGCTCCTGGTCAGTCCAGCGGATCTCTTTAGCTCCAGACCTTGACCTCCAGGTGAAGTGCACCTATGTTGAATCTCATTCAGCCTCTTTGTGGAGGCCGGGCTACTAGCTACTACCCTAGCAGCAGTTAGCTTTGTAAGCAATACACTAACATGAATGGCAATACAAAAGCGATAGTTTTTAAGGCGAATGCCATAGCCACAGTGTGGGAATATTTCGGTTTTACTGATGACCTAGACGGACAGTTTTATCAACTGGGGAAAAAAATGCTAATATCTCAAACAGGTACACCGTACGCTATACTTGAGCACCATCCATTACACCTCTAATGGCAATAATTTATGAAAAAATTGTCTCAAAGACTGCTGCCGATAATATTGAATATCGCCGATAATTCGTTGCACAATTATCAACCAGCAAAATTTGTTATCGTGACAGGCCTAGGTGCACCTGTTTTTAAACACTTCACCTCCTGTGAAATACGTAAAGGGACAAAGATGAGTGCATAAGATGAAAGCAGCATGCTGCCATTGTTCAGTCGAGATGAGAACGGGCCGACACGCTGCAACTATTAATGCTGTACTTCAGGTAATAAGGAACTTTACTAAAAATAAAATAATCATCACCATGTTCAAACTTACAGTTGCACCTTCCTAAAAAGAAACACTGTAAACCAGGGGTGTCCAAAGTGCCTTCCAGGGGCCATTTGGGGCCCGTAGCTTATTCCTTCTTGGCCCATTAATTGTTATTAATGAGCTATATTTGTATATATTACACTAATTTGCTGTGTCAGCTATAACACAAAGCTTATATAGCGTGTAGTACAACATACTGTTCGACATTGGATTAGTTTTACAATTTTATAATCTCCCCCATGTCTTTCAATCATATTTTTTGGAGAGGGCCGCATGGTGGCCTAGTGGTTAGCATGTTGGCCACACAGTCAGAATATCTGGGTTTGAATCTCCATTGGGCATTTCTGTGTGAAGTTTGCATGTTCTCCCCACGCGTGCGCGGGTTTTCTCCGGGTACTCCGGCTTCCTCCCACATTCAAAAACATGCATGTTAGGTTAATTGGAGACTCTAAATTGTCCATAGGTATGAATGTGAGTGTGAATGGTTGTTTGTCTATATGTGCCCTGCCATTGGCTGGCGACCAGTCCAGGGTGTACCCCGCCTTTTGTATAATGTCAGCTGGGATAGGCTCCAGCATACTCCCGTGACCCTAATGAGGATTAAGCGGCACAGAAAATGAATGAATGAATGAAAAATGAATCTTTATGCAGAAAAAACACACAGAAAGCGAACAGCAACTGGGGCCCAAAAACCAAGGTCGGTACTTGGTTGCACCCCGAGTGTATATTGAGTATTGAGGTGTTGCGGTTTTAAAAGGTTAAATGTGAGCAAGCCTTAGGGATATTCTTGAGGGTATTGGAGCTTCTGGCCGCTCTACAAACCAGTCGCAAGACAGTTTGTCTTTTGTTTGAACAAAAGCATCACACTGACATGTTTGAAATAGTAGATGGAAATAAACTATGGGTGCCCGATATTGATTATTCATCAACCAGCGTATCACATTACCCATAATCACAGAAATAAACCATGTCATCCATCAGACTGTGTTATTGGGACTCATACGTCTTCCCTCCTCCACATCTTTGGTGGTCGCATTGCTGATTTTCAGGTCCATGACCGGGCTAACATAATACAACCAGATTATGCACATATCCTGGATACTACAGTAGTACACATCAGTAAGCATTATTCTTGACAATATTGTTTCTTGAAAATCCAATGACTGTACACAATATTGGATTTTAGCAAAAATATCCTTTTAAAAAGGCCTTAATTCAAGCATGGACCATATGATGTAAGCGAGGAGCAAGAAAATGGTACACCTCTATACCCAAACAAAGGTTGTGTGCCTATAGAATCTGATTATAAGTGAATTCAATTTCAATGCTCTGATCCAATAATCAACACAGACTAGAGTAGTATTCAATACAATCCAGGCTTTTGCTAAGGTCGAACAATCCTTAACATGTCGGTCTGACCAAATTTTAAAATCATGACAGTCCGGGGGTTAATGCTCTACTCCAGTCCTGTACAAAATTGGTAGCAATCACAACCCACAGTAGGGTTTCTGTCACTACAGCTTCAGCTAAGCAACTAGCCACCCAACAGTCACTGATTAAAGCATATCAGCATGCGGTCCGTTTGGAATGCTCAAAAACCTCCACTGTTTTCGACCATTTGGTATCAATAAAATTGGTTTTGCCTATCAAACTATCATGTTTCTGTGAATCAACTATATTTACTACAGTGTTTGCTTTCACGGATTTGCTGTTTTTTGAGTGCCCCCTTTTTTTTATTACAGCGTATGAACGCTGTTACAGGCCGAACCTGGCCCTTTAAGAAGAATTATGTTGTGGGAAGTTGAGTGTCTTTCTCTTCCCTCTCTCATCTGTCTGCACCGCCCATTGATTGGCCGTAGACCATTGTCAATAAATCTCCTTCGTGCCGCCCTGCCATGTCTCCTGTGTCATCGCTATCTTGCTTGCTTGCTAGCTTGTAAATGAAATCTTTGGTTCGTCTGCAGCAATATGTTTTAGCAAGGATACAAGAACGCTACAGTAAAGCGGAACGGCAACAGTACGAAAGGGGTGAAGCACAAATTCATACAAAGGTTTGAACTTTTTTGAGAGTGTTTAAACAAGAAAGAAATGTGAGAAAATGTTATTGCCTGTCTGAGAAAAGTATATAAAGTGTATGGTGAGGGGTTTTACAGCCTTAAAACAGATATAATCATTGTAAAAAAAATGAAGTTGGCTACTTTGCCGGATTTCACTTATTGCGGGCTATTTTGGGAACCTATCCCCCGCGATAAATGAGGGAACACTGTATATACGTATCAAATAAAACAAACCGTAGGCTTGAGGTGCCTGTGTGATGTAATGATATGTAGTATTCTACAGTGGTCACTAGTAATGTCACCTTGATGAGACAATAGCCACCGCAGGAAGTACTCGGTGATGTGATGCTCCCAATGCTAACATGTGTGAGTCTATATTATGTCTTATCATGTTATCGTGTCTACTATATTGGGTAATATGAGTGTAAAGGTGACTATAGAGGTATTTGGCTTTAATGTTAAAAACCGTATTTAGAAGGTCGGAAACAGGTTTTTGACTATGTAAGTGTTCCATTTAGGGATCCTCCTTCGCGGAAATTCATTTATCACTGTCGGTCTGGAGCCAATTCATTTACATAAACGAGGGATTACTGTATAAATCGTACTTCTCCGTCCCTCTTCGTCACACAGGCTCCTGCGTAAACAAACCCTCACTCTGCTTTGTGCCAAAGCCTTGTTTTCTAGCAGTTGCTGTGACGCGCTTCCTATGATGGCTGTAATGACATGTTGTACTTCTCTGAAAAGTGCAGTGCCTCTAGTTTCACAAACCAAATAATTTCCAAACTGCAAACGACTCATGGTACGGTATGACATTGCAAATCCTGCCACCCGTGACAGTTTCCATGTCAAATAAAATCATGTGGAAAAGTTATACAAGTTATATAAAGTTTGAGACCATCCCATGCAGGATTATAAAAAGTAATTAATTGAGATGTCCGATATTGGCTTTTTTTTCCAATATCCAATATGCCGATATTGTCCAACTCTCAATTTCCGATTCCGATATCAACCGATACCGATATGTGTAACATCACATATCTCCTGTTGTGGAAGGCCTGGACTGGACTGGACTGGACTTATTACCTTATAATGTATTATTATGTATTATTGCACTACAAATTTGATGACATCTGTTCCGTATTTGTTTATTTATTTATTGTTATTCTATGTTCTTATTTTTCTTGTTGCTCATGTCTTGCCTTGGTTGTTTTATTTTGTGACTAAGTTCATTCTGGCATTTTTGCAGCGCTGCTGTAAACGTGAATTTCTCTTGGAGATTAGTATCTAAGTATCTAGCTGTCCGCCCACCCGTCCGTCCGTCTCAACACACATCTGCTGCGAAGCCAGTGGATACATCATCAGCAATTATCTTCTCAAAATGATACCGATATCAACCGATATCACATTTTCATGCCAACAACTAGCCGATTATATCGGCCATCTCTAGTAATTAATTACTGTTCCAATTTACTTTACCAAAAAGGTCACTGAATTACTAACGGAATTACTCCTTAATAAAAGTAATTTGTTGCCAGGGAAAGCAATCATGCCGTATGTTTTTCAAATATGCTAATAAATTGGGATTTAGCTTTGCAGTGCCACCGAGAGATCTTTCATGATATTGGAGTTACTCATAACGGATGTGGACAAACACTTTGCTCTGGGACATAATGTACACTTCACATGCCTTTCACATCAATGACATTGAAGTGTCCTACCAACACGGTTTTGCATTTACAGACTGCCTCTTCTTGCCATTGCGTCGATTTCTAATCTCTTGTGTGTGTGGTGCATTGAGGTTAACGCCCACCTACCTCAACTCTGGCACTGATTGGCTTCGCATGAGACTGTACTGTACCTTTAGTCAACCATCCTTATTTATGTCTGTACTGTATGTCTGCAATCCCTCCACAAAAGGACCATCAGGACGAAAAACACTTTTTGTACATGCGGCGCTTGTGTGCTCCTGCCTGGCTGATCGAGCCGGGGAAGAATAGATATCGGTATTTAGTAACAGGACGGTAACAGCGTTGTATTGTTTGAAATAGTAATTTGATTGGAAAACAACGGGGTTACTCTCAACACTGACAAGACATCATCAGGAGGGTAAAACTCACATGCATCACGATGGTCTTGTTAGATATTTTGGACAGATCTTTCACATTCTAATAGGTTTAATTTTTCTTCCTGTTTTTGCTAGTGAAGTTGTAATGACAGCTGCATGTGTCCAGTGTAAAACAGAGCCAGGAATCTTCCTCACTGCAGCCACAAATCTGTCCCATGGCCCACTCTCATATGGTCTATATAAGCTGTAGATGTGCACGCATGTGTGTGTCTGCATCCGGTCGGATTCAGCAGAAAGCTGTCTCTCCAGACTCATCATCAGATAAAAGGCGTTCTGCCCGGCTGACTGATAGTAATGCACTGCCATGAGAATAATGGGACTAATTTACCCGGCAGATGACCGATAACTACAAACAACCTTTGTGAGGAGGGGGAAATGCTGCACTATCAAAGGCACTTTTAATTAAGATGGGTGACTTCCAGCCATATAGTAATATAATACATGTTAGCTGTGAGATATCCCCAATATAACTCCCTCATCTTGTATAACCATTTCTATAAAATATTTCACATCCAAATACGCTAAGATTTAGAAGAATTCAATGGTGTTGCTGTCATACCCGTCAAACCATCCATTTGCCTGTTTTTACTGGCAACCTCCCATTTTAATAGTTTCCGTATTTTAACATTCAGGAAAAAAAACTCCCCTTTGGTTTTGGCGGAACTGCACAGCTTCCGGTCGGCTCTGCAACAACATCGGCGTACTACATCCTGTACAGTAGCCTTCAACGTAAAAGAAGCTGGTGGAAATTCTTCTGGAAGAGCCCTTATTTTTCCTTACTTTTCAGGAACATTTCATTTATTTTATAATGCGAACGTTGACATGTGTGAGCTGAATCAATTAATTCATGAATCAATTAGGGCCGCAACTCACGATAAATTTGTTAAATTTGTAAATTTGTTTAGATTAATCGAGTAATCGCTTTGGCCGTAGACGGACCAAATCAACACGAATGAAATAAAAACAGTGGCTTGGTCTGCAATAGATCACAAAAGAGGCAAAAACGTTGATCACTGTTTGCCAAAGTAAAAGCTGATGGTTGGGAATATTTAGTTTTGCCTAAAACAAAAAGATGATAGGCCTGCTTTCATGGACGACTAAGGAAATGAAAAAATATTCAAATTTGAGGGGCTGAAATCAGAGGATGTTTACATTTTCAAAGAAATAAACAATGAATCAAATACCAAAATAGTTGTCGATTAACTGGATAATGAATTAATCATCGATTAATTGTTCCAGCTCTAGAATCATTGCTGTTTGACCTTTTGTGACCTCCTCTTTTTCTCTGTTTTCGACAGTAATGGAACACAGAGAGACCAGAGATCCCACGTCAGCGTTATGTCTCAGTATACAACATGAAGAAGGATGTTCCGCTTGACCTTATAGCCAGAGGGCTCACTTCCAGCAGGACCTTGCACCATGAGTCTTCACAACATATGCACTAAAGTGTAAAAAAAATCATCTAAACGTTACCTCCTCTCCCTCTGTGGACCCTCAGGAGGAAAGCAAAGACCACTGCCTCCCAACTGACAATTTGACAATTTCCTGATGTGATCGGCCTCAAGACTGTTAGCCGCAACGACTGTTCTCCTGCTACTGCCCTTGTTCCTTTAGAAGCATATTTTTTTATATATGTACAATATTTATCTGAATAGATCTCTAAAAAGATGAATATGATTACTGGAAATTAGTCCAACCAGACTGAATTCCAATCGAACATCTATTTTTTGCAATGATGGATCTCCTAAGTTTTTCTATCAAACTGCAGATGTTCCTCAGCACGTGTATGGGACTGGAATTTTTAGGCACACCAGGTCAGTGGGCTCGCTACCTCCGTTGGGATGCCAGCACTCGTGGTGATCTCAGCTTCCAGTTCAAGACAGAGTTCGCCGAGGCGCTGCTCCTCTACTTCGATGATGGCGGCTATTGTGACTTTCTGCAACTGTCGGTGGTAGAAGGTCGACTCCAGCTGCGTTTCAGCATCGACTGTGCCGAAACAACACTTGTGTCTGACAGAAGGGTGGATGACAACAACTGGCACTTTGCGACTCTGAGCAGGTATAACTTGCGCACTGTTCTGGCACTTGACGGACAGGCCAAAGCGGACGAGGTGCGGCCTCAACGCCAATTTATGAAAATTGTCAGCGACCTGTTCCTGGGTGGAGTGCCTCAGGATATCCGCAGCGGTGCACTCACACTGCCCACAGTGCGAAACATGCAACCCTTCAAGGGTACAATCACAGACCTTAAATATGGCAACTCACAGCCCCAGTTCTTAGGAAGTCTTAAAGTTCCCCTGGAGTCTGAGGGCTGGTGCACCACGAACCCGTGTGAAAACGGTGGCACATGCACCGTGGTGGACGGAGAAGCTGTCTGTGATTGCTCCAAAACAGAATACAAGGGCCGCTACTGCACTGAAGGTAACACACATTTCTTACTATTGCTTCGCAATTTAAGTTGACAATGTAAAATGGACAGAAGGATAATGGATGGAAATGTAAAAGAGCATTTGTGAGGTTAGTGTCACGGTCTGCTTTTTTGTGTTTTTTTGTGCTTCGTGCTGGTTTGTCTTCCATTGTGACACGGTCCACACCTGGGCCTGTCATCAGCACACCTGTGTCTTGTCCTGATCCTCGTGTCTTCTCCAATTAGCTCTCTCCTTCACCTCGGGTCGTGTCCAGGTGTACCTTGATGTCTAATCAGTCTGTGAGTATTTAGTGTCCCCTTTTCCGTTAAGCCGTTGTCTGGTCATTCTGTCACGGTTCGGATGTGGCGGCATGGCAGGTGGACCCAAATGCAGGCAGGCAAGAAAGGAGAGGCGACAGTCATATGCAGGTTAACAAAAAAACCCCGAGAGCACTGGGGAAATTCAGTATTTGAAATGCAAAATAAAAAGACTGCGACTGTCCAAAACAAAGAATAAACTCAGGACACACAAGCAGAAAAAAAACTACAGATAGCAAGGGGCAGACTCACTACAAGACGAATGACCACCAGACAAAGACTTAACAGAAAACAGGGAAGTAAATACATAGAGACTGACAGACCTGTACCTGGATAAGACACAAGTGGAAGGAAGAGCTGATTGGAGGAGACCAGACACAGGGCATGGCACGGGTGTACTGATGACGGGACAAGGTGGAGACCAGGGGTCACCAACGTGGCCATTTTCATTTTGTAAAAGTAGCTCTCACAAGGAAAAACGTTGGTGACCCCTGGTGTAGACCATGTCACAATGACCACACGGAAGACAAACCCGCAGGAACCAGAACACAAAAAACAGACGGTGGCAGTTAGAGATCAATGATGTCCACAATCTCCAGTTCCGCCCAAACATGTTTGATGATGCTGTGGTCAGGATTGGTTTCCAATCCATGTGGTTTCCAACCATACATCTATGGAGCTGGCTTTGTGCTGTCATGCTGTAACAGAAATGGGCCTTTGTCCGTAAGGTTTTGGTGTGCCAAATAATTAAAATTAGGAAGGGGAATAAGTGGTTTAGTCCCCCCACTGATTTATTACCTTAATAGGGGGTGTGTCTCAATACGTTTGTCGTTTGTAGTGCACGTCACAGTGCTCATCCTTTGGGACTTTCTGTGACACTCTTATAACTCTTAACAAATAGGGAAGACAGCAAAATTTGAATCAGAATGATCAAGACTTTGAAGACATGATGTGCTTTCACAGTAGGGCTCATGATTCTTTCCCTTTTCCATGCGTTCTACATAGCCACCTTGTCCTGGCAGTTTTTCAGTAACAATTGAGGTAATTTCGATTCACCTATTTCGCCTTTAGAGCCCTCTAAAAAAAACATCCAAAAGCAGCCAACAACACTCCATGTACAGTACGTTGTATGTATTTTGGCAGCATAAAACTGAAACGCAGCCTCGCCGTGTTTAGTCCTGACTCTGGGCACCTGCAGCAGACCACTCCCTGAGCTTCTCAGAGCTCGACACGGTTTATGTGGCTCTAACGTGTCAGAGATGTACTTTGGTGCAAGACCATGAAAAGACTTGTACACAAGCAGAGCCATTTTAAAGTCTGTTCTCTGATCGACAGGAAGTCAGTGCAGAGGTCTGAGTACTGGACTAATAATGGTCATATTTCTTGGTTCTAGTCAGGACTCGAGCAGCAGCATTCTGGATGTACTGCAGCTGTTCTACGGCTTGTTTAGAGAGCCCGGTGAGAAGGCCGTTACAGTAGTCTAGCTAGAGTTAACGCAGAGGAACTACTTTTCTGGCGTAGTGACACGGCTAGATGGATTTCTGTTAGCATGGGTCCACATTGACAACACCAAGTCATGCCGGTCCTGACAATCTTGGCCCTCGTCTGCTCCGACGTTTCATCCTCTCTTCTTGTCCGCTTCACTTCTAAAACCTATATTTCACCCTCCGTCCTTTCAGGCTAAAAAAGATCAGGTTCTGGATCTTTGTTTGTCTCAAAGTAGTCATCTGAGGCTCCCACAAAGTCTGCCATGATAGCAAACACAGGACACGCTCTCTGTTCAGTCATTGTTGACGCCATAGCATTAGTTGCTCTGCGCTCTGTGAAATTAGTGCGCCCAGGAAAGAAGTTCCGGTAATGCTTGAAATGATCAAAATACTGTAAGTATTAGGTGTTTTCATGAATGTGCCTGTTAGTAGATGGCACAGCATGTATGTAAACCATTGTTGGAGGTATTTGGATGTTTTTTTTAGAGGGCTTTATAGGTGAAATAGGTGAAGCCCAATTGTTAGTGAAAAACTGGAAGCAACATAAAAGGGAAAGACGTGTTCTTGTCTCACAGAGTGATTGTGGATGGGCAAAAACAAAAATAAAAAGTGCAGTTTTCCTTTAAATAAATGACCATTGGTCTTTCTGTTGTTCTTAATAGAAAAGAACAGACAGAAAATAATCTGTCAAGTCAAAAACTTGGCATGCTTGTCATACATTCATGCACGTAATAAAGACAAGTCAAAAGAAAGTAATTTAGTTAATGCACTGGCTCCCTCCTGGAAACTGATAAATGACACCGTAAAAGGCTCGCTGGTGTCATCAGCGGGTATGTGGAACCAGGGCAGCGCAGCTAACGCACCCCGGCCGGCGCGGCTCGCAGGGGGAAGGTGAGAGCAAGGAGGAAGTGTTGGCCGCTAGGCCAAAGAGAGTGCATCGTGGTTCTTTGAGTAAAATAGCAATGCTTGTTTGTGATGCAGCTCGTTAAGTGAAATGTAAAAAAATAATTCCGAAATGCGATTGCGTCGTTAGTGTGAATCAAGGTCTCCATTTTTTTGGGTGAACACTCCTTCACCACCTTGACATGTCCAATGTCATATATTTTACTTCTCTGTCTCGACTTAAATTACTAAGTGTTGCAGACTCACAGGAGTTTCAACTTGATTGGCTGTCTCTCTCACAGTGATCGAGCCTCATGTACGCGTATGTGTGAGGGTGACTGAGCTGTAAAATCTGAAAGCTAATCTCAATACGGTTAGCCAGTATGACACATTCTAATGACATTGGTCCTGCAGCCACTGATAAGGATGTCTCTCGAGAAAATGGAGCTCCCCGGACCCCCTTTCATCACCCAATAACAAGATGGCAGGTGTTTTATATCACATTCTTTTGTGCTGGAAATTGCATCCGCACGGCGCACCGCTCTGCCTGCTTACTTGGCTTTTCTCCGGGTACTTCGGCTTCTTCCTCCCACATCCCAAAAGCATGCCTGTTAGGCTAATTGCAGACTATAAATTGTCCATACCTGCGAATGTGAGTGTGAACGCTTTGTCTGTATGCGCGCAGCGATTAACTGGCATCCAGTCCACCGGGAAGAGAGAGCACAAAGACTAAATACACAAAGAGGAAAAGGCAATCAGGTGCAGGTGGAACACATTAGGGGTTGACAGGGAGCGGGGAGCGGCACACATGAGGTTCCAGCGGTGGGACTCTGAAATGAAAGGAAATATTAACACGAGATACCATTATAGATGATGTAGAGAAAATCTGCTGATCCGCTGTGAAACTTGACTGGTTTATCAATATCCGATTAAGACCAGTGCAAATAAGATGAGCTCTAGTGCTCTTTAATCAATGATTAATTAATGAAATCAGAAGGAACAGGAAATTAGTGGACGTGCTAAGCTGGATAAGTAAAATTGATGATGGAAGAGAAAGCCAGAGATAACCCCCCCCCCCATGATTAGGTCATTTACAGTAACGAAACATTTAACGGCACTGTAAACATTGCTGCTCGTTACACAAATGTTTTTACATTGTTGTACACTTCAGCATTTCTGCTTTGTTGCACATTTATTCTTCTTCCGGAATGACTTTTTTTTAACCTGGACATGTGTGTAAATATTTAGCATGAACACACACACAAACACACTCTGAACACCCATCCATCCATCTATTTTCTATACTGCTTGTCCACATTAGGGTCACAGGTGAGCTGGAGCCTATCACAGCTGACAGTGGGGAGGCGGGAGGCGGGGTACACCCACCCTGGACTGTTCACCAACAACCATTCACACTCACATTCACACCCGTGGGCATTTAGTCTCTAATTAGCCTAACACACATGCTTTTTAATGTGAGAGGAAGCCTACTGTGAGTGTATCTTAACTTTAACCCCCCCAAACCTAAACATGTTGCATGTTCGGTGATGTGCGGTGAGGTTCATGGCTGGTGAGGTACTGGCTTTAGAGGGTTTTTTGAATACAGTAGAGCTTGTTTATTAAGAAGATACAAGGAGAAAGAACAGACTAATTCTCTTTTCTTAAAAACTATACTACTAATACTTTTTTTTTATTAACTGAAAAACATCTATGGTCTTACCTTTTTATTTGTGTATGAAGTACATGCAGGAAAAGCTCTGATTCTTTGTTGTAAAACCTTCTGGTGAGCTTGGATATATAAGCCTCCGTCTTGGCAGTCAAATTTGTTCATTCATTCAACAGAGCAGAAACATATGTTTAATGCATTTGACTTGCTGCTCTCCAGCTGGTGCTGCTGCTGTCCACCAACAAGTACTGCAGCGCCGGCGTATGACATTTCTCTGTATTTTGTTTTCCGATTAGCAAGAATTATGTCACACCTGCATTAAAGACATCCGACAGGCTGGAGAAAGTCTTGGTGTATAATAAATGTTTCTGCAACATTGGTGACACTGGTGATTGCTGATTATTGGTGACACGCTTACAAACAGAAACTGGCAGGCGCCATGATCCGAGTCAGTGCAGTCCGATGGTAGGCAGGGCTTGTGCTCAAAGCCTGGCACCCTCATCTTAGGTGTCTAATCTGTATTTGATCAGGAAATTGTCAAATTCAGTGAATTCTACTGAAGAAAATGTTAAATGATTAAACATTTATAATAGTTTTTAATGGACAAATGTTAATATTTATGTTACGTTATCATTATTGTTTTTTGGGTTTTTGTTCATCGTGACAAGTGAGGAAAGTCAGTTGAACCGCTCGTGGTATCGTAAAAATGTCACTCAGAAGTGTCACTCAGTCAAGTCAGTGTTTCCCCTACTTTTATAGTGTATCAGGTGGGCACCACGCACCCCCATGGCAACTCCGCACTTTTCTATAGCGCCCGAGCACAAAATAGGCAATTTACCTTTCCTATTGAACAGGTATAGAACGTGTCCTTTAATGAAACAAACCAAATAGCTTTAGCTTAATCATCTTGTTTACACAACAACATGTCATGAACTGTACATGATCGCCGGAGAGGTATTGTATTGAGTATTGAAGTGGTGACAAGCTGCGGTGCGATGTGGTGAACGGTGACCTTTATGCTCTTTTGCTGTGCTCTGGTCTGCAACAACATGGAAATAAACAGTGCAATGCAACTAATGTTACACCTAAACGTCCATCCATCCATTTTCTATGCCGCTTCTCCTCATGCTGGAGCCTATCCCAGCTGACTTCGGGCGACAGGCGGGGTACACCCTGGACTGGTCGCCAGCCAATCCTAGGGCACATATACTGTAGACAATACACGTCTGTCTGTGCAGCGTCGGAGAAAGTCGTTCACATAAATCTCAATCTGTGTCAGACATGGTGTGTTCAAGGACCACCGAACAAAGTCGCCGCAACACCCGAAGAAGACACATTATTCATGAAAGCATAAACGTACTTGGGGGCTTTCTAACATAATCAGCGCGTCCACTCAACAAACAAATGACTCATGCAGCTCAGAAAACACTAATTAGTCACAGAACCACGTAAGAAGACCAGCTCTCATTTATCATCTAAAAGATTAAACACTTTTAACGCACGACACCGTCATCAAACTTACGTATTTGTTCATCTAACGCACACAGAACAGTGAACAACCTCATGCTGTCACCTTTCTTCTGCACTGCGCTACCGGCTTTGGCTGTTCACATGAGGCGTTTGAGCGCATTACGTAAATCTCAGTGTTCGGCGCTAATGTAGTTAATTTTTTATTCACGTCCCCCCTACGGCAATCTGCGTACCCCACCTTGGGAACCTCGGTTCTACGGGATTAAAGTTCAAAGACTGGCGAGGCCACTCCATGATCTTAATGTGCTTCTTCTTGAGCCACTACTTGTAGGAATTGACCTTCACAGACCACTTATGTGCCTGCGAATTAGTCCTGTCAGTGAATGAGGTGAGTGTTTTGAATACCACTAAAGTAGAAAAGTGACATAGAATTGGTAGATTTAGTTATATAAACATAGATGTTTCCACAGGCTCTTGTGTTCCTGTCCACTCTGAATGTCCTGAAGTCAGCTAGCTTCACGTTAGCATCTGGGACTCTAGCTGTTAGCCATTCAGTGACACACAAATAAGCTGCCTTGACGTTCTTGCCTCGTCCTCGTCCTCCTGCTCGGTAGTGAATTCACGTTTCCCATGATAATAGAAGGTACCGAAGGCTTGAATCTCCGCTTCCTTGCTGGCCGCTTGACTTTCATCTTAGCCCCGGCTCTGCCGCCTCGATATCAATGAGTAGATGGCACGTAAAAATGTGCTTAAATAAACAAACAGAGCTGCTTGACAGGCAGCCACTCGTGGCGGCGGTGTTCATTCCGCGACAGCAGATATGTGATGTTACACGTATTGGTCATTGAGAGTTGGACAATATTGGAAAACGAGTAGATAGATAGAGAGATACCTAGAAAGACACTTTATTGATCTCCAAGAGAAATTTCCAGCAGCACTGCAAAAATGTCATCATTTAACTTAATCTTAACATAACTTAACATGAACTTAATCACGTAATCACAAAATAAAACAACAAAGGCAAGACATGACAGATAAGAAAAATAAGAAAATAGAATAAGAATAAATAAATACGGGACAGACCACGTCAAATTTGTAGTGCAATAATACATAATAAATAACAATAATACTTAATAATACACAATAAGGTAATAAGTCCAGTCTTGTCCAGTCCAGTCCTTCCACGACAGGAGATATGTGACGTTACACATATCGGTACCGGTTGATATCAGAATCGGAAATTGAGAGTTGGACAATACCAGCATATTGGTTATTGGCAAAAAAGCCAATATCGGACATCCCTAGTCTTTATCCTTCATACCAATATGAGACTCTCCAAAGCTTTTATGTTGCCTTCCTGAGTCAAATCAAATTTAAACATTGAACTTCTCACACAAGCAACAAAAAACACAAGAGAAGCTCTCTTCCAAAAGGGAGATTATGACAAATTAAATTAATGCACACACACGCTTTGCACACACCTCCAACTTTCCTCTCCTCGAACACCATTTGACCAAGTCCACTTAAACAAGTTTTCATTTGAAAATGAATTAATAGTTCATGCATATCTGATTGCCGTCCATCTGCTTGTGTTCACATTACCAGCCACACATGCCCAATTAGTCCTCCTCCAGGACATTTAATGCATCTTAAATCAATTACCTTTTATATTACATTACATTACAGCAACATGTTATAAAGCACACCGAATCCAATCAAACTCAATTGCCAGTATTAACTAACAAAGTCAGGTTAATACATAATAAATAGTTATTTTTGTTTTGCATCTAGTAACTATAGCGTTTGTCTGCGTTGAAAAAACGTATGTGAATGCCAAGAAGGATGATTGTATATCCAAGCTCGAAAACGTCTCCAAACTGGACTATCAGACAAAAACAGAAGGTCATCAGACTTTTACAACAAAGTAACAGGTTTTCCTGGAGAAGGATAGGGTGCATGTGAACCACTGTCATGCTCTGCATGACTTGCTGGATTGGTTTGTGTTGGTTCTCTGTTGGTTTCCTGTTTTACACTCTTATTTTGCGAGCGCTTCCTGTTTTTGTGCCGTTTTCAGTCACAGCGGGTCTTCGTTTGTAATTAGTTGGCTTCTTCAGGAGAGTGTGTGTTCTTTGTTGTTTGCTGGCTCATTGTCGTTTGGTTGGACTCTCACTACTTCTGTGTAGTCTTTTCCTCCCCGCAGTGCTTCCTTTTTCGCACGGTAGCTTTTCATTGTATTTTGCCTGTTTGCATCTGATTGTGCAGACATTAAAGACTTTATTACCTGCACTACGCTCTTGTTTCTGCCTCCTGGGGTCATGATGGTGCCTAAACGTGACAAGCACAAGTGGTCTTCAGTTTTATAAAAAATAAATAAATGGGACTAAGAAGTACAGTGGAACCTTGGTTCGCGTCCGCCCCACACCTGTTTTTCGGTTAACATAGAAAATTTACGCCAAAATGTCATTGAAGACAGACACGGACACAAGCTTTGTGTTTTTCTATGAATGATTGAATTCAATAGGGTTTCTCCCCTTCTTTTTCAAACACCGGGACTTGCAACTTTCTTTGGCTCCATTTTGGGTTGTTGAGGTGAATGAAGAAATAACTCAAGGCAAAACAAGAAGGTGGTGTTCGTATGGTGTCTCGCTGCCACATCGTGTTTTTGGGAACAGTCACGTCAAGAATTAAGGCTTCAATGGTGGTAAAAGTAACCATAAATATTAATTTATCCCTTCCATTCATCATTTATATGTATACACAGTGGTGTGAAAAAGTGTTTTTTTCTTCCTGATTTCTTATTTTTTTGCATGTTTGTCACACTTAAATGTTTCAGCTCATCAAACAAATTTAAATATTAGTCAATGACAACACACCTGAAAACAAAAAGATGCAGTTTTTAAATGAAACCTTATTTTTAATAATAATTGAGATTTATCAGTCTGGAAAAGGTTATAAAGCCATTTCTAAAGCTTTGGGACTCCAGTGAACCACAGTGAGAGCCATTATCCATTTGTGGATAATGGCTCCATTATCCTCCTAGGAGTGGCCGGCCAACCAAAATTACCCCAAGAGCGCAGCAACAACTCATCCAAGAGGTCACAAAAGACCCCACAACAACATCCAAAGAACTGCAGGCCTCACTTGCCTCAGTTAAGGTCAGAGTTTATGACTCCACCATAAGAAAGACACTGGGCAAGACTGGCCTGCATGGCAGAGTTCCAAGACCAAAACCACTGCTAACAAAATGAACATTAAGGCTCGTCTCAATTTCGTCAGAAAACATCTTGATGATCCCCAAAACCTTTGGGAAAATATTGACGAGACAAAAGTTTAACTTTTTGGAAGGTGTGTGTCCCATTACATCTGGCGTAAAGTTAATGTCGCATTTCAGAAAAAGAACATCCTACCAACAGTAAAATATGGTGGTGGTAGTGTGATGGTCTGGGGCTGTTTTGCTGCTTCAGGACCTGGAAGACTTGCTGTGATAAATAGAACCATGAATTCTGCTGTCTACCAAAAAATCCTGAAGGAGAATGTCCGGCCATCTGTTGGTGACCTCAAGCTGAAACCAACTCCTGACCTGAATCCTATTGAGATGCTGTGGCATGACCTTAAAAAGGTGTTCATGCTGGAAAACCCTCCAATGTGGCTGAATGACAACAATTCTGCAAAGATGAGTGGGCCAAAATTCCTCCCCAGCGCTGTAAGAGACTCATTGCAAGTTATCACAAACGCTTGATTGCAGTTTTTGCTGTGACCCAAGCAGTTGTTAGGTTTAGGTGGCTTTTTTCAACACGGCCATGCTTTGAATTTTTTTTCTCCCTTAATAATAAAAAGTTCAATTTAAAAACTGCATTTTGTGTTCAGTTGTGCTGTCATTGACTAATATTTAAATTTGTTTGATGATCTGAAACATTTGAGTGTGACAAACATGCAAAAATATAAGAAATCGGGAAGGGGGCAAACACTTTTTCACATCACTGCATATACATTTAGAATTGTTTTCTGCATCTAAAACTATAATTGTAAAACGACAAAAAGGTGTTTTGTGTTAACATTTTTTGCTTTCTGTAAAGGATTAATTGGATTTACATTACTTTTTTATGGGCAAAATGTGAGTCGGCCCTTCTGGAACAAATTAATGATGCTACCCAAGGTGCCACAAGAACAAGATTTTTACTAAAGCGAATTATTCTCTTCTTTTCCTTATCCTTTTAAGGACTAACCTGTATTAACATTGATTAGAGCCTAAGAACATAAAGAAAAAAAAATATGTCCTTGCCTCACTAGCCATGAACCTCATTGCACGTCACTGTTACACAGTACTTTCATATTAGTACACAAACGCGATTTGAGATACAGCCAAAATCTGGGTAATTTCTCCTCATTTCCTCATGAAGATTGGGTTGTGATTTCAGACCCACATGCTCCTTCTTGAACTGCTCATTGCCTCAAAAACCTGTCTGCTCGGTACCGGACATGCACATGGCTGTGCTCACTGCCAGCCCTCTGTATGGACAACAAAGAGTGTGATCATTTGCATGACAGACAACATGCAAGTCAAACGAGTGTGTCTAATTCTGTCTTTGTTTGCTTGTTTCTTTGTCTTCTTTTCCAGAGCTCAACGGCAAAACACCAGGTGAGTTGGAATGGGAAAAGAACAATATATGCGAATGTGAAGGGCAGGTTTACAAAGTCTAAAAGAAGGGACATTCGTTAGACTTTTTCATCTTGAGTATTGTACAGTGGGGGAAATAATTGTGTTCCCCCTCTCATTTTCTACATATGAATTGGTTGCTGCAGTGATCGCTTGCCACTTGCGCTTCGAATTTTGCGGCTTCACTCTAGCACGGGTTTTTAAAAATATATTAATAAATCATGCTCAAACTCATATTTTAGTAAAATGGATGTATCTTTATCCCTAATTTGAGCATTTAAAAAAATAATAAAATAAAATACAACTATAAGGCATTCAGAAGATGCATTCAAAGACATGGGATGATATGCACTGTTCTACACGGGTCTCAAGGGTTTTTTAGTGCAGGTTTGAATTATCTCACAACAGGCAAAATAATCCCTAACACGGATTACTGTGGCCAAGCTAAAACTCAACTCTGAACCTTCGACGTCACTTCCTGTCCGCCCCCAAGTTCAGTTCCGCTACCACCAGAACACATTTACAGCAACACACACGAACACAAGTCTTATTTATGTCTTAAATGGCTTATTTTCTGCTATTTGTCTACTATATTGGGTAATTTTGAGTGTAAAATTGATCATGGGGTGTTAATTCATGTCTAGAGGGTTCTAAATATGTTAAAGACTAAAATATTTAGAAAGTCATAAACGGGTTTTCTATGCACTAACTACGAAAATATTCAATTTTATTAAAAAAAGCAATCCTACTTTGCGGAAATTCACTTATCACCACCAATGAACCGCGATAAACGAGGTATATTGCTGTATATTCAAATGAAGTCATTTGGTAAAATGTAAAAATAACTGAATGAGGCTGAAGATGAGGTCCCTTATTATTTTATAGAAAAAAAGTTATGAAATTTATTGCTGTTTGTCCATTTAAAAATATATACATGCATCCACATTTATCTGTATCTATTTATGTGCATACTGTTTGTACACATACATATTCTATAGTCTTTAAGCAGCCGTTCAGCTGTTCAACCTCAACTTTGTGTTCCCTGTCAGTGTGTCCTGATGTTATGCTTTCTCTCCCTGGGAAAACATATCATCACAATACCGATAGTGTATTGGAAATGTGCTGAAGTGTTCCATTTTCTTCTTCTTTGTGCTCTCTTCTTCCTTCTCTTACTGTCTCAAGGCGTTGCACACATGATGGCAGAGCAAGGTATGCCTCTCATCCTTCTTTCTGGCATGTACTGTAATTGCATAGCATGTTGTGATGATACTGGTGTGATAAATACATAATGGGCATAATGTTGCTGTAGACACTGCAAAGGAGCACTTTCACCTCTTTAGACTTTGGCCATGGTTCTTGGAGAAAAATGGTCAAAATCCACAAACAAGGTTTCACTGCAGCTAAAGATCGACACAGTTTAGAGTTTGATGGTTTGATGTATGTGGCATCAGACCAGTAATTTCACTTTTTTGCCGGGATGTCTAAGAATGGCACTCACCTGTACAGCTTCTACTAAAAGTCTTTATAGCGTTGCTCCAGTCCATTTTATGAGCAAAAGGCTTTGCACAGGTGATAATCTGATGTTTTTCGACTCCTACAGCATATTACAAAATGGAATTTTAAGCCTAAATTCAGATTTTGTTTCATGAGACGGAAATAATGTCCACATTTTGTGCTATATGTACAATCACATGCATCTACGTGCTCCATCAATCATGCTAGTTTGTAACCAGAAAAACTTCCTCTTGCTCAAAAGGATGCTCAGATACGCACTCATGTTTGATGTGGTTGCATGTTTGAAGTGGCTTGGGATGTACAATTTGGTACTGTACATCTGTTTATCTCAATGGTGCAAGATCTCATGAACAGTTTATAGAATATTACGTGCAAAGTAATACATCGCACAGGTGGTCCTCTTGTTATGAAAGAATTCCCTTTCTACCGTGCGTTTTAAGTCAAATTTTAGTGCAAGTCGTAACTTATTGAATTAACATTTAAGTCACTCACGCTGTGCTGAACACATGAAGGACATGAAATCCAGTAAGAAAAACATTAAATACAAGAAGTAAATGAAACAGTAATAAAAAAAAACACAACATAAAACCAACATGCTCAAGGATAATGTTGCCACCTGGCAGTGTTCCAGTGTTGTGACTGCGATCGTGTGAGGGACAAGACGAGAGGACAGCTGAGTTTGCTGATGTTGTTTTGCCGTGGTTGTGGCCAACAGCAGCCGGTTACGTCATATGTTACAATATGATCTTTATCCTCGATGAAGGTCGTGGCAGTCACTTGTTGAGTTGTTGAGCCGCACATAGCGTATTCCTCCACTCTGTTTAGTTCTCGACTGAGTCTTGTGTTTACGTATCAAAATGACATTTTTAATTAATATGTGGGAACGCGTACGCAACCACGAAACGTGGTAACGCAGGATGCCGCAAACCGAGGACCACCTGTAATACATATCGTTGCTGTCCAAAGACTCAAAATTATTTTTTGCCCCTGAAAACAACAAACCGCATGCCATAATCAATATCTGTGAGGAAGCTGGACTACCCGAAGAAAACCCACGGACACACAGGGAGAACATGAAAACTCACACACAGAGATGGCCCAACAGAGATTCGAACGCTCGAGCTACTGACTGTGAGGCGGACATGCTAACCACCAAGCATCTAATTAAGAATGAATTAAGCTGCGAGCCAAAATGGTCCAAGGTTAACAAGGTTTCTTTTTAGGAAAATGCAATGATGCACACAAGTGTAACAGTAACCATTTGTACAGTCTTGTTGTTTTATTTTTTGTAAATTTCTTTATTCACCTGTCCATTGACCTTTTTCACCGAGAAGGCCGTGTTTTCCCAAACAAGAGACTCCTTGTCACTCGCGGTAGCCATGACTCCCGCTGTCCAAAGGCCGGGCTGCACCATTTGTTTACCGAGTAGACGACTAACACCAGGCACACTACTTGTCCGTACTCAATGTGAGGGACATCAGTAGTGAAAGGACCGTAGCAAAAATTTGATTCTGAATATAATATCTCTAGTATCCTACAAACAGTTCATGAGACTCCATTTCCTAATAACATGTATTCATGAATGCAATGATATATGTGATGACAGAGTCTAATTTTTGTCTCACTTCTTCTCCCCGTCTGTGTGTCTTGGCTGTCTTGGCTGTGGACTCTTCTCTCCTCTTTCCACCTACTGCTGCTCTTCTAGCTAAAAGCAAAGGTACAGCTTTTTCGAAATCTTTCCTTTTTCGACATTATGAAAAGCGCCGCTTTCTCTGTGAGTGTGTGAGAGCCTTGCTGCAACATATGTACAGTAATGTTCTTGATGCTCTAATGCGTTTGCTCTAATGTTTACTTGTCTGTGCTCATTTTTTTGTTCCGTAATGACTTCTCAACGGAGGATTAGGTTAGTAATTAAGCCACTCTTAATTGGAGGAGAAAGAAAATAGAGTACATTGCTTTGCTGTGCACGTTTGCTAATTCGTCAGAGGGCTGCATTATGTGTGAAGTGTTGCCGAAAATTATTTTTACAATTTCAAGAGAACACCTGACTCATAGATCACCTTTCCCTAGGAAAATAATTCCCTAACTCAAACAGTAAACCACTAAACTAGTACAGTGCGACCTCGATTGTTGTTATTGTTATGTATAAGCCGCTACTTTTTTTTGCGGCTTATACAGCGATGCGGCTAGTTTATGGCTAAGTTCTAATCTCGTTTACTGCAAAAGTACTACTAATTGTTTAAATACATTGCCACTCAATATAACAGTCTAATGGTGTCATCTTACAAAGAACACTAAACTTATCACACAGCAACTTCAAACTCAAAAGGTGTACCTAAGAAATATACAAAGAAGTACCAATAGGAGTTTAAAATGAAAAAACAACTATTTAAACGTTTTCCCATAATGCATTGTGTCTGAGCAAAGCACTCATTGGTGACTGCCGGGGCACTGCAATGACGTCAGCTTCCCTCTCGGCTCCTCTGGCTCTCTCTGGTGGACAGAGGCAACATTGCAGCACCATCCAGCCATCTATTTTTAATGCTCCACAACACAGTGTTGGGTAGCGGCGTTACTAGTATAACTACATTTCTCGGTTGAGTCATCGTAACGACGCTGTTTTCCACATCAAATATCTTGTCAGTAGTGAAGGTATTTTACTGACCAAATAACGTGATAGCCTGCACAGGAGCTACATTTAACCAGACATTTCTAAATCTTAAATGCAGCAGAGTTTCTGCTGCGGTCGTAGCGGTAACCATGGTGATGACAGACGCTCCTTCAAGTGACATTACGTACCCGTCCTGACTCCTGCTGCAGCGGGGCGGCTTGGGAGCACGCAGCGGGTGACAGTGACAGAGGAAAGGAGAGAAGTGTAGAGCGACTTCATGTCGTGAATCTTGACAAGCTTTGGGAAATACCTGAAGGTGTTCCCTTAAGTTCTGCTTTCACGTCACTTGCCATTTTTAATCGGCCTTTTACCATTTCAACATTTACTAAGCTTTTTTTTAATAGAAGATTCAAGAATGTGATTGCCGATCAGGTGACCAAAGAGAAGGATGTGACCATGGAAGCACAGCCTAATCACAGTAAAAGTATCACAGTGTATTTCTAATACAGGCACGCCAAATTACCCTGGCTCCTTTTAAAAAAAGTAAATGATTCAATAAATAAATGAACAGGCAAAGATTTTAACCCCCCCAATGGTGGGCCCAAAGTCACGCCCTTGGCCATAGCACAACTACTAACTAAGGCTGCATTCACACGGCATTTCAAGATGTTTATTGTCATGTGCACAGGAAGCCTGTTTGGTACAAAATGTTTTAAAAAGGCAACGAGCGCACAGGGAGCAGCAGTAATGGCACTGTATTGATGCCGTACAGCGTGACCCTGTGTGAGAAAGAGGGACAGAGTGACAGAGAGGCGAGCTTTATATGACAAAGTTCTGCGAAAAAAGTGATTAATTAACCAGACATTTGTACCATTTGTTTCGCCCTGTTCCTTTTTTTTTTTTTGCAAACATACTGAGGTCAAAACATGGCTGATACGAAGTTCTTTTTTTGTTTTTAGTTTTACCTGTTTAATGTTTCACATTCAGGGCGTCTTATTCAGTCAACAACAGTAAAATTCAACTCTACTTTTTTTCTTTTACTGGTTTGTCACGATACTTTGGTGTAACACTTAAAGCATGCACTCATGCAAAACAGATGTTGAAAGACTTGTTGAACTGTTTGTGTGTGTCCGCAGTTTAAACAAACACTCCATCCACCTGCCAAATTTCAATACTTACTGTGGACGGCGAGTGATTCCGTAGTCGAGGGCACCTGTCAGCTATGAGGCCTTAGAATTGTTATCACTTGATCACACGTCGACACTGGACAGCGCAAGTCAAGGGATAGATTAGTTACTATGGACATTTTTCATTGGTGCCCAATTATGTTTGAACAGAAAACGTTGTCAAAACCTCTTCACCCCTGGGCTTGAGTATCCAAACTAAACAACATTTTCAGATGCATCTGCATCTGGTATCCAATAAAGGGAATACACTTATGGTTATTGTACATGTGACAATGTACAGTACATACTATAAGTGTATCTTTGCCCACTGCTATATAGACTCTGTGTACTTTCTTTTTGGGCTCTTTTGGGCTCAATCTTCCTAACTGATGATAGAGTCCAGCGCTGTAACCTATGACGGAGTGTAATGGTCACAATGGAAAAAAAAAAAAATCTGAGATTTCGTGAATTTACGAGACAAAAAGTCGTAAATTTACGAGAATAAGGTTGTACGTTTAAGAGAAAAAACATGTAACAATACGAGAGTAAGTCGTAAATTTACAAGAGCAAACTTTAAGTTACAGGCATTGCCTGAGACTTACTGTGTGTGACCTTTGGCCTTGGGCATGTGGAGTGGGTGGGGTAATGAAGGCGAAAGTGAGAAGGGCTCAACCTGCTAATCTGTTTGCGCCCAACTGCTCTGTTTTGCTGCCACGTTATAAATAACGCTTGCCTGAAGCGAGAGGAGAGTTTCCTTCCTTCCTGAAGAGCTACGCTGACACGTATGACACGTAATACTACGACTTGATTCTTGTACATTTACGACTTTACTCTCGTAATATTACGCCTTTTTTTCTCTGAAATTTATGAATTTATTCTCGTAAATTTACGACTTTATTCTCGAAATATCAGGGTTTTTTTTTCAATGTGGCCCTAATGCTCCATTTTATTAACCAAATATATTGCTCTTATTTTTTAATACATTTTGAAAACCTTTTAAAATGTGTGATCATTGACTACTTCTCCAATAGCAACGCGATCCAAAAATCCAGGAAGAAATTCCACAGAGAAGTAAGAGACATTACAGTGGAAGGACTAAGTGTTAGCCTTCAAATGGTGCCAAGTTTGTTGCATTAGTGTTTTGTTTTATGAAATTCTTCATGAAATTGTTGTGGTTTGAATTGTGTTATTTCTGAGCATTTCGCTGACTTTCTTCCTGTTACGTGTATGTAGAGCATATGTACATTGATACAAGCATTGCGTAGGAGTTATCACAGCATGCAACCGTGCTGCCCCCTGTGCTGGGGTCCAGCGGTTTTAAAAGGTTAAGCTAAAGGAAATGCATTTCTCCATGTCTTGTTGAATGAATGAATTTCAAAATATATGTAAGTAAAAGGCCATGAGCTAAAACAAATTCACCCGCAGTAGTCTGCCACAAACAGATATGTAACATGTGAAACCGTGCACCCCATCCCAGGTCTCCGTGCTACCATCTGGTCATAGAAACAAACACCCCCGTCTGGAAAAAAGGCCAACTGTTCGGTTACGGGGACAGATCTATGAATGTATCTCATGATACGTGTCTTCTCGAGGCACCGAATCGATCGCAACGGGGCTGTTCAGGTTGTCCTAGAAGACGTTTGGCCTCTCATCCAAGCAGGATTCATTAGCTTGTGCTGAAAGACTAGATAGGACAGCGCTAGTCTATACGTGCCTGTTATGTAATTGTTTTGTTTTACACACAAGAATGAATCTGTATCTACAAAGAAAGTATAATGCATCGCATTGTCATGTGACTCATGTGAAATCCATGGTTAGTAAGCTTCGCCCTCACACTCTGTTAAAGCAGTGCCATATTGTGGGGTGCTCTGAGCTGTCAAGTGTCTGGTGCCAAAAGACAGCAGTGGCATCATATAAACAACAGACTCAGCCATGCTGGAGCAGACCGAGCAAAGCCCTGGCAAATCATTCTTTACTGGTTGCATCTCCCACCTTCTCCCTGTACACGCTCATAAATATTTAAGCATTAAAAAAAATGTTTGACAACTATTTTCTCAAAAAAGGAATCAGATGTATCAGTCTTATAAAATTGTCGAAAATGTGATATGGAAGAACTGATTACATTTTGGGGGATGGTCCAGATCACCGTCTGGATCCAGGAAGATTTCAAAGGATTCTTTAACATTGCAAGATAGGTCAATTTTCAGCATTTGTGCATATAACTCCACAAAAAAATGGTTTGACCACTTGTTCGGGACATTTAGCTTCCATTTTACTTGTTAGCATTCTAATGTTAGCATTTTAGCATTGGTAGCATGCTAACATTAGAATGCAAGCATTTTTGGCTATTTTCATGGGTAGACATTTGTATAGACACTTAACACTATCATGCTATGTGTTAGAATGCTAACATCAGTATGGTAGCATTGCTAGCATGCCTTTATTCGCATAGTAGCACTTTTAGCCATTTTTATAGGTAGACACTATTATGTTAGCATGCACTTAAGCAGCCACATAGCGTTATCATGCTAGGTGCTAGCATGCTAATGTTAGCATGCTAACATAATTATACCAACATTTTTAGCATTTTCAAGGGTAGGCACTTAAACACAGCGCTATTATGCTAGGTGTTATCATGGTAACGTTATCATGCTAGCATTGTTAGCATTTTTTAAGTCATTCAAACCGTAGGACTAATATTTATGGTGGAAATCACAACATAGGGGCAACTATGGCGCTTGGCGGAGGTCTTTTCTACTTCCTATACAAAATAAAAGTTTTGCTCCAAGTGTCGACCCTTGAGGTACGCCTGAAACCATGTCCCAACATGAATATTTGTCTTCTCTTGGTGAAAATGTGACAAATGTGTTTTAAACAATAGAAAAAAACAAAATGGGCTAAGTAAAATTATAAACCATTAAAATAAATAATGAATGATTAAGAACTACTATTAGAATGGAAAGTAATTCCCAATTCACACATGGCTGTGTTTACTATCAGTCGTCGTGCCAACAGACTGAGACCGACTGACTGAGCAGTGTGCTGCTGCGCTTATGCGTTACACACTTACCCAGGCCGAAGACAAGATCTCAATCATTTACTTACTTTGCACTGTGTTCCTGTTAATGACATACATTACTTCAAATGACTGACGTGTCAAAGTATTGGTATTTGGATTCGAGAATCAACCGGAGAGTATGAAGATCTGGTAATGGAAGTATGGATATTTCCGTATCGATCCGTGCTAGTTTGCATGATGTGTATGAAATATGATTCAGTTAGCGGAGGGTAAATTTGAAATGAATTTGAAGAAACACCTCTCATTTTATGTTCTATACTTGAGATTGATTTTACCCCAGCTTAACCACTTTAACTTGTCATCAAAATCACCCAAAATGTGGTTAACACATGCCAATATTCATCACTATTGCTGATCTGTAGACTTAAATTAATATTTGCAGCCGCTTCCAGATAAATTAACAATAAACATACTGTGTAACATTAACATTAACTCATTTTTTTATCACAACTGGTCAGCACATTATAAGAATATCATTATAAGAAGAGACATTGAATGGCTTCAGCAAGATGCTTGCTGCTTGTCAAGCTATATTAAAGTCCCTGATTTACTTCAGAGTGAAACTTGACAACATTTAATTCCTCATTATGTCAATTAAATGCTCTCATCTTCTGAGGCCCATGCATTAGTCACTCTAAGCTATTTAGACACAACTGAAGAGCGTCCTAAAGAGCAGGTCGGACATGTCCCGAAGACCCATACAATGAATTGTAGCCCTTTTAGTTGAGGATGCCAGCCCCAATAGTCCAATTGCCCCGGAGCAAACACATTTGAGCTGCAGAACACTCCCCAGACGACATTTCAAAGAAGAGGTGGGGGGGTGGGCGGGGGGTGAGAACATGCTTCAGGGGAAGAAAAACATGCTGCTGATCTGGGAAACGATTAAACCCAAATTCCTACTGACAGCGTTCTCTTTTCCCAGAGGGAGATGGCGATGGGAGCAGGAGCATAGACAGAATTATGGCTTGAGAGAGAGAGAGATAGAGGCAAGAGATTATGGTCGAGGAAAGGTTGGTTATCATAATTAAATGGAAGTGCTTTTTATCCTTCTCCTATTGATATGTGCAAAAGGCAGCGTGTGTTCACCAAAGAAAAGTATGAGCTGTAATTCCGGTTTGGAGCCGGTATTTTTGCTCTTGGCAAATGTGGATACCGCGGTCAACCAACTATTGACTTAGTCATTAACAGGACTCTTAGGAATAATGTACGTCTGCCAGATTCAATTTGGGTCATGCTTTGATAATGTACAAATAGGTGAAATACTATACCATATATGAACAGGACTGTTTTTATAAATAATAATGCACGTTTACACGTGTGTTTGCATGTGTCATCCATGTTCTATTCAATGGCAGTGATAGCATCTCACAGACAAGAAAAGACCTGTGATATAAAAGGCAATGCATTGATACAGGTCCTGTCCAGGTCTGGTCAAAAATTGTAGACCTAATATGCACACATCATATACAGTGTTGTGAAAAAGTGTTTTGCCCGCATCCTGGTTTCTTATATTTTTGCATGCTTGTCACACTTAAATGTTTCAGACCATTAAGCAAATTTAAATATTAGTCAATGACAACACAACTGAACACAAAATGCAGTTTTTAAATGAAACTTAAAATTTTAAATGAAAAAAAAAATCCAAACCTACATGTGCCCCTACGTAGTAATTGCCCCCCCTGTTAAAACATAACTGAGATTAATTGAGATTAATCAGTCTGGAAAAGGTTATAAAGCCATTTCTAAAGCTGTGGGTCTCCAGTGAACCACGGTGAGAGCCACAAATGGCAAAAACATGGAACAGTGGTGAACCGTCCCAGGAATGGCCGGCCAACCGAAATGACCCCAAGAGCGCAGCAATGACTCATTAAAGAGGTCACAAAAGACCCCACAACAACACCCAAATAACTGCACGCCTCAGTTAAGGTCAGTGTTCATGACTCCACCATAAGAAAGACGCTGGGCAAAAACTGCCTGCATGGCAGAGTTCCAAGACCAAAACCACTGCTGAACAAAAAGAACATTAAGGTTCATCTCAATTTTGCCAGAAAACATCTTGATGATCCCCAAGACCTTTGGGAAAATACTCTGTGGTTTGACGAGACAAAAGGTGAATTTTTTGGAAGGTGTGTGTCCCATTACATCTGGCGTAAAATTAGTGCTGCATTTCAGACAAAGAACATCATACCAACAGTAAAATCTGGTGGTGGTAGTGTGATGGTCTGGGGCTGTTTAGCTGCTTCAGGACCTGGAAGACTTGCTGTGATAAATGGAACCATGAATTCTGCTGTCTACCAAAAAATCCTGAAGGAGAATGTCCGGCCATCTGTTGGTGACCTCAAGCTGAAACCAACTTGGGTTCTGCAGCAGGACAATGATCCAAAACACACCAGCAAGTCCACCTCTGAATGGCTGAAGAAAAACAAAATGAAGACTTTGGAGTGGCCTAGTCAAAGTCCTGACCTGAATCCTATTGAGATGCTGTGGCATGACCTTAAAAAGGTGTTCATGCTGGAAAACCCTCCAATGTGGCTGAATTACAACAATTCTGCAAAGATGAGTGGGCCAAAATTCCTCCACAGCGCTGTAAGAGACTCATTGCAAGTTATCACAAACGCTTGATTGCAGTTGTTGCTGCTAAGGGTGGCCCAACCACTTATTAGGTTTAGGGGGAATCACTTTTTCACACAGGGCCATGTAGCTTTGGATTTTTTTTCTCCCTTGATAATAAAAAGTTAAATTTAAAAACTATGTTCAGTTGTGTTGTCATTGACTAATATTTATATATACTGTATATATTATATATATATATATATATTTGTGTGTGTGTGTGTGTGGTGTGTGTGAGTGAGACTCCAACCTCAGCCACATTTACTCAACTTATTACTAATGAAAACGGATGAAAAAAAATTGTTTACATGACAACAGGGACTATTCAGTTAAGGCCAGGGGTGTCCAAAGTGCAGTGCAGGGGGCCATTTGTAACCTGTAGCTCATGTTTTATCAGCCCGCGACATATTCTACAACTACAAGTTCTCTTGGAGATGAATAAATTACCAACCAGCCATCCATCCATCCATTAAAAACAGCCAAAGGAGGATTAGCGCCACACAGAAAACAAAAAAAAACAAAGAAAATTCTGCTCAAAGTTGGTCTATATGACAGAAGGGCTCTGCTGTTTTTAAGGACCAACTGCAAATATGCTAGTCAGATTCTCTATATGACAGGAGCACTTTGCATTTTTTAAGGACCTACCCCAATAATTGCAGACAAAGTTCCCCTGTATGACAGAAGAGCTGTGCTCTTTTTAAGGGCCTCATTCAAAAACACTAGTCAAAGATCCTCTAAATAGCAGGAACGCACTGCCGTTTTTAAGGACCTGCTGCAACAGTGCTAGTAAAAGATTCTTTAGAAGACAGGAGAGCTCTGCTGTTTTTAAAGACCCAATTGAAAAACATTAGTCAAAGATCCTCTAAATGGAATGCTCTGTTGTTTTTAAGGAACTGCTGCAAATACGCCAGTAAAAGATTGTTTAGAAGGCAGGAGAGCTCTGCTGTTTTTAAGGACCTAGTCCGAACATTGTAGTCAAAGATGCACTATATGACAGAAGAGCTAGTCTTCAGTTTTTAAGGACCAACTGCAAAAACATGAGTCAAAGATCCTCCTCACGTGTCAGTGGAGGGCTGAGACTCTGCAGGTTTTTTCTCCAACCAGTTTCTCCAGCAGGTGATTTAATTGATGAGCTCTTTCCATCAAATTGAAAGAGGCGTTGACCATTAAAATCACCTGTTTTAGTGACCGGCTGGAAGGAAAGCCCGCAGTGTCTCAGCTCTCCATGGCACGAGTTTCAAAAGATCCTCTATATGACAGAAGCTCTCTGCTGTTTTCAGGACCTCCTGTATAAAAAAAATAATCAATGATCTGCTCCATGACAGCCATCCTGCAAAAGACTTTACCAGACAGCAGTTCAGCTTTTTTTGGGGGGGATTTTTGTGGCTTTTTTGCAACGCAAAAACGAGCCGACCTTATTTACTCTCCATGTCAGATCAAACAGCATCTTCATGTCCTTGTAGCGTCTACACAGGCATGTATTGCTGATCATGATATTTGATGACTTGACATTTTGCAATTCAAAAGAGAGACCACTGAATGATGAATGAATGACAACATTAAATGATTTTCATCACAATAGTTTCAATCCGATACAGATACTGCCCTTGGTATAGATTCTATGGAAATTTAGATCGATCCACCCACCCCTAATTTTTGCCTATGTGTCCAGATTTAGGGACACCATGCATTCCCCTTACTTGCCTTACGTCCCCTACCCCCTTATTCATTTTGATTTTAGGAACTTAATGTTAACGTTTGTGTCAAATGCACTTTGCTCCAGGCAACATAGCATAAGTATATCTTTGCAATTTTAGCGACCGGTTTTCTCGTTGGCCCATTTTCCCATTACAGGGAATGACATTTCTTTCTCCACCATCATTTATCTTGCCAGACTTTAGCCCTAAGCTCCCCTCCCTTCTTTCATGTGGTTCTCTGTGCACACACAGTATGTTCACACCATAGAATTATTCCCATTTGATGAGTTATGCTATTATATTATCATAAACGTGCCATGCACTGGCTGTATAGCGTACTGCACATCATTGACACAAACCTGTTTTGCATACCCACATATAGATTTGTGTTGTGATGTTTTAACGTATGTACATTAGGGGTGTAAGAGTACGCCGTAAGTACTTCAGTTTTACAGTTCAGTCCATTCTTGCTACAGTAAGAGAACACAATGCAAAACATAAAACGATTAGCTTTGTGTAAACAGTTTTAATTATTTAAAAATGAAACTAATAAACTGCAAACTGCTGGCAGTCAATTCTCCAATAAATTCTCAAATAAAAATAATAAAAACTAGAAAAGCACTCGGAGAGCACAAACCTCCGCCAAGCGCCATAGTTCCCCCCATATTGTGATTTACACTGGAAATATTAGTGCTACATTTATTGTATCTCCATATTTCGATTCCTTGACCATGAAAACACACCTTTAGCAGTTGCATTCATAATGATATCAATGTTAGCTCAGTAGTAATGGCAGTTTTCTTCTGGATCTAGTGCCATAGTTGGTGAAGATACAGCAAACCCGTTGGTGCTCTCCAGATTCCACAGTGCCTTGGCTGTATGTTATGGTGTTTATTGTAGGTTTATAGCTTCATTTGTTGTCTTCCTATGATGAAAAGGTCCCCTGTTTTTTCATATTCTGGATCATAGTATGCAGACTTATTCGTTATCTGGATCAGTCTTTGATATTTTGTAGAACCTTTTGGAAACTTCCCGTATTTTTTTTTCCAAGTGCTTTGACCATTTTTTGTGGAGTTACAGTATAAGCACAAATGCCGAAAACGGTCTCGCAATGTTAAAGAATCCTTTAAAACATTCCTGGATCCAGAAGGTCATCTGGATCACCCCCAAAATGTAACCAGTTCTGCCATATCACATTTTCGACAATTCCTGAAAATATCATCCAAATCCGTTTAGAAGTTACAAACACTGGCAAAAACACAATCTCCTTGGCGGAGGTTAAAAATAATATATCCTAAAAATCACATTACAAATATACTGTATGTATCGTTACACCCCTGATGTAAATGTATTATATTTTTGTACCCTAAATCCCAGAAGAGCAAATGTACTGAAATGTGGAGCAGAGACACACAGGAGTTACATACAGTTGACAAATGAGCACAACTCTTTAACCCGCCCCCACGCTTTAAAATAACAGCTTTGAGCAGTCGGCCAACTTCTCTCGTTTGTCCACACGTTTGCCATTTCTTCCTCTGGTTATTAACATGACTGTCGTCTCTTAGGCAGTATGGAGTGTTCGTGTGCTTTCTTTTGATTCCAGTGATTTTGATTCATCCCCAGCTTGAGAAATAAATGGGGGGCACTTGCCTTCTTTGATGTGCACAGTGTGCGTGTGTGTATTTGTACTTATCGTCTGCTTTGTCTTAACATAATGCTTTTGTGTGTGTGTCTGTGTGTGTGTGTGTGTGACAGCATTGTTTTTACTTGGTTTCTATGTTTAGCTTTTGAGTTTCTTCCAGAGTGAAACAGTGTTTAAATTGGCTTTTAATGGCCTCCGGTAAAGGGGGGCTGCATACTGCAGAATCGTGGTCAAGCTTTTAACATTTGAAGAAAATGAGCTTTTATGAGTGTTCAAGTAAAAAGCCATTGCAAAATAAAGAGCCCGCTGGGTAGCAACAGGACCCGGAGTGTCTTTGTTGAATGCATTTCTTTTGCATGAAAAAGTGAAGCCCTACCCATGTATATTATTTGTTTTGGGTACACGAGAAATGTGTACTGAATAAGCAGTGTTACAGACATTAAAAAGTGCTGTGGAAATGGCAGGCTAAGTTGACCGTACTTGTCAAGGAAACCTCACTGAGGAAAGAATCCAAAACCTAAGCCCTAAGCCTAGCTTTACTCTAAGGGGCCCTCCTGGGGGCCACATGGTGAACTGTCAGGCCGTGAGAGGCAGGGAGGACTTTCAGTATTAGTGCAGAGTCTAGGACTGGGCGATATATCGATATTTTTAAAATATGGATATTTCTTTTAAGCACAATATCAAAAACAAGCATATCGTTCATGTCGATATAGACTGGATTTGCGCTGTTCTCTTATATCTTGACACTAAGGTCTGTCTTGCTCTGTTGTGTGTGTCAGCGCTCCTTAGCGGGGCTCCCTGCTCCCTCTCCCTGCCCCCCCTCCCTGTTCCGTGCTAGATCTGGCGACATTCCAAACCCTTTTCAAACCTTTCTCAAAAGCGACTCGCAGCAAATCTAGCTCCTTTTCCTTGCGTCGTTGGAGAGTTTACTGGTATTTGGGAACATAAAAGTGAAAGTAAGGCTCCCACTGCACACTGCATAGTGGAGATCCACGCATCCTAGAGCTGTGATGCCACCGAGGTGGATCTTGCCCTGTTTTACAGAGCGAGATCTCAGACATAAATGTTTCTTAATCTTCATTAAATGACTACTCATTACACTCAAGGCTCATTTGGACTCGGTCACTTACCTGTCAGTGTGTCAGAATATGTGATTGAAAATGTGTGATACATAAACAAGTAGTCCTAACTAAGATAAAAGGTGGAGGCTGGAAGCAAAACACCAGCAATCAAACTTACTGTAGCATGTTGGCAGGTAAACATAGCACACGTCACCAAACACCTTATAAGGCGTCCTCGCTGGGGCACTTCAGCGGCGTCACTGCCAGCAGCATTTATTTATTTATTTTCTATTTTCTATATTAAACAGTAAGTTACATGTTTACATGTGCATTATTGGTTGTAGAACATTGATATTTAGTTTGATATATTTTTTACATGTTTACAAATTGTGGTTGCAACAGAATAATGTGTTTATTTTGTGTTATTTTGTTAATTGACGGTTTTGTGTGTGAGTGTGTGAGTGTGTGTGTGTGTGTGTGTGTGTGTTTGGGGTGGGGGCAACAAAACTAGGTAAAAGTGTTGTTAAATATTCAGTTGTCCATTCATTTGTCATTTGTAATTATTTTTGCATCGTTTTCCGCATGTAAAACTATAATTATTGTCTATAAAATGTGTTTTGTCTTAACGTTTTGGGTCGATTCACTTACTTTGGTTAGAGTCCGTTTTGGTTTGAGTCGGACCTTCTGGAACGGACTAGCACCACTGTATTAATATTAGTCACATGGGAAAATTTTGTTAAAATATCACCTGTACAATTAATAAAGGTTTTACGATGGTGAAATTGTAACCCTGGAATAAATTCCACCCACTAAATTTCTAAAATATTTCAGGATACAGTAATCCCTTTGTTTTTGGCTGAGGCGGTGGAGTGGTTGTCTGCCAACCTGAAGGTTGTGGTTTTGATCATGTCGAAGTATCCTTGGGCAACATACTGAAGCCCGTGTTGCTCCTGATGCTGCGTCATCAGTAGGTAAATGTGCTAACAGTATCAAAGCACTTTGAGTCCCTGGGAGGTGGAACAAGCGCTGTAGAAGTGAAAAAACATTTACCGTAATGTTCAGTGAGAGACACAAGCATCAGACTTGATCGACGGAACAACAGGCTTTTATTGCAGGTTTAAATTATCGCTATAATCCCTAACATGAGCTACTGTTGCGGCCATAGCCCACGCCGAGCTAACTCCATACCACGCAAGGTCACTTCCTGCCCACCCCCTCTGAGCTCCCCTAGCGCCGGAACACATTTACAGCAACACACACAAGCATGAGTCTTATTTCTGTCTTAAATGGCTTGTTTTGTTATTACGTCTACTATATTGGGTAATACTAGTGTAAAGGTGTTATTTAATGTCTAATGATGTTAAAAACTGTATTTAGAAGGTCATAAACAGGTTTTCTATTCTCTAGCGCCGAAAATACTCCATTTCTAAATAAAGGATCCTACTTCATGGAATGCTGACTGTATCAGTAAAGATCAAGGCAGAGTAACTTTTCCACTCAGTTGGACTATTTATTGTACTTGTAATGTCAACGTGATTGGAAAAGAACAAATATGCTGTCATCTGTTGTTTTTTTTTTTGCAAAGAAAGTGTTGTCACCAGACGGATCTGCATGATTTTGTCATCATACAGATTCACATACATTTTATTCTATGCAATAATACTCGGTAGTCAGAATTGCCATCCATCCATCTTTCGTTGCTTCTGCCTTGTTCCATTTGGCTGAGTCGCAAAGATCATCTGATCGTTTTTACTCAGCTGTAACGGCAGCAATCACAAAGCTCTGACAGATACCGGCACATTTGAAGAGTCTCACTGCCTCCTCTTTTGATATTTTTACAGTCGGAGGAATTATTACTTATGCTGAATATGTGAACGGACAAAAGAAAACTATTTCTTTGTGTTGAAGGTGACCTGTGATCCTTCACGGTCCTGCGTATGAAAATTAGAAGGTTGTTGCTATCAGATGTAAGAAGGCTAAGCCGATGTACACACCGTGTGAAGATGGCGGAACGTGTATTAGGTGAATGCCTATCATTGATGGATCTGCCTTGCAGTCTCACGTAATTTTCAAAATCCAATCTATAAATGTTCCCCTCAGGGCCGTGTAGTTTCTCCAAGAGGTCAAACCGTCATGCTTTGTATTGTTATTGTAAATGAGACTCCTTTTTTGTACCTCAAGGCTTTTCAGCAAGCCCACTGAGGTTTTAACCATTTGTAGTTCGTATTGTACCTCCTGCGCAATACGTCTACAGTTGGTGACTGGCTTGGGTGTGAAATTTAAGAAATTAAAAGAAAATTAAGCAACAACAACAATAAAAAAAACACTTTAAACAAGTGATATCCATTTGCAGCTGTCTCAGGCATTTTGACAAGCCAAATATTCTTGTTTTGTTGGTCTGATCAAATCATTGTGGTAATTGTTAGTAATATTTCTATTTATTTTAATACATCTTAAGTACATATTACTTAAGACAAGCAAATCGGTACTCTCTAGTTTAGGGGTGTCCAAACCTTTTCCACAGAGGGCCACATACTGAACTAGAAAAGCACTTTGAGAGCGCAGACCTCCGCCAAGCGCCATAGTTTCCCCCCATACTGTGATTTACACCATAATTATTAGTCCTACATTTATTTTATCTAATATTTGGACTCCTTGACCATGAAAACGTACCATGGAAGGATTTGAATGACTTAAAGAATGCTAACAATGCTAACATTATCCTGCTAACACCTAGCATGATAGTATGTGCTTAAGTTCATATTTGTGAAAATTGCAAAAAATGCTACTAACATTCTAGCAATGCTAACACGCTAATGTTAGTATGCTAACACCTACCATAATAGTGTCTACCTATGAAAATGGCTAAAAATACTTAATTAAAGTACTTAGTTAGCATGCTACACTCAGCATGATAGAGCTATAAAAATGGCTAAAAATGAGGATACCTTTAAAAATGGCTAAAAATGCTACTATGCTAACATTAGCATGCTAGCAATGTTAACATGCTAATGTTAACATGATAATACCTAGCATGATTGTGCCAAGTATTCATTGTCTACCTATGGAAACGGCTAAAAATGCTACTATGCTAATATTAGCAATGATAACATGTTAACGTTAGCATGCTAACACCTAGCATGATAGCGTAATGTACCAGGAAGTGTTTCTTGAACAAGCGTTCTGACCATTTTTTTTTTGTGGAGTTATATGCACAAAGGCCTAAAATGGTCCTATCTCGCAATGTTAAAGAATCCTTTAAAAAAATCCTGCATCCAGACGGTGATCCGTTTCACCCGCAAGATTTAATCAGTACATCCATATCCCATTTCCAACAACTCCTGAAAAAAACTGCACCTCAGCTTTGTGATACAGGTCTTTTATTAGTAGGAACTTTAGGCTTTGGTGTTTTTTTCCAGAAATTTTCCAAATATTTCAACTTTCTTTGTTAATAACCTTTGTACATGTTCTTTTCATAATATTATTCCCATAATATTTTGACTTTATTCCCATAACTTCTTCCCCAACCTAATTTTCCAAAAATTACAGCCTTTTTTGTTTTGTTTTTCTCATAATATTAAGACTTTTACAAAAGTAATGTATTTTTTCTTTAACATTAAAACTCTATGCTTTATTCCCCTAATATTTTGACATTATTCTCTTAACTTTTTCTGCAAGCTAATTTTCTAAAAAATTATATCTTTATTTGTTGTTTAGTTTTTTTTTCTCAGAATATTACAACTTTTTTAAAGTCTGTTTTTTTTATTTTTCAACTTTATGCTACTAAAATTACATGATTTTTCCTCATAATAACGTCATTCTAGTAAAATTACAAGTTTTCACGTAAAATTACAACTTTTTTCTCTCAATATTTTGACTTTATTCTTGCAAAATTACTGCTGATTTTTCAATTTTTTTTTGCTGTTGTTTTAATTTTTTTGGAGTTGTCTTGTTAAATAATATTTTTATAATATGCCGGGCCACTAATGGCCCCCGGGCCACACTTTGGACACCCCTGGTGTACAGTATTCCCTTGTTTAGCGCCATTAAGTAATTCCAGAACCAACAAGTTAATTTTTGCGAAGTACGAGTGGTTATTCATAAATGGAATATTTTTGTAGTGCAGTAGAAGAACCCTCTACATCTGAAGTACCACCCCTACAACCACCCTTACAATTGTACAAGTATTATCCAATAATCCCCACATCATCAGAGAAAACAAGCCTTTCAAGAAATAAATAAGGCTGTTGGTGGGGTGTGTTGCTGTAAAAGAGGACAGGAAGTGACTTCGGGGGTTCAGAGTTGAGTTTCAGCTTGGCGTGGTTGACGGCTGCAACATTAGCGTGTGTTTTTATTCGGTATTTTTATTAGGTGTTATTGTGCCTGTTGTGAGATCATTCAAACCTGCAATAAAAGCCTGTTGTTCCGGCGATCAAGTCTGGTGCTTGTTTGTCTCACTAAACATTACTGTGACATTACTGACACCTAGTGACTGGTGTCAAGTACTACTTATAATCATGTCTTTGGATTAGCCATTTTTATGATTGAAAATGCGCATAACCACACAATGACAACAAATTATTAGTCGCTATTCGGAGGCCCTTGTTGTGTATGTGCACGTGCGACGTATTGTATGTGGTGAGGGCAGTAAGGGGTCACTGAGTGGGCCCATTTGCTATGCTGAGTTTTTTTTCATCATTATGATCAAGACAGGTAGGGGCACGGAGTGGTTATGTGTGTGTGTGTTGTACGATGCGATGGGTTGCTAGGTTGATTGAAGCACGCGGAAAAAAGAGCCAAATTATCCGATCTGCAGAGTGCAATCTGCAATCAGTGCTTTGCTCCGTCTCCTCAGTTTATGCAGATGCGGACGTGTGCGTGTTGTGCATGCGGTATGCGCACTTTAGAAAGTAAGATTAACTCTCTTCAAACAAGGTATTGTGCTTATTTTTTGTTCGGTAAGAGTCTCAAGGTTGTTTATTATTAATGGACATTACTTGTTTTATCCCATACATCAGGGGCGCGCACGCTTTCTCAGCCTGCAAGCTACTTTTAAAATGACCAAGTCCCAAAGATCTACAGTACCTCCTACTATGAATATAGAAAAGATATATATTTACTATATTTATTTTAAAAAATATGAGTAGGTATTTATGTAGGTTATACATGTATATCAGGGGTGCACGCGCTTTTTCAGCATGCAAGTTACAAGTCAAAATGATCTACCTCTTTCTATAAAACATCCATCCATCCATTTTCTATACCGCTTCTTCCTCATTAGGGTCGCGGGGGCATGCTGGAGCCTATCCCAGCTGACTTCGGGCGACAGGCGGGGTACACCCTGGACTGGTCGCCAGCCAATGGCAGGGCACATATAGACAAACAACCATTCACACTCACATTCATACCTATGGACAATTTAGAGTCTCTAATTAACCTCACTTGCATGTTTTTGGAATGTGGGAGGAAGTATGTGGGAAGTACCCGGAGAAAACCCACACACACACGGGGAGAACATGCAAACTCCACATGGAAATGCCCAGGGGAGAATCGAACGCAGGTCTTCCCGATCTCCAAGCTGTTACTGTGTTGGCCAACGTGCTAACCACTACACCACCGTGCGGCCCTCTATAAAACATAAGATCAATAAAATCTAACCGGTAAACTTTGAAATTCTATTGTAAATATTAATGATTATTATTTCCCATTCCCATTTTCAAAGTTTACAGGTAAAGTAGTTTATTTCCTGATTCTATTCAATAATAATAATTTGATAATTACACATAATTCCTCATTAGTTGTGTACATAACCTGAGTACTGGTAATAAGTCTGTCAAAATAGCTACGTAACGTTCATCAGGAGACAAAGTTCACGTATTACACCCAGTTAGCATTTGCTATCAAACGTTACCCATATACAAAAGACAATGCAGCCGAAGTCAAGGCAAAATATTGAAAAGGTTTCAGCAATGGGCACATTTTCCATTTCATCATAAAATAATAGTTTAAGAAGGGGACGTGTAGAAAACACTTATTTCTGTAGTGGAGTTCATAAGCATTTTACCGCTGAGTTATTTTATCCGTAGTCAGAATAATAAAGATGAAAGTTGCATCTCCGTGTGTAGCTTGAAATGCCGCTGACTGATGTCGTATGACATCTACAAAGTGATGTTTACGTGATCTACCGGTAGCACGTGATCGACGTAGTGGGCACCCCTGCTGTACATACTGTTTGTATTTTCTTTGCAGTTTAGTTTAGGTGAGTTTTGACCCGGACTGAGAATTCCTTCATCATCCATCATGTCCTTAGAACTTATTTCCTTTTAGCTTACCTTGGGCCACACAGCCAGTATTACAAGCCCCATGTAGGCCTGTACAGTAGTGTGCAGGTGTGTAGCATATGCCCCATCATTTTCCGTTTTAATGGGTTGACTTAGGGCTGTCTAGGCCTGTCACGATAACAAATTTTGCTGGACAATAATTGTCCTCCAAAAGATTGTCGATAATAATAGTAGTAGTAAAATTTTAATTTTACCATTTTAATTTCTCAAGAGTATTTACAAGTATTTTTTGTAATTGGAATGTCAAGAGCTTGTAACAAAACCTAATAAATTAAACACACAAGACAAAAAAACCCTCAATGAAAATAAAATGGACTCTTTGTACGTTCTCCCAGGCAATTCCTACTGTTTGTCAAACATTTCTTGTCAACCATGTTGAAAGGTTGCATTTCTTTTGCAGTGTTGTGCGTTATTTTGTTTGTATTTACTTTGCCGACCAAACGCCTCAGTCAGCGTTGGCTGTCGGGACAAATGCTCCGCTGCACCTCCAGCTGTATTTTTTTTCTCAGCTGGGAAAACTGAAATGGATGGTTGCATTTCAGGTGTGCATACAAGTTGGTCACTACCACTACCAGTTCCTCGTCACTACTTTCAAACAAATGCAACATGTCGATTTGTCGGTGTTCATGCGCTCACCTTGTTCATTCTGTTTAAAACCGAAATATTCCCACACCGCTGTGGCATTCACCTTAGAAACCATCGTGTCTGTGCCTTCGTTCATGTTAGCGTATGCTGGCTTTCTGCTGGCACGCTGTATCCACTCACTAGTCGTCCGACCTCCACAAAGAGGCTGAATGAGAAAAGGGTTCACTCTCTCCGTTCATTCCACTTTAGAACCAATGATGCAGAGTGAAGCCTCTTGTCCTCTCGCCTGTGTGGTTTAGAGAGACCTGGAAATGAAACACACAAACATGCACATGTCATTTTATCGAGGCCGGCATAATTATCGACATTGTTTTTTGTATCGTTCCATCAATCGATTTATTGATTATCGTGACAGGCGTAGGGGTGTCTAAACTTTTTCCACCAACAGCCACATACTGCAAAATGAAAGGATGCAAGGGCCACTTTGATATTTTGTAAAGCAACACATTTAGCTAAGCTAAAAAGTTATAGATATCAAGAAAAAACTGCATCTCAGCTTTGTGATAAAGGTGCCCTTTTATAAGCCCTTTTTTCCCCCCATTTTTGCTGTTTTTTAAATATATTTTCCAAATATTTGAACTTTCATTTTAAATAATTTATTGTTTTCTAATATTTTTGACTTTATTTACTTTTAATAGTATAACTTTTTCCCAATTTCCCTAAATTAAAGAATACCACTTTTGCCTGTTAATATATTGATTTCATTCTTGTAATTCATTCATTCATTCATTTTTTCCCATTGCTACTGCTGTCTTCTTGTAAATTTTCTTCTCGTATTTTTTTTCTCATTAGAATGGGACTTGAAAAAAAAGATTTTCTTGTTGTAATCATGGCTTTATTTCCATAACATTTTGACTTTATTCTCGTAACGTTATACATTTTTCTGCAGCTTTAACTTTCCAAAAATTCCCACTTTATTTGTTTTTTTGTTTCTCATAATATTACGGCTCCAAAAAATAAAGTGTCGGTTTTTTTCTGTAATATTTCCATTTTATGCTACTGAAATGACATTATTTTTCCTCATAATATTACGACATTATTCTCGTAAATTACAACTTTCTTTCTTAATATTTTGACTATCCTTGTAAAATTACAGATTTTTTTTATTTTTTCTCTTTTTTTTCTTGTTAAATAGTATTTTCAAAATGTGCAATAAAAAAAATGCCAGGTTATATGACTAGAGGGCTCTCATAATATTAAAACCCGCATTTAAGCAGGTTTTCTTTGTTCTACAAAAATATTCCATTTATCAAGAAGGAATCCTACTTTGCGGAAATTCACTCGTCACGGTCGGGTCTGGAACCAATTAACTGCGATAAACAAGGGATGACTGCATTTTGCTCTGTGGATGCAATCTTTAGTTCCACATAAAAATGTATATCCAAGCATGCAAAGTTTAGTTTCTCAAATGACGCTTTGTTGGATTAGTATTGGGTGTTTACGGAGCGTGCGGGTTTTGATTAACACCGTGCCTGAGTAAATTTGATTATTGGTAAGATTTTTCTATACAGTTTGTGGAAGTGTTTGCGGAGCAGTTTACTGAGGTGGACCGGGCCCTATCTCTGCAGGCCAGGTGCTCACTGTGACACACCGCTTACATGATGAATCAGAGGGAGAGCTGTTATCTCTTTCCCTGCAGATTCGGCCCTCCCACACCCCCAGCCCTCCCCCTCATCATCACCTCTCCTGTCCCTTCGCATTACTTACCATTGTCTTTCTCCTCCCGCCGACTGTCATCTTTATTTATGAAGGACGACTGCGCTATTAGTCTGTATAATGTTGGAGGAGTATTTACATTTCTATAGCAAACAACTAAACATAACCAACATTTTTATTATTGTGCAGAAAACAACTCCAGATTCCTATTTGACGCCTGTGAAATATCTGCATACATCAATTATTGTTGCAAACAAACAGTGATTGATACTGTAGATTGTAGGATACACACAGGGCTGGCGATATATCGATATTTTTAAAATATCAGCATTTCTTTTAACCACGATATCAAAAACAATCATATCGTTCATATCGATGTACACTGGATGTCATGCGGTCTCATGTTTCAAGATGGCGCCACAAGAGCGGCAGCTAGTTACAGCAGCGCCGTATTTTCTGCGGCGTTTTTAGTGTTTATTCGTGCTTTCTTATTGTTTTTTGTGCCACACCGACCCCTTGTTACGTTTGTAGCTTGCCTCTTGCTTGTTGCGAGAGACACATTCATTCACGGCTCCATTGTTTACATTCGGGAGCAGCTGTTAGCTTTGAGCCACACAGCCATTCGCTACGCCGAGCGACCGGAGATCCCCGCGGAGGATGCGTCGCGGGAGTGAACAGCGGAAAGACGGTCTAAATGTTGCTCTTTAAAAATGGTATAAACCATGGAAGAGCTAACGGCGCTAACCAGAGCAGCCTGATTAAGACTGAAGATTATATTTTACTTTTTCTATATTTTTCTAAAAAAGAGAATGGACTATTTTATTTCAGCGGGCTATTTTTATATAAATATATGCGCATATTTGGCTGCGACTTTTCTCTAAAGTAAAAATATTGGCATATATACAGTATCGTATATCGATATTCAACCTAAATATATCGGAATATGAGTTTTGGTCCATGTCACCCAGCCCTAGATAGAAATAGAAGTTTTTGTTTCAAGAAGAAAATAGGGAATGGTGGGAAAAGATGCTGCTGAGGGTGGTGCTGAAAACAAGCCAATCAAGGGTCTGTTACGCTACGCTCCACTGACTCCCACCTCAATAACGCCCCCGCCCCTTGTTGTTGAGAACCCATCTACTCACACACACACACGCACACACACACACACACAGCTAGGTTCATTTATCATCCGGAGATTTTTTTTGTTTGTTTTTTATTTTTTATTTTTATTTTTTTTTTACAACCATTGTGTTTTTGGACTTGTTTGGAAGAAACCCAGGTTTATACAGCCGTGCTTTTTTACTGGAGTTCTCAGTTCCTTACAATTCCTGATGGTTATCTGTGTCACATTGGTGCCAAGCAGTTCTTACACATTTTTGTTGCCCGTGCATCACTTTAAGTCGGGTAAGCGAGTTTTAGTTTAAGTTTTAGGTCACACAATTTGAGCAATGTTGCATAATTACAGAATTGGGGGAAAAAAAGGTGTTTGTCAAAATGGTTTGACAAATTACACTCAATAAAATTATTACAAAATTGTGTTTTTATGTCTTTTCTTTCTATACTATACACAAATCTAGATTCATTATTTAGGAATTTATTTATATAGTAATCCATTTATTTTCTATGCCGCTTATCCTCCTTAGGGTCTGTCTTTGGGCGAGAGGCGGGGTACACCCTGGACTGGTCGCCAGCCAATCACAGGGCACATATAGACAAACAACCATTCACACATAAAAGGAATGTAGGAGAAAACCCGCGCACGCATGCAAACTTCACACAGCCCAAGCAGAGATTGGAACCCAGGTCTTCTCGATCTCCTGACTGTGTGAACAACATGCTAACCACTCGGCCACCGTGCGGCCTATATAGTAATCCCTCGCGATGAATTGTTTCCAGACGCAGTGAGTAACTGTAAAGTAGGATTCCTTATTTATAAATGGAATATTTTCGTGGTTAGAGTGTAGGAAACTTGTTTAAGACCTTCTACAACCAAGCCGTTACGGCCGCAACATCGTATCTCGTGTTAGGGATGTGCCGGTTGTGAGATAATTCAAACCTGTAATAACCTGTTGTTGCGGTGATCAAGTCTGGTGCTTGTGTCTCTCACCGAACATTACAGTAGCATTACTGACACCTAGTGACCAGTGTAGAATACTACATATCATCACAACTTTGAATGTGTCTTCTGAATGCCTTAATTGTATTTTAGTTAATTTAGCCATTTTTATGTGTGGAAATGCTTTATTTAAGCAAAAAATAAGTAGTATAATAGGCCATATTCAAAACTCGAAAGCATGATTTATTAATTCATATATATTTTTTAAAAACGTGATAGAGTTAAGCCACAAAATCAGAAGCGTAAAGCAGTGAAGGACGGCTGTAACCTCTTTTAATTTTCATGTACAATACGGGCCAAACATTTGGACACACACAACACAACTGATGGTCCCAACCCCATTAATAAGGCAAGAAATTCCACGAAGTAACCCTGACAAGGCACACCTGTGAAGTGAAAACCATTTCAGGTGACTGCCTCATGAAGCTCATCGAGCGAACACCAAGGGTTTGCAGCGCTATCAAAACAATTTGACATAAAATATATGTCTAAAATATAAAACATATTTCAAGTTATTTCACACTTTTTTTTAACACACAGATAGTTTTGAGAATCTACAATGTAAATAGTCATGAAAATAAAGACAACACATTGAATGCGATGTGTCCAAACATTTAGCCTATACTGCAATTAATGGATCAATATGTATCAATATTTTTCTATTATATATTTGAAAATGACTTTTTTTTTACCCTTTGTCACTGCACAAGTCATTTATCTACTAGTATTGTTACACATATTCATTTCTCTCCCTCATTAGAGTTCGCAAAATGTGATGTCAGTGAGAGTGATTTTATTCCTTGTCTTTCTGTAGTGGATGTTATAGACAAGACTCACGTCATGTTATAGACAAGACTCACCTGGATTCTGGGAATTGGAGAGGTGGTAGGTTTGAATTATCTCTGCTTCTTCCTACTCCTCTTTGGACGGGATGAATGGTGCAAATGTAAACGCAATGCTCGTCAGTGTAACTTGTGAAGCATGTCTGAAAGAAATAAAACCATGACATAGCCATTCCAAGACAATTTAGACATGTATGTGTTTTTTATATTGAATCACTACAAAATGCGTTAAAATGCGAGCGCGTCAATTTATTGTCTTCTTTTTTGTATAACTGCTTAACTAAGTGTCTTTTAAGCTATCTATGCCGCGTCTATCTTCAGGTTTATTGAGTTCCACAGCATCTGACTTTATGCCACAGTGTCGTTGCACAAAACAAACAGTATGTTATCAAGTTGGGTTTTTTGGAGTATATGATGATAGATATTGCCCAGAATGAGGTCTGAGCCTGGTGGGTTGTGAGGGGAAGGGGGAGGGGGCGGATAGACGGAGGTGATTATTAGCGGTCTTCTGGGGCTTTTGTCTGGGCCCCATGAGAGAAAGAGGTTAATGCCACTTAGCCTCGGGATAGCCTACAGACGTCCATTGTGTGTTTGTATATGCGCGGCTCACGGATGTGTCTGGATGATAGGCCTTCCCGCTGTGATCCTAAATCACTTACTATTTTCCTCAACCCTTCTCTACCCCCCCTCCTTTCCTGCACCCATGGTTACACAGAGACGATTATGTTTGGGCAAACATAGTTGTGAAAAAGGCCAATCACTGCTTTTGTCTTTATACACATTTGGTTGTACATTACTGTGCAATGACAATACAGGCATTCTATTATATTTGACTCTATATCTGACATATTTTACTTAAAATACCTTTTTTGTTGTTGCTTATTTTAAACCTCAAGGGTCCAGGGTGTGATTTCCCACTTTTGCTTACTTTTTTGGGTTTATCTTTCTCTTTTATGTAGTTTTAAAAAAATTACAATCTCACATATTTGACTGTACAATTCTTTTTTTTCATTTTCATTTAGGTAGGTAGATAGATACTTGATTAATCTCCAAGAGGAATTTCCAGCATCCCTGCAAAAAACACCCCCAAAAATCAAAGGAAAATATTTATTCATTTCTTGATTTTTACTGGAAAAATCTCAACCTTAAATCTCAAAAAAGTATAACTTGCATGCAATTATAAAATGTATAGTGAAAAAATGTATGTCCAAATGTATTAAACATTAATTGTCTGATTTCTAGGGGTGTAACGATTCATCTACTACATCGATGTATGAATTTATAATCCTATGATCCAACTACATCGATCTGTGTTCGGCAAGTTGCCATTCCGGACTACACATATCGATCTAACATTGTTTAAAAGGTAATCGATAGATTGCATCGATATTAGGAAGTAAAGCATTGGATTTAAGCATTGCAGACTGCTGTTACAATTTTCAGTGACACATTTTCACTATGGTTCATTCTCTCACTGGAGTCATGTGACTTATGGCGAGAAACGGGGTACACCCTGGACTGATGGCCTGTCACGGGACAAAAACACGATCATTCACATTCACGCCTGTGGGCATTTTTAAAGTCTTCAATTATCTTAATGTACTGTGCATGTTTTTGGCATGTGGGAGGAAGACCCCAGGGAGAACTCGTGCAAGCAAAAGGAAAACATGTAGAATTGACATGTTCTCCATAATTGGTAATACAGAATGACCTTCGCTCATGACTCTTGCACTCACACCTACGGAACCTCTTAAAAAAAAAAACAACAAAGTAGAGGATGGTATTTTGTGGTCAGGCAAAGAACATTAAAATAATGCTCCCTGAGCCAAAAAAATCTTCCAGCTGCGGTGACGCGGATTGTTAAGGCCGATTGTCGTAACGCGTCGACCAGCTCTAGCCGCAACGACATTCGCCCTCTCCTCTCCAGAGTCAGCCATCAAGCCAAACAGAGTTGTGGTTTGCACACAGAGAAGAGGTGCCCAAAGTGTGGTCCAGGGGCCATTCGGGCCAGAGGCAAACCGTAGAAACAAAATTAAAACCAAAAAAAAGGTAAAAATAGAGCCAAAGGCCAATGAGTAAGAACTGAAACATTGACACCAACAACCAATACTAAGACAATAATAACACCATATACTGTATGTGTCTCCAACTCTCAAACATGCCTCTAGTCCGCTAATGGGCCTTCCTCATTGCTGCTACTGCGAGATGCATTCAGGGACATGTGTGTATGTGCGGTCTAAATAAACAGAAAGACAAAGAAAAAAAAAGTGAATAGTCTTATCATTCACCTTGTAACTCAACGCAGAAGTACAATTTGCTATATTTAATTATGCTCGTAAATCCCACGAAATCAACTAAAAACGTGAATTCAACTTAAGTTACATGGCGTCTTTCAACGCAATTCATCACAATTCATTATAGCAAGGTTAGAGTGTGATTCAAATGTTGTGCTGCTATTAAAGAAAGTAGTGTTAGGTAAATAGATTTTCAGTCATGTGTGCTATCTTTAAGCTTGGTTTAGTTTCCAATTCATTTGGAGCTGTTAATACAAACAAGTATATATACTGTATATATTTCTGTCCTGTCTTTTAGATTTCTTTCAATAAAATACAATAAAAATGCGTGTGTAATTCAGACATAGTTGCAAATGGTGATTAATCATGCTTAACTTAAACTGTGATTAATCTGATTAAAATGTTTAATAATTTGACAGCCCTAATTTAAATGCAAGTGATATATAGTATTCTGGTCACTAGGCAGCAGTCATGAGACTAAACATTGAGGCGTTACCTTACGTTACATAAAATAACATTAGCACTGTGTGAAATCATGAAGGAAAAAAAAAAATCTCCTCCCATCCCGTGTGGAAGTGGTAAGTTTTTGGTGTCTTAAGTTTAGAATAACTCAATTCGAGGCCAAGCTTAGCTCGCCAACTCGCTAGCTAGCCGTCTCGACTCCATGCAGCAAGAGTTGCAATATGGTGCAAACAATGAATAATAGGAGTGTAAAGGTGACTATAGGGGTGTTATTTCATGTCTACAGGGCTCTAATAATGTTAAAACACGTATTTAGAAAGTCATAAAGGGGTTTTCTATGCTCTAACTACAAAGATATTCAATTTATTAACATTGAATCCTATATTGCTGAAAAGCCCCGGTCCCAACCCGCCGTACTTGCAAGTGCGTGCTGTCTACTTCAGAAAATCATTCCATAAAAACATAAAATCATTTGAAAATGAATACATAAAGTTCCATAAATCATTCCATAAAACAAAAAAAAGATTAATGAGTGCAGATAAAATACTTTCCCTTGTCATATGCACAGTTGACTAGAAGTGTTTTCAGCTTGGATTTGAACATCTTCTGGAAGATTGTTCCAGATTTTGGCAGCATAAAACTGAAACGCAGCCTCACCGTGTTTAGTCCTGACTCTAGGAACCCGCAGGAGACCACTTCCTGAGCTTCTATTGTCTATTGTCTATTGTCTGAGCAACAGGAAGCCAGTGCAGAGACCTGAATACTGGACTATTATGGTCATATTTCCTGGTTCTAGTCAGAACTCGAGCAGCAGCATTCTGGATGTACTGCAGCTGTTTTACAGAGAGCCTGGTGAGAAGGCCATTACAGTAGTCTAGCCTACAGTATTCTAGCCTGCAATTAACCTAGCATGCATGTTTTTGGAAACCGGAGTACCCGAGAAAACCCACGCAGGCACAGGGAGAACATGCAAACCCCACCCAATGGAGATTCGAACCTAGATCTTCCAGATCTCCTGACTGTGTGGTCAACATGCTAACCACTAGGCCATCGTGCAGCTTGGCCAATCACATGTTAGCAAAAAACAGTATAGCCGGTCAATGAGCTTATGGGTGATCTAAAAGGAAAGAGGCTTCAGTGGCCGTTGTCCGCTTGGTCGTAGTGGTTAACCAGTCTCCATTTAATATAGCATAAAATTGTTTTTGGACAAAAAACAAAACTGCCTTTTGAATAACTCCAGCGGACATGTCTCCCCCCCAGCCCAAATTAAGTCAGTGCTGACAGGTGTCTCAACATTAGCATCATTATTAGCCCTGCCACATCTCATTGTTGCAGGTATTCATTTCTCCTTGTTTGGCATGACTGCTCACACTCCACCTCACAGCTGTCCTTCAGAAATGAGTTTAATGTTTATGATGATTCTGCCCCTTGTGTCATCTGTCCCTCTCAAAATGCAATTATGTCTCTGAGGTAAAGGCCAAATCATCCATCAGCCACATCTGAAGACAAATCAGCATGGAAGAGGAGGCTTGGAAGAGGAGCGGTATCAGATCAAAGAATGTTATGAGCACCCGAGAAGAAGGTGGAAAGGTGGAAATTATTACGTATATGGGACACAGTAATATCAAACATGTATTGGCAAGAACAATACCGCGGCAATTACAGTACATTGGAACCTCGGTTAACATGTTTTCCATATGTGACCACATTTGCCTCAGTCTGTACGCATTTTCCTGTTAGCGTACAAGATGGCGCGGTGTTGTCATGTTAATATGCGTACACTGCGTGAGTCCAACTGTGTTCTAAATTTATTTTTATCGCAAAACCTTCTTCCATGTTAGCCTCCGACTAGCTAGCTAACAAAATGGCAACCGGAACCGGAAGTCAGCCTGTCATCAGCAGTTGACTCTCAAAAATGTTAACAAAATACATTTTTATAGTTTTACAATTATACTTTTACAAGCATAACACAATTCTAAATGCATATAAATGATGAATTAAAAAGATAAATGAGCTTTTAAGGTTACCTCTACCTTCAGTGACTGTTTCCGAACACACGATGTGACAGCGAGATCATCACCTTCCTTTTCAACACAGCCTTCCTGTTTTGTTATTTCTTGAATTCAGCAGTGTTTCTCAGCTTCTTCATCAAAATTCTGGCACTTGCAGCTGTCCTTGGCTCCATTGTGGGTTATTTAGGTGAGAAACAGTATTCAATTCAAGAAATAACTCACGGCAAAATAGGAATTGAAGAGGAAGATGTTGATCTCGCTGTCACATTGTGTCTTTGGTCAAAACAGTCAAGTCAAGAATCACGTCTTCAATTAGGTTAAAGTAACCTTAAATGTTTCATTTATCCTTTCATTCATCATTTATCTGTATTTACACACATTTCAAATAGTTTTCTGCATGTCAAACTATCATGGCAAAACTATAAAAACTTGTTTTGTGTTAACATGTTTGGCTTTCTGGAACAGATTAATTGGAGTTACTGTAAATTCCTGTGTATAAGGCGCACCGGTGTACAAGCCACACCCACAAAATTTAGAGGAAAAAACAGATTTGTTTTTATATAAGACACAACGGTGTATAAGCCGCATGTGTTTACGTCATGAAGTGACATACTGTGCCATGCACGAGTTCGTGAGAACCAGTCAGCTCTTTATTTGATAGGAGCCAATCATGAGCTGTGAATAAACTCAAGACGAGCTTGTCAACCCATTGGGAATTGCAGAAGGTCATTACTCAAAATAACAGTCTGACTCACGGTGTCATCTTACAAACAACATTACACTCATAACACAGCAACTAACACTCCGACTTATACCTCAGAAATATAGAAACATTTATCAATACGAGTTTCATATGATGCCCTGCAATTGGCTGGCGACCAGTCCAGGGTGTACCCCGCCTGTCACCTTAAGTCAGCTGGGATAGGCTCCAGCATACCCCCACGACTCTAATGAAGATAAGCTACATAGAAAATGGATGGATGGATGGATGGATGGATGGATGGATGGATGGATGGATGGATGGATGGAATGTCATATGAAAAAACCCAACATTTTAAAGTGTTCCCATAATGCATTTAATTTGAGAAAACCATTTAATTGGAGGATAGCATAGAAAGCATAGAAAATAGCGCTGCAATTCTGCTTCTTTCCACCAGAGGACCTGCAGTCCAAAGCAAAAATAGGGAAGCTGACGTCGTTGCAGCGCCCCAATTAATGTGTTGCTCAGTCGCAATGCCTTATGGGAAATCATTTTATGTTAAAGTCATATTGGGACATGTTTGTATATTTGTATATACACCTTTTGAGTATTAAGTTGCTTTGTGATGAATTTAGCACTGCTAAATAGCACTGCTAGGAAAGTGTTCTTTAAAAGATGACACCGAGAGTCAGACTGTTATGTTGTTATAGTGGTATACAGTATACTGACCTCCGCTGACTTCAAATGGGTTGACAAGCTAGTTGTGAGTGCACTGAGAGCTCCTGATTGGCTCCTGCCAAAGAAAGAGCTATTGTTTGCTCACTGACTTGTGAGCAGTACAGTATTTAAACAATTAGTAGTAGTTCTGAAGTAAAGGAGATGTCACAAGATTAGAATTAGAATTAGAATTTAAATTAGCTGCCTCGGCTACAGGAGGTGCAATGTGGTTTTCGTCCCGGTCGCAGAACACTGGACCAGCTCTACACCCTTGCAAGGATACTGGAGGGTACATGGGAGTTTGCCCAACCGGTCCACATGTGCTTTGTGGGCTTGAAAAAGGCATTTGACCGTGTCCCTCGCGGTGTCCTGTGGGGGGAGTACGGGATTGGTGACGCGCTACTACGTGCCATTCGGTCCCTGTACAACTGGAGCAGGAGCCTGGTTTGCACTGCCAACAGTAAGTCGAGCCTGTTCCCGGTGAACGTTGGCCTCCACCAAGGCTTCCCTTTGTCACCAAGTCTGTTGATAATGAACAGAATTTCTAGGCGCAACCAAGGCATCGAGGGAGTCTAGTTCGGGGGCCTTAGGATCTCGTCTCTGCTATTTGCAGACGATGTGGTCCTGATGGCCTCATCGGGCTGTGACCTTCAGCGTTACTGAGGCGGTTTGCAGTGTGAAGCGTTTGGGATGAGACTCAGCACCTCTAAATATGAGACCGTGGTTCTCAGTCGGAAAAGGGTGGACTGCGCCCTCCGAGTTGGGAGTGAGGTCTTGCCCCAGGTGGAAGAGTTCAAGTATCTCGGGGTCTTGTTCACGATTGAGGGAAGGTTGGAGGATGAGGTTGACAGGCGGATTGGCACAGCGTCTGCAGTAATGCAGTCACTGTACTGGACCGTCGTGGTGAAGAGAGAGCTGAGCCGGAAGGCAAAGCTCTCAATTTACCCGTCCGATGTATGTTCCCAACGTCACCTTTGGTCATGAGCTTTGGGTTGTGACCGAAAGAACGAGATTGTGAATACAAGTGGGTGAAATGAGTTTCCTCCGTAGGGTGGCTGGACCCTAAGAGATAGGCTGAGGAGCTCGGTCATCCGGGAGGGGCTCAGAGTAGAGCTGCTGCTGCTTCACATCAAGAGGAGCTAGTTAAGGTGGCTTGGGCATCTAGTTTGGATGCCTCCCGGTGTTCAGGACATGCCCGGCCGGCAGAAGGACAGACCTAGGACACGCTGGGGCGATTATGCGATTATGTCTCACAGCTGGCCTGGGAACGCCTTGGTGTCCTCCCGGTGGTGCTGGAAGAGTTGGCCAGGGACCGGGAAGTCTGGGCTTCCCTACTGAGACTGCTTCCCCCGCGACCCGGACCCGGATAAAAGGAAGGAAATGGATGGATAGATGCATGGGTATATCCATGAAGCCAGAAGAAAGCTTAGCCAAACCAACTTTAGAAATTCAAACCACAGACACTTAAATATCTAACAGAAGCAAGTAGTCCGAGACCAGCACATGCCATGAATCATTATATAAAACAAAACACTAATGCAACAAACTTAGCATCATTTGAAAGGTAACACTTAGCCGCCCCAACGATGAAAGTATCATTCGTCTACCGCTAAAATTTGATGGACAAGCAGCTTTATTTACTCTTATCTAGTAGAAAAAAATATGTACATCTTCACAGTAACCATCAAAGTCTCCCCTTCACTTTGATACCAAGATCATCCATATAGACCTTGTAGACGCAGAAAAGCCTGTAAAGACGAGGGTTTAGGAAATAAATTGGGTTTTACTATGTTGCCATTGTCCGTAATTAGTGGTAGGCAATGTACTTAAGAAATATATTTTTAAACATGATCAAAACAAATACCAACATTTTCAGATCACAAGCAGTTTTCATTTAAATATACCCTCCACCCCTACCATTTTTGCCTCCCCCTTTATCCCCATGTAGCCATGGTGACCATCAGCTGAGAAATGGCAACCGTGGCCCTTCATTAGCTATCAAAAGAGGCTCAGACGGTGCAGATAATAGCCAATAAGTGTTTGTGTGTGTCTTTGTGAATGTGTGTGTGTTGGGAGGGTTTGGGGAGCACAGGGATGCGGCATTATGTTGGGCAGTAAATGAAAAGCCCCCAGGGATGAAGCCAACCTTGCTGTCATGCTTCAAGGAGTTATCGGTTGGTCGGGTTTGTGTGCCCTTCACTTCTCCGCATGTGGGAAGACACACACGTGTGGACATGCGCACACACAGACTGAGACACATCATGTGCACATGTATCCACTCGCATCCTGTCATTAACGTGTATGTGTCACTGTTCACTGTTCTTGGCCCATCTCTAAAACTGAATCACGAGTGCATCAACTACGAGTCCCCCAAAGTGGGTTTATTTGCAAAAAAGGTAGACACAAACAAATGTGCTGTACTGCGTGTGAGGAACGTTGTGTGATTCCACAATAATTCTTCCTCTTCCCCTCCAAGAAGATGCTTTGGTAGCTGCACCTCCCCTCTGACGCCCAGCGCCTTGATTTCACAGTGCTGCTTGGTACAGATACCCCAATGCACCATTGGTCAAGCCCTAAACAAATGGAAATCCACCAGCACACTGAAATTACTGATGGTTATCTGAGCTACGTGTCATTGACCCCCCCCCCCCCCCCCCCCACACACACACACATACACACTTACTCAGCCTATCTTCATAGACTCTCTCCAAACAGTCTTTTTTTCGCCTTTTTTCCCCTTCAGCCATTTTCCACCAAGCTGTATTTTCAGTGCAGTGGACATTGGGGTTGCTCCTTTATTTTCTTTGTTTGCGTGATTCTAAACACAAAGCATCTAAACCCAATCATACATACAGTGTAGAGCAGCAGCAATTAATCCATTAACCAATTAATCAGCAACTATTTTGGTATTTGATTAATCATTGTTAAAAATGTAAATATCTGCTTATTTCAGCCTTTCAAATGTGAATACTTTTTAATTTCTTTTGTCATCCATGAAAGCAGACCTATTATCTTTGTGTTTTATGTAAAACAAAATACTCACACACATCAGCTTTGACCTTGGAAGACAGTGATGGACATTTTTGCCTCTTTTCTGATGTGCTGCGGACCAAACCATTCACTGTTTGTGTTTGGTTCATATTGATTCGGTCCTTCTGGGGCAGGGGCGTCCAAAGTGCGGTCCGGGAGCCATTTGCCCAAGGCACATTGTAGAAATAAAAAAAAACAAAAACAGTACAAATGGGGAAAAATAGAGCAAAAAGGCAAAATGTAAAGAAAAGAAGCTGAGATGTTCTGATAATTAATCATAAAACAAAGCTTTATCTTTACATGTATATAAAGATTTTTTTTTGCCTTTTTACTAAATTAAAAAATTCATTAATACAATAATACATGACCCCATAAACCTTGGGCTAACCACTCACACACATGAACTGGACAACGCGTCACTGCACTGCTGTCATCGCACTGGACACTTTGTATTTATTTATTCATGTCAATTGTACGTCATACTCTTACATTTACCTCATATTTTTCACCATTTCTTTGTTGATCCTGTGTACTATATATGCCCTCTTTTATATTTAGATTTTAAAATGCTCTGTATCCACACCTCCTTTATGTTTTACTTTACATACTTCTTATTTATACTGTTTAATTTAATTGCACCGTGGAGGGAAAACCATAATTTGGATGCTCTGTATGTCCTTGATATATGGTGAATTGACAAGAATGTTGGATCTTGAAAGTGGGTAATCCTTTGATTTTCAATATGCGGCCCTCGATGGAAAAAGTTTGGATACCCCTGGTCTAGTGCCTTTTCGATTAATCACAAACAACAGGCTTTAGATTTATTGACTAAGAAAATCATTGTTACTTGCAGCATGATACAATGTACCAAATACAGTGGAAATTAAATCAATTAAATACCTGAAGTCAAGGTCAGTTCTTTTTTTTTTAATGACACTTTTTGCTGTGTAGTGCGGTCGCTCAGGGTGGAAAGATACATATTACTGATAAGCACAATGGTCTCAGATAAAGATGCCCGGTAACAAAAAAGGTCCTTTTAATCACAACCAATCAGCACTTTTTGCCTTGATTTAAAGCATTCAATCTCATTTAGAGCTCTGACGTTTTGCAGCGTATACACTGACTTAAAAAACGTCACGTCTGATGAGGACATGAGAGTCTGAAGCTTTGTCATGTTTTCACTCTTTTAACAATATTCTACTGACTTAATATCCCAGATATGGCCAATCGTGTGTATGTGGCTGCGAGTACTCGCACAAGAGACTCATTACAGGCTAAATGTGTCACTTGCAGTCATCACTCACGTCTCTTCCTTCCAGCCTTCTTTTCTTTTGTGCCATCTGTGCGTCACAGGCCATCATGTAGTACATAATGCACTCAGTGGGGCATGTAATAAGTTTTTTGCTGTGTGTCCTTTTCTGTGCGGATGCAGAATGTTGCCTACATTGCCGCATTGATCTACATCAGCATCATCCAATTAAAATCTGTTTTTGCCGACTAAAGCAATAGCTTTGCCTGAATGTGATGTGTTCCTCTGCTCTTTGTGTTGATATTTGGGATTGGTTCAGCTTGGCTGTCTGTCTCCCCTGGATTACTTTTCAATTGCTGATGTCCTTTGTTTGTTCTTCTGGTGTCTTTCCAGCATTGAAGACAAAACAGTGTCATATGCATACAAACATGGTTACATTTCATTACATCGATAAACTTAAAGAGTAACCGTACCTAACAGTGACATTAGGCCGTGTGCTTAAGAGCCAATGAACTCTTTGTTTAATTCTGTCCCACGTTTAGCTGTAGCATACGGCGCAGCATTTTTTTCAAAACTGAATGTGGAATCTATTGACCATCAAGAACATTTCTTAGTGTTCATTTATTTCCCTCTACATCCAGAATGTAAGTCAACACAATTAAATAGGAATACTCAAAATAATACACAAAAGCAAAACCCACAGCACCCACAGATAAATGCTTCTCGGCAGTTCCCAATGATGTTACATTTCATAAGAAAAAAAATAGGAACACTCAAAATAATACACAAAACCAAAACCCACTGCTTGCAAGTCCGTTAGAGCACGCTATAAAGATGTGCCATTTAACTCATTCAATCACAGCCATTTTTCAACAAACAAACCCCTTCAACCCCTTTTTGAATATTGTGTTCAATGGCTATATAAACATGGAACCTAACAAAATAAAGATTAGACTCTCATCTTATCAAAAAACATTTTTTCTACCTAAACATTTTTTTACGTTCTTTAGTAATCAGCAGTAGGTATTTCAGGAAAATATCAATTCCCGACTAAAAAAAGGGAGAAAAACACTTTTTTGTGAAAAGATACATTTCAAACATAACCTTTGCTTTGACACAAAGTTTTGCTTTTGTGACAGCTCAATTATCTCAACGACTATACCACAACATAAACAACAGAACAATGTTTCCATTAACGTAACAAGTTGTTTACAAATATAACACTATGAACTATTTACAATTTTCACATTTGGAATGATACTGTGTACGTACGTGTGTGTGTGAATGCGTTGAAATTTCCCTACAATGCTTAACCTTCTGCACGCTACACTCCTCCACACTCTTCCACTTCCTCGTTGCTGTCAAGTGTGTTTTTACATGCAAATGATCCATGTCGATGTAACGGATGCCAGCCTGTGAGGCTGTGCAAGTGTACATTGGTTAACCTCACTCCCCTGACTTGAGAGCTGCGCTGAACACGCGGTCGACAGTCCGGGCTTTTGGCCATGTGGTCAGTGCTCTCGCCTCCCATTGCAAAGGTCCCGTGTTCGAGCAGGCAGGTTACACCAAACTCTTATCAAATGTACTTCTGCCACCTGTGGCCGTTTTTATGGCTTAGAACTGCTCTCAAAGTGACATTACTAGTGACATATATTAGTGTGCAGTTGCACCATCGCCTCTTTTTAGCTCTTGTGCAAAAAAACGTTGGAACGGGCGTTCGGGTTAATAAAAACGTATAAATACATTTTCGGTATTGAACGAGTTGATTAATTTGATTGCTTATTTCCAGTTCGTAATGATAACTGTCATGTATTGTCAAAATAACAAAACAATAAAAATAACAAAAATAAACATAAATACTCAAAATAATAATAATACACAAAACCCGGTGCATTACATTCAAGCAGGTAATAAAGACATGCCATTTAATTCATGAGATTGCTTATCGGCCAATGCCAATGCTAAAGCTATTCATGTAAGATCTTAAGTGATTTGGGTTATTATCAAGAAAACCATGGAAGTTGCTAGATATCAGCTCTTAAATTCAACTCTTATGAGCTATATTTGTTATCATCATTATATTTGTCCAAACAAATGTACCTTTAGTTGTACCAGGCATTAAAATGGATCAATAGAACTGAAGAAGCAAGGGTGGTCTAATCATTTTTTCCGTGACTGTATTTATAAATGATAAACCCCAACAAGAAACCAACACAGACAGGATCATGACAAAATTGACCTACATTGGATTGGGTTATATACAGTATATATATATATATATTAATAGAGTTACATTTTTTAGGGTACCAGCGCAAGCACGCCTCTCTGTTATGACGGCAGACGGAATCACAGTGGAGCGTCCCCCCCACAGTCACACAGAGTCTGGAGCTCTTTGATAACTTCAGTCTGACCTGAACACATCAACAGCAGTACAATTCCAACACCACATACTCTACGTATCTCCGACTCACACACGTCTCTAGTCCGTTCAACCTGGGAACGACACTTCCTCATTCTCATTACAAGAATGTGAAATGCATTCAGGGACACTCCGAACATTACAAAAGCAACTTCATTGTGCGTGTGTGTGTGTGTGTGTAAACAAACAGGAAGATAAAGAAAAACATGAAGTTGATATTCTTATCACTCACTTTGTAACTCTTAATTCGGATGTATAATTTGCTACATATAAGAATGCTGGGAAATACACTGAAAACAAGTAAATGTACCTTAAATTACGAAATGTCTTTGAAAGCAACCCCTAAGTTCTCGTCATAACAAGGTTTAAAGTGTGATTCAAATGTTCCGCTACTGTTAGAGAGACTAGCGTTAGACACATTTTTAGACTTGTGGTATCTTTTAGATTGATTGACATATTCAGTTCATTTGGAGCTGTTAATACATACAAATATATACAATCCCGTCCTATTTTTTATCTTTCTGTTCATTAAATACAGTAAAAATGGGCATATTTCAGACATAGTGTGCTAACGTGATTAATCATGATTAATTAATTTAAAAAGAGTGATTAGTCTGATTACATTTTTTAGGCATTGGACCGCTCTAATATATTTCAATGGATCCTTCAATTTTTCTGGATGCATCTCTCGGTGGAAAAAGATTGGTTGAATAAGGTCATATCAATTTCTCTGTGCCGTTTGCCACGTCTGATGTCACCAATGGTTTTGTAATACATGTAACACTTCCCACAAATACCACAGCCCCCTCATTCCTCACCTTTGCTGTTGCCGTAAAGCTGTAATGGAAAGGTTAAAGGAATTAATGCAATAACGCTAATAGAAGAAGATGAAAAAGTATTTGTCAAATTCAAATTAGCCGGATGTGAAATTGCTTCTGAAGAACCACTCCTCGGCAGCAGCTGGGTTTGGATGGTGTGACCAGCAGTTCTGACAAAAGCAAATCATTTTCACAAGAGGTGAGAGACGGTCTCTAAAATTGATTTTATTTATCTTCTTTGTGTTACTGTTTCTAACAAGTACAAGCACTTAATAGACACAGAACAGTGCAGTGCACCAGAATAATACCGTACTTGATGCTCGAAAAATGTTTTTATTTTCAAAAGAAGATACTTCTATATAAATTTACTACTATATAATATCATATGAACACTGTAAATTCCGGTGTAAAAGATGCACGTGTCCACGTCATAAAATGACATACAGTATTGTAGCACACACAAGTCCGTGAGGACCAGGCAGCTCAGGAGCCAACCGTCAGCTCTGAAAAAACTCACAACCAGCTTGTCAATCCATTGGAATTTGCACGAGGTCATTACTCAATATGACAGTCTGACTCACGATTTCATCTTACAAACAACAATAAACTCATCACACAGCAACTTAACACTCAAACGTTATACCTTAGAAATATAGAAACATCTACCAATATGAGTTTAAATAAGAAAAAACCCAACACTTATTCCATAATGCATTTCGTTTGAGAAAAACATTTCACTGGAGGAGCATAGAAAATGGTGGATGGCACTGCAATGCTGCCTCTGTCCACCAGAGGACCTGGAGCCCAAAGCCCAGAGGGAAGCTGATGTCATTGCAGCGCCCCATGATTGCGTTGCTCAGACGCAATGCCTTATGGCAAAACTTTAAAATGTTGGGTTTTTTTAATATTTAAAATCATATTGGGACATGTTTTATTTCTGAGGTATACCTTTGGAGTGTTAAGTTGATGTGTGATGAATTTAGTGTTGTTAGTAAGTACACTAAGTCCCCAACTAACAAACACAATTGGTTCCAGACGACTGTTCTTATGTTGAATCATTCTTAAGTAGGGGAAAAGGTAATATTAGCAATGATATAGGTACTACATGTACGTGTATACATATACAGTATATGTGTATGTATATAACTATGAGTTTGGATGTAGTAGTAATATTAAACAAGGATAATTAATGAAAAAAACAATAATAAAAGTGATATAATAATACGTAATAATAAATGTTATTTACCTTTGAAGAGGAGTCGCCGAGCATACGTCATTGTGGAGGAGTTGGAGGAGGAGATACTGAAAAAAAGGACAAATGTAGTGTTCTGTGGGTGGTGTAGAATTAAGCAGGCCTATTAACTCTTCATAAACTTTAATCACACGCTCTGTCCGCGTTGTACAATTTAGCTTTCCATTTAGCTTTACACTGTATCTCCCCAGCGTCTAACTCTTCCTCTGTTGGTCTCATTAGCTCTAAGGCTGCATTAGCAGTGTCACAGTGCCCTCTACTGGTCAAGCATGTACAGTAGCAGTATAAATACTGATTGAGCGACTGACTACAAGGCAAAATAAAATAAAATACAGACCAGTCGGCTTGTGTTCGTATCCACGAGTGTTCGCTAGTCGGGTGTTCGTAAGTTGGGGACCTAGTGTATTCTTTGAAAGATGACACCGTGAGTCAAACTGTTATGTTGTTATACTGGTATATATACTGACCTCCAGCATTTCCATCAGGTTTACAAGTTGTTGCTCCTGCAAAAATGTTCTCACTTAATCGCATTTAATCGCGAAAATAAGCAACATCCATTCATCCATCCATTTTCTATACCGCTCCTCATTAGGGTCGCGGGGGCATGCTGGAGCCTATTCCAGCTGACTTCTGGCGACAGGCGGGGTACACCCTGGACTGGTCGCCAGCCAATCACAGGGCACATATAGACAAACAACCATTCACACTCACATTCATACCTATGGACAATTTAGAGTCTCCAATTAACCTCACCTGCATGTTTTTGGGAATGTGGGAGGAAGCCGGAGTGCCCGGAGAAAACCCCCACACACACAGGGGAGAACATGCAAACTCCACACAGAAATGCCCAAGGGAGAATCGAATCCAGGTCTTCCCGATCTCCAGGCTGTTCCTGTATTGGCCAACGTGCTAACCAGTAGACCACCGTGCGGTGGCAACATAGGATATGAATTTAATTATTTCTATTATTTATTTTTCTGATGTTTAGGAAAAACTAATGTTTACAACTAATGTTTAAGAAAATTGTTAGACTGTTTAAGATGGGTGACATGAAAGTATTTATTACCAATCAAAATGTAACTTTGTATTTGGTTGGAAAGCAACAAGAGAGGTCAGACTGCGTGTGAGTGCTTTTTTTTTTTTACCCAAAAATACCTTTTGTCAGACTATTTCGCTTATCTTAAAGGGATAGTTTGGATATTTGGATATGAAGTTGTATGACATCCCCATCAGCAGGGTGGTAGGTACATCAACAGTGACTTACCCCACAAATTGATCCCGTGTGTCCGGTTCTGGTCAGAGATCTGTGACGAGATACATAGTTCCGCTTAGTTGCAGGGGCCACTTAAGTAAAGAGATTGGCTTTTCAAAACAATACGCGTTCAAAAGAGCAATACATTTGCATCACCAAAATGCCTCTTCAAAAAACTCAGACCTCACAAATCGCTTGGCGTTATATTTGTCTCCTGACATATCCCTGCAAACTTTCGCCTGTGCATTTCTGTGCATGTGATGAAGACACTTGCATTTTCTTCCACGACGGAGCGCCTCAGCCATCTTGTGTTGCACGGCGGAAGAAAATGTAAAGTCTCTTTAATCAAGTTCAACAAAGGGCGATGGTGTGTAAAAGACAGAAACTCAAAGACACCATGAACAATGGTCACACAATTAAAGGTACCCAAGCTGGAGTGAGGGCAGCAAGTGGGTTGACCTTCCCAGGAGACGCTGGAGAAAACATTATCCTCAAGAGAAGAGACCTCATTAAGCACACAGGACAAAAGCAACCATGGCTAATGTCCACAAGTTTCAATTGAAGTCCATACATACGCGTGGAAAGCAGTGAAAAATAACCCAGTGTCTCCCAGGTGAAGTCCATCTACTTAAATGTGGTGGAGCCAATCAAGTTCTGCTGCACCCGGTTGTCCCACCTCCAGCCAGGAGAAGGCAGGGCAGAACTAAGGGCAAAAACAGGAGGAGCATAAAGTGAAACATGATATTTAATTTCATGCAACACACCATGCACACTCACGCAATTGGAGCTAATAATTTCACCTAATTGCTTCAATCTGCCGAACATTGTACAAACATACTGAGTGTGTATGTGGTCACCTGGTCCTTGAGGTCACGTGGTTGCAACCCAACAACATGTTGAATTGAACCTGAACCAGAACCTGAGCACATGCACATGCACATGCATTGACTGCGCTGACGCCTACTACTGATTGGAATTGCTAACTGTTATAACTACTGGTCTGCAATTTTGATTTAGATTTTTTTGATGGTGGTGTGAGAAGGCAAAGCAAATGACTGCATGATGGGAGACGCCGAGACGGAAGCAAAACAAACAAATAGAGAGCGTCAAATGTGGTTCGAAGCTCAAAATGAGATGGACTTCAGAAATCAGGACCGACTCAAGTGTTTGTTTATCGTATCCTGCAAGCCTTACCAACTATAGAGTTGGCCAGAAATGGCCACATCAATGGAGTTAGCATACAAGCTAACAGTTAGCCTATCTCTTCTTTGTCCTGGGTACCCTGCGGCTCTTTACTGGAGAGTCCAGGTACTACCAACAGTCTGTGATTGTTGGTGGACTAATCATTCTGTGTGTGGTCTGCTCCTTGGTCATCTTAGGCTGCTTTTACACTTGTCATTTTTGGTCCGGTTAAAACAAACTGGTGCCTTTATGCTGCTAGTACGGTCCGTTTCATTAAGTGTGGTACACTAAAGTGCATGCTGAGTTTTTGTAATTTTTGATCTTGACTAGGATACTGGAGTACAACACACTACAAGAACAATGACTGCACACACAATTTTTTATTGGTATGTGTTTAGCCTCTTACATCTTAAATGTTTAAAAAAATCTTTTACGTGTGTGTCGGACCTAATGTGAACATGAAGTTGAACAATGGCTGCCATTATAGTGGTGAACAGGTAAGTTACATTGCACAAAAAGCCCAACAATTAAATCACCCTTGTGACGACATTGCACAGCTATTCAGATCGACAGATTTGAGTGTTTTCCTTTATTGTCCACCTCCTGTATACTTCCCTTGAGCCATATTCTTTCAGCATGAGCAAGAACAGCTGCATTTTATATTCTGTGGGGGTGCAATTGATGATGAAATGCAGTTTTACCTCTGCCCCAGCCACCCCCCAACACTCTCACTGCTTTGTATCCCCTTGCTCGGTTCTGATTTCCAATCCCTACCCGCGGAGAAGGGGACAATGCAAGAATCACATTTATATTCTGCACAAGTCAAGATAATGCGTTTCTCATCCGGCGACTCATTCTCTTCTTGCGGCATGTTCACTGCCTTCTCTCTCTATTAAAATTACAGCTTTGAGGATGAAATAATTGCCTTAAAGCAAAGAAACAACATCGAATAGGAGAGAGAATCGATTGAGAAAGAGCAATAGATTGTCTACCTGGAAATAGCCCGATGCGTACCGTACTTTATGTTGAGATGATTAAACTGTAGCATATTTTTAGTTCTTGGACACCCGCAGCAAGCACCCTCCTATTACCTATAGTTGAGATTTAGTAAGACCATAACTTTCATGTTTGCTACCTTTCATTCTGACATTTTTATAGACAACCCCTTGCAGGACTTATTCTAGATAATCCATCAAATGATGGCACGATATTGAATGTCTTATATATTCCATTAAATCATTCATAGCATGACAACCTGCTTACTTCATCCTTCTTTTAGTAATAACCTTTGACTTGATTACCATTTCATGTTAGTGAAACAGCAGTGATGACTCACTGACTGACCACTACTTTCGGGCAATTTAACAAAAACATGGGTTTGTTAACAACTGACAGAAGTGAAGGGACAGCACCTATTCAGAGATTCAGAGTACCACCTTAAATTCCGCATAGTATTATTATCATTAGGGCTGCAAGGGCACGGCATAATCACGGTTCGGTTAATGATGGATCCAGAAAGGGAAGAAAATGCAAAACATAAAAGTATGTATTTTTATATTGTCATACAAATAACCACAAAAAGTAAAATTGCAGTTGTTTGCTCGCCTCAGTAATTAAAACCACAGATGTCTGGACTGGTCGTCCAATATTATAGACAGTAAGTCCTCCTCTCGGAGAGCATAATACAGCTGTGGCCTCTTCGACTCACTGGCGTCCAATAAAGTACAGTATCTCACAAATGTAAAAAAATAAGCATTTTGATTTCCACTTTTTGTAGCGTAGTGTATCATTGCCCTTTGTTCCTGCCATCAGACAATACGGTGATTCACTTTCGCTCTGAGATCTTTATGATGCGTTCACTTTGTGATGGCTAGTTCTTATCTTTACCCTTTCCTCCTGCGTCTTTGGACCACTATTGGAGAAGTAGTCAGTGGTCACATAATTTAAAAGGTTTTCAAATTGTATTACAAAATAAGAGCAAGTTATTTGGTTACAACATTGGACTCTGTCTCAATGAGGGAGACTGACGAAGAGCAAAGTATGAAAGTACACAGAGTATATGTAGCAGTTGCCACACCCCACTAAACAGTGAAAGTTAAGCTTGTGTGAGTAAAAACAATGCATCTATTTTGTGTCTCCCAGTATTTTTCCATCAGTCATATGTAGATGTTGTACAACTCCAATTGCGTGATGTGTGTGTGTGTGTGTGTGTGTGTGTGTGTGTGTGTGTGTCATGGAGGGTGCGTGTGTGTTTTGTGAAGGCCTCGATGGGAAGATTTTAGACTGACAACGCACTGAACTATTAGACTGAATATAAAGTGTAAAAATAATATCTACCTGAGATTTCTATGTGTTTCCTTGTGTCCGTTTGATATCGTGCATGGAACCTTGAAAAGCATACTGTAGACCCTTATGCCAGTATTGATCAGATACTGATACTGACACTACTCGTGATATCAATACTATCAATATTTGGATCATCCCCCTAAGATCATGCCGTAAAAAAACTGTGTAAAATGCTTTGAAAGATGTTTCTTGATAAGAATAATTTAGAAACAGCAAAAAAGTTATGAGTGGTGTTTGTATGGGTCTTTTTGTTGAAACTTATGGGTTCCTGTACAGGTGTTCCGGTGTTTACCCACAGTCCAAAAACAGTATAATTATCTAACATACTGTATGCTATTGAAGGTTTATGAAAGCAAATCATGCCTCTTAGCTGGACTGCTTTTTTTTGTCCAATCAGATTTCAGCTTCCATGGGTTGCCATGTCAATTTAATCTGCACAAGGCCTTTAGAATCAGCAATGCTGGCCCTGCCACTCACATTACTGTATGTTAGCAAAGGGGCTGTTTCTTGAACCAGTCAGATTTTTGATTCGCCTTACCGGGCCAGCTAACAGGCATACAATAAAATAAGCATTTATCCATCCTCTGATTGGTTGATGTCTGAAAGCCTATTCCCTAATACTCAAAGTAATCATTGCGTTTGTATCGATGGTTTGTGTAATTGTGACGTGATAGCGGTGGTACTAAGAGATGAATTGGGTTGCTTAGGTCTACACTGAAGGCACAGGTGCAAAATGCACCACACGCCACTAATAAAAGTGAGAAAAACGCACCTTATTTGTTCAAAATGTTCTGCTTATTTAGTGTGAGTGGGGGTGGAGCTCATGATGCCTCACAAGTGTTGATATTTTCTGTGCCATGATGGCTGATATATTGTCCAGTTTGTGACTGAGCCCTCTGTCTATAGTATTTTCCCCTCAGAGACAGTGAGTTAATTAAAGATGATCTCATAGATAATGACTCTTGACTAGGCCATTTTTCTGCATTATCCTGCAGCATTTCGATACCTTTTTTTCTCTCAGCAGCTGCTGATTCTCCTGAATTACTTGTTTCTCTTCCACCAAGGTCAAAACTAAAATGCAGTGCACCTCCTTTTGGATTTTTTTCTGACTTGTTTTATTGTATTCATTATGCGTTGGTCTGACTATTTGCCAGGAAGTTATTTCCACCGGCATTTTTAGACAATTATCAAATAATTGTTTTTTTTTTATCCTCTATGACTTGCATCTTTGCGAATCCTCTTAGCATTCACACATGTGCTTTTCTGCACCAAACGTTGTTTTATTATTATAACATTAATGACGCTAACTGAAACAGATACAACATTTTCACCTAAGAAATAATATGAATTCAATTAATCTGTTCCAGAAAGCCAAAATGTTAACACAAAACATGGCTGTATTTGGGCTGTTGAATGATTAAAAATGTTAATCAAATTAATCAGTTTTCAAATTAATTCATCATGACTAATCACCATTTGCCACTATGTGTGAAATATGGCAATTTTTGCTTTTCTTTAATGTACAGACAGATAAACAGTTAAAGTCAGTGTTCGTGACTCCACAATAAGAAAGAAACAGGGCAAAAACGGCCTGCATGGAAGGGTTCCAAGATGAAACTCACTGTTGAACAAAAACAACATTAAGGGTTGTCTCGATTTTGCCAGAAAACATATTAATGGTCCCCAAGATCTTTTGGAAAATATTCTGTGGTCTGATGAGACAAAAGTTAAACTTTTTGGAAGGAGTGTGTCCCATTACATCTGGCTTAAAAGTAACGCCGCATTCAGAAAAAGAACATCATACCAACAATAAAATATGGTGGTGGTGGTGTGATGGTCTGGGGCTGTTTTGCTGCTTCAGGACCTGGAAGACTTGCTGTGATAAATGGAACCATGAATTCTGCTGTCTACTAAAAAATCCTGAAGGAGAATGTCTGACCATCTGTTGGTGACCTCAAGCTGAAACCAACGTGGGTTCTGCAGCAGGACAATGATCCAAAACACACCAGCAAGTCCACCTCTAAATGGCTGAAGAAAAACCAAATGAAGACTTTGGAGTGGCCTAGTCAAAGTCCTGACCTGAATCCTATTGAGATGCTGTGGCATGACCTTAAAGAGGTGGATCATGCTCGAAAATCTTCCAATGTGACTGAATTACAACAATTCTGCAAAGATGAGTGGGCCAAAATTCCTCCACAGCGCTGTAAGAGACTCATTGCAAGTTATCGCAAACGCTTGATTGCAGTTGTTGCTGCTAAGGGTGGCCCTACCAGTTATTAGGTTTAGGGGGCAATCACTTTTTCACACAGAGCAATGTAGGTTTGGATTTTTTTTTCCCCCTTAATAATAAACTGTTTCATTTAAAAACTGTATTTTGTGTTCGGTTGTGTTGTCATTGACTAATAAAAAAATCAGGAAAGGGGCAAACAGTTTTTCACACCACTGTATTTGTTGACCATTTATGTAGATATGGCCTTGAGCGGTAACATAACATTGCCATGTGTGACTTAGGTATTTCACAATTATATACTGTAGATACATATAAATTAATGATATCAATCCTTTTAATTGGCAATCCACACAAAATATTAGTGGTGACTTGCTTATATTCCGGTTGTAAATTCCTATTTCTGTAGAGTGACTGTACATTTTTCTGGGATATGTTAAAGTGAACTAATGAAGATTTAATGCTTGAAAATTAATGATTCCACACTTGTGCTCTTTTTGTAATCTCAACACAGCACGAGAAGAGAACGTGGCCACCTTTCGTGGTTCTGAATACTTCTGCTACGACCTCTCTCAGAACCCAATTCAAAGCAGCAGTGATGAGATCACGCTCTCCTTCAAGACGTGGCAGCGCAACGGCCTTATACTTCACACTGGCAAGTCGGCTGACTATGTCAACTTAGCGCTGAAGGATGGCGCCGTCTCCCTTGTGATCAACCTGGGCTCCGGAGCCTTTGAAGCAATTGTTGAGCCTGTCAATGGAAAGTTCAATGACAATTCATGGCATGATGTCAAAGTGACTCGCAACCTCCGACAGGTAAGGTAGAGAATGTTGCTCTTGGCAACTGCCCTTGTGGCCTATAGCTAGAACCGCTGCTGCATTTGGTTACTTGGTGGGTTTCTCTGCCCGAGTTGAAAGTTACCTGCAAAAGTATTTAGGATTTGCTCAGAGCACAGAATTGGGTGTTCAATGTTAGGTCCAAAATTGTAATAATTGAATTTGTCTTACTCACTGCAATACTCAACTCATCTGAATCTTTTCCATTTGATTTGTTTTTATGTACAAACAAACCATTGCTTCTCATAAGTTGATCTCTAACCTCCGCCACCTTTTTGCAAAGCAATCAGGTATTGGGTACACCATGATCAACACACTCCATTGTCTGGTAGATATCAGTCATTCGTTATTGTCGTTTTTGGGTGTTGGGTGCTGTGGATTCTTCCATTTGCTCTTTCTTTTACTTTGGACTATAAGTTTTACAATAACAATTCACAATTCAAAGGTTTGTATTTCTCAAAATTGATAATGGAATAACTTCTCTTTCCTCTTTTACTTGAGTCAAGCTATGACCTTCATTTTCAGTGGCTATGTTTACATGGAACGTTTCCCAATTCTTAGCATTATTTTAAACATTTGAATTTTAAGGTTTTAAGGTTAAGAATAATTTCACTTACATGTTGTAAAACATAGCTTGCCATCTTTATCACACGTTCCATCCAAAAGCTTAACTCTTGTTTCCTCATCATCCCAAACATCAAGCAAGTCAAATTGGGATTATGATATCGTCATACCTGCTGTATAGTCATCTCCATGATTTATTATTTGGACTTGGTATTACAATCCCTGAAATTTCAACACATTTCTTGACGGAGTCTTCCTTTCTCAGCCTTGACCACAAGAATGAGGCCAACCTTCGACACATCAGCTCATCAGCTGTGTACCTCAACTCAGGTGTTTCGGCTCTGAATCACAATACTCCTCAGTTAAGGAAGGCGCACCGTAGGCTGATTAGATGTGGGTGTGTCTCGACTTGTTGATTCATCCTTCAGTCATCCCAGGGCCCAGACAGGATCCTTTGTCCTAATCAATAGCTAATGGCTACATCTTTGTGGGACATTGGTCAGCACGTTGATGGCTTTCATTTGTGCTTGCCCACTGATTCCCAAGACCTTTAGGAACCTTGTGGTGGAACTGGTGATAAAGCCTCTGCACATCTAGCTTGGCCACACCTCATCCTTCTACCCTACTGTTTAAACTTTCGTCCCAGGTCTGCGTAATGGAGTTTTTTTTTCATTTAAAGGCCTCTGCGATAGGATCCTCACAAGGGTCTGTCAGTTCCACAAGAAAGTTGCGCTGACAGGGCTTTGACCAGATCTGTTGTACAGTGATTGCTGCAATCTCTGGTGGACAAGATACACTTGTCCAAGTCTACATAGAATACATCTCCTTGTCCCTGGATCCCTTAACTACTGTTGCCCCATCACCCCAAATATCAATCAATTCAAATTGTGATTATAGTATTAGCGTACCTACAATAGTGTAACCAATATTGACAAACTCTACATTGATGATCACATTTTGGCTAAGATATTTTGAACATGATTTTCAAAGGTATGGTCATCACTGTAACAAGTATTGCCTTTGTAGAGTTAATATTGGAATATTGATGTCCATGTAAACATAATGACATATGGTGGTCCTGAGTTTTTCCTTCAACTACAGCTTCTGTATATCCTTTTGGTGAGATTACTGTGGAAACTGTTCAGGCCATACTATAAGAAACACCAAAAAGAAAGCATGGGAGCACTGGCTGTGGATTGTATATATCCTTTATATCATCTTCATTCACATTCACTGATGAGGTAACCCACACTGCAGAGATATCATTATTCCATAAATGCAGTATGTTTTCAGGATTGTGTTCAATAGCTTTTTATCATAGTATTTGGAATCTACCACAAAAATATTAACAAAAAAGTCCACCAAGAAAACTGTTCAAATCTCACAAACAAAATCTAAAAACATTGCTTACAGTCTAGTAAGTACATTCTTACTCTATGCCAGCATTGGGAGTAAAGCAGTTCTTGCTTTCAAGTAACAGGTAATTAATTAATTACTATTTCAAATGTTACAAAGCAGTTACCATTCCCGACCAATTATTACCAATGTGGCTGCAGGATTGGGTCTCTGCTGTTTGCAGATGATGTGGTTCTGCTAACTTCATCGGGCCATGATCTTTAGCTCTCGCTGGATCAGTTTGCAGCTGAGTGAAGCGGCTGTGATGAGCATCAGCACCTCCAAGTCAGAGTCCATGGTTCTTGCCGCGGAAAAGGGTGAAGTGCCATCTCAAGTCAGGAATGAAATCCTTCCCCAAGTGGAGGAGTGTAAGTAAGAGATTGACAGGCACATTGGTGCAGCGTCTGCAGTGATGTGGACTCTGCATTAGTCCATTGTGGTGGAGAGGGAGCTGAGCCCAGAGGCAAAAGTCTCATCTATGTTCCTACCCTCACCTGTGGTCAGCTTTGGGGAGTGACCGAAAGGACAAGATCGTGGGTAGAAATGAGTTTCTGCCGTAGGGTGGCTGGGTTCTCTCTTAGAGATAGGTTAAGAAGCAATGTCATCCAAAAGAAACATAAAGTAGAGCCACTGATCCTCTGCATTGAGAGGAGCAAGATGAGGTGGCTGAGGCATCTCGTCAGGATGTCTTCTGGGCACGTCTGACTGGTAGGAGGCCTTGAGGAAGACCCAGGACACGTTGGAGAGCTATGTCTGTCAGGAGCTGAACAAAGCAACCTGGGAGAGGAAAGCCTGGGCTTCTCTTCTTAGGCTGCCGCCCCTTCACGACCCGATCTCGGATAAGAGAGATGGATGGCTGGACGGACATTACCAGTGTGGCGATTATGCGCTGATCTTGATATCAATGAAATGGGTGTCGCTTCAGTCGCCATGGTTCACTACTGCTACACAGGAAACTAAGTACAGTACGTAGTCAACAAGAGTTGTGGTTGTTCACTTTGAAGAAAACACCGTCCCTAGCATTTTGGTGGAGAACTGCAAATTACACACTCAGCCTCCGCCTCATCTCATGCAATGGCAGACGTAACTACAAAGCTAAATCCCAATTCTTTTACATATTTGAAGCTTTTTCAAAAAAAGTAACACAAAAACTACTTACCCTGCTAACTAATTACATTTATGTCAAAGTAATTCTGTTACTACTTCAATTACTTTTTTGGGTGGGAGTAACTTGTAACTACAACTCATTACATTTGAAAAGCAATTTACCCAGCACTACTCATTGCTGTTTTTGGGTTGATAGTAAAACCAAAAATATCTTTGCTTCATTAAATTTTTAATGATACCCTGCAGAGTGGGTCTTTCATCCTGTGTGACCTTGCATCCATTTTCAAATAATCATATTTATTTTTATTTTGCATCGTACTTGTTGTAACGTCTCAAGGAGAAAAGGAATCTCAAATTTGCTGTGTACACAACCCATTAATTGTCATGTTGAATCACAGCAAATATTATTGCAGTCTTTCTCTCTGCGGTGAACATATAAAAATCATGATTACATCAACTCTTGTATTCCACCCACATTGTCAGGTGACAATATCGGTGGATGGGATTTTGACCACCACGGGCTACACCCAGGAGGACTACACCATGCTGGGCTCAGATGACTTCTTCTATGTTGGCGGAAGCCCCAGCACGGCCGATCTGCCTGGATCTCCTGTCAGCAACAACTTCATGGGCTGCCTCAAAGAGGTAAGATGTCTTATTTACTGTGTTTCACAAACTGCTTGTGTGATGATAGTCTTGAACCATTTGTGTTATCAAAAGCATTCCAAAATTTCTCAAACAAGTAGTCCAGTGCTTTCTAGTGATAGCTGGGTTATTACAGAAATACAAGGGACTGCGTCACAGCAGCTCCCTCATGACAAGGCTTTGATACAAAGCAGAGTGGAGGTTTGTTTACATAGGAGCGTGAGCCTTCGTGATAAAAGTTCTGCAGAAAGGTGTCGCACATTTGGGTTGTTTTACAAAATTACACAAAATTTAATGGAACAATGGACTTATACAAGGATTGAAGTTGTAAATAATGTAGGTCAGTGCTTCTGGTAGTGTTGAGGTCAGCAGAGAAGGCCTTGCCGGCGCTGACTGCACACCTCTGAGCAATAGTGTTATGTCGGTGTAGACTCAATCATCCAGGTCATGGTAATCCGGAAAAGGTTGAATCAAGGCAACTGGACACTTATTGTTGGTTGAAGATGACGACGGCAACCCGTTGTAACCACCCACATGGGTGTCACTCACCAGGGGTATATACAGTAAACGGGAACTCCGCACCTCAAATTTGGAACTGAAGAAGCCTTTCAAAGAACACAATTCATGGCGTTTTTTTGTAAAAGGTAACAAGGTTATGAATTCATTTGTATAGTATTGAGTGAAGTATGTACTGTATTTGGTTCCATGTGAACTAGCGAGAATTCTGACCCCCACATACAGAATCAGCTAAGTGCCCATCAAACACACACTTGAGGCATGTCTGTCCAACTAAAAATCTGGAATTGATGAAAGTATATACATAGTATACAGCATAGTCGACATGAGTTAATCCAATCTCTATAAACGATCTAATTAAGGTTTTTATAATTAAGGAATTTAGGCAATTGTTTACTTAAAGTGAATGTAAACACTAATTGTCTGTTCCCTGGTAAGAATTTGAAGTCATAACATCAGAACATTGGCTTTTTAGTTGTTTTGCCTACACCAGTTTGTAAGGTGTGAGTTGCAAGGGTGCCTTGATCACCGAAACACAAACATGCTCAGACAGAAATATGCTGCTCCCTCAAGCTCATGATGTCATATCTAACACTTGAATGGAGTTGGTTGCTGCAGCATGGCGGCAGCAGGGAACTGGCTTTCTGTGACACAGTTCCATGACAACACACACACACACACACACGCACTGAGTGTGCACGGTATCATATGGGCTGCAGGGAGAGTGAGGAAGTAGCGCAGTAGCCATTTAATCCCCCTCTGGCCTACTTCCTACTCTGTGCTGTGCTTGGCAGGTTTGCCGTTCCCTGTATCACCCACTCCATGCAGGCAGTCTCAAATACAACAATAATAGCAACTTACAGACATGTAAATAGAAGCACACATTCATTTTGTCTCCGGTTAAGTATTAAACTCTAAAATACTGGCCACTCTGGGATTTCAGTCAGAGAACGCGCAGTCATCAGATGGATTCATCAACTTTAACTGTGAACTTGTAGTGTACACACGGCGCAATAAAAAAAAAAATACCACAGGGCTGCACTACAAAGCAGGATTTCTTCTTATCCAGATCAGTTTGAGGCTAAACTCCGGATATGCAGTCCGACTAAGCTATGTTACCCTGCTCCATGGCAGGTTATATTCGGGTTAAGAAATTAGACTATTAAAGCACTGCCTACTGTACAGAAAATAGTTTCCATTTTCAAGTATCTTAATTTTATTCACATATCAATCATCTGCTATGTGTTGTTGTCTGTCGTTCCAGTAAGCAAAAGTAAAATCAGTCTGTTATTTATATATTTTTATATATTTGATTTTGACTTGCTCCAACATTTCCCGGAATCCACTCAGGTTGCAGCTGAAAGAACAAAATTAAGCTGTCAACTACACCAAAAAGGAGTAATACAGTATATTGCAGTCCATAGAGTGCGTGCAGTGTCTATTTGTTCATTTAATTATGTGGCAGTGATTTCATGAAAGGTTCATATTCACGCAGCCTGCAATTTTCTGTTTCCTTGGGTTAGAAATATATCTTTATATTTTTCATACTTAATATTATTCAGTGTTCTTTCTGTGCCAAATAAGCTGCTCTGCTGCTGGCCAGTCCACTTGTTCATACACAGTCCCTTTAGCTGACTTTTCTGTGCTTGTTACGTCCTAAAATAATTTCAGTGCAACTTTCTCACAAAGTTGCGGCAACAAATTCAATTGTTTTCAATCACATTCAGAATGAGAAGCTTATTTTTTTCAATAACATTGCATCAGCTATCAATGCTTATCATTTGCTGTCAATGCATCAGCTATCTATCACCTCCAAAAAGCACAGGATTTCAACAAATAAACAAAATCTGCTTTAAAGTAATCTCTTTTTTATATTGGTTAATTGGTTCCAGACGCAACCGTGGTAAGTGAATTTCCACAAAGTCCATCGATCCCTTTTCTATGTCGCTTATCCTCACTAATTTCTGGAGCCTATCCCAACTGACTCCGGGCGAGAGGTGGGGTACACCCTGGACTGGTCGCCAGCCAATTGCAGGGAAAACAACCATTCACTCTCGCATTCATACTGTACCAGTACCCGGAGAAAAAACACGCACGGGAAGAACATGCAAACTCCACACACAAATGCCCAACGGAGATTCAAACCCAGATCTTCCCGATCTCCTGGCGGCGTGGCCAACATGCTAACCACTAGGCCATTTCCACAAAGTAGGATTCTTCATTTGTACATGTAATATCTTTGTAGTAAGAGCATGAAAAACCTATGTACGGCCTTCTAAATACATTTTTTTATATTATTAGAGCCCTCTAGACATGAATTCTACTGAGAATTACTGTATGGGCAAGGTCATTTTCAATGTATTGTTTATAGAGAACGTGTACGTTTAGGCTTCGTGTATTTAGCTACATTTCTTAACCAGTACTTACCCACAGTGTTTTCCAGAGAAATACAAGTACCTGTCCCATATTGAGTTGACAAGGCACGCACTTTTGACCCATATTACTGTGACAATCAAAACTGTAAAATGTGGAGTCTGTTGACGACAGCTTGTCACAGGCTAAGCCAACTGATGCTGGCGTGTCAGATCGCTTCCCTATCAGTCTCAATGGCGTTCTCCTTTTCTAGCATCTTTGTTTACACACGTTTCCTGGCTGTCACTGTGCTTCACACTGGCAGCTAGCTAGCTAGCTAGAGCTATCTACCTAGCTGGTCTGGTCATATTTGTCTTTTTACCCCAATGGCATGCAATGTGGTTAGTTTGGAGCTCGTTTTTGTCCCACGGGGAAGCTACGAGTGGGAGGCACATGCTTACTTTTTTAAAATGTCATTTAACAACTTTGCTCCCATTATCGTTCTAATAATCTCTTATCGTCACAACACACCAGTTGTGTGTGTAGGTCGCGTGACACAAACGTATAGCTTTATGAGTGACGCTATCCCAGGGGTCTCCAACAGATACGTAGCTCGTGAGTTACAAGTTGGTCGCCATCAGATTTTGAGAATATTTGCTTAAACGCTTCGTATTTGTTTATTGGCAACCTTATTCCACACATCGCATGTAGTTTACACCCATTTTTGTTGAGAATATTAGGGAAGTGTTGAGCGCAATCCATGGCGGTGATTTGATTTTAGTTGGGAAATGAACGATTGAACGATGGCTGGGTTTTGGGACAAGTTCCTGGAATGGAAACCGCGTTTACTTCGCAAAAGACAGCAGCATGTACCATGACAATGCCAGCGTACACAGTTGTAGTATGTTACAACAAATAAAAGAAACCAATTAACTAATATAATTATCGGCCCAATATTGGCATAAAAATGTGATATCGTTTTTTTACCGACAATGAAAGCTGATATAGAGCATTTAGCACCAAGGTCGCAACATTGCAACATTGCTGAATCATGTAGTTAATACTGTCTCGCTCACAAGCCTGTGAGGAAGAAGTAACTCTTTATTTAACAAGCAGAGTAACAACAAAGCTCGCAATGAACTTCCCAGCTCCATAGAATTCGCTTCACGGGGGGGGGAGTGTTACCGTTCCACATATCATTCTTACTCATGATGTCTTTAAAGAAAGAGCGAAATAAAACATCACACAGCAACGTAATAGTTAGATAGACAGACAAGACCCTACCAACTATGTGAGCCCTAAACGTGTAACTCAGGCGGCCATTTACAACAAGAGTATAGCAAACCATGCTGAAAAACAGGAAGTGCTTTTGTCAAAACCACTGCATCGAGCGTCAACATCACCGCCATATTGGATGTGGCAAGGCTGCGCTATAAGTAAATACAAATAAACGTACTTACTTTCAGAAAGCGCCTTTCTGCAAAGAAAATTAAGTTAATGCCTCTCGTTTTTACATTCACACACGCACTAATATACTTGGTAAACAGTTAGGCATTAAAAACTTTATGGATCCCAAACAGTAATTCACATTACATCACCTATAGAGCACAAAGTAGTGCCGATATACATATACACACATATATGTGTGTATATGTATAGGTATATGTATATGTGTGTGTGTGTGTGTAGTAGTAGATATTGTAGTTTTAATGAATAGTTTTATTGCAATAAAATAACAATATAAGATAAGAACCTGAAAGTTATCAATCAGAAATAAATAACCAGCAAATTAATGTATTTTAAACAATTCCAATTTAACTAAAAATAAATTAAATCTTTCCAAAAATAACATAAATCAAGGCACAAGAAGCACAAATGTACTGTTGTATCAAATATTTAATACATTGATTATCTACTCCGAGATGGGTGGAGTAGCCAACAAAACAAATGTACTCATTTAAGAGTATTGTTACTTATGAACAGTTGTACTCAAGCAAAAGATATGTGATGTTACACATGTCGGTATCGAAAATAATCGGAATCGGAAACTGAGAGTTGGATAATATCGGCATATCGGTTATCTGCAAAAAAGCCAACGGCCATCGGACATCTCTAAATTTACGTCATTTGTCGTTAAATATGAAACGACGTCTCAGCCCTTGAGGTTTTATACCATCTCTTTTAAACTATGACAGTACTCCCCCTTACACAGTTTCACATGTTCACCGGTAACCAGCTAGCCTTTTCTTCTATCCAACACCCTCTTATCCTGCACTCCCCACCATTATGGGGCTAATTTGCTTGCTAGCATTGCTCTTGTCCTCGCTATCCAGAGTGGCATTATAGAAAAATGTTTTGTTACCATGGCACCAAATTCTGGTTGCTCTCGGTAGCCCATGTGGCTGGCTGGCCCATGATTATTTTGCCTTTCATAAGCCAGCAATTACAGAGAAAGCCTACATCTCAGAGCCTACAAAATGCATAATGGCCTACAATAACGCATAATTGCTGTAATTGTCACCCCCCCTTCCCAGTACCACCTATCTGCCTCTCACATTGAGTCCTCTTTCTGGATCAGCAGATAGTGAAACACAAAGGACTGCACCCTGAAGAAGAAAAAAACACTGCAGTTCTCACATCCATCTCGTCACATTGCTTAACTTCTCTATTTGAATTTGTATGCCGTGTGTGTGCGTATTGTGTGTACTGTGTATATATGTAGTTCCCCGCAATACAATTATCTGATGTATACCTAGGGTGTCCAAAGTGCAGCCCAGGGGCGATTTGCGGCCCGCAGCTGTTTTTTTTTGTTGGCCCGCGGCACATTCTAAAAACATAATTTAACAAGAAAACCAACAGCATCAAAAATTGAAAACCCAACAGTAATTTTACAAGAATAAAGTCAAAACATGGAGGGAAAAAAGTTGTAATCTAACAAGAAAAAGTCATAGTTTTAATAATAATAATAATATGATTAATAATAATAATAATAATAATAATAATAATAATAATAATAATGATAATATTACGAAGACAAAATAACATAGCATAAAGTTGAAATACTTTACAAAGTCATTTAAGTTGTAATATTATGAGAAACAATGTTATGAGAATAAAAACCAAATATTATGGGAATAAATTGTTTATTCCGAGAAGCAAATTTACACAAAGAAAGTGGAAATCGTTGGAAAATTAAACAAAACAACAACAGAAATGAAAATATCAGCTGTAAATTTAGGAGATATAAGTCACAATACTAAGAAAATTGTATTGTAACAAGAAAAAAGTTGCAATTTGATGAGAATAAACTCAAAAGTTTTCATTTACGAAAAAGTGGGGGAAAAGTTATATTATGAACTGACTGTTCTCCATTTACCATACTGTATATAGGGGAGGATTTTTTTAGTCCCTTGCAACCATGAATGATAGGCTGTGGACCTGCTGCCAGGCCAGCAGGAGCAGATGGTTCTCGAACAGGCTTATGGGAGAGTGGGAGGAAGCTCCTGAAGCTGAATAGCATTGGGTAGTTCTTAAAGAGCATAGCAATGCAACTAGCCAGACCTATGTTTTTAGACAAAATACTAAACAAAGAAAAAGAGTCCTGATCATTTACCCAAATAGTGTGCACAGTTGTATATTATTTCTGATAACGACAAAAACGCTAGTTGCATCATATTCTTAGATCAGGACAAAACAGATGATTTAGTACGACTGAGGCGGCGTACTAACTCAAAACGAGAGTTACGTGTATATCAACGGTTATTACGGGATATCATTGCCTTGCGCTTATAAGGGTCAAGTGGCTATCCCAACAAAGTTGGTTATATTTCTTTGTCTGTCCTTACTGAATTTTCTCACAAGAACAGGATTCTGAGTGAATGACTTCCGGGGCATCTTGTCTGGATCCTCCCTGGTGAGGTGTTCTGGGGATGTCCAGCTGGAAGGAGGTCTCCGGGTAGATCTAGGGCACGCTGAAGGGAGGATGTCACACAGTTGGCCTGGGAACGCCTTGGTGTGCCCCCGGTGGCAGTGAAGAAGGTGGCCAGACCAGAGACCGGTCAGTCTGTTGCCCCCACAACTTGGACCTAGATAGCGGGAAACAATGGGATTCATAGAGCCTTAGTTACATGCATAAAGAATTCTATATTTAATCCTTCGTGACTTCCAGAGGTGGTGCATAAAACACTAAATGACATAACATGACATGACAATGTCACGTTCTAACAGTGCCACAAGGAATCAATCCACTTACAGTGAGTAGTAGTAGTTGACCTCAGCAAGAGCAGCACGCTCACTGGATGGGCAGTGGCGATGCTCACTCTGTAAAATTAAAATTGGTTGATGCCCAAAAGACTTCTGCCCATATGGCCTCTTGGGACTCCCCTCTCCCAAGATGTGGCAATACTCACGTCAATCCAGATGGAAAAGTGCAGCCCACTGCCCTGTAGGCATAATGCATAACATCCACAGCCCAGTGAGATAAATGCTTTGAGAGGGTACAACCTGTCCTTCAGCCAACGTGACGCACTGCTGGTCTGACTAATGCAGGACCTAGGTACCTTCAACATAGGACTTCAACGCCAACAAGCAACAGTCATCATCCCTGCCTGTTTCCAACGCAGCAGATTAGTATGCCAGTTGGATGGTATGATTAATATTATAGCGTGGCAGCACCTCCTTACGAAAGCAATATTGAGTCATCAGGGACCGACCTCAAAGAGTTGCTCACTGACGAGGTGTGGAATTCCACAACTTGGCCAAACCTAGAGGAAGGTTGTATTCCCAGACAACCAAGAGTGACACCACACTGTGGTACTCCACTGTGCCACCATCACCCTGGATGTGGCAAGACCTAATCCTGTGTGTTGCCTGTGTGTTGAGAGCATCCAATCTCTGTTACGGACAGAATTAATGGATTCACTTAGCTGTGGTTTGGCCACGGCAAGGTTGGATCACCTCCGGCTCAAGTGCCGCACCCGCCCGAGGTCAGGTCACCTACCGCTGCCCTTTCCGCTCCACGCCAGGCCAAGGTTGACTCACCTCCTACCCTAATTCACACCAAGGTAGGGTCCAGTTGCCCCTCTACCCACTTCCTCACCTGCGGCAATGGGGTGTGAACTTCAGACGCCCACCTTCCCGCCAGCTGCTGCGTCGCTCTACTCACCGTCGTCACCTGGATCTTCTTTGTCGACTGTAAAGACACCGGGCACTGGTTATGGAAACATGGCTGCCAATTTGCGTCAATGGCCTCTCCGACCATCATCAAACATTCATTCACATTTATACACCAGTGTGATCGTCACTGGAGGCAAGGCGAATGACGTGTCTTGCCCAAGGATGCAGCAGCAGTGACTCAGATGGAGGAAGCTGGTTTTGAACTGCCAAGCTTCCAGTTACTGGATGATTCGCTCTAACTCCCGAACCACTGCCGTCCACTGTCTATTGACACATTTTGCATATATATTTATGGTTTAATGTGTGTCTCAAATCGCATTGTTGAATATGATTGGACAGGTGGGTGTTGCATCCCCTATTCTGGCACCAAGGATGAGGTTGCGCTATGGTCGCCTCTATGGTCAGAGTTTTGAGTAAATGCTAGGGATGTGAGCGGTAAACTGTTGTGACGGGATATCCGGTGTTTGAACGCCAAAGTTTGGAACCTCTTTGGATTAATTTCGAGAAGGGTGCAGAACTTGATCAACCAGACCAACAGGGGTGAGTATGCTTGCTAGCTAGACGGCTTTTGAACGCCGAAGTTTGGAACATCTTTGGATTAATTTCAAGAAGGTTGCAAGCAGAATTCACCAAGCTTTGGGTTGTTCACCCATTAATAGGGAATGTAGGACCAGCAAGACCTATAGCTCGGGACATTTTTTAACATGATAAAATGTATTTATTTTATTTATTTTTGCTGACATTTAAAGTAAAACATTACAGAAATCACAGAGTTAAAAATAACATTCAAAATCATAAAGTTTTTTATGCATTTTAATCCATCCATCCATTTTCTACCGCAGTGCGGGCGGCCAGAGCCAATGCCAGCTCCTTTTCAGACACCAAAACTTGATTATTACTGGACCATGCGGTAGCCTACCCGGGTCATTGAGAGGTCAAGGTGTAAACTCCGATCTCTTAATCAAATAGTCAGCTAGCTAATTCAGCAGAGCCAACTCTTTTGATGAAGAAGATGGCGAAAAGAAAGAAAGATACGGAGTAAGGTGCAAAACCATGCAGCAACAGAAGTTACATTAATGGTAAAAAGTATTTTATTTATTATTGGTTAGCATCAGTATAACAACAAAAAGGACCAACAAGCTAAAACAGCATTTTCATTGCACTCATGTGACAAATACTTCTATTTACTTATCTGTGCTTGGAAGAGATGAGCCATTATATAAGGGGCTTTGCAATATGTATTTATTTTGTATTATTAATTGGACTGAAGGTTATATTTCATTGTTATATTTGATATAGATAGATTGATTGATGTTTATTGTCATTGTACCTGGTATACAACCAAACTTCCATTTCTAGCAACATTAAGACATGCTAAAACTTAAAATTTGCAAATCCAAATTTAGCAGGTATAAAAATACAGATATAAAATATAGAATGTAAAATATTGATCCTATCAAAGAAAAAGATGTTCCTACCAAACTTTTCTTTTCTCAACAATATATACATTTGACATGTTATTCTGCGGACTTTATTTACAGCATGCTTGGGGATATGATGTGCTCTTTTACACATACAATACTGTAAAAATGACACATTTATATTATGTCTTCTTTATTTTATAATACAAGATTACGTAATATCTACATCAACAAACATTAACCGTAGAAGTGAATCGAATCGAATCATTTGTACAATGCATAGAATCGTATCAAATCGTTCTGTTTTTAACACATATCGTTTTTGAACCTGTGTATCTAGATTCAAATCGAATCGTCTGTCACAAAGAGATTTACATCCCCAGTAAATGCTGTACCTATGAAGTAGTCATACCATTAATGGGACTCCGGTTCATCGTCCAAATTATTGAATACGATGTCACAAGGATATCTGGGTTCTAATGTCCATTTTTGTTTTAAATTCTGGTCTCTGCTTGCATGTGTTTTCACCAGGTATGTATTCTGGCTTCCTCCCACATTACAAAACATGCATGTTTGGTTAAGTAGAGACTCTAAATGGCCTATTGGTGTGAACGTTAGTGCGAATGGTTGTCTGTCTTATGTGCTCCTTGATTGACTGGTGACCAGTCCAGGGTGTACCTCCCTATCACTTGTAGTCAGTTGGCTATAATGTATATTTAAATACTGGATGGATGGCTAATGTCAGGTTTCTTGGAAAGTCCCACTCTACAGCACAAAAGTGCTCAAATGTCGTACAAATCAAATGATTTCAAATGCACAACTTAGTTCGGTGTCAATATGCACTAGGTGTGACTGCTGGGAGGCGTTTAATTGTGAACTGGTGAAATGCAGTGAGGGAATAACCTATGGTAAGGCAATGATGCTAAATGTCACACTCAGGTTGACATGTCTGCCTACATTTGCACTCACTCACTGATCGTTTGTGGTGAGCAAATGACAGAACTATATGCAGCAAATCTAGTGGCTGCAGAGCAAATAGAGCATGATGGCTGTTCTGTGCTAAACAAATGACGCCACCTTGTGGGTAACACTGTAAAAACACTCACCCCTGATATTACCTAACCATGACCAATTACATGCTCCTCACCCTTGTGACCTATTTAATCTGGACATGCTAAAAATATATTTTCATGAAAAATATATACTGACGTGGATACAATTGTTGGTACCCTTATATAAAAGAAAGAAAAACCCATATGGTCATAGAAATAGTTTAAGCTGACAAAAGTAATAATTTTTAAAAAAGCCAAAATGCATAATGACAAGCTACAAAGCTTCTATGGGACAGATCTGGGGCTTTTTGGCAAGTAACATCAGTTCTTGCAAGGCTATCAAGGCATTCTGGAGCCAAGTGTCAGAAGGCCCGGTCACAGGTCATGGCTCCTCCCTCGGGACATTTATTAGTCCGGCATGGAGAAAATCCAGTTTCCCGTCAGCAAAGCAGACAGAAGCAAAACACCAGAATAAGCATCAGTACTGTTTAAAAGAAATTCACATTATCTATGTTCAAATACATACTGTATTTGCACCACGCTATTAAAATGAGCAGCAGCAGTGTACCTGGTCATTGTACACAAATACTACACTGTGTGGCATACACGTTCAGACATTTGACCTGAAGCCATGCACCCCCCACTCCTGCTCCTACTAAAAAACATATATAAATATTGAAACGTGATTAATTGGTTAATTGATTTTACAGGAAGGACAATAATTCTGGTTCAGAAATATGTATTTTGCATGGTCAAATTTTGATGAAGGTTTTACACGAGCATTGATAAATAGATAAGTATCCGTCCTGCATATATTTTGTTTCAGCTGGATGTTGGGATCCTTCCATTTGAGCGGGTTCAACTTCAGCATTTACTTTTGTCCACTTGCAATTGCTATGATTTAAATCTGCATATATTTGATACCAAACTGAAATGGAAATTTTAACAAACATGATAATGCAGTATCCAAAGTACAAAAATACACGCAACCAGTGATAAAGCCTCATTTTCGGGGGAAGCCGCACATCCACGCACATGCATTGACAGTTTCTTCGCAGTACGAGGATTGGAACAGCTATATAAAAGAAATCTGCAAGATTAAACGCTCTTAATTTTTGAAGAAGAAATTCCAAAACTCTCGACGATGGAGGAATGGAATGAAACCATAGATAGGAATCTCAATTCCATGTTTCTCACTGATGGAACTAAAAAGGAAATCACTGACGTTGTCAAAAACATCAACTGATTGTAATGGAATCAAAATGGAAACAATTAAAAGGGTTATCAATGAGACTGTGCAACCGTTATTAGTTCGTTATATTAGTAATTTAGCATTTCAGACTGGAACATTTCCTAACAAAATGAAAATAGCTAAGTAGTTCCAATTTTCAAAAATGGAGACAAACATCAATTTACAAATTACCGACCACTTTCCATAATTACCCCAATTTTTTTTTTATTATCGAGAAGCTATTTAATAACAGGTTGGACAAATGTATTGATAAGAATAAATTCTTAGCAGGTAGCCAAGAAGGATACAGGGCTAACATTTCAACTTCTATGGCACTGATTGAAATCACGGAGGAAATTACGACTGCTATAGACCACAGAAAGTGTGCAGTTGCAGTATTCATGGATCTTACAAAAGACTTTGATACAATTAATCACAATATTTTAGCAACAAAGTTAGAAAGGTACGGAATCAGAGGATTAGTTTTGAATTAGGGCAAAAGCTACCTAGCAAACAGGAAACAATTTGTAAAGCTAGGAGAATACACATCTGCAAGTTTAAATATCATGTGTGGAGTACCCCAGGGGTCACTATTGGGACCAAAACTGTTCAATTTGTATGTCAATGACATTTGTAAAGTGACAAAGGACTTAAAGTTGGTATTATTTGCGGATGATACCACTGTCTTTTGTTCTGGGGAAAGCACATACAAGCTAATTAAAAAGGTCAAGGATGAAATGGTCATAATAAAAAAGACATGGTTTGATAAAAACAGATTATCCTTGAACTTAAGTAAAAGTAAAATAATGCTATTTGGAAATAGCAGAAAGGATACACGTACGACCAAATACAAATAGATGGAGTGGACATTGAAAGAGTGAATGAAAATAAGTTTCTGGGGATCATACTAGATGAAAAAATTTGTTGGAAATCTCATGTCAAAAATATACAACAAAAGGTGGCAAGAAATACTTCAATACTGAATCAAGCAAAATTTCTTCTTGATCAAAAACACTCCACACTCTTTACTGTTCTTTGGTATTACCATATCTAGCTTATTGTGTGGGGATATGGGGTAATAATTTTAAAAGCAATCTTCACTCACTCAGTGTACTGCAAAAAAGATCATTGAGGATAATTCATAATGCCGCGTATAGATAACATTCAAACCCTTTATTTTTAAAATCACAGATATTAAAATTTGCTGATTTAATACATTTTAAACTGCTAAAATCATGCATAAAGTTAACAACTTGTTACCCAGAAACGTCATACAGTATTTCCCTATAAGAGAGGAGAAATATGATCTTAGGAAAAAATGAAACTTAAAACACTTATATGTGAGAACAACGCTGAAAACCCACAGCATTTCATTATGCGGAATTACATTATGGATTGGATTGAACAAGGAACTCAAACAATGTACCAATGCTAAATACAAGGCAGAAGAGTCTTGAACTTGCTTTTTTTATGCTTGTCTTCATCTTATTTATTTATTAAATTGATTATTATATTTATTGTTCTGTCATGCTTGTATATTTATTATTATTTATTTATTATTACACTGATTATTATATGGAATAATATTATATGGAATACAGGAAGTGAGTAATATGTGCTGCTGTGGAACGGATGGGGGGTAGGATTAAATAAGCTTTGCTTCTTCCTACTCCTTTTGGACATGTGGAACTGTGAAATGATTCATGAGATGTTTTCCATTGTAACGTGCATGCATGTTCAAATAAAATTAAACCAAACTTATGCACAACATAAAGTCTTCGCCCCCTTCCTGATTTCTTTATTTTGCATGTTTGTCACACTTTAATGTTTCAGATCATCAAACAAATTAAATGATTAGTTAATGACTAACACAAAATGCAGTTAAAAAAAAACTTTTTAATAATTAAGAAGAAAAAAATCCAAACCTGTGTGGCCCTGTGTAAAAAAGTGATTGCCCCCTAAATCTAATAAGTGGTTGGGCCAACCTTAGGAGCAACAACTGCAATCAAGTGTTTGCGTTAACTTGCAATTCAGCCACATTGGAGGGTTTTCCAGCATGAACACCTTTTTAAGGTCATGCCACAGCATCTCAATAGGATTCAGGTCAGGACTTTGACTAGGCCACTCCAAAGTCTTCATTTGGTTTTTCTTCAGCCATTCAGAGGTGGACTTGCTGGTGTGTTTTGGATCATTGTCCTGCTGCAGAACCCTCAATAATAAAACGTTTCATTTAAAAACTGCATTTTGTGTTCAGTTGTGTTGTCATTGACTAATATTTAAATTAGTTTGACAGTCTCAAACATTTAAGTGTGACAAACATGCACAACAAATAGCATAAAAATCAGAAAATCGGAAATTGAGAGGTGGACAATATCGGCATATCGATTATCGGCAAAAAAGCCAATATCGGACATCCCTAATTATAGGGTATATGACTTCCTGGATAGTTTTTGTATATGTTTTTTTTTGTCTTTTCACTGTGTCCTCATTTGAATTAAGTATTTTGAATTAAAGTACTTGTGACTAAACTAATCAATGGATCACACCATGATGTTGCCATCTGTACTTCATAGACATAGAGAGATGATTATCAGTGGCAGGAAGAAATAAGAGAGAAGAAAGGCAGGGAGTCTTCCAGAGAAGGCATAGGGAAGGAAACAAAAACCAGATAAGTCTTGATAATGCAGTAGAAAACCTGTTTACAACCTTCTAAATATTTTTTTAACATAATTAGAGCCCTCTAGACATGAAATAATTCCCCTATAGTCACCTTTAAACTTGTATTACCCAATATAGTAGACATAATAACATAAAATAAACCATTCAAGACATAAACAAAACTCATACTCGTGTGTGTTGATGTAAATGTGTTTCAGTGTTGGACAGGAAGTGACTGGGGGGGGTTCAGAGTTGAGTTTTATCTTGGCATGGATTACGGCTGCAACAGTAGCCCGTATTTGTATTACAGATTTTTATTCTGGATTATTGTGCCTGTTGTGAGATCATTCAAACCTGCAACAAAAGCCTGTTGTTCTGGCAACGTGTGTCTCACTGAACATTACCACTACATTACTGACACCTAGTGACCAGTGTAGAATACTACATATCATCGTCGTTGAATGCGTCTTCGGAATGCCTTATATTTGTATTGTAGTTTAGTTTAGCCATTTCTATGCATGGAAATGCTTAATTTATGCAAAAAACAACACATGTGCTTCAATATGAATATTTTTTGACTAATAATAGGCCGTATTCAACCTCAAAAACAGCATGAATTATTAATGAATACATTTTTGAAAAACCGTGATAGAGCGAAGCCGCAAAATTTGGAGCACGTAGTGGTGGGGGAAGATTCTATCGTAACATTTACTGTGCTTCGTGTATTACAATTATAACTGCCTACCGTATTTCCCAATCCTCACCATATAAGAATTGATATCATGACCACTTTCAGACCAGTGTTGCCCCCTTCTCATCAAAATGTATTGCTGTCATAATTACCCTCCGCATGCACCAATCCTCTCCAAATGTACTATGGTAGGTTTGGGACCATCCATTACTTGACCACATGCACGTATTGACTCCATTGGCGCCACCTTTGTAAAAAACAAAGTAAAAACCGGTGCTTCTGCTTAAGATGCTGTGATTTCTTTTGAACCCAAGATACGTCACGTCATGTTTTTTCAGTCAGTACCACCATATTATTCTCATGTGATACTATCTTTGCCATCTGGACAGATTTAAGCGCAAAAAATATGTAAATTTCAGGAAGCAGCTGCCTTATGGTTGTCACGGTTCCTTTCAAATTAGATAGCCAAACTGGACAAGGTCACGTAGATGATAAACTGTCACAGTGTGTGAAAAGACCTCAGCACCCGGCTGATGGCAGATTGTAGGGTGCATGTCTCCATGGAGTCTGTTTCGTCTCTATTCACTTGTGTTCCAGAGATAAGTGTGGAGGGGAATAATAATAGGGCCCGCGTGAAGCCTTCGTTCTCGGCTTGATGTTTCGCGCAGATGCGGGGCCATTTTTTTTCAGCTTATATATTCACAAAAGAACAAGCCTTGAAATAGTTTAGCTGTTTGTTGTTGTTTAGAGGCCATTCTGGAATAACTGGAAGCAGAAGGCAACATTTACTAGGAATTCATGTACATTGGGGAAAATAATAAGAAGAATAATACAATTTTCCAGACTACATGTGACAGTTTTTTTCATGGTTTGGCCCGGTCCTGCGACTTATACTCCGGAGTAACTCATATATGGGTTTTTTTCACACTGACAGCCGCGACAGGGCGCTCTACGCTAGTGTGCCATTGAGTGTATTTGTTGTGTTGTTACACTTCAACGCCCCTAGATGGCACTCATGTGTTAGGCCTCTGTAGAATATGTCTGTTGTATGGAGGAGCTATCAGTTGTGCTGTCGCTATGCTAGAGACAAGATGTTGTCGCCCGCTCTGAAATAAAGCCACCCAAACGAGAGATACGTTTCTCTCTTTTTAGTTGATATATGAGGGTAGCACAGCTAGTATCTGCTACTCCTATACATGCGATACAAGAACAATGATGTCACGTGACCAGAAGTGAGCATTGACAACAAGTCTAAATAATATCTGAATATTTCGACGAACATGACTCACCTCAGTCGAGATTCTCCTCATATTTTGTTGTCTTCTACTCCATAATGAAGTAGTAATTAAGAAGCTTTATAGGGAGAAACGCATATGGCTGCATGGAGGGTGATACTGATCGATGCAAGGAGGGAGCTGAGAGTGGAAGGATGTAACAAAACAAGAAGGAATGGCAACATAGAGAGGGAAGAGAAGAGAAAAGACAATTTCCCACCCAGTTCCCAACCACCTGGAGGGATGAGTTTATTTAGTGTCAGGTCCGCTGGTGGTTATTGATAATCTCAGCCCCTCACTCACTCACTCAGACAGAACCTTGGGCGCGCAGAGTAAAAAAGATATACATATAAAAGTGAGAAATGGAAGAGGAAAGTGTGTGTTTGTGTGTGACTGTGGCCAAAATATATCCAGACAGAGGGTATTACTCTGCCCGGAGAATTAGAGGGGGAAAAAGGACCTTCAATTTTCCACTTGAGCAGATTTCAATTTGCACACACGTCCTCCCCTCCATGTCTCCATCCTATGATTATTATTGACAGCATTTAGGACTGCTGTGATAAGAGATTGGCCACTTAATTTTTTCCCTGTTTTGTTATCCTCCGTGGACACATGCTCGTACGTAAGACCAGCCGAGTCCCACTTCTGACAACAGATGTTAACACACTTCCTGTTCCTCACTTTGAAGATAAAACCAGATTATACATGTACCATTACACCCCTACCAAATGTATCAAAATAGACCCCTGAAACCTTCAATGCATGCAGCCCTCAGTGGACAAAGTCTAGGCACCCCTGCAACCGACTGTACTCAAAATGTGTACAGTCGGTTGATGTCGGTTTATTCTGCCATTTTTGGGGGGATTAATGTGGAACAAACTGTAAGAAGGACCCCCGCACGTTACAGTGTCGGATTCATGCGGTTCGTGAGCAGAGCGGTATTTATTTTTTGGAACATTTCATGTAGCTTACGATAGCACAACTATGGCACACTACAGGCTTTGGTGGACACTTTTGGTCCTTAGTGCAATCTAAGCTAATTTCCACATGCAAGTACATATATGGCTTTATGTAGGGACACTTAAGAACTGGCTTGGAACTTTTGGTAGTTAGTGCTATCTTGATAGGTGCTAGCATGCTAACTGTTACCATGTTAGCATTTTAGCTAATTTACTCAAAGCCCACTCGCCCATTAGGCAATATAGGCAAATACTAAAGGTGCCATGGCGTCCAGGGGGCCATGCTAGGTGTTACCATGCTAAAATTTAGCATGTTAACATTAATAGCATGCTAGCATTAGCAATCTAAAAATGTATAAAATAAATGCAGCACTAATATTTATGGTAGAAATCACAATTTAGGGGGAAATATGGCGCTTGGCGGAGGTCGGCGCTCTCAGAGTGTTTTTCTAGTTTACTATTGACTTGGTTTAAATTGGTTTAACTTGAACTGTAATACAACAAGGGACTCTTAGCAGAAACCTAATGCCGGGGGGTAGAAGCTGCTATACAGGTATGTGCAATAATAACAATTGTAGATGACTTTCATTTTCACTTCTAAAACACTGCCAATATATCTAGCCAATATACATCTGCAGATTTATTTTTTTTATGTTGAACCGTGGTTTTTGAGCAGCATTGTTTTTTAATCTTTCAGTACGTGAAATCTATGAATTCTTCTATTGTTTTCTCAACACAGGTGGTGTACAAGAACAATGACATTCGCCTTGAGTTGTCCCGACTTGCTCGCATTGTTGACCCTAAGATGAAGATCCAGGGTGAGGTATCCTACAAGTGTGAGAATGTGGCCACCCTGGACCCCATTTCTTTTGAGACTCCACAGGCCTATATCAGCTTGCCCAAGTGGAATACCAAGCGGATGGGATCTATCTCTTTCGATTTTCGCACTACGGAGCCCAATGGCCTCATCCTCTTCACCCATGGCATACCACAGGAGCGAAAAGATGCCGCCCGTAGTCAGAAGAATACCAAGGTCAGGCTTTCCGTGTGACTAATGTGGGATAAGAGGACCTTGCTTACAGTCTCTGTTCTTCTTCATTCATTTCATTGTTTGTTTGAGCTCACAACTCTTGTCAGTCAAGTTTGTCCGCACCAAACTAAAAATGTCTTTTCAAAATGTCTTTTTAATGCTTTTTTTTGTTGCTTTGTTCAGGTGGATTTCTTTGCAGTCGAGCTGCTGGATGGAAGCCTGTACCTGTTGTTGGACATGGGCTCAGGGACCATAAAGGTGAAGGCCACTCAGACAAAGGTCAATGATGGTGCCTGGTACCACGTGGACATCCAGAGAGATGGCCGCTCAGGTCAGTTCCATCAGAAAATGCGGTAATGTTGAACACGCTCACACGAAATTTGAATGGTATACCATGGTCCTAAGGTTCTTTCCTTTAGCCTTTCTTCCTGGTTCTTTGGACTGTCTTGCTATTGGAGAATTAGTCAATGATCAGACAATTTAAAAGGTTTTCAAATTATATCAATAAGATATAAATAAGAGCAATATATTTAGCACTGGACTCTTAGCATCACGAGGAAGATTGAAAAAGAGCACAGAATGAAAGTACACGGAGTATACAGCATTTGCCGTGCCCCTCTAGAAGGTGAAACTTAAGCTTGTGTGCCTGGAAAGTGACAGTTCAGCTGGTGTGAGTGAGAACAATGCATCTTTTGTGTGCTTCCCAGTAACTTTCCACGAGTCATACCTAAGTGTTGCACATCTCTGATTGTGCTCGATGAGTGTGTGTGCGCGCGAAAAGTTATTAGACTGACAATGTACCGAGCTATTAGACTGTATATCTATATCTAACAATAATAGTAATAACATTTGGCGCTTTTAAAGACGCTCAAAAACACTTTACAGCAGAATTAAAGATAATTCATTATAGATTGTAAAGATGAAGAATCCTTGAAGGGACAAAATTACAAAGTCACATACTGTATTAAAAGCAGTTCTGTCGAGGTGGTGTTTTAACAGTTTTTGAAAGTTGTAAGGTTCTGACACGTGCGGATGGATAGGAGGAGAGAGTTCCAGAGGGAGCGAGTGAGGAGGCGTGCAGCAGAATTCTGGATGAGTGTATGAATGACTTTGGAGGATGAACCGTAGAAGATACTGTTGAATAGTCAGTCAGTCCTTTCAAACTTGCGAGGCAGGGAACTATTCTTTACGTTATCCTACATATTACATATTACACTTAGCTCACGGGACAAAGTGGATGAAAAGCCACTGATGATGCGCTACGCTGCTGATGGGGATGTAATACAACTTCATGTCAAAAAATCCCAACTGTCTGTTTAAGTTTATCAATGCATATTTGACCAATTATAATTCATTTTTTTATTATTATTAAAATATATATTGAATGTAAAGGGAAAGGTCAGCTTCCATTATAGTCAATGAGCAATCTGGACTGAAACCAAGGGTTTGGTGCATGGTTTGCAAATCCAACAGAAAGCTGAGTGAAAATCACCAAAATGTAGTTAAGTGTAACCCCAAAAGTGATTGCCCCCTAAACTTAATAACTGGTTGGGCCACCGTTGGCAGTAACACCTGCTATGAAGAGTTTGCAATAACTTGCAATGAGTCTCTTACAGCGCTGTGGAGGGATTTTGGCCCACTCATTTTTACACAATTGTTGTAATTCAGCCACATTGGAGGTTTTTTCAAACATTAAGCGCCTTTTTAAGGTCATGCCACAGCAGGTCAGGACTTGGACTTGGACTTGGCTGCTTAAAAGTCTTCATTTTGTTTATCTTCAGCCATTCAGAGGTGGACTTGCTGGTGTGTTTTGGATCATTGTCCTGCTGCAGAACCCAAGTTGGTTTCAGCTTGAGGTCACCAACAGATGGCCGGACATTCTCCTTCAGGATTTTTTTGGTAGACAGCAGAATTCATGGTTCCATTTATCACAGCAAGTCTTCCAGCCCCAGAACATCCCACTACCACCACCATATTTTACTGTTGGTATGATGTTCTTTTTCTGAAATGCGGCGTTACTTTTACACCAGATGTAATGGGACACACACCTTCCAAAAAGTTCAACTTTTGTCTCGTCAGACCACAGAGTATTTTCCCAAAGGTCTTGGGGATCATCAAGATGTTTTCAGGTTTTGGATCCTGACCCAAAGTTTGCCTAGAATGTCTTCCTGACACCATTCCATCTATTCTATCATGATACGTGTTATCCATGTGACCTAATCTTGATGTTGACTCTCTCCCCATCATCTACCCTACAGGCACCATCTCTGTAAACAGCAGACGGACCCCATTCACAGCAAGTGGAGAGAGTGAAATCCTCGATCTGGAAGGTGATATGTACTTAGGGGGGCTTCCCACAGATCGCGCTAACCTCATTTTGCCTACGGAGCTGTGGACAGCGATGCTCAACTACGGCTATGTGGGCTGCATCCGTGATCTCTTCATTGACGGCCGAAGCAAAGACATCCGTCAGATTGCTGAAGCGCAAAATGGTGCCGGGATTAAACCTTCATGCAACAAGCAGCCTGGGAAACAGTGTGAGAGCTACCCTTGCAAGAACCGAGGTGCCTGCAAAGAAGGCTGGAATCGATTCATCTGTGACTGCACCGGCACTGGATATTGGTCCCGCACTTGTGAAAGAGGTAAATCTGAGTGTGTGCACACTTAAATCTCTTTGGCTGTGTCTCAAATTGAATACTTCCATCAGTATGCTTCAATGTGTTTACTGTGTGCACTGTGAATTTTTACATTGTAGTGCTGTCCCAAATCGATTGCAATAATGCCTTGCCACTTCGCACTTCGAATTCTTTTTGCTTTGTTTCAAAAATACAGTATCTTAAATAATAAATCATGCTATTATTAGTAAAAAATATGCATATTTAAGAAAACGTTACTTATTTTTTTGCCTAAATTAAGCATTTCAAGCACAAAAATGGCTAAATGAACAAAAATACAAATATGAGGCATTCAGAAGACACATTCATAGACATTGTGATGACATGTAGTATTCTACAATAGTCACTAGGTGTCAGTAATGTTACTGTAATGTTTGGTGAGACACACAAGCACCAGACTTGATCGCCGGAACAACAGGCTTTTATTGCAGGTTCGAATGATCTCACAACAGGCACAATAACCCCTTTTAAAAATCCCTAATAAAAACACGGGCTACTGTTAGTAACCCACGCCAAGCTCAAACTCAACTCTGAACCCCTGATGTCACTACCTGTCCTTACTGTACTATCATTACGCATGTACTGCGCAATAGTTACCCGCCTCTCCTTTGTTCACTGGGGCTGATTTAAAATAGTGTTGGTGCTTAAATGGTCCTTGAACCAGTACTTTGTATTTGTATTTTCTATCATGCAAGTTGAACAGAATAGTAGGGCTGTCAAAAATAGCTTGTTAACAGCGGTAACTAATTTATGAATGAATGAATGAATGAATAGTTCAATGTTTTTAGCGTAATTAACGCATGACCGTCATGTCAAGCCACACCTCCCTGTTATGACGGCAGACTGAAGCATAGTGTAGAGTCCCCACATGTCTGATGCTCTTTTAGAACTTTATTCTGACCTGAACACATCAACAGCAGTGCAATTCCAGCTCCAACTCGCAAACACGTCTCTAATTTGCTCAGCTTCGGAACACCACGTCCTCATTGTCACTAGACAACCGCAAGATGCTTTCAGGGACACTCTGAACATCACAATGTCTTTGTTATGCGTGTATGTGTGGTCTAAATAAACAGAAAGACAAAGAAAAACAATATGTGGATATTCTCATCACTCACTAATGTAACTCTTACTGCGGAAGTATAATTTGTTGCCTTTAAGTATACTCGGAAATCCCAGAAAATACATGTACAGTCCACTCAAAGCATGTTACGTGGTGTCTTCGAACGCAACCCCTCATTGCTCATAATAACACAGTCAAAGTGTGATCAAATGTTCTGCTACTATTAAAGAGACTAGTGTTAGGCCAGTGCATTTTCAGACATGTGGCATCTTTTAGCTTGATTAAAATTTTCAGTTCATTTGGAGCTGATACTACTTACATACTGTACATATACAATTGTGTCCTGTCAATTATCTTTATTTTAATAAAATACAGTAAAAATTGGCATATTTCACACATATTCGCACATGGTGATTAATCATGATTAATTAATTGGAAAACTGCAATTAATTTAAGATTTTAATCATTTGACAGCCCTACACAATAGTAAATTAAATGTTACTCATCTAAATAAAATTATAACAAAATAATAAATTATATCTCTGCTCAGCAAACGACACATAAAAAATATATATATATATATATATATATATATTTTTTTTTGTTGTTGTTGTTGTTTTTTTTGCCGTCAAGTGCTCAACAGATTTACTCTGCCAGAGAGAAGTGTGATATACAATTCCCCTGTTATACAGAATTTATTTGACTCAGATGCTTGTTATTAAAAATATATTTTCAAAGCTTTTCAGGAAATCTGACCTGATAGAAATATCACAATATAATATAAAAATAGGCAACATATTTAAGGATGTGCCCACACTTTGAGAACCAACCACAGGTAAAACAAAAAAAACAAAAAAAAACAAGCAATAATAATCAAGCAAAGTACAACATTGAAATTGGAATATCCAGTATGTGTCAATAGAGTCTGCAGTAACTATTTATATATGTCATACAGCTATGGAGATAAAATTGCTACTTGAACAATATAATTGCAGGAGCCCATGCCGTAAGTCCATTTATCAACTCAGCTGCTCTTACTGTCAGACCTGCAATGCAGTGAATGCATACAACCACTTTCATTCCACAGTGGTTGTCAATTCTCAGGCCCTCCTTCCTGTCACGTGCTTCTCGGCTGCTGCTTCTGAGCTGCTACCACCGTCACACGTGTCTGCAACAAACCAGTTCTAAATATATTTATGTATGATGAAGTGCAAGTATGTACATACAGTGTGTGCATCCAACTGCACCTTTGCCTGTTGTAACTGTAATAATGTAATTATTTGTACAAAAACAGCTGCAGACTCACAGCCTGTGAAATCTTCACACTGCTGCCTGAAAGAACAGTGCGAGTACATGGAGCTGATTTAAAAAAAACCCACATTATCACTGTTGAAAATTAATTAACTTGACAGCCACAAATTGCCTCATCTAACTGTTTTTTCTCCTTTTTTTTATAATCGGGCTTGTAATTAATTTCACCCCAAATCTACTTTTTACTCCTAGAGTAAACACATTTCAGGGCATCACGTTGGTCAATCTGATGGGGTGTATATTTTATCCCTAAATTACTTCCCAAGAGAAGATTTAGTCAAATGTTAAAATCTGATTATGATAAGCAGCCTAAAACAGGATTTATTTTCATTGTAATTAGCCTTGCATTTAGACAAATGAGTAACAATCTGACTTCATTTCTTAAATAAACAGTGTAACAGTCCTTGTTTAAAAACACTGGACGATACTTCATACAAGGCAGGTGCCAGAGCGCAATTATAACATGCCCAATTGTGCTATTCTAAATGAGGGCTTCTCAAGGGGAACCCCTTATAATCCTCATGCTGATTAAAAGAATTAAATACAATTCTGCCATTTATAGGCCACACATGTCTATAAGCCGCAGGTGTCCACTTCATAACATTGAATATTTACTCCACAGAAAGATGTTACACACAAAGATTTTTTAAAGTTTTGATTAAATAAATGCTTTTTTCCCGTTGTAATATAGCTAGTTAAACAGTGCCGAACAATGAGTGTAATATGACTAGTTAAACAGTAGCCAACCAGAAAAGTCATTTAGCACCGTCCTCGTCCTCCTCCTCCTCCTGGGAACTAAAACGTCATCTTAAAAGCATCACAATTGAAAACCTAATAATTCCTTCATCAGTCTCTCTCTCTCTTTCTCTCTCCCTCTTTTGTTGTCGCTCTTTAGGGCTGGGCGACATGGACCAAAACTCATATCCCGATATATTTAGGTTGAATATCGATATATGATATACTGTATATCCTGATATTTTTTTCCTCAAAGTGATTTCAGACAAAATCAAAGCCAAATATGTGTGTCAAGTTGTTTTATTAAAATAAATACTTAACATGAGGATGTTTTTTTAAATGTTAAAAAAATCTGATCTAAAAATAGCCACTAAAATAAAGTAGGCCCTTGTGTTTTTGAAAGAAATATAGAAAAAGTCAAATCTAATCTTTTTTATAACAAACCTTTAGCTATGCTGAAATCCTCAGCTAGTAAAAAAAGCATGAAAGAACAAAATATGAAGGAGGAAATTTTTAAATGTCAGGAACTCCAAAATACTTTAAATTGAACAGAAGTATTTATTAGGTCAACATTTTTAGAAGACACGAGCATGTCCTTATTTTGTGCCAGGAACACCAACCTGCCAACCTGCAACTATCTGTCTAACTTCCTTGTACCTTTGTGGCAAAGCTTGTCGTGCTAAATAATTGTGACTGCAAAGCTCACTGGACTTTATGGGTCCATTGTTTTCAGCAGGTTTTTAAATCATTTTTCCCACTGTTGCAACAGGGACCATATCTTGCAATGTGATAGGACACCACTTTGCTTTTCCTTTCATGAGGAACGCAACAGGAAAAAGAAGCAAGCAGTGAGCATGGTGTTGTGGCAGGAGTTGTGCAGCCGGCGCGTAGCTTCACACATTCCTCGTATTGGAGTTTGTGCCAAATTTGAAGGTGGTGAAAAATATGTTTTTATGCTCTGAATTCCAAGTTCCTCCAAATTACCGAGCCACTGCTTTTTCGTTGCTGATTAATTCTTCCACCACAGACGATGTCGCGTCCTCCATTTTCATCGAAGACTGCTCTGCTGGGCTTCTGCTCCACCACTTCCTCCTCCTGCATGCAAGGAGGGGGGCGGGGCAGAAGCTCGCACACAGCGCAGAGAGATGAGGGAGATACAGCGCAAATCCAGTCTATAGCGATATGAACGATATGGATGTTTTTGATATTGTGCTTCAAGTAAATATCATATATTTTAATAATATCGATATATTGCCCAGCCCTATCGCTCTTTGTTGTCTGGGCAAATTAGCCATTTAGCTTGAGCTATCCTCGTCATTCAGTCCAGCCTTTTGAAACCCATTGGTGATAGGGGATGGTTGGCGGTCTGAGTAGTCCAAACAGAAGCTATAGTAATTCTACACTTGATCAAACTTACTTAAGATGTGTCAGAGATCACTGCATAAGACTTCAAAACTTGATATAGGCTTCCACTTCACTCATTCACTTCATCATGCGAAATTTAGTTTTTAGCCATAAATTAGTCACATCAATGTACAACCCGCAGGGTACAAAGCATAAGAAAAACATAGCTCCCTCATTCATATTAGTTGATTGGTTCCAGATCTGACCACGTTAAATAAATTTCTGTTATATAGAATTCAATGTTAATAAATAAAATATTTTTTAGTTAGAGCATTGAAAACCTGTTTTTGACTTTCTAAATACGGTTTTAACATTATTAGAGCCCTGTAGACATGAAATAACACCACTCTAGGCCCCTTTACACTCCTATTAATCACTGTTTACATCACATTGCAACTCTTATGTTGCAGGGACTCAAGAAGGCCGCTAGCTAGCGAGCTAACAAGCTACCGAGCTAGCAAGCAAAGTTATGAAGCCAAAAACTTACCACTTCCACATGGAATGGGAAGATAACTTTTTTTCACTCTGTCATGTCAGACATGCCATGGCTGATTTCATGACTTTGTGCAGTGTTAAGGTAATGTAATGTAAGGCAATGTCTCAATGTTTTGTTTCATTACTGCTGCCTACTGACCAGAATACTACATATCACTTGTACATCAAGATTTTTTGAGTAATAATAGACCACAGTCTACCACAAAACAGCGATCATTTATTATTAATCAATTAATTTCTGAAAAAAAACGCGACATAGCGAGGGAGCGATAATCAAACCGCGATATTGCGAGGTGGAACTGTACACCGGAAATTATGGTAATTAACTTATTGCAAAAAACGAAATAAATAACAGGCCCCCAGCCTATGGCTCGTGGACCCCAGTTTGAGAATCCCTGTTCTAAAACACGGGGGGTTACAGAAAGTGATTTTTTGCAAAACATTTGATGCAATTTAGTTAAGATAAATGAGTATCTATCTATATTCATATAACTACAATAAAGAAGCAAGACAACAAGTACATATAAGGAATAGTGCGAGCCATGCTTTTTGCCCACCAGACAGTCCTGACTTACTGTAACTCTTATCTAGTGTTTGTCCAACTTTGTGACTTTGTTGCTTGATTTGGTGACTTAAAGTGGTCAAGTAAGCTGAATACTCACACGAGGCCATTTGTACCATGACGGACTTGGGTGAATTTCCCCCCCCTTTCCTGGGCCCCAAGGGCATGCACTCGCACAGAGCATTCATGCTTCAGCTTGCTCGTGACATCGCTTGCACACTGCAATTTCTCTGACTTTGTGTCTCATTTGGAGTGGATCTGATTATTTCTATTGTGCAAGGTGGTGTCTGTCACTCATTACCATGAGAGGAATGATGGCATTAATTAAATGACACATCTTAGCAGCATGACCAGTGCCCCGGCCCACCTCTGCTAATCATGCACAGTGTACCTGAGCACGGATCAGAGCGCTCACATAAGCTTAAAGTGTCGTGCTTTGAGTGTTAAGTGGGCCCAAGCGCGGTACGATTGGCTTTGTGTGAGTACACCCTTTACCCCTTGATTTGGCAACTTTCCCAAACCCTTTTTGGTGACTCAAATTGTCAGAAGCCACTAACTTAGCAACGTTTTGTGGTGCTTTTGAAAAATGAAATAATTACTTGATGATTTGTAAGTTGACCCCCTTACAAAGATTTTGGTGGTAGGTTTATTGTAACAGAGATAGACCGAACGTCAAAAAAAAACAAAAAACGAGAGAATGAGAGTAGAGGGGCAGACGGTAGCTTCTGAGAGAAAACAGCCACACATGGGGAAGCAGGGAGTGCCAACCACAGGGGAGTGAGAGATGGAGAAAGAGGTTAGTCACATGCAGTACTGCATGGACGGGCGCAGTCCACCTAACAATAGCTGTATCGATAGCAGCAGACGTGACATTATAAGCAAACAGAGACCAGTGGCCAACTCCTCCGTAAGAGAAGTAGCTATTGGCTGTGTTAGAAACTCTTTACAGTCGCGTACCTCTTTAGACATTTCACTTGAAGCCATGTACCCCCTACTGCTGCACACTTAAAAAACATAAACCATTTTTACATTTCATTCAATTGAAATATTAAACATACATACATACATCAGCAGGTTTTCACCGTGCAGGGATTGGAACACCAATATAATATAATAATATATATATATATAAGTATATAAGTATAAGTAAACCTTCAAGATGAAACACTCTTACTACACAACATAATCATCAAACTTACTGACTTATTCACATAACTCGCACGGAGCAATGGCGGTGTGCTCTGTGCTATGAGGCATTCAGGTGCGCTTGTAATTGTGAGCGTTAGGCGCTAATCGTTTTTCATTTTTATTCACATAACCCCGATAACAATTGGCGTACCCCTGGGGGTACACATACCCCACTTTGGGAACCGAGGTGCTAGATAATGCCGTCTGATAATTTGCATATTATTTGCATATGATGTAACAGATGCTGCAGAAAAAAAGCATACCAAGTGACAGAAAAGTGAGTAAAAACACCTTGGTTACGTTTACAAATATGATAGATTCTTGGTTTGTTCATTTCAAATTGGCCATCCCTTCATTAAAAATAAAATAACTTCTCAAATAGCCTCTCAAAGTCTTGATGCGTAATAATGGGAATCATTTGCACTTTGGATGTGGAGGGGCGTAGAGGTCCGCCATGCTCTCGGTGCGCCACGGGAGCTGACTGGAGCGATCACTCTAGTGTCTGCTTTGTGGCTGAGAGGACCTCAGAGCCCGGTGAGAACAGAAACTGCAGAACAATACGTGTTTTCATTTTTAAGCATCCAAATACCAGAAAAGTCTCCAACGACTCCATAAAAAGCTGCTAGATTTGTTGATAGTCACTTTTGAGAAAATAAATCACCAAGAGGGTTTGGAAAGTCGCCAGATTTAGCGAGAAGGTTGTCAAGTTGGCAGCACCTATGGAGATGTAGCGATAGGGAAGCTAGATCGAGAGAAGAAAGGGAAAGCTTGGTGCAGTCTCGTCCGATGGCAGCAGAGATGACCAGGACATGCCTGAGTCAGCCCTGACTATAAGCTTTACCCAAAGGTACGTTTTAAGTTTAGTTTTGAATGAAGAGAGAGTCTCTTTCCCCTTGACTGAATCAGTAAGAGGGTACCACAGGAGAGGAGCCTGACAGCTGAAGTACCTCCCATTCTATTTTAAAACACAAGTAAACGTAAGCTGTGGGAGAGCAGGATTCTACTGGGTTGGAGCTCTTTAAGGTAAAGTGGTGCCTAGCCTTTCTGTGAAAAGCATGGACTATGTTTCAGCATCAGCAAGGGGCAGGAAAATTCCATCCATACATTTTCTATGCCTCTCGTCCTCACTGGGGTCACGGGGGTATGCTGGAGCCTGACTTTTGGGCGAGAGGCAGCGTACACCCTGGACTCCAGCCATTCGCTGACCTAACATGCATGTTTTTGGAATGTGGGAGGAAACCGGAGTAACCGGAGAAAACCCACGCACACACAGGGAGAACATACCAACTCCACACAGAGATGCCCAGACAGAGATTCAGACCCAGATCTTCCCGATCTCCTGACTCTACGCTGTTGTTATCCTGTTGTATGTGAGAATTAAAGGATAGCGCCTGATTAAATGTAAGGTTCCTGACTGTGCTGCTGGGGGCGAACATAAAGCCATCTCAAGCAGCTACAGTATATAATTAGAAACCTTGCCTTTGAGGTGATGGCACCCGAGGACTATAATTTCAGTTTTATTTAGTTTGGTAGGAGTAAAGGTTACCGATCATCCAGTTCTTCAAATCTTTAAGACTCACCTGGAAGTTGGAAAGCTGGTTAGTTTAATTTGGTTTCATTGATAAATAAAGTTACTGCATAAAAGTGGAAACTAATAGAATGCTGTCTAATAATATTAGCTAATGTAAGTATATAAAGACTGAGCAGTACTCGTCCAAGCACGGATCCATGTGGGACGCCATGGCTAATTTGAACAAATACAGTCTTTATTACTAGTAGATAGAAATAGTAAATGATCCGACAAATAGGATGTGATGATGTGTTATAATATCTGTACAGTAATCCCTCGTTTATCACAGTTAATTGGTTCCAGACAATGGAGTGAATTTCCGCAAAGTACGAGTCCTTATTTATAAATGTAATATTTTCATAGTTAGAGCATAGAAATAGAGAAATAGAGCATTAGCGACCTCTAGACATGAAATAACACCCCTATAGTCACCTTTACACTCGTATTAATAAGCAATTTAAGACATGAATGAGACCTGTGCTCATGTGTGTTGCTGTAAATGTGTTCCCTTGGGGAGCTGAGTGAGGGGTGGACAGGAACTGACACTTAAGTTTTAGCTTGGCGTGGGTTACGGCCGCAACAGTAGCCCGTGTTAGGCATTATTGTGCCTGTGGTGACATAATTCAAATCTGCAATAAATGCAAGTGTGGTGTTTTTGTGTCTTACCGAACATTACAATAACATTACTGACACCTAGTGATCAGTGTTGAATATTACATATCATCACATTGTCTTTGAATGCATCTTCTGAATGCCTTATATTTGTATTTTAGTTCATTTAGCCATTTTCTATAATTAATTTATGCTGAAATTTGCCTTAATATGCAGACTTTTTATTAGATAATGTTTTTAAAAAAATGCAAATCTAAATTCGAAGTGTGAAATGGCGAGGGATTACAGAAATTGATTTGAGACAGCATTACAATATCAAAATTTGCACCCAAGGAAGTAAATACACAGTGGACACAATGTACAATATAAGTCTGCGTCCGCTGAATGCCTTCTTCTGAATATTTTCTATTTTAGTTCAGTTCGCCATATTTATGCCTGAAAATTTTTGATTGAGGACAAAAATATCTGTAATGTTTGCCTAAATATGCATATTTTTGACTAATAATAGGTGTATTCACACATACATATGAGCGGTATTTACTATTAATATATTTTCTTTAAAAATGTGATAGAGTGAAGCCACGGAATTCGAAGTTGGAAGTCACGAGGGATTACTGCGTTAGGATTGGCTGTCAATTGTGTCACATGCCGCACTAAGATTTACATTTGCCCCATTACTGACTGGCGACCAGTCCAGGGCATAGTCCGCCTTTCACCTGACATCAGCAAGGATAGACTCCAGCTCCTTGTGACCCTGAACATTGTAAATTGTAGAAGATTATATTTGAGTTTAAACCTAATCTGCAAAATTTTATTTCACACAATCGCATGTCTCGACCTCTCTTTCAGAGGCTTCGATCCTCTCCTACGATGGCAGCATGTATATGAAAGTGGTGATGCCAACCATCATGCACACTGAGGCAGAGGACGTATCTCTGCGCTTTCGCTCCCAGAGGGCCTACGGCCTCCTCATGGCCACCACCTCCCGAGACTCAGCCGACACGCTCAGGTTGGAGTTGGATGGAGGCCGCGTCAAACTCACGGTCAATCTAGGTAACGTAGGCACTCCTCTTCCATCTGTGTCCACACCTCCATTCTCTTCACAAGATGGTTTGCTGTTGAGTGCTAATCTCCCCTGTCACTGTTTTTATGATTTTGTACATATCTTTTCCTCAAAGGTTATACTTTGGTCCCACTCAGGTTTCTATTAGCTTTATCTCATTTGCATGGGTTTCAGTGTAGTTTGCACACACAGATATGCATCTACAGACTTACTGACGACTGTAACTACAGTGAACCTCAACGGACACTGGTTGATTTATATTTTGAAACATTTTTTTCCCAAAGGACATTTGTAACTGCACTCAAGTTTACATAAATATAGTTAACCTTAATTTGAAAACAATACACCACTCTCCTGCAAAATAATCCCTTGCTGCTGGAGTCTTCTCAGTCTTCATTCTTTCAACATTCCTTGCTGAAGCACTGAGGTCCTTAGACAATAAATGAGGTTACTTCTTTGATCTTTTGAGCTACGCTGATATCTTGCATGATGTGAGCAGCGGCGGCTGTCTATTTTATTGGACTAAGTGTTGCAAAAAGTCACAAAAAGCTACCTTCAAGGAAACTCCCAGCCAGAATTAGAGGTGCAATGGTACGTCATAACCTCGTAGCTCGGCTGTAAGGCTACAGTTTGGTTCATGTTCGTTTCTGTGTAGGCAGTTCATTGATTTTTAAAATGAAACATAAAACCCTGCAAACTGCAGGCAATGGAACCTTGGTTAGCATCATTCATTCGTTCCAGAAGTTCGGACTGTAACCGAAAGCCCCCGTCACACGAAGCACAAATCAAGTTTCAAAATTGTCTCCACATTTGGGAAAAGATTTGAATTCCGTTCAAATACTTATCAGGAATAAGAGTTGGTGCTTTAGGTGCTCCCTGGATTTCAGCACCTCTGTAGTGTGCACGGGGGCAGCCGGTGGTAAGTTTGGCTCCGTTTTTTCGGCATGACGTGATGTAAATTGGCAAGTGGTGATGTAAAGTGGTGAGTGATGCTGGCTTTCAACCTCTTTTCTGCGCTGCCCACTCTGGCGGCCTTTTTGGAGTTAACTGGGCTCTTTTTCCCTTGGCAGTGATGTGATGTGAATAAGGCGGCGCTGAACTCATTCCATCCCAAAGACGTATTTATAAGTTTTTATAATCTTGAACGCCTGAGTCCACCAACGTATTCTGTATTTATCATTTTTGTCCGAGAGAGGCAAAAAGAGGTGATGACGCAACTCTCCACTAATGGATTTTACTTCTGAGCACTTTCAAGCCATAAAAACGGCCACAAGGTGGCAGAAGTGCATTTGATGAGAGCTCGGCCGTGATCAAGTGAAGGGAAAGTCATACATGACAGAAAGGAGGAAGTGAGAGAACCTAGAGGAGTGTAATGTGCAGAAGGTTACGCATTGTAGGGAAATTTTAACGCACACATGCACACTCATAGTTCAGTTCCAAATATGAAAATTGTAAATAGCTCATTGTGTTATATTTGTAAATACATAAATAGTTATTTTGATGTAAAACCACCCCTTTTTGTGTTGTTTATGTTGGTATAGTTGTTTAGATATTTCAGCTGTCACAAAAGCAAAAAAGATTTGTGTCAAAGTGGACGTTATGCATGAAACGTTTTTTAAAAAAAGCTGTTTTCTCCCTTTTTTAGTCGGGAACTGATGTTTTCCTAAAACTTGCCTGTGCTCTATTGCTGATTACTGAAGAACGGAAAAAGGTAGAAACACACTTTTTTTCTGATTCCATGTGTATAAAGCCATAGAACACAATATTCTGTGCGCCTTGAAAGATCAGTCAAAATTGTCTAAAATGGCTGGTACTGCAGGGGTTGTCTTTTGAAAAACTGCTGGGATGGAATGAGTTAATAGTGACACTTTAGTGGCTTTTTTATGTGATCAGGATGTTTGGAATGTTGTTAAAGAATATTTAGAATGCAGTCAGAGTGCATTTAGAATACATTTTGAATGCCGTTCAATGTTTTTCCACTTCGAATCCACCTCGAAAGTTTTTAGCAGGCTAAAAACACAAAGGCCGGCCACAAGAATGGGCCCTAATATTTGGAATGCACTCAGAATGCAGTCAGAATTTTTAGAATGCACTTAGAATATATAGTTTTAGATGCAGAAAACAATGCAAAATGCATATAAATACATGTAGAATAAATGATGAAAGGTTACTTTTACCTTCATTGACGATTTACCTTCTTTGATTGTTGGCAAAAACACAATGTTCCAGCGAGATCAACACGGACACCACCTTTCTGTTTTGCCATGAGTTATTTCTTGGATTGAGTAATGTTTCTCACCTCAAGTCTCTGCTTTTCTTTTGAACACGGCTGCAAAATAACCCAAAATTGAAGCCCAAGAAAGTTGCAAGTACCAGCATTTTGGTAAAAAAGGTGAGAAACACCGTTGAATTCAAGAAATAACTCAGAGCAAAATACAAAGGTGGCGTCCATGTTGATCTCGCTGCCACGTCGTGTCTTTGGCAACATTCAAGATAATCTTTAAACCTTAAATTTTCGTTTATCCCTTTCATTTGTCCTTTTATACGCATTAAGAATTGTTTTCTGCATGTAAAACTAGTGTTTTGTGTTAGCATTCTTGAGACTTGTTCCGTAACTGTGTTAGTTAGCAAAGAACTACAGAATCAACCGCTGACAAGACGCGTGCCACATTGTACGCTAACCGGAAAACACAGGAAAAATTTGGGCAAATATTCTACGTTAACTGAAAAACACGCTAACCGAGGTTCCACTGGAATGCTACAATAAATGAAATGATCAAATTAAAAATAAAATTATAGATATAGTGTACAGAAAAATGTAAGGATTGGGTAGTCACATTGATAGATTTTGTGCATTAAATATCTTGAAACCAGTCCAAAGCAGGTCAATATACTGTGGAGTGAAAAAGTGTTTGCCTTCTTCCTGATTTCTTTCTGTTTGCATGCTTGTCACAATTACATGTTTCAGATAATCAAACAAATATAAATATTAGTCAATGACAACACACCTGAACACAAAATGCAGTTTTTAAATGAAACAATTTTATTTTAAAGGGAGAAAAAAAATCCAAACCTACATGGCCCTATGTGAAAAAGTGAAAAATCCCACAACAACATCCAAAAAAACTGCAGGCCTCACTTGCCTCAGTTAAGGTCAGTGTTCATGACGCCACCATAAGAAAGACACTGGGCAAAAACGGCTTGCATGGCAGAGTTCCAAGACCAAAACCACTGATGAACAAAAACAACATTAAGGCAAAACATCTTGATGATCCCCAAGACCTTTGGGAAAATACTCTGTGGTCTGACGAGACAAAAGTTGAACTTTTTGGAAGGTGTGTGTCCCATTACATCTGGCATAAAAGTAACACCGCATTTCAGAAAAAGAACATCATACCAACAGTAAAATATGGTGGTGGTAGTGTGATGGTTTGGGGCTGTTTTGCTGCTTCAGGACCTGGAAGACTTGCTGTGATAAATGGAACCATGAATTCTGCTGTCTACCGAAAAATCCTGAAGGAGAAAGTCCGGCCATCTGTTGGTGACCTCAAGCTGAAAGCAACTTGGGTTCTGCAGCAGGACAATGATCCAAAACACACCAGCAAGTCCACCTCTGAATGGCTGAAGAAAAACCAAATGAAGACTTTGGAGTGGCCTAGTCAAAGTCCTGACCTGAATCCTATTGAGATGCTGTGGCATGACCTTAAAAAGGTGTTCATGCTGGAAAACCCTCCAATGTGGCTGAATGACAACAATTCTGCAAAGATGAGTGGGCCAAAATTCCTCCACAGCGCTGTAAGAGACTCATTGCAAGTTATCACAAACGCTTGATTGCAGTTGTTGCTGCTAAGGAGGGCCCAACCAGGTATTAGGTTTAGGGGGTAATCACTTTTTCGCACAGTGCCATTTTCTCACTTAATAATAAAAAATATATATTTAAAAACTGCATTTTGTGTTCAGTTGTGTTGTCATTGACTAATATTTACAGTTTTTTGATGATCTGAAACATTTAAGCGAGACAAACATGCAAAAAAATAAGAAATCAGGAAGGGGGAAAACACTTTTTCAAACCACTGTTAGCTAAGCTATGGGACGAAAACATCAACATCTTCGCTTTGTGTTATAAGTGACCAACAAATTAGTGTAATCTCTCATAATATATCTCTCAGTAATAAATTAATGATATTTTTAGAAGGCCAGTGGGACACACTTTGGACACCCCTGGTTTACAGTGGGGGTTTTTTAAGGCAGGGGTGTCCAAAGTCTTATCCTGCGTCTACTTACGGCCCGTGGCTGTTATTTTTTAATCAACCCTCAGCACATTCCAATTTGCAATTAAACAAAACAAAACAAAAAAACAACAACAAAAATGGGAAGAAAAGAGCAGTAATTTTTACAAGATTAAAAACGAAATATTTGGAGAATAAGTCCTAATATTAAGAAAAAAACATAAAGTTAACATGTTCAACTAAAATTAAGCTTGTAATAGTATAAGAAACAAACAAAACAAATAATGTTTTTTTCTTCCACCAACATTTTTCCTGAATTCCGATTTACTTTTGGACTTTTTTGAGGTTCTGCTGTGTATTTAAAGACTATATACAATGTTAAGCCACACCATCATAGCATTTGCTTCAGTTGTGCAATGTTTGGTAAAGACAAGCCACACTAATACTCACATTCTTCATTGCAGATCTTTTGAGCAAGTCACAGCGCTAAAAGCACAGATTGTGGTAGTTATGCCGTGACACATGCACCAAGGATTTTAAGAGCAATAATGTGCTGAGACGTTCTATCTAGGAGAACACGTCCACAAAGTACATCCACTGAGTCGCAGGACGCCAAAAACTTTATGTTCTGTCACATTATTCTGTTATGCATTACCACTTCCCTTTCACTTTTCTCTCACTCTGAGTGATTTGTTTCATTTACTGACGATGGTGTGTGGAAATTTCTTTTTGTATGTAAATGCCATTTTTCATTATGCGTTGTCAAAAGATGGTATTCACCCCTTCAAAGGCCTTAAGCCTGCGGCCCGTCAGGCGAACAGCCCGAGAACAGAGCCCAGCAAAACCTACAGCTGGCTGTGACCCCAAGCCTTTTCCCGAATACGTACTCTAAATTAACTAGGCGGAGCAACAAGTCACATCACTCAAATTGTAGCGTTTAAGGTGATGCTAGTAAAATCCTATGGTGTAGCATAGTATTAGAATAGCAGATGATGACTGCATTGTCTCAATGCTTTTACCATTTCTAACTTCTATATACGTATATTCATATGTACAGTACGTATATGTGTATATAGACATACATTCATACACACACACACACACACACACACACACACACACACACGTACATACAGTATATACTTACATAAATATAAGCATAGTATAGGATTGATGGCTGGGGTCCTGTGCCTCTGCATGGTGCTGGTGCTGACTGGATCGTGGCTGTTTGCTCCCACTTTTCTGTTGCGGTTGACGGCACATGAAACTATCAGCCTCATGGTGACCAACCCTTGATGTCCTGAAGTTTGTACAGTTTGAAGTTTTTATGGCTTCATTGGGACTGTTGACATAACTCTCAATTTCTAAGCCGTACCACTTTTGACTCACAAATTCAATGTTTTCTCCATAATAGCAAATCATAATCCAAACCATATCAGTCCAGTTCAACATTTGTGGGTTGGAAATCTAATGCAGCTGGTACTAAAAGTGGCCATTTTACTCTGTCTTAATCTATATTGTTCCTCAGTAATTGGCGTATAAACTGTGGTGAGCAAAAGCTCTCAATTAAAAAAAAGTCACATTTCTGTAACAGACAGACATGGCATTGTTTTATTTCAGTCATGTCTTTGTGTGAGAATTTATTAAATGGTAACAAAATGGCTGTCTTTCTACATGTGTACGTCCCCGGAAGGGTGGATCTTTTGTTTTTGGATGTCTGCAGCAGTAACCTTGAAGGATGCAATTTCATCTGTCATTTATTCTTCCCCATCTAGACTGTATCAGGATAAACTGTAACTCCAGTAAGTTAACACTCAAGTTTCATTTTGCTTTCTATGTTGATGATGTGTTGACATGTTGATGCAATATATGGCAACTGTCCTTTGTTTTTTGCACCGCCTATCACTTGCTCTGAATGCCGAACGTGGAGAATTACAAAATAATTCTATTGAATATTTACTCTCGTAGTTTTAAATGAACCTCATACTTCAATTTTCCTTTGCACCATAAACAGTAGTGATTCACATATGATATATAGTGCACTGATATACTGTAAATGATGCTGTCCAGGTAAGGATTTTGAAACACAATCTACTTTTGCCTGGGTAATTAGGTTGACTGTGTAGGCTTTGATTACAACTAATTTGGATCGCACAATACAGTATGTTGCACTCTGCTGCCCTCTCTCGGGGATTGGGAGCTTAATTTTACCTTGAATGTTAATGGAAAGTTTAATACAAACTGCAAAAGCATGAGAAAATGTACCTGTTTACAAACTGGACAGTAGCCTTTTGGAAATATATATTTTTTTACAGTGGCTTTCCATCATCCACAATACAAAGAAACTAATGACCAGTGATGATGGGAAAGTAGCTATTTGAGAGCCATCGCTGGCCTACAGTGAGGGAAAGAAGTATTGTGATTCCCTTATGAAGATATGACCAGTCTAGCTTTTGTGTGGTACGTTTATTGTAACAGAGAGAAATCCAGAAAAAAACAGAAGGTTACAAATGAATTTGCATTTGATTGGGGGGAAATATTTGATCCCCTACCAAGCAGACCGTAACCCTACAAGACCGTTTATGCCGCTTATCCTCATTAGGGTCGCGGGGTACACCCTGGACTGGTCGCCAGCCAGTTGCAGGGCACATATAGACAAAGAACCATTCACACTCACATTCATACCTATGGACAATTTAGAGTCTCCAATTCACCTAACATGTATGTTTTTGGAAGGAAACTGGAGTACCCGGAGAAAACCGGGAGAACATGCAAACTCCACACAGAGATGTCCAAGCGGAGATTCGAACCCAGGTCTTCCCGATCTCCTGACTGTGTGGCCAACATGCTAACCACTAGGCCACACATTATTCCTGTTCCTTTGGGAAAGTACTCATAATCGCAATCTGTTACGTAGGAAAAAGACACCTGTCACAGAAACTCTTACGTTCAAACCTCTCCACCCCCATGGTGAAGACCAAAGTGCTGTCAAAGCACCTCGGGGACTGGAATGGGTCATCAGTAAGAAGAAAGAGAGAACAGTTGACGCAATAATCTGGAAATGGAAGAAATACAAGATATCCATCAATCGCTTTCGCTCTGGAGCTCCAAGCAAGATTCTGAGACTAGTGAGGGCTCAGCCCATAAATACAGTTTGAGATCATGCAGTGGCCTTAAGGGGCCACTGCTCAAGAAGACACATGTACAGGCCCATCTGAAAAAGGTATGTCCCGATCAGCATTTTTGGCTTCCGATACCAAGACAATTTTTTGGCCTCAGATCCGATCCAATTTCGAGTCCTGATCCGATGCTTTGACAATGTTATTATAGATTCAGGAACAGAAAATGTTTTTAGTAAGTAACTAAAGTAAATATGATGACACATAAAAAAAATGATGTAATTACATTTAGAATTTGATAGTATTGTTATAAATCAACAATGTAGTGTCGTGATGGCAGTACATAACGTCAATCCATACATTCTAAAAGATGGCAAAACCACAACACACTCCACAACAGGGATGATTTGGTTGTCCTACCTTTTCAGTGATCCACTTTGCCTTTTTGCTCTCTTTTCGATATTTGTCGAAAGACCAGAGTTTGTTGGTTTGGCGTAGCCGCCTTTTGTGTTTGGTCCTCAGATGCAATATTCAATTTGTGGCATTGAATGCAGCTCTGCTAGTACCACCCCGTGAAATTGCCATTTTTCAAACACTGCATGTGGCTGTAGGACTATTTTCATTTACAGTACAGATGCACTTTAACACGGTTAACATGGCTTTGTTTGATTTTCCGGCCTGTTGCAAAACCAAAGCACTTTACGGCAGCTGCCGCTCAATAAAAAAGGAAAAAAATCAGCCCGGGATTGGGACATTGTCTAAATGCCTGTGAATATTCTCATTCATCTACATCCTTAGATTCATTCAGTCGATCGCAACTGGACTGTTCAGGTTGTCTTAGAAGACGTTTCACCTCTTATCCGAGCAGGCTTCATCAGTTCATGTTGAAAGACTAGGTGGGACACACACCAGTCAGACTAGATAGGACAGCTTTAGTCTCGTTCATGCTCAAAGACTAGGTCGGACATGCGCCAGTCAGACTAAATAGGACAGCTCTAGTCTGAGAGCCTAGTGGAAGATCCAATCTATGACCCAGACAGGAATGGTTGGCTCTTCTAGTGCTGTCAAATGACAATTGTTAGGATACAATGGAGTGGGGCCTTTGCCTGCCAACGATGGTCATTTGGGTGGTATCACCTTCATTGGCATCCCATTCAGATGTACTGATCATCATGGTCCCATTTGAATCCAAGGTGGCTATGCATTGTTTATTTGTTGGAGGCTAAGAGCCTGGGTCTTTTAGGGATGGATGAAAGAACAGCATTGTATGTTCAGACATGGCTTCTTAACCTTAAAGTAGATGGCTTCTGGAATGTCCAGAATGTCTACATTTTTGTCTTCAAAAGAGTGCTCTTGTCTGAAGTTTGCCTGTGAACACCAGAATGATTCAAACAAAGATTAGGAGAATGTGATGTGGTCAGATGAAACCAAAATTGAGCTCTTTGGCATCAACTCGACTCGCCGTATTTGGAGGGACAGAAATGCTGAATATGACCCCAACAAATCGATCCCTACTGTCAAGCACAGAGGTGGAAACATACTACTTCGTCCGGGCCTCAGCTTGAACATTGAATATGGCTTGAGATATGGATGCTTCAATGCAACAAAGGGAAAAAAATGACAAAAAGAAATCCTGGAGAATCTGTGCTTTCTCCACCAAGTACCAAGTAGCATCAGGAGAAAATACTCATTTCATTCAATCATACGCAATTCATTTTTATCCTCTTTTCTGGGCATTATTGACATTGGCTCTCTCTGCAACAATAAATCTGCCATGAAAATTCTACACTGATCATGTCAAGTAAGTAAGTAAACTTACCTTATTAGCAGGGGATCAAATACTTCAGGTATTCAGGTCTGTCCTTTGAGAAATGTTGATTTAAAGTTGTTGTTTTATTCAACTGTATTTCACTGATTAAACCAAACCTTTGTTTCCCAAACAATTTGAAGCTAGATGTACTGGCATCTTCTGCCATTAGCAACTGTTACCCGACTTGTGGGAAACAAAAGGATTGGTTTAAGGATCAGGATGTCTTTAACTGTATGATTTGTCTCAGGCAAAGGACCGGAGATGCTGTATGCCGGGCAAAAGCTCAATGATAATGAATGGCATACAGTGCGTGTGGTGCGTCGCGGCAAAATCTACAAGCTAATCGTTGACGATGATGTAGCAGAAGGTACTTATTGCATAAACCTGGGCTCATGCTGTAATTACTTTGTTACTCCACATGTTGCCACCAATAGCACAGATGCTTTAAAGAGAGCATGTAGAAATGTAATCTGGAGTGGCAGCTTGCATCCCTCTAATACTGTTAATGTAATTTTCTCCTTAAATCAGCCCTTTTGTGTTAGTGTCAGACAGTGTTCTCTTTTCTTTTTCCTTTTTTTTTGTCTTTCTTTTCAAAATTCCCATCCCCTGCACCCTCCCCATCTTCAGGCCAAATGGTGGGTGACCACACACGTCTGGAGTTCCACAACATCGAAACAGGCATCATGACAGAGCGCAAATTTGTTTCAAGCATTCCCTCCAGCTTTATTGGTCATCTGCAGAGCCTCAGGTATAAGAGACCACTGGTCATGTTTTGTATTTTTATTGTATATTGTGTATGTGATTTGTGAAACAGTGGCACCTTGGTCTCATTGGACCACCACGCTGGTTTTTCAGCAGAACAATAAAAAAGTAGACTACAAGTAGACACTAGCGTAAAATGTCAAATTTTGCATGTAAAAGTCAAACCGTCGGCATCACCGGTAATATGTTAGTGATATTTTAACATTCCCAGCTGTCGTACAACTGCTAACTGATGAAAGTTAAAACCAGCTTGTGTACTCGCTGGAGGTGGGAGAAACTCAGTGTTTTGCAAGTCTCAATTCAAGCCTCAAGTAAAGACATGCAACTCCAAGTCAAGTCTCAAGTCAAGGCTTGGCGGTTTGAGTCAAGTCCGAAGTCATAAGCTTGAAATTTTCAGGACTTTATAAGTCTTAAGCATTGTCAAATGTTTACCAAAATAAAATCCTCGGTAGAATGTTGACACATCTCGGTGCTAATCACTGCCACTCTCCAGCAGTCTGGTGTTCACAGAAATGTAAACCACACCCTCGTTGTTTATTCTTAAGCCTGGCTGGACATTAATAGATGCATTCAATGAGGCAGATTCTGTGGATAAATTTGGTTTTGCTGGAAATGACATAACGGTCATGTTAGTTGAATGGGGACACATTTTACTCAACACGCTCACTGAAAATCTCAAGTATTTTCAAGTCATCAGACTAAAGTCTGTGTCACGTCCCGAGTCGTTGATCTCAAAGTCCAAGTCGAGTTGCAAGTCTTTGATGATATTGTCGAGTCCAAAGACTCGAGCCCAAGCCGTGTGACTCGAGTCCCGTAAGTTTGATGATGCATGACTGGCGGCTAAAGTAATGGGAAGAGGTGAGGGAAGTGATTTGACTACTTGCATCACACTTTTTTATATTCCTAAAAGTTATGTCCCACACTGCTGCTTAAAGATTCTGCTTGCCTCCATCTAAATATTGACGTCAGACAGTCACACGGTGTCTTCTTCAAATCCTAATTTTTTGGCCATGGGCGGTAGATACTGTAGAACGGTATGAATAACGTTCAGATACGTCTGAGAAGCGTCTGCTTAAGTGTGAATAACGTCATAATACAGTGGTGTGAAAAAGTGTTTGCCCCCTTCCTGATTTATTTTTTTTGCATGTTTGTCACACTTAAATGTTTCAGCTCATCAAACACATTTAAATATGACAACACAAGTGAACGCAAAATACAGTTTTAAAATGTTTTTTTTTATTATTAAGGGAGCAAAAAAATCCAAAGTTACATGGCCCTGTGTGAAAAAGTGGTTGCCCCCTAAACCTAATAAGTGGTTGGGCAACCCTTAGCAGCAACAACTGCAATCAAGCGTTTGTGATAACTTGCAGTTTGTCTCTAAGAGCGCTTTGGAGAAATTTTGGCCCACTCATCTTTGCAGAATTGTTGTCATTCAGCCACATTGGAGGGTTTTCCAGCATGAAGCACCTTTTTAAGGTCATGCCACAGCATCTCAATAGGATTCAGGTCAGGACTTTGACTAGGCCACTCCAAAGTCTTCATTTGGTTCTTCTTCAGCCATTCAGAGGTGGACTTGCTGGTGTGTTTTGGATCATTGTCCTGCTGCAGAACCCAAGTTGCTTTCAGCTTGAGGTCACCAACAGATGGCTGACATTCTCCTTCAGGATTTTTTGTTGTTGATTGTGTTGTTGTATTGTATATTTTATGTTGGACCCCCTTGAAAAGAGATGATTCATCTCAAGGGGCTATCCATCAATAAATGTGAAATCTGAATTTGAAATCTAACTCTGAGTAGGCCACTTGTTTTTCTTCAGCCATTCAGAGGTGGACTTGCTAGTGTGTTGGGGTCTTTTGTGACCTATTGGATGAGTCATCGCTGCACTCTTTGGGTTATTTTTGATTGGCCGGCTACTCAAGGGAAGGTTCCCCACTGTTCCACGTTTTCGCCATTTTTTGGTAATGGCCCTCACTGTGGTTTGCTGGAGTCCCAAGGCTTTAGAAATGGCTTGACAACCTTTTCCAGGCTGATAGATCTCAATTAATCTTAGTTATGTTTTAACAGGGGGAGCAATCATTTTTTCACACAGGGCCACATTTAGGTTTGTATTTTTTTTCTCCCTTGATAACAAAAAGTTTCATTTAAAAACTGCATTTTGAGTTCAGTTGTGTTGTCATTGACTAATATTTAAATTTGTTTGATGATCTGAAACATTTAAATGTGACAAACATGCAAAAAACAAAAAAGAAATCCGGAAGGGACAAACACTTTTTCACACCACTGTATGTCATAGCTGTGACTTTTTTTTTTTATTTTTTATCCTGTTGTTCTCAAAAAGTTGCATACAGTGATTTCCATGGCTGGGGGAGGACGGGCTGTCTGCCTTCCAAACAGCCATAAAGGTCTAAAAAGATTCTGAGTTAAAAATGGCAAAAAATTTGCTGTCCAAAGCTGGCCGTTGAAAAATCTGAACATGTCCAAAGTTTGGAACGGCTAGTGACGTCTGTCAACATCTACATACGTCTATAAAGAAAACAAATAAGAAAGTATGTCCCATTCAGCATGTACCTTGGATTTTAGGTCACAGTTGTGGTTATTTTAGGTACAATAAGGGAACAGAATATAAAGCATGAAAGTGCTTCACTTTTTTGTGTAAGCAGCTGTAATGATTTTAGAAATGTAACACGTAACATTGCAGACTGCTGGCAGAGAATTCTCCAATAAATGCAGTACAAATAAATAATAAAAATATAGACATAGCGTGATGAAAAATTGAAGGATGTGATTTTCTTTCGGCTTTTCCCATCAAGGGGTTGCCACAGCGAATAAATTGCATTCTTGATTTGGATTAGTCCTGACGCAACCGTTCTATTTATCTGGACTTTGGTCCAGCACGGGATATCTTCATTTGTTGGTTTTGGGGCCCTAGCCAGGAATCGAACCCGCGCAGTCTGCACAAAAATCAAATATGAAATAATATATAACAGTTTATAGTTTGATGTTAAAGGTGACAAATGCATGCATTCCATAAATGCACATTTTACTAAGTCGCTGTTCCTTTAATTTCCTTAGATTTAACGGCATGCTCTACATCGACCTGTGCAAGAATGGTGACATTGATTTTTGCGAGCTCAACGCCCGCTTTGGGATCCGTTCCATTATTGCCGATCCAGTCACCTTCAAATCCAAGAGCAGCTATCTCAGCCTGGCCACCCTGCAGGCCTACACATCCATGCACCTATTTTTCCAGTTCAAGACCACTTCCCCAGATGGTTTCATACTGTTCAACTCAGGAGATGGGAGTGATTTCATTGCTGTCGAGCTGGTGAAAGGGTAGGTTTTAAAAAGTTACATACACTTTAGAGTTACACGTGCATACACGTGCACATCTTGGAAAAGACAATACATCATCTGTATCAAAAAATGTGCCATTACAAATATGTTATTGCAAAGTTTAGACGGACACTGTCAAATAAGCTTTCCAATACAATGCTTATAATTACGGATGCAATTTGCAGGTATAGTTCTGCCCTGCATTATATCCACAGCCCTCGACATCAGCATGCCAAACAGTATGCTGCAGGGAAATTCTACACCGATGATAAATCCAACCACATTTATATAAATTATCCATCCATCCATCCATCCATCCATCCATTTTCTTCTACTTATCTGAGGTCGGGTCGCGGCGGCAGCAACTTAAGACAAGAAACCCAGACGTCCCTCTTCCCAGTTGCTTCGTCCAGCTCCCCTTGGCAGATCTTGAGGTGTTCCTAGGCCAGCTGAGAGACATAGTCTGTCCAACGTGACCCGGGTCTTCCCTGAGGCCTCCTACTGGTCAGACGTGCCCTGAATACCTCCCGTCTGGGAGGCATCCTGACCAAATACCCAAGCCACGTCCTCTCAATGCGGAGTAGCGGCTCTGCTCTGCTTCTCACCCTATCTCTAAGGGAGAGCCCCGCCACCCTACGGAGAAAACTAATTTCGGCTGCTTGTGCCCGCGATCAAGACCCCAAGGTACTTAAACTCCTCCAACTGGGGCAGGATCTTATCCCCAACCTGGACATGGCACTGGTGGAGTTTCTTGTCATCCCAGCCACTTCACACTTGGCTGCGAACCGATCCACTGAGAGCTGAAGATCATGGTCTGATGATGTCATTGTTTTTCAGTGATGTCAGTATCTGCATGAAGACTGGGCGTCTGTAAGCTCTAATTCTGACAAGACATCTGTCTTTGTAAATGTTGACATTTTAGCTGTTTAGCTGGGAGGCAGACAGTGTTCGACTTTGAAAATCACGGCGTCATTATGGATAAATGTTATGGATAAATGTTTATCAATTATCAATGCTGAAAACAACTGAAAACTTACCACTTTCACTCGGAATGAGAGAACTTTTTTTCACTATCATGTCGGACATGCCATGGCTCATGCAACATTTAAGTAATTTTAATGTAACGTCTCACCAATGTTCTGTGTCATTGCTGATGTCGAGTGGCCACAATACAATATAATTTGTGTTTCCATATTTTTGCCTAATAATGGGTCAAAGTCAACCACGAAAGAGCGGCCATTCATTAATTCATTCATGTTTGAAAAACCAGGACGAACTGCGATGTAGCAAGGAACGACTGTGTATCTCACATTTGGCCTCACAAATACTAAAGGTCTTTTTTTACATGTTCTCTCCTGCAGTTATATCCACTATGTGTTTGACTTGGGAAATGGACCTAATCTGATAAAGGGGAAAAGTGAAAGGGCCCTTAATGACAACCAGTGGCACAATGTGGCCATCACCCGAGACAACAGCAACACCCATACACTGAAAGTAGATGCTACAGCTACAAGTCAAAGCATCAACGGGGCCAAGAACCTGGACCTGAAAGGTATGCAAAGAGCATTTCATTTAGGGTGTTATGTCACAAATCATCACCTTATAACCATGTTGGGTAAGTTTAATACAGAGCCATCGGCGGCTGCCGAAAGAGCCACCTGCTGCAGGAGACGCTGCAGGAAGGAAAAAAATAAAATTAAATAAAATTAAAATATTAACTCTCTTTTACGCTTTTTTGCACGAGCGGCAAAAAGAGGTGATGACGCAACGGCCCACTAATCGATGTGATTACGCACCAGTGTATTAGTATCCTGACTAAATGAAACATTCAAAAAAGCAACACAGGATAATTGATCATTTTATCAAGAAAATAATGTATTTGCCAATCATGAATAATAATGAATAATAATAAACCTGACCTTCTAAATATGGTTATTAACATTATTAGAGCCCTCTAGGCATGAACTAAAACCCCTATAGTCACCGTTACACTCGTATTACCCAATATAGTAGACATAATAAGGGTAAATAAGTCATTTAGGACATAAACAAGACTCGTGTGTGTTGCTGTAAATCTGTTCCCTGGGGGAGCAGAGTGAGTGGCGGACAGGAAGTGATGTCGGGGGTCAGAGTTGAGTTTAATCTTGCCATGGGTTCGGGTTGCAACAGTAATTTATGTTTTTATTTGGGATTTTTATGAGGGATTATTGTGCCCGTTGTGAGGTCATCCACACCTGCAATAAAAGCCTGTTGTTCTGGCGATCAAGTCTGGCGCTTGTGTGTCTCAACGAACATTACAGTAACATTACTGACACCTAGTGACCCATTTAGCCACTTTTACGCTTGAAAATGCTTAATTTAGACCAAAAATACGTAACATCAGCTTAAATATGCATATGTTTTGATGAATAAACAGCCGTATTCAACCACGAAATAGCACGCTTTCTTTATTAATTTTCTTTAATTTTTTTTGTAAAATGTGATCGAGTGAAGCCATGAAATTCAAACTGGGGGCGGGGGGAACGACTGCATGTGGGTTTAAGTTTTCAAGAAATTCCTCAGAGCCAATGTGCATGTGCTCAGGACTCAGTTTCTCGCTTTTCTTTGTCAGTTTATGAAAAGTCATCAAAAGCAACATTTATTTGTCTTACCACGACCTTTATTTGACCGGATAGCGTCAGGATCGTGTGCGTAAAGTTACACTTATTACCGTACTTTCCGGACTATAAGTCACACTTTTTTTCAGGGTGTGGCCGGTCCTGCAACTCCGAAGCGACTTAAATGTTTTATTTCCACACTGACAGCCGTGAGAGGGCAGTCTAGGCTTGTGTACCAGTATCACTCCTGTACCACTGGATACGTACAATGTACAACTTCTTAAGACAACTGAGAAAGACGGAACAGAAATGCCCCCAAAAGAAAATCATATTCTGCAGATTACAAGCTGCAAGTAAACTAGCTATGTTATGTTGTTTAGGCTAGAGTTATCTGAAGAACTGTTAATACGCGTACCATCTATTCACGTTACGTTAACAGATGCCTTATTGTTATTACTATAACTTGCCTTTCAAGATGAAATGTCTGTTCTTGGTCAAGTATTCCAATGAGTGTTAGGCCTTGCTTATCTATGTTTTTTTGCTTTTTTTTTGCTCTTCAGGTGACCTCTTCATTGCTGGGCTGGGTCCCGGCATGTATGGTAGTCTGCCTAAATTGGTGGCTTCCAGAGAGGGCTTCCAAGGCTGTCTGGCCTCAGTGGACCTAAACGGGCGCCTTCCAGACCTCATCAGTGACGCATTGTTTCGTAGCGGGCAGATTGAGCGTGGATGTGAAGGTACACCGTCCCTCAGATCTGAGCCTGACTTAGACTACTACACCATAAACGTCAACTCAAGCTCCGGCAGGTCGTTCTACCGGCTCAACACAAACAGTAGCTCCGCATCCTTGCATCCAATAGGCCGTTCATCCATCTTATTAACTGTACTTGTTGCCTCTGTTATGCATTGTTAAGGCAAGGCCAAACCTCAGGGACCTGTTCCAGAAAGCATATTTTATTGGCCACATTGGCCGCTGTCTGACAGTGTCCAAATCACCATTACAGTTACAGTTACACTAAACATGGCGAGGTGCTCTATTTTATTAACTATTTTTTGTAAAGGTTGTTTATTACACTATATTATTATACTGTATAAGATATAGCATCTAATCCAGTTGGCAACACAAGTATGCTTCATGAATTTATCTGACGGAGGTGAATCGATCTTGTTTTTTTTTTTTGCTGATCCACCATCCCCATCCTTTGTAACTTATCATCAATATCAGATAGTTATTCAGGTTTTTGTTTGGGTTTTTTTCAGAATTTGTTTTGGGTCAATGTTGAAATGATCAACTTTTGGTTTAGGCAGCACGGTATCCTAGTGGTTAGCCTGTTGGCGTCAAAGTCCGAACATCAAGGGCTGAAATCTCTTTTGGAGCACCTTTGTGTAGAGTTTGCAGGTTCTTCCTGTGCATGCATGGATATTCTCCGGATATTCTGGCTCCCACATCCCCCAAAACCTTAATTTTGGGCTAATTGGGTACTCTAAATCAGGGGTGTCCGAACTTTTTCCACCGAAGGCCACAAACTGAAAATGAAAGGATGCAAGAGACACTTTGATATTTTGTAAACCAACACGTGTAGATATGCTAAGAAGTTATATATATTTCATGAAAATTATAAAAATAATATTATTAAAAACATTTCACGTCTGAGATTGGTAATGTAGGTGAAAAAGCGCATGGACTTCTGTCTTTGCTCCTGTGGTTCCCAAAATAGCCCGCAATAAGTGAAATCATTTACAGTTATTATATCTGTTTTAAGGCTGTAAAGCCCCTCACTATACACTTTTTACACTTTTCTCAGACAGCCAATAACATTTTCTCACATTTTGCTCTTGTTTAAACACTCTCACAGTTGAAACCTTCCTTTGAATTTGAATGACCAACCTATGAGGTTGGACACAAGAAATGAGTGACTCACGTGTATTTCACTCTTCTGATCGTGCATCTTCGTCCTAGCGCCGCTCCGCTGAAGTGTTTTTGTATCCCTGTTAAAACATATTGCTGTAGTACTCCTGTTGCAGTCCTCCTCCTCCTCCTCGAATCGAAGATTCATTTATTCCTTAATGGCGCCTTACATCCGCGTAACTTCTACCTTCATTCAGAACGTCAAGAAGTCCAACTTTTTGTGCGATGCTTGGCTTCCTCTGCCTTTTGGGTGCAGAACGTTAACATTGTGGGTTTTGCCAGGGAGAAAACTTGCAAGTCACACTGCAAGGCAAGCTGTTTGCTAGCGATAAACACAACAGGACACACGGCCGTGCGGGCCGGCACGAAGGAGATTGATCGACAATGGTCTACAGCCAATCAGGTCGCAGAATAAAATGTGCATTCATACGCTGTACAAAACAAAAAGCAATAAAATTGCAATAAAAAAACCAGCGAAACAGCGAGGCCGCGAAAGGTGAACTGAGATGGAGCGAGAGAACGCTGAATTATGACTTTATTCCCATAATATTTTTTACTTTATTCTCACATTGTAAATTTTTCCCCAACCAAAAATTCCAAAAAGTACAACTTTATTTTATGTTGGCTTAAAAAAAGTTAATTTCTTTGATATTTGATATTATTTAACTCCATGCTACTAAAATGACATTATTTTTCCTCATAATATTACAAGTTTACTCTTTGAAATTGCAACTTTTTTTCATGTTAGAATTTTTTACTTTTTACTTACTATCAAATCACCACTTTATTCTCATGAAATTGCAGCTGTTTTCCCATTTTTGCTGTTGCTTTTAAAAAAATTCAACTTTCTTTGTGTACATTTTCTTTTCAGAATTATAACTTTATTCCTATAATATTTTCACTTCCTTCCAATTATAACTTTTGAAACCTAATTTTCCCAAAATTACAACTTCATTTGCTCTTTTGTTTGTTTCTCATAATATTCCGACTTTAATATTTAAACTTTATGCTACTAAAATTATCTTATTTTTCCTCATATGACCTTATTTTTGTAAAATTACTGCTGATTTTTTCCATTTATGCTGTTTTTTTGTGTTTTTTTGAAAGAATGTGCCGCAGGCCAATGTAAAAACAGCCGAAAGTAGCCTCCTTGGCCACACTTTGGGCACCCCTGTTCTAAATTATCCGTATGTTCTCTGCATGTGCCCTGTGATTGACTGTGAACCAGTCCAGGGTGTGCCCCACTTCTCACACAAAGTCGGCTGGGATAGGCTGCAACTCAGTCGGGACTCTGATGAGGACAAGCGGTATAGAAAATAAATGAATGAATGAGCTTTTGCTCTTGAATACCGTAAATTCCCGTGTATCAGCCGCACCCACAAAATTTTGAGGAAAAAACAAATTTGTTCATGTATAAGCCGCACAGGTGTATGAACCGCACGTGTCCTCGTCATAAAGTGGCATATTGTGGCGCGCACGAGTCTGTGAGGACGAGGCAGCTCTTTATCTGACAGGAGCCAATCATGAGCTATGAAAAAAGTCACAACGAGCTTTTGCCAACCCATTGGAAATTGCAGGAGGTCATTATCAATATCACAGTCTGACTCATGATGTCATCTTATAAACATAATTAAAGTCATCATACAGCAACTTAACACTTACAAGGTATCTACGAAAACTACATTACATGTACCAATCCGAGTTTAAAATAACAAACAGCAGCTATTTTAAAATCTACCCATAATGCATTACTGCCAGAAGAGTAGTTCACTTGAGGACAAGCAACATAGATACCGTACATGGCGCTGCAAGAGTTTGGGAGTTTGGCTCCCAGAGGGAGGCTGACGTCATTTGCAGCGCCCCAATGAATGCATTGCTCAGACGCAATGTCTTATGGGAAAACTTTAAAATGTTGGATTTTTTTCATTTTGGTATTGGTAGATGTTTTTATATTTCTGAGGTATACTTATGGAGTGTTAAGTTGCTGTCTGATGAATTCAGTGTTCTCAGTAATATGACACTGTGAGTCAGGCTGTTATGTTGTTATACTGTACAGACCAATATACAGTATAATGACCTCCTGTGAGTTCCAATGGTTTGCCAAGCTCGTTGTGAGTGCACTGATAGCTCGCGATTGGCTTCTGCCAAAGAAAGAGCTCCCGTTTCCTCACTGACTCGCGAGCGGCACAGTATTGAAACAATTAGTATTAGTTCTGAAGTACAGCACATGTCAGGAGATTAGAATTTAGCCATCGATTAGCCGCACGGCTGCATAAGCAGCGTTCAAAGTTTAAGAAAACAGTATCCACTTACACACCGGAATTTATGGTACTTTTGTTTAACCTTTTAAAGCCTCCAGCTCCGTGTACAGTGGGCAGCTGGGTTGTACCTGTGTTGTCGTGCGTAGGAATATTTTCATTTACAATGCAGAAGTACTTCCACAAGGCTGAAATGTCTTCGTTGGCTATCTGGCCTGCTGCAAAAACAAAGCACTTTACCGCAGCTGCCCATCGGGTGGGCTCATCCTACGATCTCCAATCAATAAAAAAGGCAAGAACCCAGCCCATCTTCAATAACAACCGTGTAACAGACAACTACCAACATTAATACCCTGCATTATGCAAAAACCGGAAAATAGAGCGTTATGTTTAGTAAACAATAATTATTTGGCTGTTTCACTCCAGTTACATATATTACACACTGATGTAATTTTTACATAGACACACAATACACAGTTGATGAAAGCTCCTAAAGTAATTACAATTACAATATTTCATTAAAAGGTACAACACAATTGTTGCTGCGTACCTCAAAACATGCCAAAGTTCTTTTCATTCGTCTTGGCTTGTAGTTGTAACTCATTTTGGCTTATCATATGATGGCAGCATCACAACGGGCTTTTGATGCATTTTGCATGGGCAAGAAAATGTCAGTGGACAAAATGTTTCCATCTTCCTATAGAAGTTGTTTTATGGTCGTTTTCTGTCATCCTCTTAAGCTTGTGGGTCAGCTTCTAGATGCTGTTCTTGTGTGCATGGAAATCATTCACGATACAGTTTTTGGTTGACTGCCATATCATTCAGCTGGACATTGAGTGGACTGTTTTTTTTTCTTTTTCTTTTTGTTTCAGTGACTTACAGACTTCCATGTTACATAAATGAATGTTTGTTTCCAGCAAGCGACAGTGTGTTCCATGTCTGTCCATGTTGTGACATCAAAATGAGTTTGATTATAATGTTATTCACTGTGCAATAATAAAATAATGGATGATTGATTTATTTTTCAAAATAAAATCTCATCAATCACAGTTTGTTGGCCTTGTTTCATGTCCATGGCAATCTGCTGTCTCATTTGTATGTGTGCTTGTACTGTGGGGAAAATAAGTATATGATCCCCTGCTGAAGACATATAGCCCCTTACAAAAATATGGACATTGCAGAATTTTTATGGTAGGTTTTATTTTAACAGAGAGACACAGAATGTAAAAAAAACAACAAAAAAAACAAGTTCACGGAAAAATAACATGAATAAAGGTTAGAAAGCAAAAATGTTGTCCACCACACACCGGTTATGTGCCCTTAAAGCACAGAAACGAGTCCTGTCCGTGCAGGAAAGTACAGTAATCCCTTGTTTATAGTCGTTAATTGGTTCCAGATCCCACTGTGATAATTTAATTTCCGTGAAGTGGGATTCCTTTTTTATAAATCAAAATGTTTGTCATTAAAGCATAAAAAAACAGTTTACAACCTTCTAAATACAGTTTTTAACATTATTGAACCCTCTAGACACGGAATAACAACTTTACACTCATGCTGTATTACCCAATATAGTAGACCTAAATAAGACTCATGCTTACATGTGTTACTGTAAAACTGTTCTGGTGCTGGAGGGACTCAGTGGGGGGCGGACAGGAAGTGACGTCGGGCGCTCAGAGTTGAGGTTTAGCTTGACATGGTTTACGGCTACAGCAGTAGCCCCAGTTAGGGATTATTGTGCCTGATGTGAGATACCAAACCTGCAATAAAAGCCTGTTGTTCTGTTCTGTTCGTCTCAACATTGTGTGTCTCACTGAACATCAAAGTAACATTACTGACACCTAGTGCCCGGTGTAGAACACTACATATCACAACATCTTTCAATGCGTCTTCTGAATGCCTTATATTTGTATTTTAGTTCATTTAGCCATTTTAGGCTTGAAAATGCTTAATTTAGGCATAAAATACATAAACATTCACTAAAATTGCATATGTTTTGACTAGTAATAGTCCGTATTCAACCATGAAACCGCATGATTTATTAATTTTGATAGATAGGTGATGATAGGTGCGAAATTTGAAGCACTAAGTGGCAAGGAATTACTGTACCCTAAGTTCAACTCATTGTATGGATAAAAGACACCTGTCACAGAAAGTCTTTTCCATGCAAACCTCACCACCACCATGGGCAACAGACAAGGAGATAGACCTGAACAAGACCGGAATGGGCTACTAGACCATCAACAAGAAGCCTGGTGAGAAAGCGATGACTATTGGCCCAACCATTTGGAAATAACAGCGCTCTGGAGCTCCATGCAAGATTTGACCTGGTGGGATGCAGGATGATTGTGAAGTGGTGCGGCGTCTGCAGTGATGCGGACTCTGCATCGGTCTGTTGTAGTGAAGAAGGAGCTGAGCCGGAAGGCAAAGCTGTCAATTTACTGGTCGATCTACGTTCCTACCCTCATCTATGGTCATGAGCTTTGGGTAGTGATCAAAAGGACTAGATCGCGGGTACAAGCAGCCGAAATGAGTTTATGCATAGCGTGGCTGTGCTCTTCCTTAGAGAGAAGGTGAGAAGCACTATCATCCGGGAGAAACTCGGAGTAGAACCGCTGCCCCTCTGCATTGAGAGGAGCCAGATGAGGTGGCTTGGGCATCTGGCCAGGATGCCTCCCGGACGCCTCCCTGGGGAGATGTTCAGAGCACATTCGACCAGTAGAAGGCCTCGAGGAAGACCCAGGACACGTTGGAGAGACTACAGTATGTCTCTCAACTGGCCTGGGAATGTCTCGGGATCTGCCAGGAGGAGCTGGACAAAGAGGCCAGGGAGAGGGAAGTCTTGGCTTCCCTGCTTAGGCTGCTACCCCCTCGACCCGACCTCGGATAAGTGGTTAAAGATGGCTTGATGGATGGAAGAACTGAGATCCTGCAGCACCCGCAAGGTGCCCTTGATGACAGTTTACCAATGCACAATAGAATGACTCACACAAGGCTTGGGGGAATGCGATGTGGTCAGATGAGCCCAAAATTGAGCTCTTTGGCATCAACTGCAACTACAAAAAAACGTCTGCCCGCTGTGCTTTCCAACAAGGGTTTCACCACTAAGCCACATTTGGGATCAAATACTTCTTCCCCTCAATCAAATATAAATCAATTCATAACAAGTATTTAATGTTAATGTAATGTTTAGAGTCTGCCTCTCTGGTTACAATAAGCCAACCATAAAAATTCTAGTGTGTTCATATCTTTGTGAAGGGGTAAATTTACAAAATCAGCAGGGGCTCAAATACTTCTTTTCCCCACTGAATGTGTACATCTTTTCCTGCACAAATGCATCATATTTTTTCATGTTAGATTGCATTGCCATGTACGCTTGAACTTCATTGCAAGCTTGTCTTCTGCCTCCAAGCCATTACATCTGAGCCCATCAGTGGTGGTTGATTTGCCACTTTGCAAAAACAGTCATTTCAGACACTACATACTAATCATTTTAGCTGAACAGGATAGGCACATTTCAGTAACCAGGTATGGAAGGAGGTGCCCAGAAGAATATCAGTAGCCTCCTGCAGCTCCTCATTAGTTTACTGCATCGTGACCAACACATCAGAACAACCAGCATTATTTCACCAGGTAAGTTTACACTCAGCACATGTACCTCATTAATAATTACAAATACATCATCCCTTGCCACTTCGCAGTTCAAATTTTTCATGGTTAGCTACGTTATTCTAACGTAATAAACACGCATATTTAATCATATTTGACGTATTGTTGGCCTAAATGAAGCATTTTAACCATAAAATGGCTAAATGAACTAAAATACAAATATAAGGCATTCAAATGACACCAAGACTGGATATGTAGTATTCCACACTGGTCACTAGGTGTCAGTAATGTTACATTGATGCCGCCACAGGAAGTACGTACAAGGAACTCTCCCAGTATTGGTGTTATTTCATTCACAGAGGGCTCTAATAATGCTAAAAAAAAACATATTCAGAGGGTAGTAAATAGGATTTCTATGCTTTATTTACAAAAATATTCAATTTATAAAGAAGGAAGCCTACTGGGCGGAAATTCACTTATAAGAGGCGGGTCTGAAACCAATTAACCATGATAAATGATAGATTACTGTAATTTGATTACACTTTCACAATTCAACATGCCCAAAAAAATCAGACCTTATTTAATCCTACCCGTCTAAATGTCTTCACAGAAATACATATCATTCAGTGTATTCAATAACAATGAATGATACAGGTTATGATGTAGAGCTGAAACAATTAATTGATTAATCGATGCTTAATCGATTACCCAATTAATCGACAACTATTTTGGTAATCGATTAATTGTTTTTTATTTTAATATGTAAATATACTCTGATTTCAGCCTCTTAAATGTGAATATTTTTTTATTTCCTTAGTCATCCATGAAAGCAGACCTATTATTTTTGTGTTTTAGTTAAAACAAGATATTCGCACTTAAAACAAGATATTCACACATATCAGCTTTGACTTTGGAAAACAGTGATGCCCATTTTGCCCTCTTTTCTTACATGTTACAGCCACTAACTGTAGGTGTTTGCTTCATATTAATATGGTCCGTCTATGGCCTAACCGATTACTCCATTAATTGAAACAACAAGCTTCACATTAATTGACTAAGAAAATGATCATGATTGTATTTTTGTGTACATTTATTGTTTTACTGAAGCTATTTGACAACCATTTTTATTTTTTTTTTTAATTCAAATCAAAAATTAAAAATGCGGGTTTTTTTTATCGGATTCATTGATTAATCAAAAAAATAATCAACCGATTAATCGGTTATTAAAATAATCGTTAGTTGCAGCCCTAATATGATGTCGCAGTATGGTTCTCAGCATGTTCTAGCTTTCCCCTTGTAAAAACCTTCAGTTTTTGCTGTTTCTGAAAGGGAAAGTTTGGATTTTTTGACGTGAAGTTGAATGACATCCCCATCAGCAGTGTAGTCCACCAACATCAACTCACCCCCCAATTGGTGCCTTAAGTCCACTATTGGTTGGATTTCGGTGATGAAGAACGTAGCTCCAGGTAGTTGCTGGGGTTTCACAAGTAAGGAGTTTGTGTTTGTCTACTCAAAAAAAATCAGACCTCACAAATTGCTCGGCATTATATTTGTCTCCCGCCGTATCCGTGCGCACTGTCACCTCTGCTTTCTTGTGTATGTGATGAAGACGCTCGCATCGTCTTCCACTGTGGAACACACACGTAAACAAGATGGCCACGGCGCTCGCGGACGTAGATGCGAGTGTCTTTGTCATACACACAATGGAGAGGCGACATTGCACAGATATACGACAGGAGACTAATATTATGCCGAGCGATTTGTCAGGTCTGATTCTAGAACTATGTTCTCCATCACCAAAATCTGACCAGAACTGGACTTAGGAGACCAAATTGGGGGTGGGTCATTGTTGATGGACTACACTGCTGATGGGGATACAACGTCATGTCAAAAAAATCCCAACCATCCCTTTAAAGTCTGTCATATTAGTACAGTGGTAACTTGGTTAGTGTCATTAATCCGTTCCAGAAGGTCCGACTCTCACCAAAACATAACACATCAATTTTTCCCACATTGTAATGATGTAAATCCAATTCATCCATTCCAGAAAGTCAAACATGTTGACACAAAACCCGTTTTTATAGTTTTACAGTTATAGTTTTACATGCAGAAAACAATTCAAAATGCATAAAAATGCATAGAAATTATGAATGATAGGGATCAATGAACATTTAAGATTACTTTTACCTTCATTGAAGATGTGACCGTTCCCAAAGACACGAAGTGGCAGCGATATCAACAACGACACCACCACCTTGCTGTTGAGTTATTTCTCTTTTTCTCACCTCAAGTCTCTGCTTTTCTTTTGATGATGACTTTAAACATGGAGCCAAAGAAAGCTGCACATGCCAGCAACATGGCAGTAGGTGAAACATACCAGCGCCAAACTTCATTGCGGAACAATAGGCTTTTATTGCAGGTCCTTAATATTAATAATAACATAATAATCATCATAATAATAACACGAGCTGCTGTAATCCAGCTATAACTCAACTCTGAATCCGTGACGTCTCTTCCTGTCCACACATCCGGAGCACATTTATTGCAACACAGGGTGTCAGTTCATGTCCAGAGGGCTCAAATAATATTAAAAACCGCATTTAGAAGGTTGTAAATGGGTTTTCTATGCTTTATATTCCATTTATCGGTCAGGAATCCTACTTTGCGTAAATTCACTTATCACGGTTGGGCCTGGAACCAATTCATAGATAATACTGTATGATTATCCTAATTAATTTACAGTATAGTTTGGGAGAAAAGTGTTACACCACACCATACTTAAAAATGTGTGACTAGTGAACCAGTGACGTTCACAGAAACACAAATGATACGTAAAATTAATATTTACATTTGTCCATTGAACTGTTTTAAAGTTATTTTCTGTATGAGTCAAATCATTTCGCATTTTCTTAAATAAAATTTGCTAAGTTTGCACATTTCCTGATCAAATACAAGACAGAAAAACCTGAGATGAGGCTGTGGCGCGTCTCTCCTCTCGGCTTAGTGCACAAACCAAGCCTATCATCTGAGTGCACTTTATTCAGTGCACTGCAGTTTTACGTTTGTCAGCCTGTCAGCAATGTAATGATTGCAGATTTTAATTTAAATGTGGCATCATTGTTCTTGCTAATCAGACAACAAAATACAGAGCAATATCATAATCTGAGTACTCCTCCTCACTGTAAAAGGGGTGGGGGCGTGCGTAGACTGGAAGGTGCTTGTCGCCGCTGTCCTTCTATAGAGAGGAAAGTCCAGCGCCAGTGTTTTTTTCTTTTTACTGATTTACACAAGCAGCAGCATAGAGCTGAAGTCAGTAACAAGGCAAGGGCAATAAAGTTATTTGTAATGCTTTGCTGAATGAATGAATGACTCTGACAGCCAAGATGGAGGATTATATATCCAAAATCAAGATTATGAAGTCAAAAACTAAAAAAATTGTGGCGTTACCTTTTATTTTTAACCTATCCTTCTCCAGGAAAAGTTGTGATACTTTGTTGTAAAAGTCTGATCACCTTCTGGTGAGCTTAGGTACAATATATGATCCTCTAACTTGGCAGTCAAATTCATTCAATCATTCAGCAGAGCATAAAAATATATTGAAATGTGGGGGTGGGAGTTGAAACTCCTTCTGACGGGAGACCTTGCCAGAAGAATGTCCAAAACATGTGGCCCAGGGCGTCCCAGTGCCAAGTGCACACGTGGACACCCTTATGCTTGAACATGGTGTTTGTTATGGACAATCTGTGACAAGCACAGTAGTCCAATAACAAAGCAGTCACGCCTCTCCACGTCCCACAGCCGAAATAGGAGGAATCCCATTATGTGCTTTATTAGTTGCCTTGTGCTAGCATTTTTTTAAGTTTACAATGCACAGAAAAGGGAAAGGTGTGTGTTCTTGCCTCACATAAGGATTGCGGCTTCCAAAAAAAAAAAGCATTTTCCTTTAATGCACTGAAATGTTTTAATAGACATGTTTTCAGCTGTTTTTTGTTTTTTTTAACAGGATTAACAATAAATTTTATCTTAAGAGACGTTCATTCAATTCACTAAATGAGTTCACAGTCATTTTTATTGAATGAAATGGGTCATCCGGCCCTTGGTCAGGGTCACTGACATTTGATTGGCCGTGTCATCATAGAATTCGCCCATTTCTGTACCGTAAATTCGGTGTATAAGCCGCTACTTTTTTCTTAAACTTTGAACCCTGCGGCTTATACAGCGGTGCGGCTAATTTATGGCTAAATTCTAATCTCGTGACATCTCCTTTACTTCAGAGCTACTTGTAATTGTTTAACTACTGTGCCGCTCGCGAATCAGTGAGGGAACGACACCGCTTTCTTTGGCAGGAGCCAATCATGATCAGTGCAGTCACAACGAGCTTGTCAATCCATTGGAAGGCAGTGGAGGTCAGTGTATATACTGTAGCAGTATAACCACATAACAGATCGACTCACGGTGTCTTCAAAGAACACTTTACTAACAGCACTAAATTCATCACACGGCAACTCAATACTCAAAAGGTGTATATACAAATATACAAAGATAAGAAAAGCAACATTTTAAAGTTTTCCCCTAAGGCATTGCGTCTGAGCAACACATTCATTGGAGCGCTGCAGCCCTCTTTTTGCTTTGGGCTGCGGGTCCTCTGGTGGACAGAAGAAGCATTGCAGCACCATTTTCTATGCCTTGTACGCTCTCCTCCAATTAAATGGTTTTCTCAACCGAAATGCATTATAGGAACACTTTAAAATGTTGCTTTTTTTTAATATATAAAACTCGTATGGCTACATGTTTTTATATTTCTGAGGTAGGAGTGTTGTTGTTTCACTGTTACATTGAGTAATGACCCCCTGCCATTTCCAATGGGTTGACCAGCTCGTCGTGAGTTCATTCATAGCTCATGATTGGCTCCTGTCAAATAAAGAGCTGACTCGTCCTCACTGACTCGTGTGCGCCACCTTATGACACGGAAACGTTCGGCTTATACACCGACTTCGGCTTAAACAGTATAAGAACATATCTGGTTTTTAGTGGGTGCAGCTTATACAACGGTGTGGCTTAAACAATGGAATTTACGGTGCACTTTTGTGGTTGGGGTTTTCAGTGGTGTACAACGGCACTTTCTAATATTTGTAATCTCTCATGTTGCCAAATGAGGTAACCACTACGTTCGCACTGCATCTGCCACCCACAAGCTCCTCGGAACAGACGTCACAGCAGGTTCTACACAAATTACCACAGCCAAAATTCTTGCCCTTTTTCTTCTTAAAGGGATACCTCGGATTTTTTTGACATGAAGTTGTATGACATCCCCATCAGCAGTGTAGTGCATCAAGAGTGACTTACCCCCCCGTCTTCGTTCCGTGAGCGGAGTTCTGCTCGAATTTTGGTGAGGAGGAAGACTCCTGTCGCAGCAGTCTCCATCCATGCACGTAAACACTGTGGAACCCACACAAAACAGTGGACAGGCAAGAGCACGTAGTGATGCAAACAGAGAGGAAATAACGCAGAGCGACTGAGAGGTCTGCCTTTTTTGTAAGCAACGGTTTTGTGATACAAATGTATTACTCTTTTAAACTCATACTGTTAAGAGATGCCAAACTCTTTACTTAAGTGACCCCAGCACGGAACAAAGTGGGGGGGGGTGAGTCACAGTTAATATACGACACTGCTGATGGGGATGTCATGCAACTTCATGTCAAAAAATCCGAGCTATCCCTTTAATCTCCTACGTGGAATCATTTGGTTGAGAACATGTTGACTTCCGTTGCACAAAATCCTTGAAATTGCCACAAACATGTGAAGGGCAGCACACACCGCAGCAATCCTTGCTTCCATAAGCACACGGAAATGCGTGTGACGTTGTGCTTCTGTGCATGCACGTCACTTCCCGGACGCTTTGCTTTCACATTAACAAGCCGCATTTTTAAAATCAGATTTGAACAAAAAGTCCGAATGGGGCATCATACCCTGCAGTGTGAACGTAGCCGTAGTTTAAGCAGTCAGACATAACTCAAGCCGAGCTTAAATACAGCGTTGTGCACTTAATTACCAAACAAATATCTCAAGGCTCTGGTTAGAAAGTACCTGTTTCCTCGTCAGGTGTGTGCCACTCAAGATGACTTCTCTGTTAAATCCAGTTTTGTATTTTTTGTGGGTCTTTGTGTGTGTGTGTGTTTCTTTGTACGATTTTGGTGACTGGTGGACAGGTCCCAGCACCACCTGTCAGGAGGACTCTTGTGCCAACATGGGCATTTGCATCCAGCAATGGGAGAACTACACTTGTGACTGCTCCATGACCTCCTACACAGGAACGCAGTGCAATGACCGTGAGTACCTTATGCACCTTACTATCTCAGTACTGCAGCCTTGTCTGTTCTGCATTTACCGAGATAAAAATGCTTGAACATTGTCCAAGGGTTAACTGGGCAGCTGTGGATGAGTGGTTGAGGTCTCCTGCCACTGAAAATATCATAGATTACACTGAAAGTCTGTGCATTTTATTTCTGTGTGTGTGTGGAACTGTGTGGTGGCTGTTGGGAGGAAACCTCCCGTACTGTTTAGTCACGGCTGTCAGGTGAGCCACTTAAAAAGATAACCGTGTATACACAATTTAACTGCAGCTGTAAAAATGTTTTTTTTAATTATCACCACTGGTTTCATTAGAGACTGTGAGCAGAGTGAGAAAAATGTACCCCAGTGACATATTCAGTACCCTTGGGAAGTACAGTTCAGAAGTTACTGGCTTCACTTATTACAGAATGTTTACTTCAGGTTGACACACTGAAACGATTATTTTTAACCATGCATCAATAAATCGGCGCAGATTTCTTTATTTTTGGAGTTGGGCCGATCCTTTCATATGTAAACCGATTTCATCCACCTCTGCAAAGATCTGAAAGTCAGCCACTGTCTCCTTTTGCTCTGCCAGACTGACAGCCAGCATCAGCTAAGGCTACAGCTAAAGCTTGTCGGGGAGGACAGCCAGGCAGCTGCCCCCTATTAGCGCTTAAAAGCAGTGAAAAGAGCAGCTACTGCCACTGCACGATCCGTATCGGAAACACGATCCGTTCTGCACATGCGCGAGACCTACGTCGCTTCCTCCACGTGCCGTGATATTTGTTAGTATTATATAAATGTATTAACATAATTGGTCACTAGCCATACGTCATCTAGACATAGCATACAAAAGAAAAAGCAAATACAATAAACAGAATTAAAAAACACATAAAAAGGTGTGATATTTCAATGGCAACCACCGTAAGCCGAGTGCAAAGATGTATTTGTTGGGTTTTTTTTCCTCCACAGAGAGATGCCATCCACCCATCCATGCAAACATATCTTGCTAGCAAAACCTCAAATAATTTATACAACAAGGAAAAGAGGGTTTATAATTTCTCCACCATTTTTTGGAGCACGTGCGTAGCGCATGCTTAGTACACATCGTGTTGCCTGACGCTTGCGCAATCTTTGACTCCCGTAAAATAGGTCGACTGATGACGTATTTTGCACATGCGTGGTACAAATCGGGTTGCCTGATGCGTGCACACGCGCAGAACGGATTGAGTTTCCGGTACGGACGATGAGGAAAATAATGGCGTTCATTGCATCGCCACGTCCAGTCATTTTCGGTCGCTGTGCACTTTATTTTTGGTAAGAAGCTCAAATCAGGTCTGCAGTGTAACCGGCAGTGCAAGTTTGGTTTGTTCTGAAAATGTGAGTAATAAAAGACTAATGGAACTGATATGTTTTAGTAGTTGGGACAGCAATTTTCTACACGTTTCATTTATATTTGAGAGAACTACCTCGTGTGCAGTTACAACAAAAAGTTTGTAATGTTTCATGTTTATTGTTCAATGTTTTTCAACCACATTTTTGTTTGATTGGAACATTGAAGGTGGATGTTATCAGTTATTTTTTTAAATCGGTATCGGCCAAAATTGGAATCGGCAGGTCAGGCTTTTTAAAACTCTGTGATCGGACAGGAAATTATTATCGGTGCACGGCGAATGAATATCAAACTTTCCTCTCGTCTCAGCTGGGACCACATACATCTTTGGCAAAGGAGGGGGCCTGGTGACGTTCAAGTGGCCAGCCAATGAGAGACCAAGCACCAGGACCGACAGGCTGACCGTCGGCTTCAGTACGTCACTGAAAGACGGCATCCTTGTCAGGATTGACAGCGCTCCTGGTCTGGGCGACTTTCTCATGCTCCACATCGTAAGTTCATAGTCATTGCTCTTGCTGTGAAGATAACACAGATGGGGGCCTTCCCTAGTTTTCAGTGGAATAATAACCATGCTCTACGTCAGGGGTGTCCAAACTTTTTCCATCGAGGGCCAAATACTGAAAAATCGAAGCATGAACGGTCCACTTTGATATTTTACATTTTGTAAAGAAGTTACGGTAAATATATTTCAAGGGACCCTGACACGATTCATTAACTTTGCTTAAATATGTTTTATATTGTTGCTAATTATGTTTTACATTGTTCGATTTTTGAAAGCGAACGGTAAATTTGCAAAAGTGCCGCCAGCTCAACAGCCTCATTTCCAGGAGTGATGTCATCGGGGTAACGCCTCTCAGCTAAAGCTAAAGTTGATCATCGACTTGGCTCAGTATACTTTTCATCAAAATAGTAGTCATGCCAAAATGTTGTGCTGCTGCTGGATGTTCATAGTATCCGAGTGATACTGTAAGTTTGTTTTCTTTTCCAAAAGAGGATGGTTTAAGACAACAATGGACAAAGCAAGTGCAGAGAACGAGAGACAGATGGACGCCCGCCTCCAGTTTTGTTCTTTGCAGTGATCATTTCTCTGATGACTTCTTCAAAAGAACACCTTTACAAGAAGCATTTGGCTTGAAAGCAGGGTATAAACGCATTTTGAAAAGCGAAGCTGTTCCGCCGGTACGCAAAACAAAGTAGAATGACCCTTGTGTCAAAGTTGCCACAGAACAGACTAAGTCATCTCTTGTTTACATAATGTTTACATAATCTAAACACGATTCCATGATAGCGACAAGGCTGCAAAGCATTATACATTTTATCTAAACTTCTTTTGACAGCGGTATGTTCACGTTGGGGGGCGGGGGCAGCAACGACAGCAGCGAACGTTTATCCATAGTTACAATTAAACAGGCTATAAAAATACCTTTACGCTCCTTAAGGATCAGCAACTCCGGAGTGATTTACACTTACCATTCCGTGTTTTGAAGGCGACCAAGCTTCATCTCCGTGTCATAAGGCCTAAGTCCGTGTTCGGCAAGTTCTCTATTTCATCTCCAACATGTTTCTTCCTCCTAGACTCACATAGGGGTGGCAATAAATCAATACCTGAAATGTCTGGAAAATGTCACGTAGCTCCGCCACCGTGCAGCAGCGTGCTGTATTTGTGTCCAAGCCGCACTACAAATTGCATGTACACAGTATTTCCCAGCCAAAATGAACATATTTCATTCACACGATCACATTTTAATGAAATTTCATATCCTACATACCCTTCATCTTGTCCTGAAGCTCCCATCCATGAGTTTAAAGTTGGACTTAACATTCAAAGCCGCCATAGAGCGACATTTTCACAGACGCCCCCACGGACTCTCCTAATCGAGCGCGAACACAGCGTCAGATTTTACCGTCGCTTACTTCCAGGAATTGTTACATTCCTACTGAGGACAGGCGGCATATCTAGAAAATGGGATGAATGGAAGGAGCAAGCTAGTTTGCCGCTAGTCACCCACGTTTGTTTCCACGCTTGAGAGGCGGTTTGATGAGGTCATCTTTTGCACGCCGGCAAGTACGGGAGCTCATCTTTGCAGAGCATCTGGAAATGTGAAGAGTAATAAAGTATCTATCTATGTCATGGAATTAACAACGCCGCCACAAGTGGTTTCCTTTCAAGCTACTTTGTTTGCTCATTCAAGCACATTTTCGCGTGCCATGAGAGCGATGTCCGGCATCGGTGTGATTCCCTGTCTAGCCATTGATATCGAGATGAACATCAAGCGGCAGGAGATTCAAGCCTTCGGTACCTTCTATTATCACGGAAAACGTGAATGCACTACCGAGCAAAATCGTCAAGTTGGCAAGAACGTTAAGACCTTCAAATTTGTGTTTCACTGAATGGCTAACAGCTAGCGTCCCAGAGGCTAACGTGAGGAGCTAGCCGACTTCAATACAGTCAAAGTGGCCAGGAACACAAGAGCCTGTGGAAAGCGCAAGGGAGGTGGGCTTGCGCTGTATGTCGACAAACTGTGGTGTCATCCTGGCCATGTGAACATTAAAACGTGATCTATACAACATTTTTTTAATAGCGGTTTTCATTATCGGGGAAAAAAATCCAATACCGATGTCTTCCCATATTATCGGACAGCCCTAGTGAGAGCTGCTTGCTAACCGCCAATAAACAATAGAAGAAGAAGAAAAAGAAGCTAACTGGCTAAATGAATCTTCGGTTCAAGGAGTAGGCTGAGGAGGAGGATGACGGCAGGAGCAATATGTTTTACAAGGATACAAAAGCGCTACAGCCGAACGGCGCCAGGACGAGGGACGCTCAAAGGAGTGAAATATACGCGAGTCACGTGTCCAACCTAGTGGACTGATCATTACAATTCAAACGAAATTTGAATTTTGAGAGTGTTTAAACAAGACAGAATTGTGACAAAATGTTAATGCCTGTCTGAGAAAAGTGTATAAAGTTTATGGCGAGGGATTTTACAGCCTTAAAACATATATAAAAATTGTAAAAAAAAAAATGAAGTCGGCTACTTCGCGGATTTCACTTATTGCGGGCTATTTTGAGAACCTATCCCCACCACAAACGAGGGAACACTGTACAAATTATTATGTAAAAAATATGCATTTTTAAGCAAATTTTACATATTTATTTGCCTAAATTAGGCATTTTCAAGCATAAAAATGTCTAAATGAACCAAAATACAGATATACAGCATTCAGAAGACACACAAAGATGTTGTGATGCTGTAATATTTTACCCTGGTCACTAGGTGTCAGTAATGTCATGTAAATGTAACTATAGGGGTGTTATTTCACGTCTAGAGGTTCTAATAATGTTAAGACTTGTATTTAGAAGATTGTAATCAGCTTTTCTATGCTCTAACTACAAAAATATTACCATTTTAAATAAGGAATACTACTTTGTGGAAATGTACTTTTCACGGTAGAGTCTGGAACCAATTAATTACTCTATTAGGGTGGTATTATTTATATATTATCTAATAGTGCTGACAAATTGGCACTGAAAAAAAACAAAAACATACAGATTTTGTCCCAAAACATGCCTTTTCATTTTTACAGAATTGTGTGACATGCATGTTGAACAGAATACTAATTTAAATACTTCAGCTATCCAAATAAAATGATAAATAAGTCATAAATTCCCCCAAATGAAATAAAATCCACAACAAATTGTCAACCAGCATCAATCCAGAACACATGGAACGTTGTTTGTGGATGCGCCTTACTCTATAAGGGTGATTGGCGGATAAAGAGGAGGTGTTGTGTTGCTGGTGTGGAGAGCGACGGAGAAACGTGTGTGTGAGTTTGGAAATGAGCGCCGCCGTCGGCGTGTCAAGGTCGGCAGTAACGTGTCAGCTCTCTGTGTATTCCTGCCGGGAAGCCGTATCACTTGCAAGGCATTACTTGCACAATATCACCTTCAAGCGGTCGGTGCAGGTGGCTGAGCCTGCATTCATTTAGCACCGAAATGAGACACCGATAACTACCTTGTTTACGTCAGCACCGGTTGCCATTACGATACAGAGTTGCGGTATGTGTCCCTAGGTACTACACTGATAAACGCATTACTGGATCACAGGATCTTGAAATGATTGATACATAATCATAATTATCATGAGTATATTTCACGAGCAGGCCAGTGTTTATTTACAATTAATTCTGTTTTTTTTTCATCTGATTTATTTTAGCAACAAGGCAAAATTGGTGTGACATTCAACATTGGGACAGTGGACATCAGCGTGCAAGAAGGCAGCACCCCAGTGAACGACGGGAAGTATCATGTGGTCCGCTTTACCAGGAATGGCGGTAATGCTACTCTGCAGGTTGATAACTGGTCCATCAATGAGCACTTCCCGACAGGTACCAACCATTTTATAACCTCTTATTACAGTTGGTGTGGTGGTTCAAAATGGTTCTGCATCATCTGACCTTTTTGTTGATGACATTTGGCTGTGAAGTGGCGGTAAACCCACAGAAAACACTGGGCAGGGTTGTGTTTTTGGGAACAAACCATAAAAATAAGACAAATCTCTAATTCTAAAAAGAGCTGAATGAATGGCATCTTCTTCTAAAGTGAATTAAACAAATTGGCCTTGTTAACGTGCAAGGTTGATTGTCAGTAAGTGTTTGTAAATGTCTTCTTCAACTGCAGGAAACAGTGACATTGAACGCTATCAAATGGCCAACAAGAAAATCCCTTTCAAATATGTCAGACCAGTAGAAGAATGGCTACAAGAAAAAGGTAATTGAAAACATGCGTCAGGTTTTCCGTGTGACACGGCAAGAGGTTCGGATCCCAATGCAAGACACTGAGCACAAAAAGTGCAAAGTAAAAAGGTTTAATATAACAAAAAGAGTCCACAGGCGCAAAGCACAAACAAAGGAAATACTAAAGAAAAACACTGACGGCAAAAGGCTGTCAGGAAAAAACACTAAAGTACAAACAAATGACACTGAACGCAAACCTATCAGGAATCACAAAAATGCAAAGAGCAGGTATTTAGCAAGCAAGGGGTAGAGCCAGGAAGCAGGGTAAGGAAGCAAGGAGCCGGACGGAGCGGGGAGCGGGGAGCGGGGAGCGGGGAGCGGGGAGCGGGGAGCGGGGAGCGGGGAGCGGGGAGCGGGTGGTCAGGAAGTACAATCTGGCGCTGGTCTGGAGTTTGGCTGCAGCTTAAGTAGGCAGGTTGTAATGAGCTGCAGGTGTGACCAATTAAATCCTGGGCAGGTTCAGGGATGTGCTGCAACACATGAACGGCAGAGGGCAGCACACAGAACATGACAACATGTTTCTTATTTAATATGCTCATAAACGGTATAACAGCAGGGTCCCAACTTGTTCCCTCAAGAGCCGCTTACATAAAGCATAACGTTTAGGATGCAGGGGCCACTTTCATATTCTTCATATTCAAATTTGTGTTGATAAAACACGGGAAAGCCAATCCAATGTAGATGAAGATCTACTAAGCGTTTACAAATAGTTGACTGCGTACACAAGTCACTGGCAGTGACCGATTCACTGCAAGATACAAGACGAGTGAGCAGTGGTCGCTGTTTTGCTAGCCTTGAAATTTGGTATGAAAGCCCATATTATTATTCTAAGATTTGCAGAATATATCTATATCTATATATATATATATATATATAATATATCTGACTTGTTGTTTATTTCCACCTGCGTCAGTCAAGATGACCCCTGAGCAGTGAGCCTTTACTAGCCTTAACCTCCGGCATACATACTGGGGTAAGAAAGAAATTCCGATTAGCTTGTTCCGGCTTTATTAAAAATAACAGGTCCTTCTGATCGCTAACAGAGTAAATTATCCCAGCTCCTTACCAAGAGCAGCAAACCTATGGAGGGGAAGCAGTTCTAAAGTAGAGTTTCAGTACAGTGTTGTACTTTTGTACAATGTAAATCCGTTACGCCCTGCGATTGGCTGGCGACCAGTGTACCCCGCCTCTCTCCCAAAGACAGCTGGGATATGCTCCAGGTTACCCCCACACAGGATTAAGCTGTATCGAAAATAAATGAATGAATGAGTAAATCAGTTACTCTATTGTTGGGGTCTGGATGCAGCAGGACCACCTCTACCCTTTAAACCCTTTAAACTGAGTAGTCAGGCGGAAAGTGCTTGAAAGAGAAGAAGGCTACCAGGCTTTGAACACTTGTGTTGTCCGCAGTCTGGGTCAAAAAAAGATAGTCGGGACAGTCGGGGTAATAACCACTCAGTCACAAACTTTCCTTTATCTGAGACACGGCATCAAAACAACTGTCCTTGAAATGTGTCGAAAAACAATACCGAAAATCGTGACGCAGCGAAAGCCGTCTTTTGGAAATGTGAACATCTCCATCTCCATCTGCTCAAGGGTTTGAGCAAAAGCCTGCAACACAACAAGCACGTATAATATTAAAAAGATACATATCAACTACACACACCTCACACAGAACACATGCCTTTCAATGTTATTTTTCACAGCAAAAATAACATAAGATGTGATTTGGTGACATGAGGGCTTTAAACACGAGTGTTCGGTGTTAGCTGGGTATGAATAAAAGTTAAGTGCCAACAAAAGCTCAAAAGTGGCGTAATCCAACTTCACTACATTCACAAGTCACCTTGTTTTGATGTAGAGTAAAAATGTCTGTTGTGTTTTTTAGTGATAAAACAAGATATGCTGCATGCACTTTTGAATTTTATCACTAAAAGTGCCCCATTAAGCCAAAGGGAGCACAGTATACAGTTCAGGTATAAGTGGGAAAAGACCAGCACAAGATTCATTACATGCAAAAAATCCCTTTCCCACGCACGTGCAGTTTTTTGTGGGTATTAAAAAAAGTTAGTTACATGATTGTAATACAGAAAGAAAATCTTACCCGTTGCTCTAGCCACCAAAACCGCTTTCTTTCTGTCTGTTTTAAAAATATGCATGTCTTCTCTAGGACGACAGCTCACCATTTTCAACACTCAAGCCACCATTGCAATTGGCGGAAGTGATCGTGGTCGGCCTTTCCAGGGCCAGCTGTCAGGCCTTTACTACAACGGACATAAAGTGTTGAACATGGCTGCAGAAAACAACCCCAACATCAAAATTAATGGGAGCGTGAGGTTGGTGGGTGACGTCCCCAGTGGCTCCACCAGGTCCACTGCCATGCCCTCGGATGTGTCTACGACCTTCATTGAGACAACCACCATGATGTCCACCACCACCACACGGAAACACAGATCCTCTTCAACGGTACAGGTTTCAAAAATAAGTATTCACACACTACACTATATATTTTTTTGTGCAGTGCTGGATATTTACCACCCTCAACTGGCAACGCTAACTTGAAATAAGGGCGGCTGAGGAGCAATCCAGTCCATCGAAGAAGCGGGCGATAGTCATTTCCAATGAGAGTACAATGACAGTACAGTGAAAACTTGGTTAGTGTACGCCCCCGGTTGGCGTGGTTTTCAGTTAACACCAAAATTTGGTCTCGGTTTGCGTACATTTTCCGGTTAGCGTACAATATGGTGTGCGTCTTGATGTGTTACGAGCACACTGCGTGACTGCAACTGTGTTCTTAACGTATTTTTATCACAAAATGTCCTTGCTCACATCCTAGCTTGCTAATACATGGAAACCGGAAGCCACCTCGTCAACAGCGGTTGACTCTGATTTGCTGACACTTTAACACTTGTCAAAAATGTTAACACAAAACATGTTTTTATAGTTTCAGAGTTATGGTCATTTCCAGTGTATAAGCCGCTACTTTTTTGTACGCTTTGAACCCTGCAGCTTATGTTGTGATGAGGCTAATTTATGGCCAAAAGAAATACAGTTCACATGAGGCTTACGGTGCAGCTTCAGGAAGTAGTGAATTGGATGCTAATTTCACATTTTGCAGTCTTATGCAGGGATCGTGTTTAGATGTGACAAATCTTAAGTAAGTTTGAGCAAGTGTAGAATTACTACAGCTTCTGTTTTGGACTACATGGACACTGGCGGATGTTGAATTCTGATGAAAAAAACGTCTCATCATCGGAGCTAAAGAATGACATTGGATTGCAAGGTTTATAGTGTTTTTCTTTATAATGTGTCAAAAAATCCACGATCACCAACGGGTTTCGAAAGGCTGGACTACCGCGTGATTAAGAGGACAGCTCAAGCTAAAGGGCTAATTTGCCTCGAGATGAACGTGACACGGAGGGCAACAACGAAAGAGAGAGTGAGACTGACAACGTTTTTGACGAATAGGGTTGGGCATCATTTGAATTTGAACAAATCTGGTTCCGGTTCCAAATCCTCGTTTCTATTCCGGTTCCAAACAATTCTCCATTCCAATGCTTTTAAAAGGCAGATTCATAAAGGTTTTCATAGTTTAAATGAGTTATTTTTGGATGATATGTCTGAACTTCCCAGCGAATTGTTTAATATGAACTTTTCATCAACTTTACTATAAATTTCTTACAGGGCTATTTTAAACTAGTATATAAATATCAAATCATTCAACTTGTATATAAAGGTTATTGTCATGCTCCGTAGGACAGGAGCGAGCACTTCCTGTCTTGCGCTTTTATTTTGGCGGGCTGTACTTCCTGCGGGGAGGAAGAGGCAGCCGCTTCACTCCTGGTGGCCGCGCAGTTGCCGGCAATTAACATTAGTGGCGGTTAAACAACCAGTGCGGTCGGATGTACAGCGCTGGTTCATTGTTGTTCCTCGTACCCTCACCAGTGCTGTCACCTACACGGTCTTGTGCTGTTTTTCCACAGAGCCATCCACTCTGTCGCCTTTTGTTCTTGTGTTTGTGAGTACCTGCACCATTAAAAGACTTTCACTTGCTCGCTGCTGTTTCCGTCTCTGCACACCGGGGGTCAAGCTCTCCACAGCCTCAACCGGATCGTGACAGTTATGACGTTTCTTTAAACAGGAGCACACTTTCACACAAGATGTTTACTTTTGAAAAGTAGCATACAGTCATGGAAAAAATGATTAGACCAGCCTTGTTTCTTCAGTTTGTGATCCATTTTATTGTCTGGTACAACTAAAGGTACATTTGTTTAGACAAATATGATGATGATAACAAATATAGCTCATGAAAGTTGAATTTAAGAGCTGATATCTTGCAACTTCCATGGTTTTCTTCATAATTACCAAAACCACTTATATGAATAGCTATAGCATTGTACCGCCAAAAAATTTAACTCTTATGAGCTATTTTTGTTGTCATTGTTATATTTGTCCAAACAAATTCATCTTTAGTTGTATCAGGCATTAAAATGACCAAGAAACTGAATAAACAAGGGTGGTCTAATATTTTTTCCATGACTTTGTTTGCTGCCTCAATGTTGGCGTAAGCTATTTTTTACGACACCCTTACTTTGTAAAAACAAGTAAACAAGAACGCTCTAATTTTGACGGCCGGAAGTGTGTTGTGTGAGTTGAGAAGGTCCCTTGACTGTTGCTAACAGAGACGGACTGTGCAAATGATAAACATGCCTAGCCGTAGCTCCCGTCTTTTATTTACACCGAACTTCCACATCAGCTAGCATCCTGAAACCCTGGCTTACTGTACACTGGCATGACACTTGGCTTAAACACTGCTTGACAAGGCGTAACTAAGTCATGCGGGAGCGTGGTAAGTTCATGCCAATGCGCGCCATTTCGGTCACGAATTGCGTGCCAAATGCATAATTTATGCCAGACAGAACGCAAAGAGTTCGCAAAATTTATGGCACGCTCCTCAAGCGTGCCATAAATAAATAAACGACACGCATTATCAATTGCGGAACAATGGGGAGGCAAAATGCGTGCAATTGTAACAACTGCTTTACTTAGATGTCACCGTTTGAGTCCGAAATCAATAAATCTTCCGTGAGTCCGTTCTTAAATTGAGAAAGTTAGCTAACCACTTTTATTCTTACTTTAAGACAAATATTCTTAATCTGTTGCTGAAGAATAATAAAAATTAAGTTTTTAGCTTGTCATTCGAAAAAAATAACAAATTTACAGCGAAAACAAATCTATTTCTCATGTGAAACTTGCTAGACAAGTTATTATCAGAAACTGTTGCTTAAAATGGGACATTTTTGCTTTCTTGAATTAGTTTTTGCAGTGCTGTACATGTGTAAAGCATCCAAAGACAAATCTTGAGTAAAGATCTTTTTTATATTCTGCATTTTCCAAACTGGAGACTTAACTTTCATGTTTTCTGCTGTCTTTTTGCATCTTGGGCCGTGGGGGTCCTTGCTGTTCCTGATCATCAACTTCTGCTCAAGAAGCATGCGTCAGATGACTTTGTATCATCTGCAGAGTGTTCCAGTGACGATGAAGACTTGGAGGAGTGTGAAACTGGTCATCCAGGTGGGCTAGGTTAGTTTGCATTTGCTTGCTTTCTATGTGCTTTCATGCATTTGCACCGGATTGGATGATGGCATCCTCAAGCATCACACCCCCATGGTTAGACAAAGTGTACCAGTTTTCAAAATTCTAAGATGGTTATTCAGAGCACCATTTGTTAGGGGTGGGCGCTACTGCAGATTTGGGTATCGATTTCATACCAAGAGAATACAAGCCCAGCGTTGCAGATACCGTTACTGATACCAATGCTTGTTACTTGAACTTTCCCAAGACCATTGAATGATTTTGCAATTGTACCTTTAATTTGATGGTCATGATTCTAATCACCGTGATAAAGAATAAACGCAAGACGAAGATTTTTGGCAAACAAAATAAATCTTTTTAGCAAAAAACACATTCACGAACAATTGATCAACGTATGTACAGTATACAATATAAGACAATGTAACAATATCAACCAAATAATAGGATTATTCCCTTATTTTTTTTATTACATACCATTGTTTGAGCAAAATTAAGTCAATAGTGCAAAATAACGAAACAAAAGCAAAAACTACAACAGGTGGTCCTCGGGTTATGGCCGAAATCCGTTCCTGTGATGGAAGTTGCGTTCAATAATCTTTATCCTAAATGATGGTCGGGACAGTTGAGCGGTTGGGACCAAAAGAGCGGCCAATGTTGGTGGGCGTGTCTCTTGTCTCGGAACTTTTTAAGATGTTCATTTTCACTTCCTTTTCCTTGGCTCATTGCCACTTGGGAGACGTAATGAAGTGTCTCAGTGGCTGAGCAGGCGGACATTGTATTTATCTGCCCAACAGTAGGCATAAGCCACGTCCTTGTGCTGTAACCAGTTCTCAAATGAGTCTCGTGTTTACGAAAAAAAAATACATTTTTCATTTGTTTTTGGGAGCGGTTCGTAACCACGGAACGTCGTATACCGACCACTACTGGCTTGCATTCAAATGCTTTGGCTTTTTGCCCCCAAAGCCCTCCACAAAAACAACATAACAATGTCACATAACATATACAGCAATCCCTCGCCATGTCACGCTACAAATTTTGGGGCTTCACTCTATCACGTTTTTTCAAAACTATATTAATCGTGCTTTGTTTTGTGGTTGAATACGACCTATTATTAGTCCAAAAATATGCACATTTAAGCAAATGGCCTATGTTTTTGCCTACATTAAGCATTTTCAAGCATTAAAAATGGCTAAATGAACTAAAATACAAATATCAGGCATTCAGAAGACGCATTCAAAGATGCTGTGATGATATATAGCATTCTACACTGCTTACTAGGCCAGTAATGTAAATGTATTGTTCAGCGAGACACATAAACACCAGACCTGATCGCCAGAACAACGGGCAGATTTTAATTATCTCACGACAGGCACAATAATCCCTAACAAAGCGTGTCTCGAGGGGCTCCACAAGTTTAGTGAATCCGGCAGCAGCGTGTTTTCTGCCGAGGAGTCTCCCTGCATCTGCCTGCCGCTATTTCTGCATTTCTTTACATTCCTGCTACCCCACTCACCATTACCGGTGTTTTGACAACCCACCACATCCTGCCACCCCGCACACGGTTAAGCAAAGCATCGGCTCAAGTATGTGCTGCGTGTGGACTCCTAAACTTTGCATGGAAACACGCCCACAAATGTTGCTCAGACTGATGTTAAGCAGGCCTTACATCCCGACATACGTGTTACCACATGCACGGGCGCCGCAATTTTTGGGAAATCTGTTGGCCGTGGCCAGCACGTAGAGGAAGTAGGGTATCAGAGGGGTTGCAAGTGTGTCGTACTTAAGGAGCAAGTGATTTGTGACACCCACGTGCTTGCCGCTCGCCCTTCGTTGGTAGCTTTTAGATTGTGAGTGTGGCGTTCGACTCGTGCGTGCTAGGTGCGCTTCATGTGAGGCGTAGGTTTCACTCGCCGGGGACGTAAGTGTGTGGGCATCGTACGAGGCTCGTGCAGCCCACTCACTTCGATTGCACGATGGTGCGTACTGGCTTCCTACGGCACCTACGCCTATCATGACCGGGAGAACCAGAGTGTACAGAAGGAAGAGTCACTCGCCGTGGTCGTGTAAGACGCATTAATGTCGGACATGCTTTGTGAGCAGTTGCCGTGCGTCCACAGAGGTCGGGAGAACCAGAGTGTACAGCTGGAGGAGTCGCCGTGGCCGGGCAATGTACACGATGTACTTTTAAACTTGCGACACACGCACTGCTCCTCTGCCTTGCCTTTGCAACCTGGCTGCGTGCAAGGTTTTCCTGCTTGCACGCAGAATATAATTTGCATTCCAATTTTCTTCCTACGGGCTTTGCGTGCTGTCTTCGGGTTTGAAAATCCGTGCGTGTCTCTTGCAATTTTCCCCATTTTTGCACATAGCCAGCGCATACGTTGTAAAAACATACGGATGTAAGGCCCGCTCTACAGATGTCCGCCATCTACTAGTGTAAAGTATTAACTACATGAGGAATCATATTAGCAGCAAATTCAGCAATGTTGCTTGTCACAATTTTGTGACTTTGGCGCTTAAAGGTCTGTATCGGTTTTCATTATAGGGAAAAAACCCAATACCAATTCGTCCATCCATCCATTTTCTATGCCGCTTCTCCTCATTAGGGTCGCGGGGGTATGCCGGAGCCCATCCCAGCTGACTTCGAGCGACAGGCGGGGTACACCCTGGACTGGTCGCCAGCCAATCACAGGGCACATATAGACAAACAACCATTCACACTCACATTCATACTGGACGATATTGACCAATATTACGCCAATATTGGGCTGATATTATCGGTGGGCCAATATTATCGGACATCCCTACTATTACCCAATATATTGGGTAATACGAGCGTAAACATCTAGATGGCACTAATAATGTTTAAAATATTATTTAGAAGGTCTACTTCCAAAAATATTCCATTTATGAATAAGGAACTCACTTATCACGGTTGGGTCTGGAACTAATAAACCGCAATAAACGAGGGATTACTGTAAATACAGCAATATCAACTTTATAACAAGATGAAGAACACAACAAAAAACGCAGATATTTGTGAAAATAAAAATAGAAGAAAACCCCCAAAATATGCTAGTATTGATCCGGTACTGATACTACCCTTGGTATGGATACTATACTATGTGGATCAATTCGCCCACCCCTATTTGTTACCTCATAAATTGGACCCAGAAGCGCAGAAAGTCATTATTGTCACGAGCTACACTTTCACATGGGGTCATCCTAAGTGGTAACCAAGGCCACATGCACACATACAAATTTCCTTTGCTGAGAGAAAAAAATGTTAGCAAGTCCGTGTCATCGCAAATGACTGAAATTTGTACAAAAGTGAACCATTAGGAACCAGTGATGCTGCCATTCATCACCTTACTTCTTTTTTTTTTCTTTTTATTTTTTTAGCAAAACCAATTCCATTTTCACTGAATTTTCTCAAGAATTCTCAAGTTGTTGTGTGCTATTTTGTTTTCATCATTTACTTTGTGTTTGAATTCCCATATTTAGATGCCTGCATTTGTGTTATCTAGAGAGAACAGAGAGAACAGATATCATTGAATTTCTGTATTTATTTATTTCTATTTCTTTTTTGGGTTTTGCTCACAAGCGTACTTGTTATTCTGTCTTTTTGCACCAAAATACTAAAAGATCAAACACAATTAATCCTTAGTAGAGAATACATTTGAAAGAATTTGGGAATTTCCACATTTGCTTGAATGTATGATTATTCCTTCTACCAACATGGAACCAAAACAAAGTGTTAAAGGGCATATTTTTTCTCTCTTTCTCTTGTCAGACATTTTAGCGGACAATCAGTTGGCCATTCCCAATTTCTTTTAAAGAGTATGCAGGAGATCATTACGTAAATGACTTTAAAGCTGTGCTGTGTATTCTGAGATTCATGGGGATTTGTGAAGAAAGACAAAGACAGGGCCCCAGTCATCCAATCATGTGTTTACACAGAAATTCACACCATCTGTCAATTCCAAATTGACTTTTCTGTTTGTCTTTTCTTTCTTAGTATTATTAGCCCTTTTATTTGATTGAAATTTAGTGATGAAGCCACTCCCACCTGTCTGCTACTTTTCTTTGCCTGTGCTTTGCCCTCCACATGTCCATTGTTTCTATACAGTGTTCCCTCGCTACATCGCGGTTCACCTTTGCAGATTTTTTAAATTGCAATTTTGCATTTTTTGGCAGCGTATCCTTGTGGTGTTTAAGAGCGATCTATCGGTGCTCTGTTGTACAGTATGTGTCTGTCATTGTATTTACTACTGCTACCAGTAGAGGGTGCTGTATACTCATGTGAGAGTTGAAGACAGTGCCGCTCCACCTGTCTCAGTATGCGTTACATTAGGAACCCACAGCAGACAATAACAGCAAAGTATAGAGCCATATTGAGTTTTTATCGGCTAAGGGAGAACCCGCCCATTGTGTTCTGCGTCCTGATTGGTTGTAGACCATTGTTAATCAATCTCCTTCATGTCGTTTCCTGTTGTGGTTAATAGTTGCTAGAAAACTAGCCAACTGTGTGAGCTGCTTTCTCACCGCCAATAAACAATAGAAGAAGAAGAAGCTAACCGGCTAAATGAATTTTCGGTGCAAGGAGTAGGATGAGGAGGACGACGACGGCAGGAGCAATATGTTTTAGCAAGGATACAAAAATACTACAGCCAAACGTCGCCAAGGCGAAGCACAGTCAGAGGAGTGAAATACGAGTGAGTCACTTAATAATTTCTTGTGTCCAACCTAGTAGTTGATCATTAAAATTCAAATGAAAATTGAGCTTTGACAGTGTTTAAACGAGAGAAATGTGAGAAAATGTTAATGCCTGTCTGAGAAAAGTATATAAAGTGTATGGTGAGGGGTTTTACAGCCTTATAACGTGTATAGTAATTGTAAGCAAATAAAGTTGGCTATTTAGCAGATTTCACTTATTGCAGCCTATTTTGGGAACATATCCCCCGCGATAAACAAGGGAACACTGTATTTGCTTTCACTTTCATAGCAGACAGATGAAAACATTCCCAAGGCAAATTCTTATTTACACAGTAACCTGTAAGACTCAAATTAAATCTATTTGATCATGCTTTCATTTGAAAAATTTGAAAACATCCTTGCATTCTTATGCTACAATGTACCAAACATTTGAAGACATTTTGCCCTCAGTGGTATGGAAATGTTTTTTTTGTTTGTTTGTTTTTTGCCATCTACATTTTGATGATTATGACTACGGTTTGTTCAGAATTAACGTTGTTGGTCAGTTTGCATGAGCCTTAGTTTTACATTCCCTAAGGGACAAAATTGATTGCTTTGTCTGCATTCATTGTATCTGGAAATCATTTTTGCGGTCACAGCAACATCAAATGTCCCCTGCATTATCTTTCTTTTGTTATGTTTCTTTGGTTGTCAAGTTGTTTAGTGATACTGTTCTCTGTTGTCCATCCGTTGTGTCCTTAATGATCGATTTCATAAGATGGCAAGCGAGGATAGTTTGAAAACAATACATTACAGAGCCATGGCCAATGATTAGGATAAGAAATCACTGGTATTCTGGGACAGGACCGATCAATATACAGTACATAAGTACACAAACATACAGTACATCATTAACTCATTTCGTTGCAATGAACATCAGTATTGTATGTTTCACTTCTTCTTGTGAACTTCAGTATCTTAAACGTGAAAACGTTTTTGTCATACTTTAGTCATTCGCCAGTGAACGACCTTGAAGGGATAGTTTGGATTTTTTGCCACAAAGTTCCCCATCAGCGGTGTCGTCCAGCAATGATTTACCCCGCACTTGGTCCCATGAGCCCAGTTCTGGTCGGGTATGGGTGATGACAAACATTGTTCCGGTTAGTTATTAGGGAAGAGTTTGGCTTCTCAAAACAATATGCGTTCGAAATAGTAACACATTTGCATGACAAAAATGCCTCCTCTTAAGAAAATCAGACCTCACTAATCGCTCGGCTTTACTTTCTCTGACGTCGTATTAATGTGCGCCATTGGCTGTTCAGTGTCACTCTTTACTTAAGTAACCCCGATAACTAACCGGAACTACATTTCTCATCACCGAAATCCGACCAGAACTGGGCTCACGGGACCAATCATTGATGGACTACACTGCTGATGGGGATGTCATATACAACTTAATGGCAAAAAATCCCAATTATCCTTTTAAAATACGAGTGAAATGAAGTCGTGATTCATAATAATGACAATTATGTATGGGAACTTTGGAAACCTGATGACAATTGTTACCTTTTGTGTTACCTTTGCGTTAATTCGCCTTATGTTTTGCTCCTAATAGACACCAGCTGCAAAGCAAGAAGCTATGCTACAGTTACGCGGTCAAATTAATTGACGTAAATAAAAAAATAATCATCTAAAAATCAGGCGGTGTCCAATCATCACCGTCGTTATCACTGACATGAATGTTTTGTGAGTGCAAGGTTTTATTTGCCTTTAGTTTTCATGGACATGAACATTATATAGTTGTCTTCACGTTTTTTTATGATGTGACAGTGATTGATCACTGCACAAAATAAGCACGTTTTGATTTGGATTTGAATTTTGACTCGCTTTATCAGGTTTTTGTCAGTAGGTTTGGAGATCGTGTCATATTCAAAACTAGAGGAGGTAGATCGAGAGGGTCAGTGGACTACAATGTCACAATGTATACTGTATACAGATGTACAGTATATAATAATAACAGGGCAGTACTACTATTTTAACAATAAGCTGAGTTAAAAGCTGGTGGTAGGAAGAACAATAACAAGATACGAATGTTAGCAAACTTGGACAGGAGCTTGGTCCGTCAGGGGAAATCCCTTAGGATTCTACGTCTACAGTCTGCTTGGGCGAATCATGCAGTCAGCGTGGCGTTTCTCCACTTTCTCAGCATTCTACGATGCATAATTTGAACTAAAAAGAACAAAAGTGACGTCCATCGTCAGTAGAGCAATACACGACGACATATTCTTCCGCGTACGTATTAATAATTTAGCACAAAATAACCACGAAACATAACACGAAAAGCCTGTAGGAACTTCTGATGGATGTGTTGTTTCGCTTTGTTTGGCTAAAGCATTTGCATCGAACAAAATGAAAATCCCGGTTTTAGTTAACCACGTACAGAGCATATACTTGTACTACACACAGAGACACACATTGATATGAAATACTCTCTATGCCATCTAATGGAGTTTACTTGATTATATTTTTATAGACAACATACATGTCAAAGGACACTAAAAGTTTAAAGCCTGTATCCATACAACACTTGTGTTAGTCCAGGGTTAGTCTGCCTGGCGGTGGAGATAATGTCAAATGTACTGGAAACTGGGAGTGAATTTATTTAAAAATGTAAAATGTGTTTAATGGATATATACTTTAAGCTTGTCAATTGACAGTTACCATCCATGACATACTGTTAATATACAGTGGAAATCAAAAGTCAACACATCCCGAAATTGAAAATAAAAAAAACACTGAAATGAAACATGGTTTTGGAGCGTGACCACCCTTATACAGATATTTTGGTTGAAACATCTTTTCTCAGGTAGCCAACAGATTTTCAGTTGGATTCAGATGTGAGATCAGACTGGGCCATTCCCTAACATTTCTTTAATTCTAGTGGAGTCATTCTTTTGTTCATTTTGATTTATTTTTGACTCATAGGTCATTTTGTTACTGACTTTTGTCATTTTGCGTAGCCAGTTCTTGGTAATGTCACCGTTTCGCCGTACCTTTGGAAGTACCAACAAATTCTATGACAGTTCTTTTGAATTTTTCTCCTGATCTATATGCAATTACAATTGGAATCCTTTGATGCCTTTGTTATAGCAAGTGTATTTGATGCTGTGTTCACACTTGTAGTTTGGCACTGTACTGTACTGTTCTGTACTGTACTGTTCTGTACTGTACTGTACTGTTCAAAAATTGCTCAGTGTAGTCACTAACCGATTGGACAGTGGTTGTGACACCTCTGTGACGCAACTCAAACTATCAAAACAACTACCGGTACACTGTCTGCTGAGCTACATTCACATACGTACCCGTTGACCTGTCTTGAAAAACGTTCAAATTTTCCGCAAATAGCTGCCAGAATAAACTGTTACTTTGAAGTTACTTTGTTACTTTGAAGAGTGAGGGAAAAAGGACTTTATAAGTCTTATACAATCCTTGTATAAGACGTAAACACATATGGCTTTCTCTTTTCTGTGCATTTCAAAGATATAAAAAGTGACAGCACAGTAGTGCAAGTAATGGGATACACCTATGCGGCCTACAAAGACTGCTACTAAAACACCTCGAAAAACCTTCAACAATAATAATGTTAATAATAATAATAGCAATGTCGCTGTAGCCTGGTTAATATGCATGTCACGTTATATGTAAATCGAGCGTTGTTGGCGCTCTTTCAGACGACTTTATCGGAGGAATAAGTATGTCCCATACATGCAGTAATGAGCTCACTCTTTTTAGCTGTTTTTACATCGTTAAAATGCACAGAAAAGAGAAAGACATGTGTTCATTCCAAAATTCCAAAAAAGGTGCAGTTTTCCTTTAAGCTGAAGTCAACAGAATGACAACAGAGTTGACTGAGAGAGAGATTTCGGTCTGCTTTTTATTGCTTTTAAATTTCCATATCACCAGTGTTCGCACTTGACCAATACAATCACACAGTCCGAGCAATCACAACTGCAGTTTGTATGAATAGAGCCAAACCTGACAGGTGTGAACAAAACCAAAGGTGTAACCCAGAAAATCTCAGCTAAATTTAGCTAGATCAGGTGATTTTTTAATACAGTCCCAAATATGAGGGTTTCCACACTTGCACAATACTAACTGCGTTATAATTTCTGCGTTTTGCTCCCAAAATAAAATCCAACTGATCATAAAGTATATATTTTATTGGGGATGTGTTGAATTTTTATATCCAGTGTATGTTTAATTGTTGTATTTTGTTCCTGTCCTCCACTGCTATTAGTTCAAGCGGACCTGTATCCCAATTTGTCTCTAAATTCCAAGTAAAGTGTCGGGTGAGCCAGACATGTAACGGAAGTTGATCTAAATTGATCAAATGTTATACTGTCATGACAATGTATAGCATTTATGCTGTGGAATTGGGACACAGAGTCTGTCAGTCATCGATTTCAGTCAGTCTTACCTCCCCCCAGTTTTCTATGTTCTTTTCTTTTCTACTTTCCCTAAATGCAACTTACTTTAAGCATGCATCAACATCCTGCAGTACAACTAAAACTAAACAAAAAGAAAACAATATTAACTCATTTCCAGCCAGTATTGTCACTCTCTGTACACCCAGACTGCACGGCCGGTCCATGTTTAAAGATTGACATTACAGAAAAGATTTGCCATCAAGAAACACATGAGAGAGGAGCCCGTCCCTTAGTCGAGTCCCTCTCTCGCCAGTGTCTGTTTTCTCTTGTGTGCATCTGGTTGTAGTGTGTGCAAAACCTTTAAATGGCTTTGTTCTTTCATCTTTAACATTTTGCATTTGATAGTTTGAACAGGTCTTTTTTATGATTAATCCAAAGGGTATTTTGGTTTAACTTTAAGTGTTTTTTTTTTCTTGCTTTCTTTTCCACAATTGGATTCCAATTAAAAACCATTGTTAAACATTTCCTATATAATTTGACCATTTCGGATTTAGAACAGCATGTCCATAAAGTCTCTTCACAATTTAACAAATTTATCACAAAAACAAACATATAGGCATGTCCGTGGAATTATTGCAAATGGAGAGTAGATATTGGGGGGGATATATTGGGATTTTTTTTCACCTCTATATGGGCACCATTAGTTGCACGAAGCGTACAGTAGTCTATTTCTTGCCATGATCTCATCAATGGTGGCAATGTGCTTCAGGTCTTTGATGTCCGATGTTTCATAAAACCACCATACACCTTTTCTTGAGGGGTAGCCATTTTGGGGGGACCGGGTTATTTAACGAAAACTATTTTATCAGGGTAGCGGAAATACACAAATGCAATGTGATTAAAAACTGATAATCGCTGAATACATCAAACAAATCTGAACATATCTCATCAATTGCTTTTGTAATACATTTTTTAAATTGTAAAGAGACTTTATGGACACCCTGTACGTCTACTACTAACGACTACTAACTACTTTGTGTGTTTTCCTTCAGATGCGTGCTTTCTTTGCAAATGAGATTAAAAACTAATTAATCTCAAGCCCGAAATTTTTAAGAAATGCACTTTTTTTGGAATTTTGGCCGTCATCCACAATCCTCATGTGAGACAAGAACACACCTCTTCCCCTTTTTGGTGCATTCTAGATAGCCTCCTCGTGCTGGCAGTTTTTCACTAACAAAGCACGTAATGTGGATTTGTCTATTTTGCCTATAAAGCCCTCTTAAAAAACATCCATAAACATTCAACGTTTTAGATGCAAGCCGTTCCAGAGCCTTATCTTTTTGAGCCTGAATATATGGAGGAAGAGCTACAGGTGCAGATGGTTGCCAAGAGAGTCAGGACCGGAGCTTGCCGAGCCATGCTGGCACTTTAGTGTTTCTGCTGTACTGACTGGCACACTGCACTACCATCGATGGAAAGGCTTTCAGTATCTGGCGAGGAGGACACCGCTCCAAGTGACTGCATCATACCAACGAATTGTTAGCTCTCACAAACCCTGCAGTGTTAGAAGCTTTTTTCCACCGACCCAAAATCAACTGGAAAAGACGCCCCGGGCCAGCTGGACCAGACAGACTTAGCACTCCATCGAGTAAGTCACCATGATATTGATTCTGATACGTGGAGCACATAGTGCTTGATATCAGAGCTATATACTGTACACAATCAATCTATGCCAGAAAGGTAGTTCCTCTGTGTTAGCTCCTACAATAACAATATCGCTTTAGCTTGGTTAATATAGGAACGATGTTGGCGGTTTTTGGATGTTTTTTTTTTTTTTTAGAGGGCTTTATAGGCGAAATAGGTGAATTCAATTAACTGCATTGTTAGGGAAAAACTGCCAGCATGAGGCAGCTATATGGATGTGTGTTCTTGTCTCACATAAAGAACGTGGCTGATGCTGGCGAAACTCCAAAAAAGTAAAGTTTTCCTTTACAGTATGTAGATGGCTCTAAATCTGGAAACACCAGTTTAACAAAACTAGTGAATATTTACTGAATAATACTTTGTAAGGGAATCAAAAAGAATTGCATGGCTAAAAAGTTGCAGTTTAGGGTTTGTCAGACCTGTCAGTGTTAGAGTTCTTCTGTTCTTTTATGTAGATGGGCATGTATATGCTCATTGTTTGTATATCCCCATCCCTTCCTTACAGCCAAAAGCTCTATTGCCGCCCGACCGCCTCGTTCTGCCTTTACATGGACATGGCAACTGACTTACACTGTCACCCTCATCAGCCTCATTTCCTATGTAACATGTTCATAGGTCCCACCCCTTCTTCACCTGCTCCCTTGTTGTTAGAGGTATCTGAAAATGTAAAGTGAATTTATTCATTCTACTCTATAAAAACAAAATGAGAATCTAATATCAACTTAACTCCAACATGAATAGAGTTTAGATACTATTGAAGTACTGCAGTGGAAAAAAAAAATGTAGATACGCATTTTTTTTTTTTTGTAAAAACACAGAACAAAGCAAATTATTTACAGAGTGAGAAATTAAATATAAAAACAGAATTATGGTGTTTATTTTTATGTTTTGTGGTGTGAATGTGTGTGCTGTTGCCTCCCTGTACTGTCATGTTTAAGCTAGAATACACCCTCTGATGGAAAACAATACAGTATTTTTAATGGTACAAAATGGATATCCATTATACAACTTTTATTTTGTAAATTCTTTTCTTTCTGCCAAATTCATGCGGGCAATATGTTGATGTAAGTTGACAAATTTTGTATTTTTCACTCTCTTGAAATTGTTTTTCATTGATGCAGTTTGTTGCTTGACCAAGATCCAGCTCAGTCTGCGACTCCGCAGGTTGTCCCTAAAGTCAGGGCAGATATATATACGTTTTTTTGTTTAGCATATACTAGTATAATTAAATAAACACTAATAATAATATATGTGTACTATATGTGACTTTAGGAGCACCCTGTACACAGTAAGATAACATCAGAAACTTACAGTAAATGCGGAACGAAAGATCCTTGAAATACAAAGTACTTCATGTTGTACGATCTGTTATTATTGACAATACTGCAGACATTATTGTGACCCAACACATTTTTGGCCTGCTATGCAAAAGCATATAAACTGCATCGTTCATCAATGTGTGGACATTTACAACTGGATAATTCCTTAACAATGTTCCATGATGTGAAAATGAATAAAGTGTCATTTATAGAGTTGTGTGCTCGTGAATGTATATGTTGGTGTTTGCAATGTGCATTTCATGTTGGGTGCGCACATTCTTTTAGTGGTGGATACTTTCAATGTCAATGGCAGTTTGAATGTTCACTTTACCCAAACCTGCATTACAGTACATTATATATATATTACTGTACATGAACATGTTAATATCACAGAGAGAAAAAAGATATTTTAATTTCTATATGTATGTATGAATATACTATGTTGTAAAGTCAGTATTTTCCTCCATGCACACTGGAGTGTGGGGGATACAGCACATTTTGATATTGATAACCAACTAAATACATGGCTCGTTTTGCCGATACTGATACGATTTTGCCTTTAATTTGTTGATCGTGATTATAATCAGAATAAAACACAGGACAAAGATTTTAGGTACACAAAAATATATTTGTATCGACAAACATAATATATAAATATAACAGTATAAAAGAATATAAACAACAGCATAAAAAGACAATTTAACAATATCAAAACATACAATCAATAAAATAAAATTACCCCCAAGTGTGTATTTACAAACATAAGGCATTCAGAAGACGCATTCTAAAACACACTCCAATGTTTGATGAGACACACAAGCACCAGACTTGATTGCCGGAACAACAGGCTTTTATTGCAGGTCTGAATTATCTCACAACAGGCACATAATTGTTAATAAAATCCCTGATAAAAACACAGGCTACTGTTGTAGCTGTAACCTACGTCAAACTAAAATTAAACTCTGAACCCCCGAGATCACTACCTGTTCGCCCTCCCACTCAGTTCCCCTAGCACCGGAGCACATGCACACATTTATGTCTTATTTTATTTTGTTATATTTTCTGTAATATGAGTGTACATAATTCCACGTTTTCAGAATCTACAATGTAAAATAGTCATGAAAATAAAGAAAACACATTGAATAGAAGGTGTGTCCAAACGTTTGGCATGTACTGTAAATCCTAAAGTTAACATCACTTGTGGATTTCATTTCATTTGTAAAAATGACTGCACAGTGTGTATTTGAAATTATATAATGGGAAATCTGGTCCGGTGTTCTTCTCATGAGGAATTGATCACTGATTTGGACCTTCGACAGGTGAGCATTAAGGTGACTTTGTTCTGCCATTGACATCGTATCAATATTTTCTTTGTTACAGAGCTGCTCTAGTGACAGTGGAATTCTCAGATTCATTTTTATGTCAGAGAAACCTCAATTACAGTAAACATAAGAAATGGGTAGAACTCCAATAGTGGGGTGGCAGTAAAGTAAATATGTATTATATTTGTTATTTAAATTATTTGATCCTTGCTGATTCTGTAGGTGTATTTACACGAATAGTGTTTTTATAGTATGTTCATTTTAATGAGACTCAGCGTATGTACAAAAGTAGTCAATAAATAAAGTCAACAAATAACAATTATGTAACAATTAAACAAACACATTAATAAATTAGCACAATTTTAAAAATTATTGAGTGAAAAAGTGTGAGCCTCATACAAAACATGACTTGGTGGAGAAGCCCTTGTTTCGAGAGACATTCCTTATAGTCGATCATATGGTTTGTGCACATCTCAAGAGGGATTTTGGTCCAACCCTCTTTACTGATACTCTCCAAATCCTGAAGGTTTTGAGGCTGTCATTCAGCAACTCAAAGTTTCATCTCCTTCCACAGATTTTCTAGAGGACTAAGGTCTGGGGACTGGCCAGGCCACTCCAGGATTGTAATGTGATTCTTCTTGAGCCCTTGCGTTGCTTTGGGGCATAACAAGCTCCTTCTGGACAGGATCGCATCTTTCCATCCTGCCTAAAGGTCTGTGTTGGTCAGCCGGCTTCGGTCCTCATGCAGACCAAATCTTTGGAAGTGCTTGAAGTCCAATCGTGCTGCAAATGCTCTTATTCCCATCCCCACGAAATCTGACATCTCAGGACAGAATGACGACAGGACTGTTGGTCTGACATTTATAGTCATCAAGTAATTTGAACGCCTCATGTACAACCTGAAGATTTTCACACGACACCTGTTGTAGCCCTGCAGTTGACTTCCAAAGCAAACAGGTCAGTGGATAATGGGGAACACAGAGCTGCATTACATCCAGGATCCTCTTTGTGGACTTGAGCTTTGCGTTTGTCTTCTCTGAACTCCTCCAGCTTGGTGTTTCACCCACTACATGTACTTACCAGTGGATCTAAAGCTTCCTGTAGGAGAGGGTTAAGCGGGTGAGACTGGGAGAAACATCATCTACACGTACCATCAACACTGGGGACCCCCAAGGATGTGTTGTCTGTCCTCTTCTCCATGTACATGAATGACTGCAGCTTGACTCAACCAGAGATCAAGCTTGTCAAGTTTACAGGTATAGACAACATCACAGTCATTGGAGGTAGATGGTGCTTTTATAGCTAAACACGTCCCAGACAGTGGAGGTGATGCTGGATACCAGTAGACATCCATCACCAATGCTAACCCTGGCTCTGACCAAACAGCATTGTGTCAACGGTCAAAGACCTTCAAGTTCCTGAGAACTACTCTTCCTCAACACCTGAAGTGGAAAACAAACATCGTCAGTAAGGCTCTGCAGAGGATATACTGTACTTTCTGCGGCTTCTAAGGAAGCATGATCTGCCACAGGATATGTTAGTACAGTTCCTAACAGCAGTGTCTGAATCAGTACTGTGTTTGTCCATCACACACTGGTTTGGTTCTTCAGATAAAAGGACAAAAAAAGACTGCAACAAACAGTAAGGACTGCAGAAAGAAATATTGGTGCCCCTCTGCTCACTCTTGAGGACTTGAGGCAGGATCCTTTCTGACTCATCCCGCTGTTATAATGACCTCTTCCAATTCTTTCCATCTGGTCGGTGCTGCAGAACACCGCACACACAACAGACATTCCAACAGCTCCTTTGCCATTGCCATCAAGCTCATAAACAGTTGACCAGTATGTTGTTAGCATGTAATTAGCATGACGACTATGACACTTTGCACGCATCTGCTCTACCGTTATCTCGGCACCCGTTATTGTAGCATTGGAACTTTACTGTTTTTTGCACATTTGGGTTTTATCAGCCTTTCTGCTGTACTGCACGCCAATTTTTCTTTCCAGTTGAATTTTTTAAACCTATAAATAGCTCTAATAGCTGTACTGTGTATACACTCAATGTGTATTCATGCATAATGTATTCTTCTAGAACTACTTGACCGAAACCAACTACTGGCAACAACTCGGCCAATAAAGATGATTCTGATTCTCTCATGTAATTATAGGCTGCTTCTTCAGCTTGCCCAGAATCATCTTTAACCACAGTTGTAATCTTGGACGGAGTGCTAAAGACAGGCCAATTGACTGAACTCTTGTGTTTTTAAATTATTACGCCAACAGTATTCCCTTTTTCTCCAAGCATCTTGCTGAAGGTACAGATGAGGTATCTCGTCCTTGGGGTTAGGTGTTCGGGGCACATACAACCAGTAAGAGACCTTGGGGAAGACTCAGGACACGTTGGAGAGACCATGTCTCTCAACTGGCCTGGGAATGCCTCAGTATCTGAGGAGCTGGACGAAGCAACGAGGGAGAGGAAAGTCTGGGCTTCTCATCTGAGGCTGTTGCTCAATACCTGATACTGTGGATAAGCGGAAGAAGATGGATGAATGGATGTATGCTTCATAGATGCTGTATATGAAGTGGGGAAAGTAGTTATATGATGCCCTTCTAATTCCCCCCCTCACAGACAGGTTATGTGCCCATGAAGCTCATGAAGCACACCGATTAGTCCTGTTCCCAAGAAGGTTTGTGAGGCCTTTCTTGAAGAGAAAATGGAAGAAATACAAGATAACATGCAATCATCCTTGCCTGGAGCCCCATTAACAATTTCACCTCGTGGGGTAAAGATGATTCTGAGAAAGGTTAGGGAGGCGCTTGGATTGAGGGGCTGATGAACGGGGCCAAGAACTGGATCACCATGGATAAGAACCTCCTGGCCTCACCTAGAACACTGAAGGTGGGTTGTGGATGGGTCTTCCAGCATGACCATGACCTAAAACATAAAGCTAAAGCAACAAATGAGTGGCTCAAGAAGAAGCACATTAAAATCCTGGAGTGGCCTAGCCAGTCTCTGGACCTCAATCCCATAGAAAGTCTGCAGAGGGAGGTCTCCCTCAGAAACTGTATCTGTATCTGTAAAAAAGGAGTGGACCAAAATCCCATCTGATGTGCAATCCTGGCAACCAACTACAAGTAACCCCTGTGCTTCCCAACAAGGGTTTCATCATCAAGTAATGTTGTGCTAGGGGATCAAATACTTATTTCACAATCAATTTGATCATCTGTCTCTAGGTTAAAGTAAACCTACCATAAAATTATGAACTGTTCATGTCTTTGCCATGTGAGATTAGTATTATTTCCCCCAACTGTGGGTTGTTTCTCTTTCATATTTGAACAAACCGGGGCTCATTTATGAAACTCACACCAATCTGACCCACCAGGTTTGATAGTTATCAGTATTTAAAATATGCCATGCTATATTCAGTACCATTTACTCCCAACTTTATTCAAATACTGTAATCCCTCGCCACTTTGCACTTCCAATTTCACGGCTTCACTCTAAGCAGTTTTCCAAAAACATATTAATTAATAAATCATGCTGTTTTATGGTTAAATATGGCCTATTATTAGAAAAAAATATGCACATTTGCAAATGTAATATGTGTTTTGCCTAAATGAAGCATAGTACGGCATGAAGGCATTCAGAAAACTAATTGAAAGACATTGTGATGACATATAGTGTTCTACACTGGTCACTAGGTGTCAGTAATGTTACTGTAATGCTCGTGAGACACACAAGCACCAGACTTGATCGCCGAAACAACAGGCTTTTATTGCAGGTTTCAGTTATCTCACAACAGGCACAATAATCCCTCATACGGGCTCCTGTTGCGGCCGTAACCCACTAAAGCTAAAACTTGACTCTGCCCCCCTGATGTTCCTTCCTGACTGCCCCCCACTCACCTGCTGTAGGGAACACATTTACAGCAACACACATGATCACAAGCTTTAATTTATGTCTCAAATGTCTTATTTTCTCTTATTATGTCTACTATATTGGATAATGTGAGTGTAAAGTTGACTATAGGGGTGTTATTGTATGTCTAGAGGGCTCTAATAAGTTTTTGAATGTCGTACACAGATTTCTTATGCTGTAGCTACAAAAATATTCCATTTCTAAATAAGTAATCCTACTTTGCAGAATTTCACTTATCACGGTTGGGTGTGGGACCAATAGCAATAACGAGAGATTACTGTAAACATAAAAATAATGATACTAATAATATGTTTTCATTAAGTTAATATGGGACAATCACACCTTCAGTTCATTTCCAGATTCGCTATGAAGTGAGTTTTTGAAAGCAAAAATGAAAGTTTGACATTCACTCCTCAATGTGGCCACATTTCGCATTGGGCAGTTTAGGTACTGTACATTGGATGTTTGGCCCATTAGCCTTCAGCTCTGTATCAGAGAAATATTTGTAGATCTATCATTTCTGTTTATCGTGAGAAGCCAGCAAGAGGTTTAAAGTATTTGGAGAGCCACTGAATGATGAATCTGCTGTCAGCCTGGATTATTTCTAGTCATTTAAAATATCATTTGAACATTCACGACTGGACTAATTGCTTCATTCAGATCGCTGAGAAGTTTTTTCAAATCTGTTTTGTTGTAGCAAATTGGGTATTTCACTTCTCTGGCTCATCCTAACACATTCTTAAGCCTTTTGAGAATGGCACCAAACTGTGGATGGAAATCTGTGGCTTGATTCTGTTTTGATTTGGCAGTCTTTTCAGCGTGCTATGCCAAGTTCCTTGTTGTAGTCTGTGTTAGTTTGATTGTAAGTCGTCAGAGTGCACATGCCTCCACCTAACATTCTGGATGTCTGTGTTAAACCCCAGGAGCTGAATTAGTCCCCCCAGTTCTAGAGGATCCAATAGTACACCCCTTTGTCGATCCTCGTGCACCCTTCATTCCCACTCCCTCAACCCACCAACCACTCCTCACCATTACTGAGACCACCAAAGAGTCCCTGTCCAAGGCCACTGAGGCGGGGGCACCGTGCTTGTTGGACCGAGGCAGCGATGATTGTGATGATGATGGCTTGGCGATGTCGGGGTATGGCTCTGGGGAAGAGTTCAAGTCTAACCAGCCCTCTACCACTGATGAAGATTTTTACGCGACCTTCTCCTTGGTAACACTAAGACCTTGTCCACGTCGGGCTTTGAAGGTGGCTACAAAGCTCACGCACCCAGGACTTTTAGAACTAACAAAGCTTCAGTCTCCAGACGCAGTAGGACTATCACTACCGCCATACCACAAAACGCCAGAGCCGCACCACCGCCACCTCTGCCTTTACCACCACCCTCCACAATGCACCCGCCAAATATCCGAATGGGAAAATGAATAAGCGCTAGCTAAAACATCTGCCAGACCTAGAGTTGCTTCCATTGTCCACATCGTTTGAGGTAGACGGCACCCAGCTGAGGGGCTCATGATTAACCTCCCCCGTGTTCCGTAATATACCCACAGCACTTCCCACAGAACCAGGCGTCAGGCCGGGGCCTTCAGAAGTGGTCCGGGAATCAAGCAGCACCACCGGGATGGTCATCGGAATTGTGGCGGCCGCTGCCCTGTGCATCCTCATTCTTCTTTATGCCATGTATAAGTACAGGAATAGGGATGAAGGCTCCTACCAAGTGGATGAGAGCAGGAACTACATCACCAACTCAGCCGTACAGAGCAATGGTGCTGTCATGAAGGACAAACAGCACAGCTTGAAAGGCAGCAATAAAAAGCAGAAGAATAAGGATAAGGAGTATTACGTGTGACTGAGACTTAAGAGCGTGACCAATGAGAGAAAGAGCGCGCTTAGAGGACGTTTACTTAACTTGCGAGGAAAACTGACAAATGATGGTATTATATGGAGCTTGGATGATGCTTTACTGTGCTGAGAAGCTGAACTCATGACATGTACTATAATATTAAAGCACACTTACTTCTGTAAGCATACTGAGGAGGCTTAATAGCAAATTTAGAGACCTTACTCTTCTATCTGGTCAGAGACATTGTCAGTATAGAAACATGTCCCAGCTACATCTTTCTCCTAAGTGACTTTTAGAGCAATGTGATCCTTGACATTACGACAAAAAAAAGTATTTTGTATGGTTACAAAAAGCCTCACAAGCTTGACCATTATCAGCATGTAAGCGATGCGTAGTGCTTAACAAGATGGGGGTCAAGCATACAATCGTTCAAGAAAAAAAAAAAAGACTCTTGTATCAGAATATGACAAATTTGTATGGTTTATAAATACTAGGTGTGGTGTCTTATTTATTTTTGCTTTGAGCAAAAGAAAAAGTGAGGTCACAAAAATAGGAACAAGAAAACAGCTATTTCTATGTATGAAACGACATCAAGCGAGCACATGGACAGAACTCGTTGGATCTGTTCACCGTGAAATCTTATTTAGTACGATTATTCTGATTGTCAAACACTTTGTTTCAAGAAGTGGAAGTTCTCTTGAAAAAAAAAAAAAAAAGCAAATGATTGTAAAATGCATGTCATCCTAACTTACAGTACAACAGTCAAGTCATTAGTGTTTAACTTGGACAATATGATGCCAAATGGGTCTTCAGTAGAGAACAGAATCAAACCCCTCCTCGTTTTTGGACACCCCCAAAATGTAAGTTGTGGCAAGTGAGGATCTCTTGAAGAGGAGGTGTACTTTTAATGCACAGCGAGTGGCGTTCTGATCTTTTTGCAAAATTGTACGTCAGTTCATTGCCTATTGTTCTTTTTTTTTTAATGGAGGTGTCAGGAGAAACACAAATGCAGTACTAAAGCATTGTTAACACATGTATACAGAAATCAATCAAATGGTGAAAGTGTCAATATGTATCTATTGTCACAGTCAACTGTGTCAAAAAAACAAAAAACAAATTTGTTTACATATTTTATTACATACTAACTGTTGTACTTTGTAGGTAGGAAATTGTACATATACCATGACAGTTTTAGTACCTCTATTGTACAGACTGAACATATGGATTATCGACATATTTCATGACAAAGTCTATTAACTGTTAATTTACACTGAGAAAAAGAATGTGGAGAATAATATTGATATTTCGTAAGAAATGACAATGTATTGTTAGCCTAGAGATCTAAACAGAGATGTTTCTAAAGTTGCATGAATATTTATCTACTTGCAGTGTTTCAAGAAAATAAGGTGCCCTTCCTTCTGTATCACAGCTATCCTGTTCTGGGTTCCAATAGTCTCATTCTTTTTGAAAGAAAATAAAGTCAGGAATATGACAAATCTGATGATTTTAATGAATGGGGGCTCAATGTTGTTGTTTAATAAAACAATATATTTAGGGCTGCCAATGTTAACGGACGTTTCCTTTAACGGCACTATTTTTTTTCATGCGCGATTAATGTGTGCACGTCCTGTTTGACCCTTGCCCCACGCCTAGTTTGAGGAGGCACCAGTGACTATAGCCACAAGCGGGAACAAATATTGAGCAGAAATGGACACAGAAAAGGGTATTTTGATAGGTTTCAAACCCCTGGCAGATGCAACAAGACCAAAGTTATTTGTATCTCCTGTTGCTGTGATTTGAGTTATCACAGATTAGTCTGGAGCATTGCAGGTATTGTTTTTATTGTCATATAGTGGTACCTTGGCATACGGGTGTCCCGACTAAGGAGTGTTTTTTAGATGCAAGCCGTCTCTCCGCTGATTTTCGCTTTGAACTGCGAGCTAAAATTTGGATGATGAGCTGCTTTTTACGGGCTGTCAATGTGATGACCGTGGCTGAAGTTGAGAATGGCTGTAATTACCATTAGCAGCGCTAGCGTTAGCAGCGAACTATAGCTAGTCCCCAGGAAAGATTTTCAACATCTCAGTAAAACATACGTACATTATAGCGATAGTCCTGAACAAATATGCACATTAGCACTCAATAAGGTCATCAAATCTTACCTTTATGCATTCCCACTTAGCATTTGGGACCAAATATGAGGTGAAAGAAAAAAGGGAAAAATGCAGTATAGTAGTCTGTGCATGGGAGAAAGTTGGAAGGTGTGTTCAATGACCGTCAAACAAAATACGACAAATTGGCAATTGATTTACACATTAAAAAACTGGGGGATTTCTAACTATGTATTTTAATGACTGTGTTTTAAAAGAGAAATTACATTTGATTATGTGTGCAATTTTGGCTACATGTTACTTTTAGGACTATTGTCCTGCTCAAAGATAAAGGTAGGTATTTAGGTATTTTCAGTTGTACATTTCATTAAGGAAAGATGCACAAATATTTAATAATCATCGTTTCTGACTGTTCCCAAATAGACTTTTCTACTCACAAACATTTAGAATTTAAAACCAGTATCGTAATAAAGAAATCTTAGTTTGAGCTGACATTGTAATAAAAAAAAACATGTTTGTGCCAAAGTGAGACATCTCAGTGTCGGAGGTCTCGCTCGCTCACATGTTGTACTTGCTGAACCTTTTTGGGCGTGGTTAAGAGCTAATATAATACTAATAAAATAAAAATATAATAAAAAATAATATGCTATCTAATTGTATATATATTTTTTAACAATGGCCCATATTTCCTAAATGTATATCCCTTTGCTTAAGATTGGATGTAGTTATCGTTGTAGTTGCGTATCGCATCGTTCACCACAAAGATATTTTCCCTACTTATTATAGATTTAAAAATGCATTTCTATCTGTGATTAATTCTGAGTTAACTCTACAAACTGTGATTAATCACGATTAAATATGTTAATGGATTGACAGCCCTAAAAAGACTATTTTTTCACAGCGTTGTGTGGCTTGATGAAGCTTAAGCGCTGATACAGCTGAAACCAGAAGTTTACATACACTATGTTAAAAACAGAAATAGTTTTTTCTCACTATCTAAAATGAAATCAGACTGAACTTTTGCTGTTTTAGGTCATTTAAGATGACCAAAATTATTTCTGTTTGCTAAATGCTGCAATTACAAGAGAAGGATATTGAAGAGAGTTTTTTTTTTTTTTTTTTTACTTTTTTCAAAGTTCCAAATGCACACACATTGGGAGCCTTGCCTTTAAATTGTAGGACTTAGGTGCTTTGGGTGTCCTTCCACAAGCTTCTCGCAATATTTTGTTGGAAATCTGGCCCATTCCTCCTGACAGAGCTGGTGTAGCTGAGTCAGGTTTGGAGGCCTTCTTGCTCGTTCGACTTTTCAAATTCTTTATTGAATTGAGATCAGGGCTTTGTGTGGCCACTCCAAAACATTGACTTTGTTGTTCTTAAGCCACTTTATGACTATTTTGGCGATATGCTTAGAGTCCTTGTCCATTTAGAAGACCCGTTGGTGACTAGGCTTCCACTTCCTGGCTCATGGCTTGAGATGTTGCTTCAGTATTTCCACATAATGTTCTTTCTTCGTATGCCATCTATTTTATGAAGTGCACCAGTTCCTCCTGCAGCAAAACATCCCCACATTATGCTGCCATCACCATAAAATAAAAAAAAAAAACTCTCTAAAATATTCTCTGTCTTATAATTGCAGCATTTAGCAAATAGAAGTAATTGTGGTCATCCTAACTGACCTAAAAGAGGACAAGTTTAGTCTCCTTGCATTTCAGATAGTGAGGAACATACTGTAAATGTGTTTTGACACAGAGTACGTAAACGTCTGGTTACAACTGTAGCTAAAATCTTACCTTTTTCATTCCCGGAATGGAATCGAATAAACGTAAGGAAAAATATTTATGTTGTTTAGGGCTCGCCCATTCTGGAAAAGATGTGAGTCACATTTATCTATTTTAGAATTGAGATTGCGATTCTGTTTTACACGCACACACACCGTCTTCAGGGCCATGCGCTTGCGTTTGAAAGAAATTGCGCTTATTTTATTATTATTATTATTATCATCATCATCAGTAAACTCCTCCTGTCTTGTTCTGCACTTTCTTTAGGAATTTTGCCCATCATCCACTGTCCCTACGGACACACAATTTCTGTTTCTGTGTGCTCGAGATAGCGCGATCTGTGGTTGCTACCAATAATCATCACACACTAAGTGTGAGCCGACACCGTCCACTATTTTGGGACAAAAGACGAAGCAGAATCTTATCTTTTTTAGCCTGAACATATGGAGGATGAGCTACGGGTTTTAGAGCTGAGCAGGCAAGAAGAGAGGGTGAAACGTCGGAGCAGACGGGGGCTGAGAGACTCAGGACCGGCATGACTTGGTGGTGTAAAGGTGGAGTTTGTCAAGCCACGCCCGACATCGATGGAAAGGCTTCGTGTATCTGGCGAGGAGGACACTGCTCCAAGAGACTGCATCACATTGAAGATTTGTTAGCACTAACAAACCCTGCAGTGGTATAAACTTTTTTCCACCTGCCAAAAACGTCAATGTCTTGGTTAATATACAGGTCATGGCATGTAAATGGAGCTTTGTTGGCCTTTAGAAGCAAAATAGGTGACTCCCCATTCACTATATTGTTAGAGAGAAACTGCCAGTACGAGGCAGCTATCTAGAACAGACAGAAAAGGGAAAGACGTGTGTTTTTGACTCACATGGGGACTGTGGATGATGGACACAATTCCTAAAAAAAAAAAAAGTGCAGTTTTCCTTTAAAGAAACATCCAGTGGTCTTTCTGCCAATAATGGGAGGTCCTGGAAGGACAATTGACTGGGGAGTTTCTCAATAGAAATTCATAAAAGACTGAAAATAATCCATCAAGTCAAAAACCTGGCTCACTGGCTCAAAATAAAATTCAAATCCTTTGGCTTTTTGCCCCGAAGGCCCTCCTGAGTCCAACGACTTTCCCGAGGTTCCTTTTTTGTACAGTCGTCCCTCTTATCGCAGTAAGTGAATTTCCACGAAATAGGATTCGATATTAATAAATGGAAGATATTTGTAATTAGAACACAAAAAACCTCTTTAAGACTTTCGAAATACGTTTTTTTACCATTATTAGAGCCTTGTAGACATGAAATAATACCCCCATTAGTCACCTTTAGACTTGTATTACCTAATATACTATATTACCTAATATAATAGACACAATAATAGAGAATAAGTTATCTTAGACATCAGTGTGGCATTACTGACACCAAGAGACCAGTGTAGAATACTTCTCTACTGCCGCTGTTTCTAACGATGCCCTTCAATCACTTTATTAGCAAGCAGAGAACCCATGCAGTGAACATTCACACAGGAGCTGCTGTCAGCCACTCTCTACACTGCTAAGCTGCAGTCAACTCTAGCCATTTGACGCCACACACGTCACTTCCCAAGGCGCACACAAGTCACAGATGCTGAATTCATGCTTCATAGCACGTCTTTTGAATACCTTAGATTTGTATTTTCCTACATTTGGCCATGCTTACACTTGAAAATGCTTAATTTAGGTCATGAATGCGTACAATTTGCTTAATTATGCATATTTTTTACTAATAATAGACCATATTCAACCACGAAACAACGATTTATTAATTAATACAAACATTTTTAAAACGTTATTAAATGAGGGCGCGATGTTCGAACCGTGTTGTAGCGAGGGACGACTGTAAAACAATATTCAGTGTAAATATAACATCATCAATGTGACAATATCAGCACAACACAACAAAAAACTCAGATTTATGTGAAAATAAACATAGAAGAGAACGAGAGATGGCTCGATCTGCCCACCACTATGAATCCCAGGAGTGTGGTCACTTCAAACTGCAGAAGGACTTTTTCTTGCAGGGATTGATGCTGCTGATGTGGGGGCACTGGGAGTGTTGTCGATTGTCTGCTGAGAATTTCAACTCAGGTCTCCGTACAATTTGCAGAAGCAGCCAGCATTCTGTAGCCACACAGAGCATTCTGGCTGACCCAATTATTTGCCTTTTTCAAGTGCACAATGCACAAGTAGACCATCCAGCACTCGCGCATTGTGAAAAGGTGCTCTACTGTTCTATGGCCAAAGGCCAGAGCCTTCTTTCCAGCATTCTGGCACAGTCTTTCACAGGGAGCTGGAAGAGAGTCACCCCACTGTAGTTGGAACTCCGAATATGTCCAGAGCCTTCAGCATTAATGGCTAAATGTCCTCGTTGTGTGTCGTGCCAGTGAGTCGACAGCTCAAACACTTCCACCGAGGGTATGACTACGCTGTCACAGCATTTGCCTTTGAGTTCCTCAAAAAGGGTATCTCAAATCAGAATGTGCCACACAACTCAGTTCATGCAAGCAATTCATTCCAATTAACCCCCTGCAGGTTTCTGAGAAATTTCCCACTGTGAGCTTAGGACATCCCCCTGCAGAACAATGGCGCCATCCAAAAGCACAAAAGGATGTAATGTCGACATGACATCATAGTCTACGCCAGGGGGGTTTTCATGTGGGAGGTGTTCTCCCAAAAACCTGTCTTCGGCTAAGAATTTTCATAGTCGAATCTGATTCGTTGGATTTTGTCCAAAGCCAACTAACCGTAGAATGTCGGGTTTTTTTGTTCTTTTGTTTAGAGCACAGCTAAAGGGGATTCCGACAAATAAAGAGATTTCATTTGGGACCTTTTCCACCTCAAAGCAAAAGGCTAAAACACGCAGATGAACAAATAAACACGGTTGGTGTGCAACAACAGTACCTTCATTTATTTAGAGTCACAGACGGCAAGATGAACAAAAACGAGTGGGGAAGTGCAGCAAGGTGCACATAAAATAAAAACAACAAGGTTTGAAAAACAAGAACCTGCCAAAACTCTCACTTAGCAGCCTAATTTCTTGGATTAAAAGTCACAGTTTGGATACGAAATGAAGCAGGCATAACAGCCTTTGTTTGTTTTTTTTAATGTGAAAACAATGTTCAGTATTACAGTGTATGCGACATCAGGGGTGCGCGTTACGGCGATCGTGAAGCAGTGTTGGTCACGTGTCACCTGCATCATTACTTTCACTTCGTAGATGTCACATGACATCAGTCAGCTGACAATTAAGCACCCTCCTGGCTCGCTCCTGTGCCGCGGTGGCGGCATCAAAAAAAGTGGAGAACAGATGTCGGCAGGCACACACGGATAACGCAACTTTATTATTTCGATAGCGGATAAACTAACTAAGCGGTAAGATGTCCGGGTGATTGAAAAGTAACTATTTTTAGGTACTTATAATTTACTTATCATTTATTTTTGAAGTATAATTCTGAACATGAGAAGGAAGTGTATTGCATGGAGTTTTATTTAAAAATTTGATAGTGGGCGCCAGTTGATGTGGAATGTCTTACTTTAACGGTCCTCCGCTGTCTTTGCACTTGAACAACGGACCTCCAAACTACGTTCCTGTAGGGTAAGACGTCCAGCCATTTTTACAACATATGAATAAATTATAAGTATCTTAACATAGGGAGTGACTTCTCAATCACCCTATTCCGTATCCGTTCACTTGTAGCGGCTAGTTATTAGTTGTTTCATGGCTGCGCTCCGCGTCATGAACTCCACTATACTTACGTTTTCTCCTAGTTCGTTTGTTAAACTACTATTTAACGATGAATTGGAGAATGTAATTAATGCATTTGTTGTTCAAGCCTGTAGAAACGACCCTAATGTTACCCTAAGTACCCTAAATGTGACCCTAATAATTACCGACAGTAAATGTAAATATAAAAAAAAAATATTCCTGCCACAGCGACGCAGCCGCGGCACGACACAAGTAGCCCACCACCACAGCTTCAAAAAAACCCTAGGGGAAACCCTACTTACCCGTTTTAAACAATACGCCATGTTGGTTGTCGTGTGATATGTAAGAATCTGCTGACACAAGTTCCACTTTACTGTCTCTGGCTCCTTTGATGTTTTTCGTAGCCATTACGAGCCAATAAGTCCATCGATATTGACGGTCATCCTCGCATTCACCGCAGCTCCTTCGGATTGTGCCACTGAAGCGAGCGATCTTATTCGTGTGTTGTAAGTACAGGTCTTCTGTTAAACACACACATCATCTTCAATTCTTTATGAACAGAAATTAGGCTGATTTTGTACCAAAATAAGCTATTTATAACAAAAACAAAAACATTCCATTTAAAAATGTATGCTCAATATAATATATACAGTATATATATATATACATACTGTATGTATGTATATAAAAATATGTATTCAGAATGGTACAATCGTGGCCACGACATTTTCATATGATTTGACGACGTGGTTGACAATACAAGCAGACTCCTCCGAATTGAATCGTTTATCGTAATATTTTCAATACCAGGGTTGTCCGGAGACACCCAACTCACTAGTCGAGACGATGCACGAGATTGGGTCTACGAGAATGAGACGAGATTAGATTTTCACATTCATTTTAAGAAAATTACAATGAAAAAATATCACTGGACATACAAGCCTGCGATTGGCTGGCGACCAGTCCAGGGTGTACCCCGCCTGTCGCCCGAAGTCAGCTGGGATAGGCTCCAGCATGCCCCTGCGACCCTAATGAGGAGAAGCGGCATAGAAAATGGATGAATGGATGGATACAAACTTTTATTTAAGTCACAAAACAAGGCCTATTATTAGTGAAAACATATGCATACTTCAACAAATGAAACATTGTTTGCCTAAATTAAGCATTTTCAAGCATAAAAATGGCTAACTGAGCTAAAATACAAATATAAGGCATTCAAAAGATGCACTAAAAGACCTTGGTGTAGTATTCTACACTGGTTACTAGTAGGGGTGGCCTCTCTGGCCCCCCTCACGATTCGATGCGATTACGATTCAGAGGCCTGCAATGCGATGATGAAACAATTAGCCATCTTTTTTTGTGATCAATAGTTTGTCCATTTTTTTATGCTTAATTTTTTTCTACATATAATTTCTTTTTACTCGCTGTGTACTACTAAAACAAAGCATGTTTGTCATAATCCACAATGAAAATAAACATGAAACAGATGAATTTACTTTGATTATCTTAATAATTGAAAGGTTACATCGACAAACATATTTCTCAATGTACAGAACACGCAGGAAAAATAAATTGGGCCAGTAGCAGCGTGTATAAAACTAACACAAACGTCGGAATAACCAACATAAAAATCTGCCATTATTCATAAATAAATAATAAATAATTCTGGGCATAGAATCTCTGACAAAAATAATATTTTTGCTATATAGCAAAGTCAAAAACAGCTTTCATGCAAAATATAGATTACCGTACCAGCAGCTCTCATACAAGAATAAAGAATATTACATTATGAATAACCAAAAAAACTAGGCTGCCCTCATTCCCAAATAGTACAAATGAATAAACAAGAAATCAACATGCCTCTGCAACATTGAACAGCTCAGCCATATTCACACCCGCACGGCTCTCATTCATTCCTCTCGTTTGTAGGATGTGAGATGCTAGCTTCCAGTCATCAGTAATGAAGTGCGCCATTACGGTGACATAACAGCGCCTTTTCCGAGTTGGGTGGAAAATTAGTTGTCACCTGCTCGATGGTTCTGTGGTCGGCAACAACTTCAGCTGGCTGTTTTTCCTCCTCGTCCGAGTGGAAACGTGCTATGTGGTTTCTCATATTTGTTGTGTTGCCAAAATATTTGAATCTTGTTTGACAAAGCTTGCAAATTGTCTGGCTCTTGTCCAGCTCATTTTTACCTCCAACTACGTGAAAGCCAAAGTGCTTCCAGACGCTCGCTTTGAAGCCATCGGGTGCGGGTCAGCGTTTACGCTCAGCCATTCTGGTCGCGGCTTAGGTGCACCACCATAAACTGTCCGGGGGGCACTTGGGCTTCCTGTGTTTTTGTTCCGTTTTTTTTTTTTTGTTCCATCAGCATCGATTAGTGACATTTATGAATCGATTGATAATCGTCAATGTCCGCATCGCGATGTATCTAAGGATCCATTCCGCCACCCCTAGTCACTAGGTGTCAGTCATGTTACTGTAACATTAAGTGAGACGCCACACTTGATCGCCGACAGGCTTTTATTGCAGGTTTGAATTATCACAGGCACAATAACCCCTAGTAAAAATCCATAACAAAAACACAAGCTACTGTTGCGTGCGTTACCCTCGCAAATCCGATGTTTCTCCCCTAGGGAACACATTTACAGCAACACACACGAGCGCAAGTCTTTTTTTATGTCTTAAAATGGCTTATTTTCTGCAATTATGTCTACTATATTGGATAATACGAGTGTAAAGGTGACTACAGTTAGTTCATGTCTAGAGGGCTTTAATAATGTTAAAAACTGTATTTAAAAGAAAAGGAATTCTCCGTAGCAAAAATTCACTTATCATGGTGGGCCTGGAACCAAATAATCGCGATAAATCGGGATTAGTGGAAATGGGTAATGGCATTTCCACTATTTCAAATGTTATTTTTGTACTTACAGCATAAATGAACCAACACAAGTGCAAAGGGATTAAAAAAAAGGGGGCTTCTGTTGTGCAGGCCTTGTTTACTATTTGCCCCTAATTCTTTGGAAGCGTCTCTCAAACACTCACACCTGTCTTTGTGCTCCGTCTTTGTGTCACTGGTTGTTTAACCTGAGTAGCTTATTATTAGTCCCTTCCTTTCCAGGGTGTCTTTTGTCACACTTTAGTTTCTGACTGGGTGCATTAATAAACTTTACAGGTTGCCAGGTAAACACTTTGGTTTTGTCTTCTTCATCTAGTTGTCATTATTCCCTGTCCTTGGCTGTGCTCTTTGTCCCTGGATTTTTTGGTAAATCTGAGGGGCTATCCAAACGGAAACCTAGTATTATAATCGGAAACGGCGTTCTGGGTGACCTGAAAAGGTATTTTTTTTTAAAAGAACTTTCAGAGTGGGAAAATCTGAAAACGCCGGAGACTTTAAATGATCTAATAAATGATCTAATGATTGAAACGTCATCTAAAATGTTTTATCTACAATGACTGAAATGAATGATTACAAATGTTGAAATAATGACAGTGGGTGTAGTTGAATGTGATAACAATGTGTGGTGGGCAGTGGAATAATGATTGGTTTCCATTTAACACTAGGACCTGTTGCACAAAAGTAGGATACGGATTAAGCTTGGATATCTTGGTTATCCTGGATCAACTTATCTGTGATCCGGTTGCACAAAAGTGAGACAGTGGAAAGTGGAATATGTTCTGACATAAGTTACCATGGAGATTTATTCTGTGGTGTTAGCCTGCTGCAGACCAGGCTAAGATCCAGGATCTATTTCATCTCATCCCTTATCTCAATCAGTAGTCACTATAAATGGAAACCAATCATTATTCCACTGCCCATCGTTCATTTCAATCATTGTACATGAAGGGTTTTAGATGACGTAGCAATCATTAGATCATTTACACATACTATATGTAAAATACACATCCAATATAAATACAAATACATACATAAGAGTTATGCAGTCTGATGGAGTTATATGTACAATTCGAAATTTCATACACATTTGCAGTCAATTTCACCTACAATTTCAACAGATTCATATTCACAGCGCAACTGCGTTTTCAGAGATGTTAATTGCATTGGTTGTGGATGTGTACTACATTACCCAGAAGACTTAGCGCTCAACGGGAAACCAGAGGTTTACACACTGTTGAAGCGATGAGAGAGTAATGGTGATATGCTAATAAAGCAAAGAGTTCCTAGGTATTAGTGTGCATCACTGTTCTTGATTTTGTTAAACAAGCAACAAACATAACATTAACTAAATATTTGGATTGTAATTATGATGTTTCAGCGGAGCAGTGAGTGTGTATGCTAAAGGACGTAGGTCTTGTGCATGTGCAGAACGTGCAGTACGTCCAGTACGTACTGCGTAGTGACAGGCGGTTAACAAGCGGCTCACACAGTTAGCGAGTTTGCGAGCGACTATTTACCGCAACAGGATACGGCACTAGGGAGATTGATTGACAATGGTCTACAGCCAATCAGAACGCAAAACACAATTGGCCGGTTCTCCCTTAGCGAGTAAGGACTGTTGTGGTTCTATATGTAGCTGGCTGTTGTTTACTCTGGGTTCCCAATATGCTTGTACAGGCACGTAAACACATACTGAGACGAGGTGGAGCTGCACACGTCTTCAACTCTCACATGAGTATACAACACCCTCTACTGGTAGCAGTAGTAAATACAATAACAGACACATGCAACAGAGCACCGATAGACAACTCCAATACACCACAAGGAAGCAAAACACAATGCGCGTTCATCCATCCATCCATCCATCCATTTTCCTCAGCTTATCTAACCCGGCCACCTCCTCCAGCTCCACCGGGAGGGCACCACGGCATCCCCGGCAAGCTGTGAGACATAATCCCTCCAGTGTGTCCTAGGTCTACACCGGAGCCCCTTCCCGGCTGGGCATGCCCGGAACACCTCACCAGGGAGGACTAAATGCCCGAGCCACCTCAACTGGCTTCTCTTAAGGTGAAGGAGCAGCGGCTCTACTCTGAGCTCCTCCCGGATGGCCGAGCTCCTCACCCTATCCTAGGGTGAGTCCAGCTACCCTACGGAGGATTCACAATCTCGTTCTTTTGGTCACAACCCAAAGCTCATGACCATAGGTGAGGGTGGGAACATAGATCGATCGGTAAATTGAGAGCTTTGCCTTCCTCAGCTCTCTCTTCACCACGACGGTCCGGTACAGCAACTGCATTACTGCAGATGCTGCGCCGATCCCCCTATCGACCTCACGCTCCAACCTTCCCTCACTCGTGAACAAGACCCCGAGATACTTCAACTCCTCCACCCTTTTCCGACAGGGGAACCATGGCCTTATATTTGGAGGTGCTGATTCTCATCCCAGAAGCTTCACACTCAAACCGCCCCAGTAAACGCTGAAGGTCACAGCCCGATGAGGCCATCAGGAACACATTGTCACCAAACAGCAGAGACAACATCCTAAGGCCACCAAACTGGACTCCCTCGACGCCTTGGCTGCGCACAGAAATTCTGTCCATGAAAATTATGAACAGAATCGGTGACAAAGGGCAGCCTTGGCGGAGGCCAACATTCACAGGAAACAGGCTGGACTTACTGCTGACAATGCAAGCCAGGCTCCTGCTCCAGTTGTATAAGGACTGAATGGCACGAAGTAGCACGCCACCAATCCCGTACTCCTGGATCACCCCCCACAGGACACTGTGAGGGACACGGTCAAATGCCTTTTCCAAGTCCACAAAGCACATGTAGACCGGTTGGGCAAACTCCCAGGTAGCCTCCAGTACCCTTGCAAGAGTGTAGAGCTGGTCCAGTGTTCCACGACCAGGACGAAAACCACGTTGAGCCTCCTGTAGCCGAGGTTTGACTAACGGTCGTACTCTTCTCTCCAGCACCCTGGAATAGACTTTCCCAGGGAGGCTGAGGAGTGTGATCCCCCTATAGTTGGAACACACCCTCCGGTCACCCTTCTTGAAAATGCCAATCCAGAGGTACTGTTCCTGACTTCCATGCAATGTTAAAGAGACGTGTCAGCCACGACAGTCCCTCAAAAATAAGCAAAATTGCACACAAAAATCCATGCAACAGTGAATTCGAGAAAAGTGAACCGCTATGTAGCACAGAAACACTGTATTGCAGATCGGCTCCGCAATACAATTTGCCATGCTTTCTCTCTTTGTTTTATGACTGCGGCGGTGTTGCCTTTCCTTTTTAATTGCTCTTTTGCTTCCTCGTAAGCCTCTTTGAGACTTTCCTCTTCCGTCTCTTTGCCAGGGTGAATCAGTGACTCTGTGATCGATAGGCGGGGTCTATTTAACCAAGCCACGTACGCGCACTGATCTGGGATTGGTTTCACCTGGCTTGATTAATCAGCGTCTACTCATCCTGGCTTGGGCTTTGTACGACCAGTTACACTCTTGTTTTGAGTTAGTTGAGCTGCAGCTCAGTCATTTATCCTGGATGTCCAAACCCTACTTTTGTGCAAGGGGCCCCAGGTCATGTCAGTGCCCAGAATGAGTCACAGAATGCCATGCCACAAACTGACCTATAGCCGTTGGAAATGTCATACTCATAACATGTGCGGCAGGTTTTTACAAATTTCAATAGTATCTTTTTGTTTTACATCAAATGGAAGAGATAAAATCCATCAGCACACACTCACACACATTTATTTCTACTTTATTATTTCCCTCCACATAAAAAACAAAATAACATTGCAATTAATAGAAATTGAAAACGGAGGACAAAATATAGTTGAACATTAAAAAAAAAACAAAAACAAAAAACAGATGCAGTTGGTCTTTCTCAAGTCGATCAGGTGTGGTTTACGATCCAACCAGAGACTGAGTCACAGACTCTTTCATCACAGGTTTTCATCAGTACACCTTTATCATTATGAGCAGGAACAAGCATCTGTACCCTACCGACAGTGGCAGATTCCCATAGCACTCAAAATACATCTACAATGAATATTAAAAAAAAACAAAAAAAAAAAACATATTGCAAACATTTTTACAAGTTGCACGAGAACTGTGACACAAAGCCCGGTTTTGCCCTGACTGAATGTATGCTTGGTAAGGCAACTATGGGGCAAACATGTTAGTGCAAGAACATTTTAGGCCATCTTAAGTCCATCCATATGTTTTCCATTATGCTTGTCCTCAAAGGTGAGATGGAGCCTATTCCAGCTGACTTCGGGACTTCTGGTCCTGTATCTGATTTTTTCATGTCAGTGTGAACACTACAATTCCAATTTTTTATAAATGTGACCTATGACTCGTTTGCATGTAGATATAAATCTGATATGTATCAGATTTTACTGTAGTCTGAAGGTGAAGGTCGCGTATACCCTCGATGATGTACACTACGTGTTTTGCTGTGAAACAGTTGGGGAACGGTACTCGCACATGAAAGCAAAAGTTCTTCTTGTCATCCGAAAATGATTTTAAAAATCTGCTTCAGTGAAGCGGCTCACGTCAATGTCCCACCGCTCCTGGCTCCGAGTTTTCATCCACATGCTCCTCGGAACAGACATCGAGCAAGTTCCCCACAAGCTGCCTTCACCAAAATTCTTACAGTCACACGTGTGACGTTTTGTGCGCATGCGGGGTCTGATGAAACGGGTTCCACCGTGTGAAAATATCCCTTTTTTTGATTCTACACATTGCAGTAAGATTTTAGATAATTTGAGCATGTAAAAATGTCATAAATGGTCTTTCACTCAAAGCACTTTAACACTGTTAGCACATTTACCTACTGATGACGCAGCGTCAGGAGCAACTGGGGGTTCAGTATCTTGCCCAAGGATACTTCGACATGATCACAGGAGGACAGAGGATCGAACCCGCAACCTTCAGGTTGGGAGACGACCACTCTACCACCTGAGCCATGTTGCCCAAGAAAATACGTTTTTGGGGAAACCCTGTCGATATAGTAGGGATTTTTTGCTGACCCTTTTACAATTAAACCAGTGCAACAGGGAACAAATTAATTTGACAATAAAAATGTTGGGAAAAAATTGAATCTAAATATCTCGAAAACAGTACAGCGAGTGCATGCCTCTCTGAAACAGACTGGAGCCTATCCCAGCTGACTATGGCTGATTGCACCTCGAATATTTCGCCAATCAATCGCAGCGCATGAAGAGACACATACAGTGGTGTGAAAAAGTGTTTGCCCTTCCTGATTTCTTTTTTTTTTTTGCAAGTTTGTCACATTTAAATGTTTCAGATAATCTAACAAATTTAAATATTAGTCAATGACAACACAACTGAACACAAAATGCAGTTTTTAAATAGAACTTTTTATTATTAAGGGAGAAAAAAAATCCAAACCTACATGAGCCTGTGTGAAAAAGTGATTGCCCCACTGTTAAAACATAACTGATATTGAGATCCGTCAATCTGGAAAAGTTTATAGAGCCATTTCTAAAGCTTTGGTACTCTAGCCAACCATGGTGAGAGCCATTATCCACAAATGGCGAAAACTTGGAACAGTGGTGAACCTTCCCAGGAGTGGCCAGCCAACCAAAATGACCCCAAGATCCAACAACATCAAAAGAACTGCAGGCCTCACTTGCCTCAGTAAGATCAGTGTTCATCCACCATAAGAAAGACACTGGGCAAAAACGGCCTGCATAGTTCCAGAGTTCCAAGACCAAAACCACTGCTGAACAAAAAGTTAAGGCTTGTCTCTGTTTTGCCAGAAAACACCTAGATGATCTCCAAGACCTTTGGGAAAATACTCTGTGGTCTGACGAGACATGTTACATCTGGCGTAAAAGTAACACCGCATCTCAGAAAAAGACATCATACCAAGAGTAAAATATGGTGGTGGTAGTGTGATGTTCTGGGGCTGTTTTGCTGCTACAGGACCTGGAAGACTTGCTGTGATCAATGGAACCATGAATTCTGCTGAAAGAAAATGTCCGGCCATCTGTTGGTGACCTCAAGCTGAAACCAACTTGGGTTGTGCAGCAGGACAATGATCCAAAACACACCAGCAAGTCCACCTCTGAATGGCTGAAGAAAAACAAAATGAAGACTTTGGAGTGGCCTAGTCAAAGTCCTGACCTGAATCCTATTGAGATGCTGTGGCATGACCTTAAAAAGGCGCTTCATGCTGGAAAACCCTCCAATGTGGCTGAATGACAACAATTCTGCAAAGATGAGGGGGCCAAAATTCCTCCACAGCGCTGTAAGAGACTCATTGCAAGTTATCATGAACGCTTGATTGCAGTTGTTGCTGCTAAGGGGGCCCAACCAGTTATTAGGTTTAGGGGGCCATCACTTTATCACACAGGGTCATGTAAGTTTGGATTTTTTTATATCTCTTAATAATAAAAAGTTTCCTCTAAAAACTGCATTTTCCATTCAGTTATGTTGTCATTGACTAATATTCAAATTAGTTTGATGATCTGCACCATTTAAGTGTGACAAACATGCAAAAAAATAAGACATCAAGAAGGGGGCACACAACTGTACAAATAGGGTATCAGGGGGGTTGCAAGTGTCTCGTAATTATATGGAACATGTGATTCGTGACACCCACATGCTTGCTGCTCGCCCTCTGTGGGTAGCTTTAAGAGTGTGGCATGCGACTCGTGCGTGCTAGGTGTGCTTCAGGTAAGGCTGTTGTACGTTTCACTTGCTGGGGACGTACCGTGTGTGGGTATCGTACGCAGCTTGTGACGCCCACTCACTTCGATTGCAAGATGGCCATACTGGCCTCCTACAGCTATCGTGACCAGGAGAACCACAGTGTACAGCGGGAAGAGCTGCCCGCCGTGGCTGGGTAAGGCGCATCAATGTCGGATACGCTATGTGAGCAGCTGCCTTGCGTCCATGGAGGTCAGGAGAAACTGAGTGTACAGCTGGAGGAGCCGCTGCCGTGGCCGGGCAATGTACACAATGTACTTTTAAACTTGCGCCACACACAAAGGTCACGCACTCCTCCTCTGCCTTGCGACCTGGCTGCGTGCAAGGTTTTCCTGCGTGCACGCAGAAAATAATCTGCATCCCAATTTCCTTCCTACGGGCTTTGCGTGCTGTCTGCGGGTTTAAAAATCCGTGCCGGCAATGCGTATGTCTCTTGCAATTTTTCCCATTTTTATACCTAGGTCGGAATGTAACTCCCCCTTAACCGCTAAATCAAATAATCGAAACAACCAGCTTCAGATTAATCCACTAAGAAAATAATCATTAGTTGCAGCCCAAGTTGAAATATTTCTAAAAGTGTAAAAAAAAGCTCATAGCAATAATGTCACCTATAACCCAAACCTGAGATGCAGGCTGTTTTTCTTTAAATACGTAACTTCTTAGCCTGTCTACATGGGTTGGTGTCCACAACGTAAAATATCAAAAGGTCCCCCACATCCTTAATTCTTATAACAATACGTTACATGCTATTAATAATATGTTAAATTACATGAGCAACAAGTATCCTGGAAGCTCGTCTTTTCTGCCAGATGGATTTAAATAACACGTGAGCGCACCTGGCTTTTAACAGGAATGAGAGATCAGTCAAATTCATGCTGCAACACGACCGCAGACTGTAGCGCACATTAAGTTGTAAAGCAAGAATGCAAAATCATTTCATTTTCAAAACTCGAGAGAGTTAAGTGACCCCTGCGCCTCTGCTCCCACATGTTCTGAACACATCACAAAATAATAAGTCAATAAATTGGACGTGTCGAAATATTAACTGCACTGTATTCATGTACGTGGAGGTTGAAAAGGATTTACAAATCGTCACTTTAAAATGACCTGCGCTCCTTGTGATGGTTTCTAATGTAAAACAATGGCTTTTACTGTTTGCTCGACATACATTGGAGTTATATAGTTCACACAGAGAGAGAGAGAGAGAGGTTTTTGTCATATTTTGGTAAAATAAGTACAGTATCAGGTGGCTCGTGTACTACTGAATGCCATATGTAGAGTTGTGATATACTGTATAGAGCACTTTGTCTTCCGTGAACGGGCATTTTTACACGATGGAACCTGTTTTAAGTCGACATCCCTCGGATAGGCTGACATAAGCGGTTGTCGACGTAACCGAAAATAGTCAGCGCTTGCACATTTTCATGTGACTTTCAGGACGTCAGGAGAATAGGCGGATTTTGAACCTATGGCAGTTGACACCGTTTTCCGCCCCATCTGTGCAAAATTTCAGCGGGGATGAAAGAAGCCAAGAAGAAAAGACCTTTGGTCCTATGCCGAAGCTTTGAAGGTAGGTGTCCCGTTGTCCCCCCTGGAACCCCCCGTTTGTTTTTATTGATTTTGACATGAGCACAAATCTGTTTTTGCAAAAACACGCAAGCGATAACATGTCGACAAAAACAGTGCGGGAAAATGACCTCTTTAGGGATCACATTTTATGTCAACAAAAGGGTGTACCCCGCCCAAAGTCAGCTGGGATAGGCTCCAGCATAGCCCCGCGACCCTAGTGAGGATAAGCGCCATAGAAGATGGATGGATGGATGGATGGATGGAAAAGTGGTCAGCCATGAATGTCGACGTTTTGCAGGCACTTTTCAGTAACAGGAAGAACACGATGGACGAGGACTTGAAGAGTTTGGTCGAGATAAACAGGGTTGACTTAAACTGGTTCCACTGTACAAGAAAGAGCCAAATAAAATAAAACCATCATAGACACAATTAACCCTTTAAAAACATTTGGGTTACACTGCACAAAACATATTTCAAGAGCAAGCAGCATGAAATGGGTTTAGTTAATTCAGTCTGTTAATGACTTCTAATGTCTCAAATGCATGAAATGGATCTTTCCTCTTCTGTACATCGTTTACTTCTACCGTTTACCGTAGCTTTCCTCCAGCCATTGCCGCACATCCTTCAAATTGTAAAAGAAAGGCCCCTTGCCACCAAGGTAGCTAACCTTTCTGTGTTGTACTATACACACCCGTTCATTGGACACACCATAAGCCACATTAGCATTGTTGTCCATGCAGTCAGCCACTAGCTGTAACTGCGGAGGCAGAGAAAAGTGATCAATGAGCTTGCGCGCCGCTCCAATCCTCTCCTCTAAACTCCGATGCTTCCGCACACTGAACGAGCAAGAGCCCATATGTGGGGCCACCCAGCCGTCAGCCGGATGAGCCTCGTCAATGTACACCAACAGAAAATCAGCAACGTCGCTGAAGTCTTCCACCAGCCGCCGGAAAGCTGGCAAGTGGCTGACGAAGGGGGGTCAGGTGGCTGAGCCAAAGTTCACCACCAGGGGACGATCGGAAGACTCAAAATCCAGAAGGTGGCATTCGTCCCAATTTCGGACCGAAGCATCAGGTTGCTCATTAGGTACAGTGCTAACCTTGTGAAGCCACTGAGGACGATCCGGCACCTTTACCACTTTGGAGTTGGGTGCCTCACAGCCAAGTTTGACCTACGGATGTAAAAAGAAGGATTGGCTGATTGATTTTCAGTCACTACGTTAACATGCACACAATATTACTGCATTAACCAGAATGTAGCAAATAAACTGAAAAATGTTGAGACATGTAAACAGCTTTCTGTGATTGTCAATTCGAAAACAAGATGCATTTTCCGGTTCTTACATACCCTATTCAAACTATACCAAATTTTAGGTCAAATAAATGAACCTGACTGGAATATTAAGTCGTTATTGCTCATGCACACTGCTCAGATAACATTACAGGATGTGTTGGGTCCAGCATGACGTCGCTGTTATTTGGGATAATTGTGACTGGTGTGAGATAATTCAAACCTGCAATAAAAGCCTGTTTTTCCGCCGATCACGTCTTGTGCTTGTGTGTCTCACCAAACACACCTAGTGGCCAGTGTACAATATTGTATACCATCACAACGTCTTTGAATGTGTCTTCTGAATGCCTTATATTTGTATTTTAGCTCAGTTTGCCATTTTTATGCTTGAAAATGATTACTTTAGGAAAGAATATGTAATATTTGTTGACATGTGGAGCAAATAATAGGCCATATTCAACCACAAAAAAGCATGTTTCATATATTTTTGAGAAAACGTGACAGAGTGAGGGTCAGTCATGCCAATACTGATACAGATGTTTTTAACTTGAAATTTTTCAAGATTATTTAATGATCTTGTGATTTTGCCTTTCATCTGTTCAGAACAAAACACAGAACAAAGTTTTTAGGCAAATAAAATGATACATTTTTATCAACAAATTTGTTTTTGAACAATATAACTGTAACTACACCAATATAAGACAGGGTTGCGGCCAACGGCTGGCTTTCTTTTTTTTTTTTTTAATTGGCGCACAGCACATTGTAAAAATATGACTTAACAAGAAAACTTCAACAGCAAACAAAAACACTGCAGCAAAAGTGGAAAAATCTGCAGTATTTTTACAAGAATAAAGTCAAAATATCAAGACAAAAAAAGTTGTAATGTAACAAGAAAACATTGTAACATTATGAGGAATAATAACATCATTTCAGCAGCATAAAGTTGAAATATTAGACATTTTTAAAAATTTGTAATATGAAAAACAAGCAAAACAATAAATGCAGTAAAATGCAAAACTGTTCAATTTGTATATCAATGACATCTGTAAAGTGACGAAAGACTTAAAGTTGGTATTATTTGCGGATGGTACCACTGCCGGCCGGACGGTGGTCTAGTGGTTTAGCATGTTGGCCACACAGTCACAGTCAGGAGATCAGGAAGACCTGGGTTCGTTGGGCATTTCTGTGTGTGTGTGTGGGTTTTCTCCAGGTACTCCGGTTTCCTCCCACATTCCAAAAACATGCATGTTAGGTTAATTGGAGACTCTAAATTGTCCATAGGTATGAATGTGAGTGGGAATGGTTGTTTGTCTATATGTGCCCTGCCATTGAGTTATACCCAGTTCAGGGTGTAACCCGCCTCTTGCCCAAAGTCAGCTGGGATAGGCTCCAGCATACCCCCGTGACCCAAATGAGGAGAAGCGGCATAGAAAATGGATGGATGGATACTACTGCCTTTTGTTTGGGGGGAAGCACAAAAGAGCTCATTTTAAAAAGTCACGGATTAAACGGCCATATTAAAAAGATGGTTTGATAAAAACAGATTATCTTTGAACTTAAGTAAAAGTAAAATAATGCTATTTGGAAATAGCAGAAAGGATACACGTACGACCAAATGCAAATAGATGGAGTGGACATTTGAAAGGGTGAATAAAAATAAATTTCTGGGGATCATACTAGATGAAAAAAATGAGCTGGAAATCTCGTATCAAAAATATACAACAAAAGGTGGCGAGAAATACTTCAGTATTGAATCAAGCAAAATTTGTTCTTGATCAAAAATCACTCCACACTCTTTACTGTTCTGTGGTATTACCATATCTAACTTATTGTGTGGAGATATGGGGTAATAATTTAAAAGCAATCTTCACTCGCTAAATGTATTGGAAAAAAGATCAGCGAGGATAATTCATAATGCCACGTATAGATAACATACAAATCGCTCATATAGTAAATTTTCAAACGGCTAAAATAATACATAAAGTTAACGATAACCTGCTCCCCACAAATGTCATACAATACTTCTCAACAAGAGAGGAGAAATATGATCTTAAGGAAAAACTAAACTTCAAACACTAGTACAACTCTAAAAACCCACAGCATTTCAGTATGTGGAATTAAATTATGGAACGGACCAAAACCACTGTTGAAGAAAAAGAACATTAAGGCTCGTTTAAATTTTGCCAGAAACATCTTGATGATCCCCAAGACCTTTGGGAAAATACTCTGTGGTCTGACGAGACAAAACCTGAACTTTTTGGAAGGTGTGTGTCCCATTACATCTGGCGTAAAAGTAACAGCGCATTTCAGGAAAAAAACAAACATCATAGCAACAGTAAAATATGGTGGTGGTAGTGTGATGGTCTGGGGCTTTTTTGCTGCTTCAGGACCTGGAAGACTTGCTGTGATAAATGGAACCATGAATTCTGCTGTCTACCAAAAAATCCTGAAGGAGAATGTCCGGCCATCTGTTGGTGACCTCAAGCTGAAACCAACTTGGGTTCTGCAGCAGGACAATGATCCAAAACACACCAGCAAGTCCACCCCTGAATGGCTGAAGAAAAACCAAATGAAGACTTTGGAGTGGCCTAGTCAAAGTCCTGACCTGAATCCTATTGAGATGCTGTGGCATGACCTTAAAAAGGTGTTCATGCTGGAAAACCCTCCAATGTGGCTGAACATCACAATAGCTTATTTATCATGCACGTCTGTGTGGTCTAAATAAACAAATAAAAAAGAAAATAAGTTGTCGATGTGTGAAAAGGTTTGATAAGACACAGAGCATGAGGGGTTGGGTGTGTTGGGCTTCTGGGTGGAATGTCGGGTTGGACGGGTGTGTGCTGTGGTCTCTGTGGGTGGGTTTGGCCTTCCCTAGGCTTCTGGGTGTTTGGCGTTTCAATGCTTTTGCGTGGCTGGCTGTTCTCTGGCGGGGGCTGGGGCTGGGGCCAGACCAGCCTGCAGATGGTGCTCTCTGGCGCCTGGGCTTGGTGGATGCTTCTTCCGGGAGTATCCTGTTTGGAGCGTCGCAATGACGAGGTCCAAATGGTTGCATATTAGGTGCCACCGTGAACGCATGTTGTTGACATGTTGGTGGCATGATGAAGAACAGTTGGCCTGCCCATGGATCATACACGCTTGTGGGTTTGGCCACTTTGGCTCCTTGTTTGTGGGCAGCGGGGTATGTGGGGGCTCAGGGTTTCCCCTATGATTTCCTGAAGCTGTGGTGGTAGGCTGCATGGGACTATGTGACTTGTACAGAACTACAACATTTTTGTTTATTTTGTTATTTCATTTTTTTTTCCTAATTTAGTATTTGACACAAACCTCAATTTAATTTGATGCCTGTTTTAGAGTAAAACTAATGAATAAATGAATTATTCAATAATATATTATTTTGTTCAAAATAACACAATTAACAAAATAGAATAATTGAAATCTTTCTGTTATAGAAACCTGTCCTGTATAAAAGAGTATATGAGAGCCCAGAGTTAAGATAGCAACTTGCAGCACCCTTAAAGCTACTTTGACAAAAAGAAAGGAGAGGTGAGCTATTTGTGTTTTATGTGACTGCCAACATGTAATTGTACTTTATTTACAAAATACATCTCCACTCTGTGTGCTCGTTTGTCATTAACTACAGGTGTCCTGTCTGAATAGAACACTTCTAAAAACACTAAGAGGTGAAGCAAATATTGTTTGGTGAAGCTCTCGACATCAGCTGGTGAGCTTGTGCTAGCATCAAAGCTAACTGATGGAGACCCCTGTGATAGCATCGCTACATAAAGCTGGACACACTACGTGTTTGTTGAACTACTTCGTCACACATCTAATGTTTTGAAGACAAGCCGTAAGTATAAAAATGATAACAAGAGCGCAAGACTGTAGAGTGACACTTTAAAAAGTAAGTTAGCATGAACGTGATAGTCACTTCTAGCTCGCCTGTGGGACAAAAACAAGCTAGCTAGCTAGCGCCAGAGAGGCAGTGCAAAATGGGTAAAAGACGGCAGAAAGTCGAATGAGATTAAAACGTGAGCGATCACACACACTGGCATAGACTGGCATGTGACAAGCTGCTGTCAATTCACTACATATTTTACGCACTATTTTTTATTTGCAAGGTAATAAGGATCAAAGACAACATCAATACAAGACGCGTACTTTTTTCTGGTCACTCATGAGCAGGTGCTGACACTGCAGACAGGCGATTCTAAGGTGTGGCGGCTTTTATTTTGTATTGGTACGATCAATTACATGTAGCGGACACCCTGTGGCTGCTGGGGTGCTGGGCATTGGATGGGTGCATTCGGGGCCTGGGGTGTTTGCCTGGGGAGGTGATGGGGTGCTCTGGCCTCATCCTGCAGTCTCGCTCGGGGGCCTGATGTCCCCACCTTTTTGTGACTTTTGTGATTAGTGCATATGGACACAGGGAGTGAAGAAATCTATAACAGAATTAGTGACTGCTGTGATATGGAGAGGTGGTAGAATTGAATAAGCTCTGCTTCTTCCTGCTCCTTTTTGGACACGCTGAGCCGTGAATTGTGAACATGTGACGTATTTCAATGTAACATTGTATGCATGTTTGAAATAAATCAAACTAAACTAAACCAAACTACACCAAGTGGACATTCTTATCACTCACTGACGTAATTCTTAATGCGGAAGTGCAATTTGCTGCATATTTCATATTTGCAAATGGTGATTAATCATGATTAATTTGAAAAATGTTATTAATCTGATTAAAACCTTCAATAATTTGACAGCCCCGATTTTTTTCTTCATGTTAAAACTTTATGCTCGTAAAATTACAACTTTTTTCCTCATAATATCAAAACTTTTTTTCTTTTTTCCCTGTTATGACTTTATTTTCCTAATATTTCAACTTTACTCTCAACGTTACTTGTCTTTTTCAAATTGTTGCTATTGTATAGTTTTGAGCATTTTCTTGTTTAGTTGTATTTTTGAACGTGCGAAGGGCTAATAATAAAACAACTCTGTGCCGCAACCGCCCTATGGACACCCTTGGAATTGGCAATGGTTAAAAGGGCTTTGCAAGCCTCAAAGGTTTCTGAATGCAGGAATACGGCGTGCGTGTAAACATAGTGAATGCCCCAGAACACCTGTGACCCTGAGATGTGACATTGAACACGGGATAGTCAGTTGTTGCAGTTACGCCCCTGGCAAAAACGATAGAATCACCTGTCTTGGCAGATGCTCATTCCGTTGTTTCATTTTGTATTAAAGGAAAACTGCACTTTTTGGGGGGGAATTTTGCCCATCATCCATCATAAACACATATTTATTTCCCTTTTCTGAGCGTTCTGATGAGAGAAGACGAGTTAGCATGAGCCAGCTAACATTGCACGTTATGGGAGGTGCCTATTTTGACGATAAAGCCCTAAAAAAAACCCTTAAAAAAACACCAACAGGGTTCCATTGACACAACTGACCTGCATATTAACCAAGCTACAGCGATATATTTATTGTAGCGGCTAACACGGAAAACTAGATTTATATGGCAGAGTAACACAATGCCTCGCTAGTCTCAGCGTCACTCACAACGCCTCAAACCACTGCAACGGGACAGACGGAAGAGTGGATACTACTGGCTCATCACAGCATGTACATAAAACAATAAAATGTTGTTAGAGGGTTTTTTTAAGCGGGCTTTATGGTGGTAATAGGTGCCTCCCATGATGTGCAATGTTAGCTGGCTCGTGCTAACTCGTTCTCTCTTTTTAGAACGCACAGAAAAGGGAAATAAATATGTGTGAATTGTGAGCAATTTTTTTTTTTTTTTAAGTGCAGTTTTCCTTAAAAAAAAAAAAAAACAGAACACAAACATAAAACAAAACTAAAGTCATCAAAAATGGCAACTTTCTGGCTTTAAGAAATACTAAACGAAATTAAGGGAAAAAATGTGGTTGTCAGTAACAGTTACTTTTTAGACCAAGCAGAGGGAACAAAAATGATGGACTCATTCAATTCGGAAGAAAAAAAAACTATGGAATCATGAAAAACAAAGAAAGAAAAGCACACTTCGATACACCACTAGTCCTTGCAACATCTCGGGCTTTTATGACAGCTTGCAGCTTCTGAGTCATGGAGGCAATGAGTGACAAACGCTACTCTTCACCAATCTGGCTCCAACTTTTTCGGATTGCTGTTTCCACATCAGCCTCGTCATGGACCATTTTCTTCGACTTCCACCACAGATTTTCAATTGGATTGAGATCCAAACTATTTGCAGGCCCTGACACTGACCTTATGTGTCTTTCTTCACGGAAAGTTTTCAGTTTTTGCTGAAACAGCAAGATGCATTAACATCTTGGAAAATGATCTCATCATCCACCAAACATCCTTTCAATTAATGGGATAAGAAAAGTGTCCAAAATGTCAACGTAAACGTGTGCATTCATTGAAGAGTAATGACAGCCTTCACCTGACATGCTGCCCCTTGGCACTTGCATGTCTTCTTCAGGCAGGTATCATGGGAACGCCACCAAGCAAAAGTTCCAGCATCATCACCTTGCCCAATGCAGATACGCGATTCATCACTGAATACGACTCTCATCCAGTCATCCACAGTCCACGATTGCTTTCTCTTTGCGCATTGTAAACCGTTTTTTTCCTGTTGATTCAGCTTTTCTGTATGTAAATCCCATTTCCTTTAGGCGGTTCCTTACAGTTCCGTCTGTTGTGGAACAAATGATTTCTTAAGAAAAGAGAATGCCTGAAATCAAGACGGGGAGTTTGCTCAGTTTTCAGTATTTCTTTTGCAAACGAAGTCAGACAACATACACAGTGAGTGGCAGTCTGCAGATGTCTGGCCCCCGAGGGCCTCCCGGCTCCAAGTCTTTATACTCCATTGCATGCAAATGAATTACACTGTAAAAGAAATGAATCGCTTCCCCGATGCCGCTTTGTCTATGGCATCAAAAGGTAATACTTGGGTGTCAACAGATGTTTTCAGGACCCCCTACTGGTACTTACTGGGGAGGCAGCCTCTGAGAGATAGCCTGATCACACAATGGTATCCTTTTTGATCTTTCACCTGACCTGACGTCATTTCATTTACATGAAGAGACACCCTGTATTGAAATGTAACAGTCAGACTCCCCAGACATTATACAGACTCAAATAACGTGACTGAAGTTATAGCTGAAAACTATACATTTTCCAGTTTCCTCCCATTTTCCCATTACAGGAGTTTGAAGTCCAGGACCACAAGGCTGGCAAACAGTTTTTACCCACAGGCCATCAGGCTCCTCAACGAAGCACTCGCACACGCCGCACGCAACACACGCACACACTCATAGCACTTTATTTATTTATTTATTTGTATTATTTACTTGTATTAATGTCTCGTCTGTTGTTGTTGCTTAATTTATTGGTATATATGTTTATGTGTTTATGTTTCTTATGTTCTTATTCTTTCATTTGTTTTCTTTCTTTTCTTGGGAGAATGAACAGAATAAGATTTTCATTGCATGGTATAACTGCTGTTTTACCATGCACATGACAATAAAACTCTCTTGAATCTTGAATCTTGAATCTTGAATTTGTTCCTCATTTGCTTTGGTGTGCATTTTCTGTTTTCAAGACATATTGCTTTAAGTTTTGGGTCTTGACGCCTTGATGTCTTCCTTGGTCAACCAGAAAAAAATGAAAACAAAAGGTCTTCAAAAATTTTGCAGATAATATCGGATATCGCCAATAATTTGTAGCACAATTATCAACCAGCAAAATTTGTTATCATGACAGGCGAAGTTGCACCCCGAGTGAACAACCAACATCTTTTGCAACATTGCTTGATGATTTCAAGTGAAATCTGTGTTGGAGCCATGATGCAGTCAGCCCACTTGGTGCAACAGCTCTCCAAGGTGTGATCACTCCTTTTTAACTGCAAGGCTAACAAACAGATTTATTCTGATGGAGGTGTTTTGGGAAAGAAAATTTACAAAGTGATACCATATTTTTTTCCACAGAATTGATAGATTCCAGAAGTGTTTCTGAACTGTTACTGACTATCACAATCTTTTCCCTAATTAGTTTAGTGTTCCTTAAAGCCAGAAAGTGACTTTAGTTTGTGTCATGTCTGTAATCTGCTTTTTGTCTATAAAACTAAACAACTGAATGAACACCCTTGACACTGAATGACTGGTGATTCCATAATTTTTTGGCAGGGGCGGTGTTTGTTAAATCAACAATGATTAAATTAGTTGAGGCCGGATGATGGCGTCAGTCAAATATTTACATTTGGAGAACATCATGTTACTGTTGACTTGAAATTGTGTCAAGAAAACCAGAACCCCTCCTACCTGAAGCCCTGCAGGGCGCTGTTGCGTGCCAACAGTCATCCCCAAAGTCATTCAAGACAACATAGAGCAGGCCTGCCACAAAAACATTCCAACTGAGGTGGTGCAAGCCGGTCAGGATTCATTCTAGTGAGCCTTAACGCGGCCTGGTCCGACACGGTTGCTCTCATTTCGCCTGACGGTGTTATTTCTAGTTGCGCTGTCCCATTATGACGACAACGAAACATGATCACAGCAGACACATGCAGCCGAGTTAATCCTGCAATAAACAGAGTGTGTGTTGGGGGGGGGGGGGCACTCGATCCAAATATCGATATTATTGATACCACCGTTAGTATCAGAATCGGACTGACACTGGTGTTATGAGATCAATAGTTGACAGTTTTTGTTGCTGTGTTGTTCACGTTGCCGTATTGTTTAGTAACTGGGCTGCATGGTGAGCGAGTGGTTAGCAGGCTGGCAGTCCTGAGTTCGAGGCTTTAAATCTCTTTGGATAATTCTGTGTGGAGTTTGCAAGTTCTCACTGTGTGTGTGTGTGTGCGTGTGCGTGTGTGTGTGTGTGTGTGTGTGTGAAGGGGTTCTTCCTTCCACAGTCCAAAAATATGCACGTTAGGTTAATTGGAGACTGTACTTTGTCCGTAGCTGTGAATGTGAGCGTGAATGTTTGTCTATATGTGCCCTGATTGGCTGGCGACCAAGTACAAGATGTACCCTGCCTCCAGCCCAAAGTGAACTGGACTAGGCTCCGACTCACCTTTGACCCTTAATGAGGATAAGTGGTATACAAATGGATGGATTTATGTCTAGAAACTCGATAATGAAGTCCTTGTGCAGTGTTCTTCGTTTATCGCGGGGGGTAGGTTCTCCAAATAGCCCGCAATAAGTGAAATCCGCGAAGTAGCCACTCAGCATGCACATTTCTCAGACAGGCATTAACATTTTCTCAATTTTCGTTGAATTTTAATGAACAACCTACTTGGTTGGACACGAGAAATTATTAAGTGACTCACGCGTGCGTTTCGCTCCTCTGGCCGTGGCGTTTTTTTTGTCCGTGTTGCTCCCGCCGTCGTGTTTATTTCCCCCACATCGTCCTCCGTGAGCCGAGGATTCATTTGTTCCTTCGGTGGCGCCCTGCAGCCACGTGGCTTTAGCCTTCCTTCGGCGTGTCCGGCTTGCTGTGGGGTGGCTGGCTTCTTCTGCCATTTCGTCGGCATTGTGGGTTTTTTCGGGGGGAGGGTTTGCGGCCGTGCAGCGTTCGGAGTCGCACGGTTGGCTTATTCTGTTCCTTCTATTATTTACAGTATTGTCGGTGAGCAAACAGCTCACACGGTTAGCTAGTTTGCTAGCCGTGTATGGCCGTGACCACAACAGGAGACGGTAGCCAATCAGGACGCAGAAGACTACAAAACAACACTCTCCTTCCCACAATGCAGTTCTTCTTAAAGGGGCAGACTCGGCTTGTAACAGCATTCATATTCTGTAAAAACACTTTTTTAAGTACTAAAATTGCACTAAAAAAATCCATGAAAGAGCGAGTCTGTGAAAGGTGACCTGCAATGGAGCGAGGGACACCGTGCACAAGAGCGCTCTGAGTGCAAAAAGGATTTGCATGAGAGCCAACAGTAGATCCTGCTTTTTTTCCTCCACCATTGACTATTTTGGTCAAACAGTTGCATGTAACAATAGGGAATAACTGGATACAATTGTTGACCAATAAGTGAGATTGGCCTGTGTTTCATATTCTAATTATAACCATGATCAATAAATTAAAGGGAAAATCACAGAATCATTCAATAAGCTTGATCATTTTCAGGCAAACCTTTTGCTATTAGCAATACAGGTCCTGTATTTACTTGGTATTGGACCAATAGCAACATTTAACAGCAGTATCGGCCAACTTTTAATAATCAGAACCGGAGCCGACCAAAAAATGGGCCTGAAGCTTAACGCTGTGTATACGTGCTAAAATTAACTAACAAAAACGTTCATTCGCATTAAATCAACCACAGACATACAGGAATCGCGCCTTTGCTAACACATTACACTGCGGGCGACTTTGCTAGAGTTGAAGCTCTGCCGGTTACCTGTTTGTAGGCGTCCAGGAGGAAACTATTCCAGATGGAGCGGAGCCCCGCCGTAGTCAACATGCGGCGCCACTCGCCCGAGCCGGCGGACCTGGAGCAGCTCAGAAGCGACACGATGCGCTTCACCAGCACCATGGAGTCGTACAGCGCCAAGAAGAGACAGTTTGAAAAGAAAGCAGGTAATATCTGGAGTGTTACCAGCAGGTCGTCACTGGCCATCCCCATCTTGCCTCTCTGTGCTGTGCGGCGCAGTCCATGCACACATGCTTTCTGCACGCTCCCAACTTCATGCACAGGACAGGGGAGGTGTGTACTGATGTCACTTCCAAACACTAGGGGTGGGCGATACTGCACATTTTGGTACCGATCCGATACCGGGTAACTGTAGGGGCCGATACAAATACTTGTGTCGTTTTTGTGTTTTAGCTTTTAACGTGTTGATCATGATTATAATCAGAATGAAACACAGGCAAACGTAACGCCAAAGGTTACATATTCTTGACCTAAATTAAGCATTTTCAAGCATAAAAAATGTTCGAAATGAACTAAAATACAAATACAGTTAAAAGCAAAACTGCACTTTTTTATTTTACCCATCAGCCACAATCCTTATATAAAACATGAACACACGTCTTTCTCTTTTCCCGTGCGTTCTAAAGATATAAAAACTGCTAAAAAAGGCAGATAAGAATGCACGTAATTCCACCTTTAAAACCTTCTGAAAAAAACCCTCCAAAAAGCGCCGACAGTGCTGCATTTGCATATAATGTGGCGTGTATCTTAGCTAAGCTACAGTGACATTCTTCTTATTATTTTTATTAACATTTAACATTTAATTTATGAACAATTAACATGAATTAACTACGTTACTGGCGTAGTGACACCTCAGCACACCACACCGGCTAGCTACTAGCTGGTTAGCGACTAGCTTCAACCACACACTCGCTGGCAGGGCGTTAGCGCCGCGCTCATAATGCCTCAGGCCGCTAGCAAAAGGTAACGCTGCATACTTGACCTGTCGCCACTGTTTGGGGTGCTTTTGTTTTTGAGTTTGGAAAAGTGAACGCTAGGTGGAGCGTACGTTTCTGTGTTGCTATGTGAAATCAATCAAATCAAGGAAGGAAGTTCCGGTAATGCTTAAACTGCCCAAAATACAGCAAAATACTGTCAGTATTACATGTTACCATGAATGTGTCCGTTACTGCATGGCCACAGCATGGATTTAAAACCATAAAACCTTGTTGGAGGTTTTTGGAGGTCTTTTAGTAGCGGTCTTTGTAGGCAGCGTAGGTGTGTCCCCTTAATCACCTGCATCTGTTTTATCTGTTTTTGTATCTATAAAATGCACAGAACGTGTGTTCATGTCTCACATAAAGTGCACTTTTCCTTGAAGGCAATACAAGACGTTGATGAACTGTAGTCTACTGGCCACTAGGTGTCACTAGTAACAGGCACCAGACTTGATCGCCAATGGCAGGCTTTCACATGTTGCTGTACATTTATCACTTCCTGTATTTCATATGTGATCTTTTTCATACATACAAAAGTGATAAGGTAATGTAAAAATATGCTCATTTCATTGTCAAGGTTTTTCCACAATCATAATAAATAGTGATCATATATAATAATCGATATAATAATAAATAAATAATAATAAATACAAATAAACATAACAAATTCAAGACTCTTCTTCCTTGTATTTTGCAAACTGCTTATGCTGTTTCTTGAAATCGGTCATCTTATGCATTGAGTTCCTTACTCAATCTTAGTGCTCATCTTAGTGTATTGAGTTCCTTACTCCATCCGTTCCATAATTTAATTCCACTTACTAAAATGCTGTGGGTGTTTAGCGTTGTTCTCGTTTATCAGTGTTTTAAGTTTAGTTTTCCCCTGAGATCATATTTCTCCTCTCTTGTAGAAAAGTATTGGATGACATGTTTGGGTAGCAGGTTATTGTTTGCTTTATGCATCATTTTAGCTGTTTGAAAATGTACTAAATCAGCAAATTTTAATATTTGTGATTTTAGAAATAAAGGATTCGTATGTTGTCTGTACGCGGCATTATGGATTATCCTAACTGATGTATTTTGCAGTACATTTAGCGAGTGAAGATTGCCTTTCTAGTGATGAGCAGTAAAGAGTGTGGAGTGATCTTTGGTCAAGCACCAATGTTGCTTTATTCAACACTGAGGTATTTCTCGCCACCTTATGTTGTATATTTTTAATGTGAGATTTCCAGCTCAAATTTTCATCAATTATGATCCCCAAAAAAGTATTTTCGTTCACCCTTTCAATGTCCACACCGTCAATTTGTGTTTGCTTGTGTGTGTCCTTCTGCTATTCCCAAATAGCATTATTTTAGTTTTACTTTCAAGAATAATCGGTTTTTATCAAATCATCTTTTTAATTAACTCTTGTGTGCTTTCCCCAGAACAAAAATCAGTAGTATCATCTGTAAATAATACTAACATTAGGTCTTTTGTCACTTTACAAATCTCATGAATATACAAGTTGAACAGTTGTGGTCCCAGTATTGACCCCTGGGGTACTCCACACGTAATATTTAAACTTGCAAATGTTCCAGGCTTCAGATATTGCTTCCTGTTAGCTAGGTAGCTTTTGACCCAATTCAAAACTAACCCTCTGATTCCGTACCTTTCTGATTTTGTAATTAGGATATTGTGATTAATTGTATCCAAAGCTTTTGTCAGATCCATAAATACCACAGCTGCACACTTTCTGTGGTCTATAGCGTTGGTAATTTCCTCCGTAATTTCAATCAGCACCATGGAGGTTGAAATGTTAGCTCTGTATCCGCATTGGCTATCCGCAAGCAATTCGTTGTTATTGATAAATTTGTCCAACCTGTTATTGAGTAGCTTCTTGATTATTTTAGAAAATTGTGGCAATACTGTAAGGAAACTGGTCGGTAGTTTGTAAATTGATGTTTGTCTCTGTTTTTTTAAGTCCACTATATTGGCTAATATGAGTGTAAAGGTGACTATAGGGGTGTTATTTCATGTCTAGAGGGCTCTAATAATATTAAAAACTATGCAGTAGGTCGTAAACAGGTTTTCTATGCTCCAACTACAAAAATATTTGATATATAAATAAGGAATCCTACTAAATCGAGAGATTACTCTACTATAAAAACGTTTTGTGTTGACATTTTTGAGACACGGCGTAACTGTGTTAGTTAGCAAAGACCTACAGAGTCAACCGCCGTGTATTAGCAAGCTAATAGGCTGCTATGAAGGACGTTAAGTGACATAAATACATTAAGAACATAGTTGGACAACAAGACGCGAGAAATGGAAAATGTATGCAAACGAAGGAAAAATGTGGGCGTACATTTTCAACATTAACCGAAAAACACGCTCCATTCAAATGATTCGTCTTTTTGACCTCAAAGCTACGGTGGCCGACAGGGGCGAACCCGCAGCAATGTCCAGTCGCTCCAAACACAGAAATGACGCCAAACCAAAAACCACACAAACAGTATAAAACAAAATGCTGCAAATTCAGAATTCTGCGATCACATAAGCGCTGCAGGATCAAAAGCAACCGCAAAAGAAAAATGTTGCAAATGCCAAAAGCGCACAAAAACCCTCAAAACAAAGTCCATGAGAGAAACTTCTGCAAGTTCTCAGAACCAAACAGAAGTGAGCCAGGCTACCAGGGGCTCCAGACCACAGTCTCTCTCCCTGTCAAAATAAAGCTACCTTCATGTAGCATTGTAAAAAGGTAAACTTACATAATCAGCAGGAGATGATATACAGTACTTATTTCCCCCAATCTACAGCATATTGTCAAAATCCGAAAAACGTTGTCATTGCTAACTTCTGGACCCTCCAGTACGTCTACTGTATATCTTTGCGTATGAGAGACTGTAAATGGACAGAGGGGGTTTCCGGTTTGTGCAGTCTTGTGCATGGGGACCACAATGGGTCACACAAAGTGGCTGAAAGCTGGGCACTTGGCAAAGTGTTGAGAGACATGGCCAGCGTGGGAAGTGGACCACTTTATCCAGGACTGACAGGATTGTGTCACACTTCCAATGCACAGTGCCCAACCAATTCATCTCTGGCACATCAGAAACATGGGAGACAATAGTTCACATCGACCCACTTGCCAGCCTGAAGACCACCAGGGAGACAATCATGTACAGAACCCAATCCTGGGTATTCCCTCCTGAGATCCTGAGGTCATCGGTGCATCAGCTTAAACCTTTTCCACTGAGAGTCGCATACTAAAAAATTAAAGGATGCAAGGGCCACTTTCATATGTTGTAAACCCACACATGTAGATATGCTGAGATGTTATACAGTATTTATTTCAAGAAACAACTGCATCAAAGCTTTGTAATGTACGGTGGTGTCAAAAAGTGTTTGCCCCTTCCTGATTTTTCTTTGACTAAAAAGAACTTTAAGGCTCGTCTCAATTTTGCCAGAAAACATCTTGATGATCCCCAAGAACTTTGGGAAAATACACTGTGGTCTGACGAGACAGTCCTTTTTGGAAGGTGTGTGTCCCATTACATCTGGCGTAAAAGTAACGGCACATTTCAGAAAAAGAACATCATACCAACAGTAACATATGGTGGTGGTAGTGTGATGGTCTGGGGCTGTTTTGCTGCTTCAGGACCTGGAAAACTTGCTGTGATAAATGGAACCATGAATTCTGCTGTCTACCAAAAAATCCTGAAGGAGAATGTCCGGCCATCTGTTGGTGACCTCAAGCTGAAACCAACTTGGGTTCTGCAGCAGGACAATGATCCAAAACACACCAGCAAGTCCACCTCTGAATGGCTGAAGAAAAACAAAATGAAGACTTTGGAGTGGCCTAGTCAAAGTCCTGACCTGAATCCTATTGAGATGCTGTGGCATGACCTTAAAAAGGTGCTCATGCTGGAAAACCCTCCAATGTGGCTGAATGACAACAATTCTGCAAAGATGAGTGGGTCAAAATTCCTCCACAGCGCTGGAAGAGACTCATTTACTCAAGTTATCACAAACGCTTGATTGCAGTTGGGTGGCCCAACCACTTATTAGGTTTTTCACACAGGGCCATGTAGCTTTGGGTTTTTTCTCCCTTAATAATAGAACGTTTCATTTAAAAACTGCATTTTGTGTTCAGTTGTGTTGTCATTGACTAATATTTAAATTAGTTTGATGATCTGAAACATTTAAGTGTGACAAACACTTTTTCACACCACTGTACGTGAGTGTATTAGTATGAAGTTCAATCTTTGCTCTTTTTTGCTGCTGTTTTTTTTAATTTTCCAAATATTTCAACTTTCTTCTCAGTCTTTGTAAATTTTATGTTGTAATATTCTAACTTTATTCCCATAATACTTTGACTTTATTGTGATAATAAATAATAATAATGATAAATAGTAATATAAGTAATAATATAATAAATAATATACAATAAATAATATTTCCCCAACCTAATTTTCCCCAAATTACATTTTGTTTTGTTTCTCATTATATTGCAACTTAAAAAAACATGTTTTCTTTAATATTTTAACTCTATGCTCCTAACATGACGTTTTCCCATCATATGTTGACCTCATTGCTGCCGATTCCGACACTGATCATCCATGAGTGAGAACGGCTGATAACGATCACATGGCTTAACTTTTCATTTTATTTATGCTTAGTGCTTGGGGCACCGTTAGACAATTCCAAGGCCCCTGGCAAATATGCAATTATTTAAAAAATAAACATTTATAATAATAATAATACAAATAAATATCTTTATTAAATAGAAATGTGTCCTACGTAACTTAAAAGAGAATAAATTGAGTGTCCAGGTATCACCATCATAGTATCACCATCATAAGGCTGGACACACTATGTGTTTATGTTCATTAAACAAGCACACACAAATTGTGTTTTAAGGACAAGTTTGGATTTGCACGACAGCACCAAACATGGGACATTGAAAGGTGGAAGGAAGTTTTATTCTCTGATGAGAAAAAAATGGAACCTTGACGGTCCTGATGGCTTCCAACGTTACTGGCATGACAAGGAGATCCCACCTGAGGTGTTTTCAACATGGCATGTGGAAGGGGTGACATCTTGATCTAGGAGCTCCATGTTGTGCAGGGGCGTCAAACGGCAGCTGGCTTTGTGGAGATGTTGCAGGGGGCATCCCTCATGACTGAAGGCCCTCGTCTGTGCTCTTTTTTAACAAGACAACGCTGCAGTTCACAACGCTTGCCTGACTAACTGAGAACATTTGGGGATGGATGACAAGGGAAGTTTATAAAAAATGGCCATCAGTTCCAGACAGTGGATGCCCCCCGTGGAGCCATCTTCACCACCTGGAGCAACGTTCCCACTAGCCTCCTGGAAACACTGGCATCAAGCATGCCCACACCCATTTTTGAGCTGATTAACAAGAATGGTGCAGCTACTCAATACTGAATCTTTTTTGAACATTTTTCTATTTTACGGTTGTTGTTTTTTAAGCTATGGTCTGAAATCCTCAGGACGAATCACTTGTAGGGTTTGGAGTCTCTTTCTATAACTTGTATTTCAGTATTTGACGTATTTTGCAGTGTTTATTTGTGAAATACATCCAGGAGAAGAACCATAATGTGTTCATTACACAACATTAGCCTGAGGGAAGCGCTGCAGCAGATATCAGTATCAGCATCTCCATTATTTTACCACTAATGACTTTATTTTGCTGAAACAATTGTATGCAATAAAAGTGAATCTGTGTCAGTCTGTATTTATGTATCGGATAGATGTCCAAATTTGCAGTATCACACACCCCCGTGAAAGTTTGTTGAAAGTTTGGTCTCCAAACATTTCTGAGGGGGGCACAACAGAACCAGGGCCAACCTATTGCAACATTTATTGACCAAGTGAAATGATGCAATGTTGCATGAGGTTACATCTGAACATCAAAAGTCACCTCAATGTTAACGTCCCTTTAAAAACATCAGTGAAGAAGTGAATAAGAGTTTTCCCCAAACTTTCAGAATTGACATGCTGCTTTATTTTCACTGTCCTGAAGAGAAGGTATCAGTGGCACAGTGTCCTGGCCTCTTTTACCAGCCGTCATCACCTACACCCTCGGCTTAGCAAACACAGTACGTTACGACGCATAAGCTTTGCAAGTGGCATAACCTTATATAATGTTGCATAAGAACTTAGATGGATAAGAGTTCATCCACTGTTTATGGTGACCACAGCGTGTCCTTGGTCATGGCTTGACTAGCAGACTTTGCAGCGATACTCTATAAAAGTGTACACTGGTGTGAAAAAGTGTTTGCCCCCTTCAAGATTGCTTATTTTTTTGCATGTTTGTCACACTTAAAAGTTTTGAGATCATCAAAGAAATGTAAATATTAGTCAATGACAACACAACTGAACACAAAATGCAGTTTTTAAATGAAACTTTTTATTATTAAGGGAGAAGCAACAACTGCAAACAAGTGTTTGTGATAACTTGCAATGAGTCTCTTACAGCGCTGTGGAGGAATTTTGGCCCACTCATCTTTGCAGAATTGTTGTCATTCAGCCACATTGGAGGGTTTTCCAGCATGAACACCTTTTTAAGGTCATGCCACAGCATCTCAATAGGATTCAGGTCAGGACTTTGACTAGGCCACTCCAAAGTCTTCATTTGGTTTTTCTTCAGCCATTCAGAGGTGGACTTGCTGGTGTGTTTTGGATCATTGTCCTGCTGCAGTCATCACTGACCTTAACGACCTTAACTGAGGCAAGTGAGGCCTGCAGTTCTTTGGATGTTGTTGCGGGGTTGTGGATAATAGCTCTCACTGTGGTTCGCTGGAGTCCCAAAGCTTTAGAAATGTTTTAAAAACCTTTACCATATTGGTAGATCTCAATTAGTCTCTGTTATTTTATGGTTTAACAGGGGGAATCACTTTTTCATCTTCTTGATGTATTCTTTGAGGCCTGTTGTTTACTCCTGGACAGTTCCTGTGACACTGACTCGTCCTCGGGCCCCCTCTTTTCGCTTAGTGTATAGCCTCAGGATGCTGGACTTGGGGTGGAAGCCTACATGCATTGTAAGGAGATTTCTTGTTTTGATATCAGTGTCTTACATCTCTTCCAGTGGCTAGGGTATTATGCCGGCGAGGTATCTGATTACTGGCAGGGTCTATGTGTTAATTGCCTGGATCTTATTCTAGGCATTCAGCTGACTCTTCAGGATCATTTGTGCTGCTTCAAGTGTTCTGTGTACAGTGTGAGTGACGTAAGTGTTAATTTAGGCATGAACTCGCTCGTAACCCTACGACCACCTGTATTTCTTCATAGGTTTGCTAATTATAGCTTACTGCTATTAAAAAATATCCAAATTCAGTATCTATTTTTTGTGTGTGGAGCAATTGTAGACCTGCACAAGACTGGAATGGGCTCCAAGAAGCTTGGTGGGAAAAAGAACGCTACTGGTGTAAAAATTGATCAATGGAAACAACGCAAGATAGAATTAAATTGGCCTCGCTCTGGAGCTCCATGCAAGATACAGTATCACCTCGTGGGGTAAGGATAAACGTACCTACCTGATATCAAGCCAACATTATTCTGTAGTCAGAGGAAGTATTTCGCCATAGTAGGAAAAAAACTTTATCTCAAAACACACAAGCAAATATAAAAAGCAGTGCATGGTTTTGGGATTTGTATTTGCTCATTCAATAACCTGACCTGGCATTCCCTGACAGAGAACAAAGTTTAGAACGAGGATGTGACTGGTAGCTACCTTGGAGGAGTTCCACCGTACGGTGGCAGCCTGCAGGCTCTGCTCACACCCCGAAAATGCACAGTAATGTACTGTATGAACTGTTAGACAAAACTAGCTTTTACTGTTTTAACAGTACAGTTGTTTTCTAGCTTTGGTTCATTTCCTTTCTCAGGTATTTACATTATTCTATTTAGTGCTTTACTAAGTGCTCATTTAGTCATCTTCAATCTTAAAATAATTATAGAAATTCATTCCAAAGACAAGGACGACATTATGTAGTATTACACGATTTTGCGCTGCTGGATTGTAAGGATAGCAGCATAGAAAAAGAAAAACAGGAGCAAAGGAGACAAATAATCTGCAACGTATTCAAGTTTGCATTTAAACTCACACATGCTGTTCATGAGCTGATCAAAAGTTGAAGAGCATCGCCTTGAAAAGCCAAAATCTCAATCAAGCCTGAGATGTTGTCTGGGCCTGCTGCTTTTCGTGGGTTTGTTTTGTTCAGAACCCTGCGCACATCAGCTGATGTCACCATGAGAGGTGAGTACTGTGTGCTCCCCAGGTTCAGCCACCCTCTCTGCTCATCAGGAGTCTGGGTGTCAAAGCGGGCGTAGAACTCGTTCAACTCATCTGGAAGTGTGGTTTGGCTGGACGTGGCTACGCTACTTCGCTGTCGATAGTCTGTGATGTGCTGGAGCCCCGCCCACATGCGCTGAGGGTCTGAGGTGGAATAGTAGCCCTCCAGCTTCTGTCTGTACTGTTTTTTGGCCTCCCGTATGGACCTCCTCAGGTCATATCTGGCCTTTTTGTAGTCCTCAGCGGTGCCCATGACAAATGCAGTCGAACGAGCACGTAGCTTAGCCCTTACATCACAGTCGATACAGGGTTTTTTATTAGGGTATTTTCTGTAATACTTTGTGGTGGTAACAGTCTCTATGCATGTGCTAATGTAGCCAGTAACAGCGAAAGCATATTCATCCAAATCAACAGTACAATCTTCCCTCCCCTCTGCAGTTTTAAACACATCCCAGTTTGTGCAGCCAAAGCAGTCCTGAAGTACTTGATCAGTTTCTTCATTCCACACTTTAACAGCTGAACTTATAGGGGGAGCTTGCTTGAGGAGTTGTCTGTAGGTTGGATAAAGGAATATGGAGATGTGGGTAATATTTGGGGAGAACAGTCCTGAGGTTGCAGTGGTTGAAATCGCAATATTATACAAAAATATGAATAGTCCATAGTTTCTATACTGTAGTAGGTTTATTGTAAACAGACACGGTATATAAAAAAAAAAATCCTGAAAAAATAGAAAAGCACTCTGACAGTGCAGACCACCACCAAGCTCCATACACATTAATGTTAGCATGCCAATACCTACCATTATAGTGCTAAGAGTTTATATAATAGTCTATCTATGAAACCAGCTAAAAATGCTACTATGCTAATGTTAGCATGCTAGCAATGCTAACATTAGCATGTTAAACACCTAGCATAATAATGGTGTTTATATATGTGTCTTGCTATGTAAATGGCTAAAAATGCTATGCTAATGTTAGCATGCTAGCGATGCTAACATTAGCATGCTAACACATAACATGATAGTGCTAAGTCTTCATATAAGTGTCTACTGATGAAAATGGCTAAAAAAATGCTACTATGCTAATGTTAACATGTTAGCAATGCTAACATGCTAACATCTAGCATGGCAGTGCTAAGTGTTTATATATGTGTCTACCCATGAAAATGGTTAAAAACACCAGTATTTAACGTTAGTATGCTAGCAATGCTAACATGCTAAAGTCTAACATGCTAAAACCTAACATGACAGCGCAATGTACCGGGAAGGCTAAATGTCACAAATGAGTTGAGAACTTTGACTTTGGTCTGAATCGGTTGAGAAATGCGGAAGTAGTAGTAGGTAATAGCCGTTTTATGGAAAAGTGTGAATTTGGGGAAAATTTTGATTTTTTTTTTCCAATATAAATATAGGTAGCCTGAATGTCGTGAACGTGTTGAACAGTTTGATGTTGGAATGGATTGAATCGGTTGAGAAAGTTGGCAGTAGTAGTGAAACGGAGAGGGTTCTCAGGGTGTTGAGATGTCTCCAAGGATGCACTGGTTTGGAGCGGTCAAAGGTATAGATGTGTGTTCAAGTCAAAGAACACGGCAAGTTGTCCTCTGTTTGGTGGATTTGGTCAATAAGCGGCAGCAAGCACTGGTAAACTGTGGTCTTTATAAGGCTTTATGCTGTGGTACTGTACAGCGTCTGAGAAGTCATAAAAAAGACGTTTTAACTGATGCAACGTCACACTACTGCGGTGCGTTCACTGACGGCCGAACACAGTGGGACAAAACAACGCCCAAATCTAAACATTACCAGCATAAACATAAACATAGCATAAGCATAAACAACACAAAACATGGTAAATTATGGGCTTTCTAACAAGTAGCAGGTAATTTGTTTTAGGGAAAAGGGTGAATTTTGAATTTTGGATCACGCTCAGTTTTCTCCGGGTACTCCGGTTTCCTCCCACATTCCAAAAACATGCATGTTAGGTTAATTGGAGACTCTAAATTGTCCATAGGTATGAATGTGAGTGTGAATGGTTGTTTGTCTATATGTGCCCTGCCATTGGCTGGCGACCAGTCCAGGGTGTACCCCGCCTGTCGCCCAAAGTCAGCTGGGACTGGCTCCAGCATGCCCCCGCGACCCTAATGAGGAAAAGCGGCATAGAAAATGGGTGGATGGATGGATCACGGGCAAAATTGAATCAATTCTTCCATATCCCATTTCCGACAAATGCTGAAATTTCATCCAAATCCATTCAGAACTTTTCAAGTTATTTTGAATACAAAACAGACAAACAGATAAATGCCGGCAAAAATATAACCTCCGCGCCGCGCTTGGCGGAGGTAATAACAATAACTAAAGAGTGTAATTTAATGTGTATTTCATTGAGGAAAATAAGTACTTGATCCCTCCCAAAAACATGACTGAGTACTTGGTGGAGAGCCAAAACCCACGTAGAACCCGTCTTCAGTGCTGTAGCTGAGACTGGTCTCATCCAAGATGGTACAGCACATGGGCCTGTTCATGACCATCCGACAGTAGGGGTGGTTTGTGGGGCTCATGTTGCTCTGCTTCCTAACGTGCTGAATAGAACTGATGCCATAGAGCTCAATTTTGGACTCGACCGGGATAAGGTGGAGGAGGGTTTAACACGAATGCACAACATTGTTATTTGTAGTCACTGATAGCAGGCAGTTTTACAGTAGATAGCCTTGAAAGGACATGTTGACCAGACGTAAAATCGATATCAACTAAATCTCATTCACTGAAATAACCATATGTGTCCTGTTTATTTCCTGTCTGCCTTGTACCTTACTGTTGCCTGCCATTCAGTTGGATGTTTGCTGTCTGTCTGTCCTGTCAGACAGGTCAATAGTCCTCTCTAACGTTCTGCCAGTGACCAAGCCAAACATAGCAGTCCGAGCTGTTACTCTACCGTATTTTTGAATAGAAAACCAAAAAGCTTCCTCCTTCACATTGAGAGATCTTGCATGTCCCCTCAGGGGCTCCGTAGTGGCAGTCAAATTCATTTCAATTAAGCAAAGCTGCATTTTCCATATGCAAAATCTGTCTGACACCCATCCACTACTTTGCTTGCATGTGCTTTGAAGATTTGGTGTACTATTTCTTCAACGGTTTCTCCTGTCGCTCTGACATGAAGTTATGTTTTGTAATGCAAATTTCGGGATCAGTAATGACATCTAAAAGTTTCCCAACCCTGTTCCATCACCTTAATTCTGTCAGGACTTTGTACTTGCCAGAAATTACTAGGGGTGCAACGATACACAAAATACTTTTGTGTTACGGTTCGATATAAAAAATAAATTACCTTGCCTTTTTTAATTAGAATTTTATTGAGATTGCCAACATTTTTTCAAATTTTTCAGCATGATATGAATGTGGGAGGCGGAGCTCAGTGGCTCTGTGCTTGACAATGCAACCTAAGCCAGAGTAGTTGATCGTAATTACACTAAGATTTCAGCACAGAGTGCCGTCAGAAGTTGATCAAACATATATGAAAGTGCTTATTGTACGATCCAGGGGTCGCGGTTCGGTACGCATGTGTATCTGTTCCATACAGATATACGTATGGTTACACCCCTAGAAATTACAGTAGGAGCCCCCAGTATCTGAGAGAATCTGAGTCACGGTATAGAAGTGTCACTTGTGAATCTCACAGAAACTGTGGTGTGTTCACGGACCACCGAAGAAAGTGCAAAATCGCAACACTTGAGGAAAAAACAGTATAATTTAAATATGTGGATAAAATAAACCCCTACCTGTTTAAAAAGTGGCAGAAAATTTGTGAAGAAACCAGTTTCGATACGTGGCATGACGCCTAAGCACATCCCCGTTGAAACATATCAAACAGTATTTTAACGCCAAAGGTTCAGTTTTGTGTTCACAACTGTATTAAAATAGACTGAAAAGCATATGTCTGTGTTTTGTTAATCGGTGATAACTAAACAATAACGACGGTAGATAACATAAAAAGCATTCTTTGCCTTTTAGTAAATATACAGTCATTCCTCGTTTATCACGGTTATTGGTTTCCAGACCCGGTGTATTTCTGCAAAGTAGGATTCCTTAATTAGGAGAGGAATATTTTTGTAATAAGAAAATAACACGCATTGGAGAACAATTGGCAGGCGTGATAGTAGACAGTAGACATAATAGAAAATACGCCATTTAAGACATAAATTAGACGTTCCGGTGATAGAGGACAAGAAGTGACGTAAGGGGTTCAGAGTTGAGTTTGCCATGGCTTACGGCCACAACTGCATCCTATGTTTTTATTCCGGATTTTTTTTTATTTATTAGGGATTATTGTGCCTTTTGGGAGATCATTCAAACCTGCAAGAAAAGCCTGTCATGCCAGTGATCAAGTCTGGTGCTTGTGTGTCTCAGCAAACATTACCGACACCTCGTGACGGGTTTGGAATACTACATACAGTATCATCATGACGTCTTTGATATGTGTCTTCCGAATGCCTTGTATTTGTGTTTATGTTCAGTTATCAATTTTTATGCTTAAAAATTCCAAAGCAAAATTAGCTTAAATATGCATATTTGTAAAACTAATAATAGGCCGTATTCAACCACGAAACAGCATGATTTATTCATGATTACATTTTTGAAAAAGTTAGAGTGAAGCTGCGAAATTCAAAGCATTGAGGGAGAAAAACCTCCACAAACAACATCCTTAATCAAACTTTATTCAATGAAGTCCGAATGGACTGTCCATAATATAGAACATTTTAGACAAAGTCGTTGACATGTAATCCATGAATTAAAAATAATTCACGGCGTAGTGGAAAGTTTGTATTAACTACCGTATTTTCCGGACTATAAGTCGCATGTTTGGGAGAAAATTTATTTGATAAAATCAGAGACCAGGAGGAAGACATTTCATCTTGAAAGGCAAGTTATATTAATAACAATAAAAATGGAGAACAACAGGCTAAAAAGGTGTCTGTTAAGGTACCGTGAATAGGTGGTATGTTAAAGTAACGTATTAACAGTTATTCAGATAACTTTGCCTAAACAACATAACATAACTAGTTGTCTTGGAGTTTGTAATCTGCAGAATATAATTTTATTTTTTGGGGGGCATTTGTGTTCCGTCTTTCTCACTTGTCTTTATAAGTTGATGTTTACATTGTAAATCTTCAGCGGTGCAGGACTGTTAGAACTAGCAGATACTAGCACACAAGCCTAGAGCGTCCAGCGTGGGAAAAAAAAAATACATACATAAGTCGCTCCGGAGCATAAGTCGCAAGACCAGCCAAACCATGAAAAAAAGTGCGACTTATAGTCCGAAAAATACGGTAGGTGGTCAAAGCAAGCCAACACACGAGGGCATTTTTTTTCTATGCCTCTGAAGAGAACCATAACCACAAAAGGCAAAGCAGATTCATTTAAACACACATTAAACATTTAGCGAGCGCACATACGAGATGTGGAAAGTTATGTTATCCATTTGACCAGATGGCTTCTCGTAGTGCCAAATATCGGCATGTAGTGTTCTCTCTGAACTTCGGTCTTTGCTCTTTTATTCCAATTGTTGCTGGGGTTTTTTCTCCAAATATTTCAATTTTATTCTCGTAATATTAGGACTTTATTCCCGTAATATTTTGACCTTATGCCCTTTTTCACCAACCTAATTTTCCAAAAATGACAATGACAAAAATTATGTATTTTATTTCTCATATTATAAAATTATGACTTAAAAAAAATTATTCTTTAATATTTCAACTCTATGCTACTAAAATACTACTAGTTTATTCTTGTAAAATTGTGACTTTTTTCTCATTAGAATGACTTATTTTTCTCTTAATTCTTTTTCTTGTAAAATTACATCTTTTTTTCTGCTGTTGTTTTTTTTTCCCAACTATTTCAACTTTCTTCCTGTATATTTTTTGTCTTAGTATTTTGACTTTCTTCTCGCAATATTTTAACATATTATAATATTAGAATTTTCCCCCAACCTAATTTTCCAAAAATGACAACTTTATTTTCTTTAATACTTCGACTTTATGCTACTAAAATGATGTCATTTTCCTTCATAATTCAACATTATCCTCGAACAATTACAAAAAATTCCGGTGTATAAGCTGCACTCATAAAATTTACAGGAAAAGACAGATTTGTACATATATAGGCCGGACTGGACTAGCTTGTCAACCCATTGGTAATCGCAGGAGGTCATTACTCAATATAACAGTCTGACTCGGTTTCATCTGACAAAGAACGCTAAACTCATTACACAGCAACTTAACACTCAAAAGGTAGCTGGGAAATATACCACCTACCAATACGAGTTTAAAATGAAAAAAATACAATTTTAACATTTTCCCTGAGAAAAGCTTTTCATTGGAGGACAAGTGGCAGAGAAAACGGATGGCTGGATAGATGGCTCTGCAATGCTGCCTCTGTCCACCAGAGGGAGCCAGAGGAGCCCAGAGGGAGGCTGACGTCATGCACCAACGGATGCTTTGCTCATACTGTGCGAGTGGCACAGTATTTAAACGATTAGTAGTAGTTCTGAATTAAGGAGATGTCACGAGATTAGAACTGAGCCCTAAATTAGCCGCACTGCTGTATAAACTGCAGGATTCAAAGTTTAAGATAAAAGTAGCATCTTATACACGGGAATTTACGGTACTCGTTACCAAGAGATTACAACTTTTTTCTGTTAATATTTTGACTTTACTCTGAGTTGATTTTTCCATTTCTGCTGTTTTTTTTTTTTTTTTAGTTTTCTTGTTAAATTAGATTTTTAGAATGTACTGCACTTTGGACACCCCAGCTTTAGCCATATAGCTAAACAAACTGTAATGACCAAAATCGACCTCTACTGTTTCGGAGGCACAGTGTTTCGAAGTTAGGGATGGTGCTTGTAATCAGGGACTTTCAATAGAAGTATGAAAAATGGAGATTCCGAACTATTTCGGGAATCCGACTGTTTTAGTGCATGTAAACGCACTGACTGTAGTGCCAAATTTTCTCCCTCTTCTGCTTTTTCAGTATTCTCATATTGTTTGGCATGAAAAGATTTAATGTATCGAGGTTAGGGTCACCGCCAGGTCACACTGGTGCTCCGTTAGTCTCCAATTCATGGTAAGATTGGGCCTTGGTGGTTCCCGAGTTGTTCCTGAACATCCAAACCCATTGAAATAATATTGTACTTTTTGTCTTGAAGTGATGCTCTTAGAATCTGTACTTGGAATGTGCAATTGTCTCTAAACAGACTTTCATGAATAAAACAGTATTTTAAAGTGTCACAAAACATTTTGCACAGTTGTTTCATGTTCACATACCTGTATTTATCATGAAAAGAACTTCATGGGCCAAAGAATAAAAAGCCAAAAATAAAAAAAGTCATGTCCTGAAATCTGCCTTGATCCATTCGGCTACCATTTCAGCGACTTCTCGACCTGCGTCCAGAACGAAGGCATGGCGGAACCCGTTTTCACACAGTCTGAAATCTCCTGTTGGAAATTCCATCTTAATCTCATCATAGTACTGTACAGGACACCAGCGGTCTGTTGCTCCATAATAGAATAGAAGCTAAAATGTCAACAGAAAAGGCAGTAAATATGACATCTACAATACAAACAGCAAATCTTTCAAGTTGACGACAAAACATGAACAGTACGACTGTACACTACTCACAAAAAGTTTGGGATATTGTGCTTTTAGGTGAAATTTCAGGATGAACCTAAAATGCACCGTAACCTTATTTTAATATCGCCGCGATCAACTTCTAGAACCGTCCCTTCTCAGTGAGCCGAGTCACCATTTTACATGTCATCTAGGAGGAGCTCCTCGCCAGAATGGAAAAGAATTGGGCAGAAACCACAGAAGAAGAAATTAAAGAAGCACCCAGACTCTACCGCCAGTGGCCCCCCCGTCAAATTGAGTTTGAGACCCCTGTTTTACAGCAAACTTAATTTGACCTTCTCTAAACTTTTGAATGCACATGTCCAACTGGTCAATGTTTCAGTGCATTTAGTACAACTTGCTGTTCTCTAACAAAGAGCTGAACGGCAAAATTCACAAATGTGTGTGACCTATCAATCGACCATTAAAAGATGTACGTTATACCATCATTCCACTCTAGAAAAAGAGCCCAAAATGTATATAACATTCATTACCATTACGTGTACGTGTATGTAAATTCTAGGCCTGTCACGATAACAATTTTTGCTGGGCGACAATTGTGCTACAAATTAGCGTCGATATTCGACATTATCACCACGATTTTTTTAGACCGTTTTTTCATGAGAGGTGTAATTAACATTTGAACCACTAGATGGTACTCAAGTATCGTGTACGGTGTACCTGGGTGATACATTAGCTTGACACAGAAGTTGCCTGTATGTATGATTTTGCAATGTAGCCAGCAACACTGTGTTTTGTTTATATTTGCAGACCAAACGGCTCAGTAAGTGTTGACTGTCGGGATGAAGGCTCCGCGGCCCGAGCACCTCCATCGGTAGTTTTTTTCCCAGTTGAGAAAACTGTCTGTGTTGGTTGTTAGTGTTCATGCGCTCACCGTGTTCACTCCGTTTAAAGCCGAAATATTCCCAGACTGGCATTCCCCTTAAACTATTGCTTTTGCGCCGTCATTCATGTTAGCGTATGCTGGCTCACGAAGCTAACTGCTGCTGTGGTAGTAGGATAGTAACTAGTAGCCCCGCCTCCACAATGAAGCTGAATGAGATGAAGGCCCACTCTCTCGGTTCATTCCACTATAGAACCAATGTCCACAGACAGATGCAGAGTCCACCCTCTTGTCATCCAGCCTGTGTGGCACAGAGAGACGAGCAGGTACGCAAACATGCACAAATCAAGAGTTTCGATTTATCGATTATCGTGACAGGCCTAGTAACTTCTGACCAGAAATATATCATCCAATGTTATATACAGTGGAACTTCAACATTCTAATTCAATTTTCTGCTTTGATTTCTTTGGCTTCCGAATGACTCCCATAAATAGCAGATATTGAATGAATCAGCTTTAAGGTCAAAGTGTCGCCATGATAAAGCAATGATTCTTCATCAGTCTGGTGTGACAGAGCTGTACACATCACTGAAGGAATGTGAATTTGTCATTGTATCGTCTATGTTCTGGTTGATCCTCAAGTGTCCAAGGAAAATCTAAATGCAGGAGAACCTTTTAGCTGATCTAAGGTGCTGGGAGATTTTCTGCCTTGCATGACCGACTTGAGGCATATTTTAGAAAAATATTTGTCTACAGTGTTCCCTTGTTTATCGCCAGGGATAGGTTCCCAAAATAGCCCGCAATAAGTGAAATAAGTATATGTCTTAAGGCTGTAAAACCCCTCATCAGTGAAAGGTGAACCGCGACATGGCGAGGGAACACTGTATTTGTAAATTGCATGACTGTTGGGGCTTCCAAATTTGGAAGTTCCATTGTATATGCTCAAGGGGTGTCACGAGACAAGACGATACACGACATTGGGCCTACGTGAACAAGACGAAATTTTAACTTTACTTTTAAGAAAAGTACAATGAAAAAATAGATGACAATATATTTCAATCTACTAATACAATTTGTACTACGTTACACTCTTCTGCACTCAGTGTGTATGCTCGCCCACCTCCAACCACGGAGACAAAGAGACTGTATGACTGACAAAAGGGCTCACTCCGTTCATGCCGTTGTTCTATGAAACAAACTCGCCAAAGTGCTGAAACCAATGCACAGAGTGAACTCTCTTCCTGCCGTTTTGGAGGTGGGAGACAAGGAAGACAGACACGCATGCACATGGCAGTATACTGAGGCCGGCAAAATGATCAAGTTCATTTACATTTATTGTGTGATAAATGAATTTAATATCATCCCAGGCATAGCGCCCACGAAAAATCTCTCTTTCATCTCTCGTATGATCTTGTGACACCCCTAATATGATAACTAAAAGCATTTGTGTTACCTTTTCAAGGTTTTTCTTAATGGTTAGGTTATCTCTTTCCAACACCTTCTTCATTTCTTGGCCCCCCATGTAGACAGCATTTGCTACAAAGAGATTGAAAAGACAAATACATTAGTTGATGTGTTTCATTGCATATTTAATGATTTTTAAATGTTTTCATTGACTTATTGTTTAAATCAGTTTTAGTTGGACTAAGTACAGTAATTATCTATACACTACATAATATTATAACAGATTTACTTATTCTCTCATGATTAACTAAGGCATTATTGTATTTAGTCAAGAGATAAATTAACAGAGATTAATAAACTATGCTCTGTAATTAATTTATCTAATTAATCTATTTTTTAATCTCACCAAAAATTACTGAGAAAAGCCCTCATGGTTTTCGTTTAAATTCATTCCAATATTGTGTCAGATCACAATATTGCGACAAAGTGTTTTGCACTGATGTGGTAGGCTAAGCTTGGTCTGCTTCAACTCCTTACAAAGAAGGCGTAGCACTCTACCTATTTTAGTGGTCTGTCGAGGTGTTTTTGAAATGTAAATTTCCCTTTCATTGGACACGCTCCCATTCGGTTGCTCCCCCATTTGCACGTCTCCTCTCCGCTAGTCACGGCTCCTCACCTTGCCCGCCCCAACTATAAAGGGAGCCTATCAGCAGCTACTTAACAAGCCCAAACACAATGACAGCCAATCAATGTCCACTTTAGGGTGTGACTCACCATTGTTTTCTAGCCCCAACAACTCGAGCACAATAAGCCCAATGCATAAAAATTTATTTTTATAAACAGGCAACTTGCATACAGACAAAGTAAAGTTAGAGATGAAAAATTTGATTAACGCAATAAAACAACAACGCACTAAATATGGCTGTAATTAATCGCAATTGATGCTTTCATTTGACAACCCAGCTGTATTATCATACATATGCTATTTATTATTGTATCTACATGTATTTTACTCGCTTATTTTTTTAATGATATAGATGATAACAAATATAGCTCATAAGAGTTGAATTTAAGAGCTGATATCTAGCAACTTCCATGGTTTTCTTGATATTAACCAAAATCCCTTAAGTTCTTACATGAACAGCTATAGCATTGTACTGCCAAAAAAGGTAACTCTTATGAGCTATTTTTGTTGTCATTGTTATATTTGTCCAAACAAAGCTATCCTTAGTTCTATCAGCCACTAAAATGAAGAAGAAACTGAAGAAACTCAGGGGTCTATTTTTTCCACGACTGTACTGTATATCGAGGAAAAGGCTTCTTGAGACGTCATCTGTACTTCTGTGAAGAAGGTGTCGGACGTTTCACTCCTCATCCGAAGAGCTTCGTCAGCGAACTAATAAGTGCTGGTAGCTTAGGCCTTAAATACAGTAAGAGTGGGCGGAATTGGTGTGCCAACACCCTCCTCCTATTGGTTCCTTACACTAAGCCTGGGCGGAGTAGTGGTATAATCCTATCCTGCTATTAACACCTCCGATAAAAGGGAAGTGTCACTCCCTGAGTTGGGTATGAACGACTCTGATACTGGCTCGTTAGCATCTATTGTTCTGGCTCGGCCCTGGCTTCACCTCATTTGCAAGACTAAGAGCTGTGGGTTTTGGTCTCAGTAACCTGCTGAACACAGGGTCCAAATTAAACCTCAAACCACCATTCCGATTCAATGATGGGTTCTGTTGTTTGACAAAAATAGCTTCCTTTACTCCTCTTTCAAACCATCTGTTTTCTTTGGCCAAAATCTTTACCTCGCTGTCCTCAAAAGAGTGATTGGTAGCTTTAAGGTGTAGATGTACTGCTGATTGAGGACCACTAGAATTGTCCCTGCGATGTTGATAAAGCCTTTTTTGGAGCATTTGCTTAGTTTCCCCAATGTAGTGCTCTTTGCATTCCTCATCTTTACAGTGGATGGAATAGACCACATTGCTTTGTTTCTGGTTTGGAGCCTTGTCTTTAGGATGCACTAATTTTTGTCTCAGGGTATTTACTGGTTTGAAATAGGTAGGAATTTTGTGTTGCCATAAGATCCTCTGGAGTTTTTCGGAGACCCCCGCTACATAAGGGACTACCATTCCTCTCCTTTTTGCTTCTGTGGGCTTTTGGGTTTCTTTCCCTACTCTCTTCTTTTGACATTTGTTAAAAGCCCACCGTGGGTACCCACAGGTTGAGAGCGCTCTCTGGACATGTTGTGTCTCCTTTTTCTTTCCCTCAGCACTAGTTGGTATTTGTTCCGCTCTATGTTGGAGGGTCCTAATAACCCCTAGTTTATGTTGTAGTGGATGGTTTGATTCAAAAAGCAGGTATTGGTCAGTGTGTGTGGCCTTTCTAAAGACCTCTGTAAGTAGCTGTCTGTCCTTTCCTATAATTACCTTGCAGTCTAAGAAGGCTAGTTGGTTCTCTTTAGTGTCCTCGCGAGTAAATTTGATATTGGTGTCCACCGCATTGATGTGATCTGTGAAAGACTGAATTTCTTGTTTTTTGATTATGACAAAGGTGTCATCCACGTATCTAAACCAGTGCCTTGGTTTTGTCCCTGAGAAGGATGTGAGAGCCTGTTTCTCCATCTCTTCCATGTACAGATTCGCCACTATGGGTGAGACTGGTGAGCCCATAGCACAACCATGAATTTGTCTGTAAAATTTCCCTCTAAACTGAAAATATGTAGTGTTCAGGCAAATTTCCAATAATTGGCAGATGTGGTCAGCACTAAGTTTTGTTCTCCGATGCAGAGTTGAGTCCTCGAGCAGTCTCTTCCTCACCACCGAGACTGCTGCTGAGGTGGGGACGGATGTGAAAAGTGAAGTCACATCATAAGACACCAAAGTTTCCTCTGGCTCCAATCTGAGGTCTTTGATGCTCGCAACAAACCCTTTTGTGTTCTCTATATGATGATCAGTGTTGCCTACCAATGGGGATAAGACTGTTTTTACATATTTTGCTACATTGTACGTGGTAGAGTCAATGCTACATACAATGGGTCTGAGGGGAAACCCTTCCTTGTGAATTTTTGGAAGGCCATAGATACATGGTGTAGCCTCCCCAGGGTATAACCTATGATACATCTGTCTGTCAATTAGTTCTTCCTTCTCTAACTTTTGGAGACAGTGTATGATTTCTTTCTTATACCTATTGGATGGGTCCCTTTTAAGTTGCTCATATGTGTTGGCATCACTAAGGAGAGGAGTGGTAGTCCCTTATGTAGCGGGAGTCTCCGAAAAACTCCAGAGGATCTTATGGCAACACAAAATTCCTACCTATTTCAAACCAGTAAATACCCTGAGACAAAAATTAGTGCATCCTAAAGACAAGGCTCCAAACCAGAAACAAAGCAATGTGGTCTATTCCATCCACTGTAAAGATGAGGAATGCAAAGAGCACTACATTGGGGAAACTAAGCAAATGCTCCAAAAAAGGCTTTATCAACATCGCAGGGACAATTCTAGTGGTCCTCAATCAGCAGTACATCTACACCTTAAAGCTACCAATCACTCTTTTGAGGAAAGCGAGGTAAAGATTTTGGCCAAAGAAAACAGATGGTTTGAAAGAGGAGTAAAGGAAGCTATTTTTGTCAAACAACAGAACCCATCATTGAATCGGAATGGTGGTTTGAGGTTTAATTTGGACCCTGTGTTCAGCAGGTTACTGAGACCAAAACCCACAGCTCTTAGTCTTGCAAATGAGGTGAAGCCAGGGCCGAGCCAGAACAATAGATGCTAACGAGCCAGTATCAGAGTCGTTCATACCCAATTCAGGGAGCGACACTTCCCTTTTATCAGAGGTGTTAACAGCAGGATAGGATTATACCACTACTCCGCCCAGGCTTAGTGTAAGGAACCAATAGGAAGAGGGTGTTGGCGCACCAATTCCGCCCACTCTTACTGTATTTAAGGCCTAAGCTACCAGCACTTATTAGTTCGCTGACGAAGCTCTTCGGATGAGGAGCGAAACGTCCGATACCTTCTTCACAGAAGTACAGATGACGTCTCAAAAAGCCTTTTCCTCGATGGACAACTCCTGTACGACTGAGAGCCTACACAGATGTACTGTATATCACTGAACAAGTTACCCCTAAGCTCAAACAACTGCACTTACAAATATTTTCATCCTTTTCATTCACCAGAAAATTGGTAAAATGGTACATGATAAACAAAGGCAGTGAACAACTATCAGTGACTGCTGAAAAAAGGAGAAAGGGTAGGATTAAATAAACTCAGCTTCTTCCAACTCCTTTTCGAACATGTTGAATTGTGCAAGTGTAAACGTGTGACGTACTGCTAGGTAAACTGTTTTGCATGTTTGACATTAACCATTACCATTACTATTAAATGATTTTGTAAGTATATCCCTTTACAAAGACATGATCAGTCCATAAATTAATGATAGGTATATTCTAACAGAGTAAGAATATCAACAAAAATTGGGAAAAAAACATTAAATAAAAGGTTATAAATAAATTTGGAGCTCTGGGTTTGAATCTCTGTTGGACATCTCTGTGTGGAGTTTGCATGTTTCCTCCGGGTACTCCGGCATCCTCCCACATATAAAAAACATGCACATTCTGTTAATTGGCGACTCTAAGCTGTCCATTTTTTTTTTTAAACAGCGTATGAACATGCATTGTGTTCTGCGTCCTTGTGGTGTATTAGAGCAATATATCGGTGCTCTGTTGCACGTGTCTGTTATTATATTTACTACTGCTACCAGTAGAGGGTGTTGTATACTCATGTGAGAGTTGAAGACGTGTCCAGTTTGTCTCAGAATGTATAGCTCTACAACAATCCTGATTGGCTAAGGGAGAACCCGACCAATGTGTTCTGCATTCCAATTGGCTGTAGACCATTGTCAATCAATCGCCTTCGTGCAGGACGAATGTTGTATGATTGCTAGCTGATAGATCATTAAAATTGAATCGAAATTTGAACTTTGAGAGTGTTTAAACCAGAGAGAAATGTGATCATGTTAATTCCTGTCTGAGAAAAGTGTGTAAAGTGTATGGTAAGGGGTTTTACAGCCTTAAAACATATAATAATTGTACAAAAATATAGTTGGCTACTTCGCGGATTTCACTTATTGCAAGCTATTTTGGGAACCTATAACCGAGGGAATACTGTATATGCAAACTGCCGTCATGAAAACTGAGGCAGCAGATTTTGTGAAAATTCATATTTGTGTCATTCTCAAAACTTTGGCAATCACTGTACCTGGGTTGGTTTACAAAATGTCAAAGTGACCCTTGCACCCTTGGATTTTACAGTATGTGGCCCTCTGTGGAAAAAGTTTGGACACTCGGTCTCAGGCCTAAAAGATTACCCGAATAACCAAAACAACAAGCTTCAGATTACCCAAGCATGAAAACGATGGTTAGTTGCGGCCCTACTGTTAAATCAAACCTACCATAAAACTTCTCATGTCTTTGTAAGGGGGTAAAAAAAAAATCAGCAATAATTATAAAGTTTTCAATAACTTAAAAGAGAGACATTGTAGGTATGCAATCACGAGAATAACCTGCACAGTCCCCACTCAGTAGGCCTACAGTAGCTTGGACAACACAGGGATCCAAAGAGCGAAGGCCACCAAAAACCAGTTTGACCAGACTTCTTTTGAGTCCCTCTGGCAGCAGGGAGAGCAGGAAGATGGGCAGGTAGGCCATGTACCGCATGTGACACAGCACAGGGGTCATGACTTTGCCTTGAGGAGTCAGAGCCATGCGTTCGATAGTGGGAAAAAGCATGACAGCCTTCAGAACCTGTATGAAAAACATTACAGTTGCGGTCAAAAGTAGATATACACTCACATTTACCCATCTTTGCATAAATATTTTAATAAGTGGTGCTGAAAGCTGCAGAATGTATTTTAATTGACAAGGCCAATCCCTATTAACTCCTGAGTGATCAGGATTGACAGGATCTGATAGTTTCTCAGAATAACACAATTTGTCTGACACTGGATTGGCCAATACTCAGAACAATGTGAAAGTCCTAGGAACTCAGTGAAGATCAACAAAGAATTGAAGTTGGGAAGTCTTTTAGAGCCATTTCTAGGCATATGCAAATACGTAAGCGCAAGCTCTGGCATTGAATCACCATGATTAGGGGTGTCCCGATCTCAAATTGATATTGCATATTAGTCTGATATCAGCAAATAAAACAAGTATCGGATTACAGGAATCCCTCGTTGATCGCGGTGAACTGTTTCCAGGCCGAACAATGATAAGTCATGATGAATATTCAATATGAGATGATGATGATGATGTGATAAAGAAGCTGAATAAAGAGCACTTTATTACAAGCTTCATGAACAGGTCGGCCTGTGAGAAGGCTCAGTCAGATCAGAAGCACTTCTAGTGTAAGTCTAGCCAGCAGTCACACTTAATAGGTTTTGCAAACTATTACATCAGCCTGTTGGTTTAAGTTTGGGCTCTTTCCTTACATGGTCAAAAATCATCTGACGCTGACCAATGACTGCCAGTCTATAGAATCTTGGCCCCAATCAGTCTCGCATCTTTGCGACTTTGGACATTTTCCAAAACACCGTCCATGTCTGGCAAGTCTAAAGGATGCTCGGGGCACCAGTGGGATTATCTTCCCAGGTCTACCTATGTGTGTGTATGTGAGGTATAATTGCAGCTGATTTACTGGCGTGTCTAACAGTCCCAACTGATATACGATTGTTTACTGTTCAGGCTGCTGGTAGAACTCTCGCCATCAGTGCCTCACACATGTCAGATAATGCAGTCTCAGATACTACAGTCAATTTCCACAAAGTAGGATTCCTTATTTGTTAATCAAATATTTGTAAAGAGCATAGAAAAGCTTTTGATGACCTTCTAAATGTTTTATAACATTATTAGAGCCTTCTAGACATGCAATAACACCCCAAAAGTCACCTTTATATTCGTATTACTCAACACAGTACACATAATAACAGAAAATAAGCCATTCAAGACATAAATAAGACTCGCACTTCTGTACGTTGCTGTAAATGTGTTCCCTAGGGGAGCTGGGTGATGGTTGGAGTGGGTTATAGCATCAACAGTAGTAGCCCGTGTTATTATTATGTTATTATTGTGCCTGTTGTGAGACTATTCTAATCTGCAATAAAAGCCTGTTGTTCCGGCGATCAAGTCTGGCGCTAGTGTGTCTCACCAAACATCACAGTAATATTACTGACACCTAGTGACCAGTGTAGAATACGACATGTCAACATCTGTGCATGCGTCTTCTGAATGCCTTATATTTGTATTTTAGTTCATTTAGCCATTTTAATGCTTGAAAATGCTTAATTTAGGCAAGCCAGCGCCAGCAGCGCCAGCCCACGTGATCACAGCATGCGCTAATGTGTTAATAGCAAGGAGTAGTAGCGATGTCGGCCATGTGGCAGTATTTTTCATTACAGTCCGAAAAAGATGTAGCAGCTGAGTATAAAACCTGTTATACACAAGTTTCCCGTGGTGGCACAGAACCAGGGAAGTTTAATACAATTTACCTCATAGCGTATTTGGGCAGCATCACAAAATACTGTACTTGCCGCAAAACCGAGGCTCTCTTAAACAACCAAGGCAGTCCGAAACAGTTGCAAAGTGTGAGAAACTCCCACAGCAAAAAAAAAGAGTCAGCCCCTGTCGGTGGGGAGCAACACTTCATTGAGCAGCCTCGCTATATTATGCCTAGCCGCCACGGTATCATCGATAAAATGATACCCCAGATGCATCAAGAAGTAAATGAGTTATTTCTTGAATTCAGTAGTGTTTCTCACCTCAAGTCTGCTTTTCTTTTGATCAAAGCTGCAAAATAACCCAAAATGGAGCCAAGAAAGTTGCAAGTGCCAGCATCTTGATAAAGAAGGTTAGAAACACTATTGAATTCAGGGAAAACACAAAGGTGGTGTTCGTGTTAATCTCTCTGCCACATCATGTCTTTGCCAGCAATCACATCTCCAAAAAAGATAAAAGTAACCTAAAATGTTCATTTATCCCTCGTATTCGTTATTTATATTAATTTAGAGTTGTTTTATGCATGAAAATTATATTTGTAACCCGTATTTTTTTGTTAACATTTTTGAGACTTGTGGCGTAACTGCAAGAAGTACAGAGTCGACCGCTGATGACATCATAGAAGGGTGACGGAGCTGACTTCCGGTTCCTGTTTTCGAGTCTTAGCAAGCTGCTAACAAGGGCGTTTTGTGATAAACCTACAATAAGAACACAGTTGGAGTCACGCAGTGCATGAATACGACACAATCCATATTGTACAATGTAAGAAAATGTATGCAAAACAAGGCAAATTTTGGCACAGATTTTCAACATTGACCAAAAAACATGCTAACTGGAGCATACACTGACCTAGTTTCAGTTTTCGTACCTGGCAGTTTTAGAAAGACCCTTGCAACTGACGAAGATTTATGGCAAAATTTTACCTCGGTTCTCGTACAAGTTTCAGTTTTCTTACGATTCGTTATTAGACAACCCATTTGTAGCTGATTTACTCATTCAATACCAAAGACGTACTTATACCTTTACATCCTTTATACCTTTACATCCAAACAGGACGTACATACTATACTGTACCTTGAGACTGGGGTCTCTCTTCATGATCTCTAAAATGATGTAGCAACCAATGGAGTGACCCACGAGGACAGGGTTCATCTCCTTTGGGACGTACTTCCTGATGAAGGTCAGTTTGTGTTCTATCTGACCATTGAGACCAAACACGTCCCTGTCACCTGCTGAGGAGGCATCTGTAAAATAAATAAATAAAATGAATAAATTAAACACGTAAAACTACTATGTCTGTATCTACTGTGATACTGTAGAAGTGGGATCGTTAGTTTTTCAAGAAACAACAGACACGTAAAACATCCAGGAGTCAATGACCTCGTCTGGGCGTAAAATTCATGCGTCGAGGTTCAGGTGGCGCAGCATCATGTTAGGCAGACACTCAGCTAGCAACGCTCCAGCTTTATGATCAATAATATTCGCCATGGCCATTGGCATGGGGGAGAGAGGGGGTTAGTAAACACTGCCATCATGTGGCCAACTGACTGGAGACGCACGTCATGCCAGTGAAAGGCCTACTTGATTGCCTTCATGTTTATTGATGTTATTTACATTTATATTTTAGGTGGACACAAAGTTTGTGGAAATGGGACACATTATTTGTTGAGTAGATCGTAAACAGTAACTGCCTGAGAACTTGCCTGCCTTTGACGGTAAATGATTGGATTTCACTGTATCTAACTTTGTTGTTTGTTAAATGTGTACATACATTTTTGAATTACACTTTTTGTGTTTGTATTCTTTGGTTCGAAATGCATTTTCGCAGTTAAAAAAAACCCAAACAAACTCATTTTTACCCACTTCGATTTTACGTTTTTGGGTGATTTTAAGCCCAATGTGTTAATACACTGGGTCAATAACTGTACAGTAATCCCTCATTTATCGCGGTTAATCGGTTCCAAACCCGACGTGATAAACCAATTACCACAAAAGAAGAATTGTTTATTTATAACTTTAATACTTTTGTAGTTGTTTTGTTTACAACCTTCTAAATATGGATTTTAACATTATTAGAGCCCTCAAGACATGAAATAGTTGTCACCTTTACACTCCTATAACCCAACATAGTTAATAATCAAATGTTTCATTTAAAAACTGTATTTTGTTTTCAGTTGTGTTGTCATTGACTAATATTTACATTTGTTTGATGATCTGAAACACGTAAGTGTGACAAACACTTGCTGATGTTGAGTAGATCACCAAAGGGTCAAAGCATAGTTGCTCCAACTCTTAGTATTGTTTAACTGTTCAATTCAGACATGATGCCTGTTTTTAATGACAAGCCACCACAAAATGGCATAAAGGCATGCAGTGACCACATTGAGTGGAGATCTGCTTTGTAAATAAAGTACAATTTCAATGAATAAAACACAACTCTCCTTTCTTTTTGCCACAGTGGCTCCGTAGTGATGAAAGTTGGAGTGTAGAAAGAAATGCATGCTGAAATACAAGATGCAGATGTTTTAATAGAAAGAGTTGTGGATATCAACATTATGTTAATGTTCTGGCAAAACACAAAACACACTTATTCAGTTTATGCGGATTGGAATAAGATGTGAAAACAAATGTGTGTCCACCACAGGCAATAAACGTATCAACAGAATAAAACCTTTTGACCAGACAACAAAACAAAAAAAACGAGAATGTATAACCACCTGTGCTAATGAAGTCATGAATTTGTGCGCAGGTTTTACCTTCCACCATGTCCATGGATGCAGGGGGCTCACAGTGGCCTGCATGGCTCACAGCCCACACCGGGTGGCGGTTGCCAAACATGCTACAAAGTGTTTGGAGGAAGGTTCTGTAGAAGCCCACTACCCCAGGGTTACCTGTACGGAAGAGATACACCATACATTTAGTATTTTGCACATATTTGAACGTGCGGTGGCCGATGACTTTAAAAATTGATGAAAGCACCAATAACTAGATTCCTACTCACCGGGAATGACAAGAAAAAGCAATTTGTGTCCATTGTGCAAGTGAGAAGGACCGCATCTAAGAACCTCTGTGATGGCTCCACAGCAGTAGATAAAATCTGTTTTAGTTCCATCCTTGATGTCTCTCACTGTCTCTTCCATTCCATCATCTTAGAAAAGGAGAAACAAATCGTACTATTAATTGGAAAATAGTATATTTCACCATAACTGGTCATGTTTGGCAGTGGCAGCAGGTCCAAAGGACGGCTCCACGTCAAAGGTGAGAGTACTGCTGATAAGATTGGAACAATAATACCAGTATTTACTCTCAGTGAGAGTAAACCAGTATGTTTATTCTGAACTTGACGCTCCACTTGATTATGTCGGCGTATTTGACTATAAAATAGCCTGATTCCACCTTACGTCATGAATAAATGTTAATTGTTATGAGATTTTACAAAATGTCTTCGACGCACTTCTGTTGGTAGGCGCAGGCTCCGCTTGATAAGTCATCATCTTCTAACCGCTCTACAAGACTAAAAAGTTGAAGAAGCAGGTTCCTTCAACTTACCGCCGGTATGTATGTCATCCATTTGTTTATTTCCTGTGACGAAATGTGTACTTCGTCTTTTGGAGTCATCAGCCGGCACCCAACTTGATGGGAGCATTTCTGCCGCCTACCGGAGTGGAGTGCTACCATGGCTAAAGTAGAGATACTGTACGTACAGTATGTATTTATTATATTTAAATATGTACTGTATGTATAGGCGATTCAAAATAAACATATACAAATAAATAATAACTCTTTGATTTGTTTCAATGGTGCAAAGCTGCATTCGTTTCTGAAATATTGGGCAAATTTGTCCAATGATGTATTGCATCAATTGATGAACTGATTTTTGCATTTAATTAACGTACATTTAATTCACTGACACAAAACACACACACACACACACACACACACACACACACACACTATGGTGGTAAAATAAATGTAAAAGGTAAAAACATAAATCTTACAGATTTGGGCCATCTGCTCAACTTTAAAAGAATTTGTAGTTAAAAAGTCGGCCACTAGATGGCAACGTAGAACAACAGGTAGAACATAGAGCCTGGGTTCTGTTGAAGGGTTCTTCCCCAGAGGGAGTTTTTCCTGCTTGCTCATGTGGGGTTTCAGTTGGTTCTCTGTTTTCATTTAAGAGTGTGAGCCTCGTGTGTCAAGTGTCATGAGACAACCGTTAATTTGGCGCTGTATAAAAAAACTGAATTGAAAACTGAATTTCATAGACCGTTTTGAAGTTTCTTTTAAATTATTTGGACATGGCAGTGCATCCATCAATTTTGGTATCGTTTCAATGCTAAGTAAATACAGGGACACTATTGCTGATACAATTTACTTGAAATTGTTCAAGATCCTCAAGTGAGTTTGTGATTATGTCATTAATTTGGTGATCAGGATTATAATCAGAATAACGGGACCAAACAAAAAATATGACCAAGTTAGAAATTTATTGTGGACAATTTAGAAATATATAAATACAACAATGTAAGACAACGGAGCAATATCACAAAATAATAACATTGTTCTTCTATTCCCTTGTATTACATACATTTGTATGAGCAAAATAAAGTCAATAGCGCAAAATATCTAAACAAAAGAAACTATTGGAAAACACTTTGACTTCAAATATAATCAAAACCATGTAAACATGTTTTGTGGAAAAAAAAACATCATTGTGCATCAAGTGACAGTTCACACTCAGAAGACCGTTTTCCAATTTAAATATTGCATTGTCCACGGGGACATAGAAAAAATAAAATACGATACGAGCCAATCAATGGCTTTGATCTAGCAATGTAAAATGTTATGTAGCATCACAAGTGTAGGTTATGTGCCATAAATATGTCTTTCTTAGCAGCAAGGTCATACTGTAAGAAGATCTAGATGGAAATGCACATGGAATTCAGCAAGGTTACTCATTTAAAGTCATTTTTGCCCACCTTGGCAGTTAAGACAATACAGATGGGGGAGGGAACCTTCACAATGGTGCAGAGTGCAACGGATGTTGCTATAAACAGACTTGAAGGCAGGCATAGAAAACCTGTTTATGAATTTGTAAATACGGCTTTTAACATTGTTAGAGCCCTGTAGACATGAAATAACAGCCCTATAGTCACCTTTACACTCCTATTATTCTTTGTTTACACCACATTGTGCAGGCTACGGGATCACTGCAGGGACATAAAAGACAGCCACAATAGCATACCAAGCTACCGAGCTAACTAGTTAGCCTCTCCAGTGTACTTATTCTAACGTTAAGAAAGTGTTTCAGAGTGGGGAGGAAGGGCAAACTAAGAAGAAAAAAACGTATCACTTCCACACGGAATGGGAGAACGGACATGCCATGGCTGATTACATACACCGTGAAGGTAATGCAATATAATGTCATGTCTCATTAATGTAACATTACTGACGCCTAGGAATACTACATATAACTTGTGTTTCAATATTTTTGACTAATAATAGGATATTATTCAACCATGAAACAGCAATCATTTATTAATTAATACATTTTCAAAAAACTGTGATAGAGTGAGGGAGCGATGTTTGAACCACGATGTAGTGTGGGACGACTATTGTGTTGGCACGGTCATTAACGGCACTCTATATTGGTTCTATACTCAATTCAAAGCTACTGTACATGAGGGTTCTTGCTGTAAGTAAGCGACACGTTTGTATCAAATGATTGTTGAGGAGTGGTCAGCAAGGTTTTGAATCCAGCATTCTCCCACAGAGAAAAGTCTCGAACTTCAGGAGTTGTAATTCCCAGAAAAGGTACAGTCATCATTGGTACTGAGAGAGGAACAGTCAAAAAGTCCACATTGGCTTCTCCATGAGCCTGTAAGTTGAAGGTAACGTTCATGAAATCATTTTTTGCAGCAATGTTGTGATTACACTTGTATTGGTTGAATCTGACCAAACCAATCCAGTAAGTCTGTTGCTTCTCGGAACTGACCTTGACACCGTAGTCATGCTGGAGATACACATTGCCAGTAAGTTTCAGGGGGAAGCGCATCTTTAATTTTGCTTTATTCTTCACATCAACAACAGCCGCAAATGGATGGGCCACAAAATCCAGAGAGTTGGAAATGGAACCAGTCGCTCTTCCGCTGAGTTCTGAATCATGATGGGCTGTCAGTGCAACTTTCAAGTCCTCAACATGGGCTTCTCCATGAGCCGCAATGACACTCTTTTTCAAAAATGGAGCTTCAGCTTCACATTTTGCTTCCACAACAATACGTATAAGGGTAACCGATTCAGCTTTCATCATTTGCTTGAACTTGAATAATGTACAATCTGTATCGCCTACGAAAGTAAACTTGGCAGCGCTGAAACTGACATTGATTTCTAAATCACTTTCATGTGTGCCTTCATCAGAGTAGTTCTTGATGGACCACTTTCCTTGACCAGCTGTTTTACTACTCAACGTAATTCTGCCAGATTCAGCTGTCGCTGCCATGTCATGTTTCACTGATGCCTGACTTGAAATTCCTATTGACGGTGTGTCCAAATTGTGATTGTAGGTCGTGCTTGTATTTACTGAGACGCCACTCCTCAGTGAGACTGTCAAATGGTTGGCCAAGTCTGCTGTGTACATTGAAGTTGTTGCCTTGGATGCAGTTTTTGCAGAGGCCTCAGCAAAAGAACTTCCAAGTACCAAAGATGCATCATGATCAATGGAGAAAGCCAAATGTGAAGCTTTCAGAGTTTCTGTGAATTTTAGCTCCTGCATTCCGGGTGCCTCCAACTGAGCCATTGCTTCCAGGGTATATTCCAGGAGCTGGACATCTGATGTGGCACGAGAAGTAATAGTGGCTGTAAACTGAGGGTTTTCTGGAGTGGACGTTGCATTCTCGAACTTTACTGAAGAAACAATAGTATACACAGGAGAGCTCACTTGAAATCCACCTTGGAATTTTCCAAACCCCGGGACACAAATGTTATTAGGAACGTCAGGCAGTCTGATTGCTGGCATTGGAAATGCTGTGACTTCAAAGTCCTTCATGTGTAATTTGGGGATGCTGATGTTTGGAATTTGGATTTCCGAAAGTGTTATTTCTGGGAAGGTAACATCTGGTAATGCAAATATGTAAAGGACTTTTAAGTCTCCAAAAATACCCTCAACATCAATGCCGGGGATTTCAAATCCTTTTATGTCATCTATTGTTGCAATGATTTGCGCTTTGAGCTCATCAAATGATACTGTAAAGGCAGGGACTGTGATTGAGCCAAGAACATTGAACTCTGGGATAGAGATTTCTGCTGGAATGGTCATTTCATGCAGTTTTTTCAGGTCTATTCCAAATGCAGGAATGACTAGGTCTGTAAAAGGCACAGTAAAAGAGGGGAAATGTAGCTCAGCTTTATTCAGCTTATCTAAAACTCCATCAATGGTTTGCTTTATCTGACCGAGGATTTCATTGTCCCTCACCATTTTGTTCATTTCCTCTATCAGTCGGTTGATCTTCGCAGATATAAAGGCAACAATATTGCTGTAGGATTGGCTTGCTCTTTGGAGGTAAATGTACACTTCTTCTTGGATATCCATGTCAAGAATTCTCTGTCTGATGTCTTCAAGGACATCCTGAACTGTCATTATTATGTCATTGTAAAATATATTGTCCATCACATGCTTTAGTTTCCTCAGAGAGTCACCCACTTTTGTGTTTTGGAGTTTGTTGATTAATTTAAAAAACGCACTTTGAATCTTTCTGACAAACTCTCTAACAGCTTCAAGCTTTGACACAATCTCATATGCTTTTATTCTCTCATTCACGAAAGCCGTTAACTCTGAAATGTTCTTGTTGCACGCATCAACAAATGTATTGTAGTCAAATTCCTCCAGTGACTTCAGGGCTGAAGAAACGTGCTCATTAACTTCTTCCAAGCTCTTCTCTAAATCGGTTGCCCTGAGATGACGTGTCACACTTTGCAGAAATTGTAGAATTTCATCTTGAACAAATTCAAAGTTGATTTCTTTCAAAGTATTTAACACTGACTGCACAGTGTCTTCTATTTTAAGCTTTTTGATGAAAACTACAGCCTGATCAAGTATTTCTTTAAGCTCTTTACTCAGGCCATATTTTGAAATGTGATCCCTGATGTAGGAATGAACTGCATTGAGTTTGTTGGGGAGTTCATATTCATCAATCCAGTTGACAACAACATCGTTCATAGATTCCATCACTTTTGCAATCTCTGTGTTAGGAATTTGATAGGACAGCTGCTCAATTCCCATCTCAATTGAAAGCAGGAACTCTTTTATTTGCTGAGATAATATCTTGACATCAAAATTCTCAATTTTATGTTGTATGTTTGCCAGGATTTCTTTGATTTTCGCAAGAGTTCCATAGTTTGAATCGAAGTCTCTCAGCCAAGCAGTGCTGCTGTCTGTGAGCTTCTCTAAATCAATCTGTTTAACACCGTTCTCAATGGTATGCAGGGCTTTAAGAAGTGATTCCTGGATATAGTACTTCTCGTTAAATGCACGAAGATGATTTCCAGTAACCATGAACACATTTGTTATTTTGTCCGAAAAGTGTCTTTTCCTGGCATATTCTTTAACAGTAAAAATCAGGTCTCTAATTCTGGTAGCGATTACTAGCACCTTATTTTCCAAATCCCTTTTCAAGTTGTTTACCATTAGCTCCAAGTCATCCTGCGTTACGGAAAACACATCAGTATAATAATCAAGTTTTGCTTTCATTTCATTGACTTTGTTTTCAAAGTCCATGTCTCCCATCAGGCTACTCACTTGCAATGATAACTGATCTAACCGGGCTTGAAAGTCAGATATTACCTGATGAATATTTTGATTGTTAATGTACTGTTGGAATTTTTCCAAAGCCTGTATACATGTATTTTTGATTTGTTCAAAAGTGGCGGGGAAAATGTCAATGAACGGTGTCAGAATTACACGACAGCCACTTTTCTTATCATATTCAAGAAAACCAGTTATACAGAATTCTTCCACTCCGGGTACTGCTACAGCATTCCTGTCCAATTGGTTGAAAGCATCGGTGCGCATCAGTCCTGAAAAATTAAATCCAGTCTTCTGCGGGTTGTTATAGGCACTGACCTCCTGGCTGTAAGCGTGATTGTGTAGTTTAGATTTCATTTTCCACATTAGAGCTTGATCACGAGGCATTAGGAGAATGTCAAGTTTGTTATCTAAGTGAGTGGTTAACTCCTCATTTGAATGTGAATGTGTGGTTGACATTCTGCTGTCATATGAGTATGCAAGACTTAAATGCTCAGCTTTAACTAACATCTTACTATACAGTTGCCCCGTGTGCTTTCCATATAGATATACCTCTGCATTACCGTTGATGAGGGCATCAACTTTTAGGCTGAAAGGTAGCACCGCAGTGCGTATAATGCTGTCAAAATGTAGAGGCTCTGAATTTACTTTTGACTCATAATAAGACGCGGCGGAAAGTCCAGCAAACTCCAGTGCACAGGTTTGACTCAGATGCGCACCGAGCACATTTCCAAAAGTGTGGCATTTTATTGTACCAGCCATGCCTTCATAGCTGATGTCATATGTGTGCTTAACGCTGTGTTCTTCTCCATAAGCGGCATTTGTACTTCCACTCAGGCCCACCTTAACTGGCTCAAGCTTCATGTGGCCTTCATTTTGGAAACCGACATCGTACAATTTGAACACGCATGTCGCGTCAGCTTTCATAACAAATGGCTTCATATCAATCTGGGTATCTTGCTTATAGTAGATCTCTTCACAGAGGAAGTTCCCAGTCTTGGTGCGTAAAGCAAGGGTCCACAGAGTGAGGGTCAGTGCGTAGCTGTTTTCTGTTTTCATCTGCCCCAGTGCTGCCATGGTATCGCTGGTAAAGGTGAAAGCTTTTCGGTTCAGTGTAGTCTTTACATTATTTCTTGTGCTAGCATTGAAAATATTACCATTGAAGACACCATACAAAGAGACTTCCTTAGCATTGATATTACTCTCAATATGGAGCTCACCTCGACCATCCTCAGCCATTGTTTTAGTCGTGGAGGACAGTGATGCTCCATTACCGTCGATGGCAACATTGAAGATATTCTCAAATGTCACAGAGCCATATTGAATACTATTAGTTCCACTTGTGGTCAGACAATTTTTGTCAATCACAACAGATGCTTTGTGCAATCCTTGACCTGCATCAATTGTGAGCAGTCCATCTGAGTTTACTTCAAGCCTTCTTGAGTTCAGTGAGCCTGTTACAAGGGAGTATGCCCGATTTGTTTCATCATCTGCCTGTGATTCAACTCTGAGGACAACTGTATGGCTGGAAACACCAAAATCAACTTTGTTACTAAGCAATTTCCCCCCAGCTTTGGCAACACCAATGCACTTAAGGGTTAGTTGTGAGTCCTTATAGTTGAGTTCAGCGACATGATTGAGGATGTCTTTCTGGGCATTTGTTTCAGAGACAATTTTCAGCTCTGAGTTATCATAGACTCCGCGTATTGAGTTGTGAATTTGCAGAAATGGTGAGTGAAAATGCAGGATGGACTCTCCACTTCCTTTTTTCTTGAGTTGATGCAGGCTGTAGCTGTTGCTATAGGAGCTGTTGGTATAGAAAGAACCAATTTTCAGTGTTCCGTCCAAGGTGCCATCTCCACTGACTTCAACTGAGTCTAGAGTGGAAGTTGACTGGGCAATATAGCAGAGACGAGCGTGGAGACCAAGGGGACTAGATGCTTCAATCTTGTAATTGGCTTTTGCATGTAATTTGTTGGTTACATCCAAGGTTTCTGAGACACTCACGCTTGTCTGAACGAGATTGTGGCTAAAGGAAGTATTCACCAGGTACTCAAGGTGATCATCGGCTCTTCCTGACATCATCCCAGTTCCTTGAAAAAAAAGAAGATTACAATAATGTCAATATATAAAAACATGCACAACTCGTACAATGAAACCTCTTCAATTAAATGACCCTGAAGTCGTACAGTTAGGAATGAGGCATCAAAACAAGTGAAATCCTACATGATGCTATTTATCGCTTAGTCAGCACCCAAAGTATTAACTTAATGTATTTTTTGGTTTTACTTGGCTTTGTATGTTTTTGTAGTCGATGATCACACAATTTAAAAGAAACTGCTACATATAGTCTGTGTACTTTCATTCTGGGCTCTTCTCTGATCTTCCTCATTGATGCTAAGAGTCCAGCGCTGTAACCAAATATATTCCTTTTATTTTTTTTGGTAACCTTCTCAATTGTGTGATCTCCGAGAGCAACGCAGTCCTAAGAACCAGGAAGAAAGGCTAAAGAGAATAAATCGCCTTTCCACCTCCAAAAAAACCCCTTCTGGCTGACATTTTTAAGAAAAAGCAGAGATTACCGCTTGGCACCTGACAAGTTGCCATACGTGGACATCTAAATTGACGTGAGAAATTCAGGAGATCTCATGAAGTTCTCACACCTGACTGACAGACTGACACACCACAAATCTCATGATATGGCACTTCCATGTCAGGAAGAAAAAGAGTACAGTCGTACCTCGTAATACCGTGGTTCGATTATCACTCCCTCATTATATCGCGTTTTTTCTGAAATTAATTAACAAATGATCGCTTTTTTGTGGTAGACTATGGTCTATTATTAGTCAAAAACATATAGAAATACAAGTGATACAGTATGTAGTATTCTGGTCACTAATGACACAAAACATTGAAAAACACCAAATTACTTTAACACTGCATGAAGAGATGATAGTGAAAAAAATGTTGCCCTCTCTCCGTGTGGAAGTGGTACGTTTTTTGCTTCTTAAGGAGAAATTAATTTGAGGCTAACTGGTTAGCTCGCTAGCTAGACGTCTCGAGTACCTGCAGCATAATAGTTGGGCAATGTGTTGTAAACAATGAATAACAGGAGTGTAAAGGTGACTACAGGTGTGTTAGTTCATGTCTACAGGGCTCTAATAATGTCATAAACTGGTTTTCTATGCTCTAACTTTGAAAATATTCCCTTTATTAACATTGAATTAACATATCATGGAAATTCATTTATCGCGGTTGGGTCTGGAACCAATTAATCGCTAGAAACGAGGGACAACTGTACAACATTTTGCACATCCACATAAGTCTGAAATGTTGGAAATGTAGGGTGAGGCAATAAAAAAAAAAGATTGATCAAGGTAGTTATTCTTCACCAAATATTTTAAAAGATTTACCTTCAAGTTTGTATCTTAGCAGGTTGAACGGTGACTTGGCTATGGCCTTGTATTGTATTGTGTAGATGGGGCTATCAATAGTGTGATTGCCACCAAAAATCAAGCCTTCCCAGCTGTAGAAGTTGCTGTTGACCTTGATTGACGCTTCAGCCAGACCAAGAAGGGGCAGAGTGAAATCCACAGTACGAGGCACAGAGAACGATGGCAGTTTGTAACTTTTTGCGGGGATGTGTACACCTATCTGTGGTAAGTCTAAAATAGGAACTGACAGGGAGTTGGGGATATTTAATTCCTCCAATGTCTTGCCTCCCAGTGACAGAGGAAGCGAGACTGCCATCTTGTCCTTGTTGAACTTGTACCGGAAGAAGTTGTCACTGTTCAAGTAAACAGCAGCATTATCATTCCACTTTCAATCCTTTCACCCGATCACGTACATAGACATACTTACACCCGCAGGAACATTTTCTCAGGCAGAGATGGAACAATAAGTTGTGACGGTATCCGCTTATTCCCCAAGTTTTCAAGGCCAGGGATACTCGATGTCAACGTATCCAGCCAAATGTTACCTGCCTGAATAAAAAAAACAGTATTTTTTTTGCATTTACTTAAATAAATGTTTAAAAATAAATGTTTGGTTTTTCAGTATGTTTGATTATTTGGCAAATAAGCGCACGGTGGCCTAGTGGTTAGCATGTTGGCCACACAGTCAGGAGATCGGGAAGTTCTGGGTTTGAATTTCCGTTGGGCATCTCTGTGTGGCGTTTGCATGTTCTCCCCGTACGTGTGTGGGTTTACTCCGGGTACTCCGGTTTCCTCCCACATTCCAAAAACATGCATGCTAGTTTAATTGGTGACTCTAAATTGTCCATAGGTACAGTATGAATGTCTGAGTGAATGGTTGTTTGTCTATATGTGCCCTGCCATTGACTGGCGACCAGTCCAGGGTGTGCCCCGCCTTTCCAGCATACCCGCTTGAGGACAAGCGGCATAGAAGATGGATGGATGTGGCAAACTGCAGTAGAACCTAATTAAGTAGGTATCCTTCTGTTTGGCTGACTGACTTTGACATAAGAGGTTGTTGGCATAACCAAAGCAATCGCTTGGTTGAAGGAAACTTCCATTAACGTGTTAACTTTGACAGCCCTAATAGTAACATTTCCAAAGTAGTGGATTGGTTCTCGGATCGTATTTGAGGCCAAAAAATTGGATTGGGATCGGGGGACATACAGGTAAATGCTGATTGGAACATCTCTAGTCTTTAAATATTTTTTTCCTCTGTTACATCTCAACTTGTAAAACTTCTCCATCCATCCATGCTTCTCCTCATTAGTGTTGCGGGGGCATGCTGGAGCCTATCCCAGCTGACTTCAGGCGACAGGCTGGTCTGGACAGGTCGCTAGCCAATCGCCAGGCACATATAGACAAACAACCATTCACACTCACATTCATACCTATGGACAATTTAGAGTCTCCAATTAATGTCGCATGTTTTTGGAATGTGGGAGGAAACCGGGGCCGCACGGTGGTCTAGTGGTTAGCACATTGGCCAATACAGGAACAGCCTGGAGATCGGGAAGACCTGGGTTCGATTCTCCCCTGGGCATTTCTGTGTGGAGTTTGCATGTTCTCCCCGTGTGCGCGTGGGTTTTCTCCGGGTACTCCGGCTTCCTCCCACATTCCAAAAACATGCAGGTGAGGTTAATTGGCGACTCTAAATTGTCCATAGGTATGAATGTGAGTGTGAATGGTTGTTTGTCTATATGTGCCCTGCGATTGGCTGGCGACCAGTCCAGGGTGTACCCCGCCTGTCGCCCGAAGTCAGCTGGGATAGGCTCCAGCATGCCCCCGCGACCCTAATGAGGATGAAGCGGTATAGAAAATGGATGGATGGGAGGAAACCGGAATACCCATGCACGCACGGGGAGAACATGCAAACTCCACACAGAAATGCCCAAGGGAAAATCAAACCCAGGTCTTCCCGATCTCCAAGCTGTTACTGTGTGGCCAACATGCTAACCACTAGACCACCGTGCAGCCCTGGTAAAACTTCTACTAAAGAAAAACACCATGCATATGTAACCTAGAAGACACATCTTCTTTTCAATACATGAGTTTTGTCACAATATACATGTCACATAGGCAGTCCAATCGAGGCCCGACTTTATGCATATGCTTTTCCGAGTATTATATGGTCCTCTGACAAAAATACCAGTGTACACTCAAATCAAAAGGCACTAAACTGTCTACCAAGTATCTTTGTTATACTGTAAATGTTTGGTCCATTTAGACCAAAACATATTTGACTTGCTTTTTGAAGAGAACATACAGTATATCCGTCTGAAACTTCCAGAGGATGAGATGCCTTCTTTAAGGAGACACTGGCGATCCCGGTGTCTTCCACGGCTGAGAAAGGCTGCTCCTCCAATGAATTTAATTATTTTTTGGGTTATTAGCTTAGTCGTCTGACTGTCGCACATGTACCTGCGAGTGGCTGTGTTAGCTGGCGTGACCGTGACCTCCAAAACGCAGCATACTCTGTCAAGTGTTGTTCTTCAAGTGCCGTATTAAAGCTTTTTAACATGCTACCCCCGCCAGGTATTTTTCATGGCATGTTTTAGCAGTTAGGTTCCACACGGCAGATGTGATTGCTTTTGTTTTGAAGGATGAAGGAGGACGACACTGCCAAAGACGTGAGTTAGGTCAAGACACTACACTGCACGAAAGGGTCACTGCAGCCTGCAATGGTGCTAGCCACAGGTGATCGGCTTTTTATCTTGTTGCCATTTTTTTAATCTGCATATGCCGATCACACAATTTTTTACGGAAATCTACTGATCAGCGGCCGATCGATCGGAGCCCAAAGCACTGGACTACAAGTGTGAACACACCCATAGTGAAAACAGTCCACATCAGGGCACCACTGCCTCAGAAGTCAGTCAGTGTTCATATGCAAGAATTATGAGAAGAAAGGTGTAGTGATTTAAAAAAAAATTACCTCAATTCCTTTTGTGACTATGTGTCGTAGTTTCATATCCGTTTTTGCAACCTTCTGGTCCAGGATATCATCAATGAGTTGGTTCAACTTTCTGCGATGATCTTCTATAGTTGGTGATATTTTCTGAATCTCTGAATTCAAGTCAGATTTCATTTCCACCTCAAACGTCTCCTTATCTGTTAGCAGTCATACAAATCCACACATAAATCTTCCCATGAACGATAGTTCAGCAAGTGATGTTTGCTGTGTGAAGGCCTTGAAAGGTAAACAATGGTTACCATATATGAGGGAAGCTGTCTGTTGGTAGGATGTCTCAGGGAGGTTGATTTTTGTCTCTACATCCATGATGATGCCCTCACGCTTTTGCAGAGTTGCAGTGACAGAAGCATTGGTTTTTAGAGCTGGGATGATCATTTGGAGTTGCAGCATAGCATCCTTCATCCATTCAAGTCTGCAATGAAGGCCATAAAGGATTAGCGCTGCAGCTAAACAACTCTGAAGCTTGCTGTTTCGATTAATGGAGTAATTGGTTAGTAATTGGTTATGCTCCTCTTAATGAGCAACCTGTAGTTACATAAAAAAAAAAACCTACAAAGGCGTCCTCACCAGCCATGAACTTCACCGCACATCCCTGGCATATACAGTACAGAATTTACCTAGTGTGCCCCACCAGCATCAGCTGTGGAACGTTCTTGCTGGTGATGTCAATAATGATGCTGCGCATGTTGTGTTGCTTAGCATCAGTATCAGCTCCAGCCATCTTGATGCCAACTTGAACATCGTAGTTTGGAATGACAACCTCAGCGGCGAGAACTTTCTTACTGTGATCATATTTCAGAGTGGCGGTGGCGCCTGTTGAGTCATCACCTAGCAACAGCAGAAATAAAATAAGTTTATTAGTTTGATTAACATTCGGAAGAGCTATGAATTGCGAGACTTTCGCAGTGGACTCACGATTCATTGTATGGGTTACCTTCAAGGAAAACTGCACTTTTTTTGGATATTTTGCCCATCAGCCACAATCCTTATGTGAGACAAGAACACGCATCTCTCCCTTTTCTGTGTATTCTAGATAGCCGCCTCGTGCTGGAAGTTTTTCCACTAAGAATGGACATAATTAGGATTCACCTATTCCGCCTATAAAAGGCCTCTGACAAACTATCCAAAAACTGCCAACAGCACTCCATTTACATACCGTGACCTGCATACCAACCAGGCTTTAGTGACATTGTTATTGTAGGAGCTAACACTGAGGAACTACTTTTCTGGCGTAGTGACACAGCTAGATAGACCCTTACATACAGTAGCTGTGATATCAAGTACAATGTGCTTCATGTATCAGATTTAATATCACGGTGACTTACTCGATGGTCAGCTGTCCATCTGGTCCAGCTGGTCTGGGGCGTCCTCCAGTTGAGTTTGAGTAAGTGGAAAAAAGTTTCTACAACTGCAGGTTTTGTTAGTACCAACAATTCTTTGTTCATTGCGATGCAGTCTCTTGGAGCAGTGTCCTCGCCAGATACAGTACATTGTGGCTTTTCAATCAATTGTATCACTGTGTGCCACTGTGTGCAGCAGAAACACTCGATTTCTACTGGCATGGTTTGGCAAGCTCCACATTTACACCACCAAGTCATGGTGGCCCGGACTCTCTCGGCCCCTGTCTGCTCAGAGGTTTCACCCTCTCTTCTTGCCCGCTCACCTTCGAAAACCTGTAGCTCGTCCTGCGTATATTCAGGCTCAAAAAGATAAGGTTCTGCATTCTCATTTGTCCAAAAGTACTTGTCGGTGGCAACGCTCACAAAGTCTGCCGTGATTAGCGGTAGCAAACACAGAATGCACTGTCTATGCTGTTGTGGTTGACGTAAGTAGTATTAGGTGCTATGCTCACTGTGAAATCAATGCGTCCGGTAATGCTTCAAAATACTATAAGTTATACTGTAAGTCACTGTTATCATGAGTGTGCCTGTTACTACATGGTTACAGCGCGTATATAAAACATTGCTGGAATTTTTTTAAGAAAGCTTTATAAGCAAAATAGGTGAAAAGGATGGTATTTTTTTGACTTTTCAAGGACCTCAGCCTTCATCCAGCACGATCTACACCCTCATATTGTGCACTGCATTACAGGCTCCTTGACCAGCAGACCACAGTTCATCAGGATGGGTAGCACTGACCAGCAGCACAGGTGCTCCGTAAGGCGCGGCGCTTTTGCCCCTACTCTTCACCCTCTATACCAACAAAGCGACTGCCTAGGTCCCCCAAGCCAACAGGGAGCCACAAAGCTGCATGTTCAACCTCATCTAAGGTGACTGAAAGTGTCCTGTCTTTATCTTTAGCCATCTTGTGTGTTTATTACTTCCCTTATATGATGTTTGCATTGTCCTGTTGTCCTGGTTCGTGTCCACAATGACCCTTTCTGAGTGCGTGCTGAAGTCTCACATATACAGTACAAATACTTGGGAGTACACTGATGCTGTTTAGGCTAGCAGAGAAGGTTTGCAGTACACTCAGTGTTTTAATATACTACCTTCTGCCTTTAGGGTTAGCCTCAGAGAATCAATTTCACGGCGACCAGTTTTTCCTTCCCTGAGTGTATCCCGCTTGATGGTGGCAGTGTACTCTGAAACATCCCCTGTGGGCTGGATTACAACTGTAGCCCTAAGAGAACACAAATGTTGTTATTTTCGGGTACCAAAAGGGTAGAGTACTTAAAAAAAAACAACAACAAAAAAAACCAAGCATTTTTGGAAAGTTTCATGTGCAAACTATGTCTAAGAATCAATTAAATGTAAACCTTCCTTTCCCAGAACAACACAAAACAGGTCAATTACAACATTTCAGTGTGTTGAAGTTCACTGACCAGAACAAATATTACTACTGCAGATTGCACTGCACAACACTGTTGTATAATACAGGTATTGTTGTAAATACTGTATATACACGTGTGTATATGTTGTATATGTTGTTGTGACACCTTCATTTCCCTCACAAGATTCATAGAGTTTACCTACCTCAAAAGTGTCATCAAAATAGCCCCTAAATTGAATCTAAATCACTGTATTATATTGTATCACTGTATTATTACCTCCGCCAAGCACAGCGCCAAGTGCGGCGTGGAAGTTTTGTTTTTGTTTTTGTTTCAAAATAACTTCAAAAGTTCTGAATGGATTTGGATGAAATTTTCAGGAATTGTCAGAAATGGGATAATGGAAGAACAGTCATAATTTCGGGGCTGATCCAAAATTCTAAAATTTCAACCATTTTCCCTCAAACCAATTACCTGCTACTAGTGCCACATTTCTCAACCGATTCAAGCCATTCCAACATCAACCCATTCAACAACGTCAGGACATTCATGCTATTAGCCACAGCACAAAAATTCCTACATTTTTCTTCCGGAACGCAAAATACGCAAAATAGAGTTCTAGCTACTTCCACTTTTCTCAACCTTTTTCTCGGACTGTTCCGACATCAAAGCATTCAACTAATTAAGGACATTAATGCCATTTTCTACATACCAAGAATTCCCACTTTTCTTGACATTCCCATTTTTTGGAATGCAAAATGCCTTTGATCTAAAGAGTTCTGACTATTTCCACATTTCTCGACCGATTCAGACCGTTCCAAAGCCAAAATTCTCAACTCATTCAGGACATTTCTCCTTCCTGGTACATTCTGCTATCCTGCTAGGTGTTGCCATGCTAACAATAGCATGTTAGCATTGCTAGCATGCTAAGGTTAGCATACAAGCATTTTTACCTATTTTCATGGGTGGACACATATATAAACACGTAGCACTATCATGTAAGGTGTTAGCATGCTGTCGTTAACATTTCCATCACGCTAACAATAGCAATCTAAGTATGTTGATAAAATAAATGTAGGACTAGTATTTATGGTGTAAACCCCAATATGTGGGGAATTATGGTGCTTGGCAGAGGTCTGTCTCTCCGAGTGCTTTTCTAGTTTTCTATCATGCAGTGGAAGTGGATTCATATATTAATATTTAGATCATTAAAACAACAATTCAATTACTCACATGGTTTTGCCAGTCAGAGGATAATATGGGGCTTTGTCCATTGAGGATGCATTGGAGTAACAAAGAACTGTGCAGATTTTGAGACCACTAAAGAGGGAATGGCAGTCAGTTGAGTCAGTTGTGTCCGTCACAAGGGATGGTAGTGTCATTGTACGGCCAGAGGAGACTGACACCAGCTTGTTGCTGTATAGAAAGAGAGAGATGGAATAATCAGAGAGAAACACCACTTTTATAGTCTTTAATGGATGTAATATCATATGAAGGTGCAGCGAGTATTTTAGGAAACACTAACCTGAGAGTGAACAACTGCGTGTTTGATTTTGGAGCGGGGACGGACAGTCTAATTTGGTTTCTGTTGATGGTGATTTTAGCATTAAGCGAGCTCTCGTGGTACATGCTTGTGTGCATCTCAAGCCCCGCCTGCACAAAATCTGGAGCATGAACTCCCATTTGGGTGATGAATTCTAACCCGACAGATGGCATAAATGACAGGTGACCCTGCACAAAGAGAAAGCAGAGCAAACACGCTGAACAGTGAATGATTTAGTGTAGAATAAGGGTGTGAGGGTACATACACAGTCGTCCAGTTCACCAGTTCGCACTTCAAATTTCACAGCTTCACTTGATCACAGTTTTTTTTTCAAAAATATATTAATTAATAAATCATGCTGTTTCATGGTTGGATACGGCCTATTATTAGAAAAAAATGTATATTTAAGTAATGTTATGTATTTTTTGCCCTTATTATATAACCCAAAATGCACCGAACCATGGAACCATGACCTTAAAACTGAGGTAGGTACCAAACTGTGATAATGTCGTACCGTCACACCACTATAAATAAAACAAATAAACATACTATAGAATCTAACACACAACACAATAGCATAAACCATTTCCTACATGTGCAATAGGATAATAAGAACTCACTGTGCTGGAGGAGAACGTCATGCCTCCTTTGGCACCGGGTGCGAACACTCCAGCAAGAGAAAACTTGAGAGGGAAGCCAGAGGCAGTGGACAGAGAGAAGGCATTCTCCATGAAGATGTAGTGAATGAAGACTTCATTATCAGTCCTAGAGGTCCATTCAAAAAATGTCTGCAGGCAATAAAAGCAAACATGTTACACACATGCAATATAAGTTGAAGTTCAGGGGGTCATCCATCAGAAAGAATAGAAAGAACTGCGGTGAACACAATCCAGATTCTAGTTTCAGTTTGCACTGCTTATCCTGAAATGTACACCCTGCACTGGTTGCCGTCAGTCAATTACACCTATGAATAATTAAGCGTACAAATGAACCTAGCATACAAGTAGATAATGCACTGATGATGCACTGGGAGATAATGCAGCTCCACTACCTTCCTCATCACCGAAATCCGACCAGTACTCGGCTCACGGGACGAAGTGGGGGCTAAATCACTGTTGATGCACTACACTGCTGATGGGGACGTCATACAACTTCATGTCAAAAAATCCAAACTATCCTATCCCTACTGGCACTATTTTCAGTTAAACGATGAGCATCCTTTGTACACGGACAGAGATTAGCGGGGACTATAGACTTTTGCTATTTCCAGTATTACCTAATACTAGCCAACAATTTCATGAGTTAAAGGCAGTCGGTACATAAATTATTAGGTGCATCCAGACTGAATGTACCGTCCATGTAACCATGCAGTTTATATTAAAGCATAGTACTCTGTCTCATAACACGGGGTAATGGTTTGCTTTACGAGTCGTTTACTTTCCAGCCTGACAATGATCACATTAATAACCAAGTCCCATCACCCATCATGTTCTCTTTCTATGGCGGCACCATAGAGCTGTATCACAGTGTGGTACGAGGGCCTCACTGTCTACTGCCAGAAGGCTCTGCAACGAGTCGTGCACACAGCGAGCATGATCATCGGAACAGTCGACTCAACCGCAGAACCATCAGCATTGCTGGTGACAACTCCAACCCCTCTCACTGCCACTTCAGCATCTTCCCAGGCAGAAGGTACTGGAGCCTTCAGGCCCGTACCACAAGACTCACAAACAGCTTCATCCATCAAAATTGACAATAACAAATCTTGAATCTAATTAATCTGACCTGAAGAGGTAGATGTCGGAAGAAAGCATGGAAGTACATGAATAGCGTCTCTGCCATCCTTCTCATTTCGCTGGTCTTCATATACATCTCATTTTCAAGAAGCCGTAGGTAGACAGTGGCTTCAGGGGTCGGTGAAGAAAACACATCATTTATGACCTTCTGGATACTCTTTGTAATGTCATGAATAAGTTGCTGTGGCGCCTGGAGAGATGTTTATACAATGGGGAAAATGAATATTTGATCCCCAGATCATTTTGAAGGTTTACCCCCATATAAAGACAAGAACTGTCCAGAGTTTTTATGGTAGTTTCATTGTTACCTTATGTAGTGGTTTTGTGTGTATGGGTACTAGCACCAACTGGAACTATGCTACAGTTAAAAACAGATTTCCTGAATAAACTGCACGAAGCTGACATTAAGTTTAGTACATTTATTCAATCTAAAAACCACGCCTGTCAACGGAAGTTTCATTTAACGGCACTGTTTTTTTAAAGCGCGATTAATGGGCGCAGGTCCCGTTTGACCCTCGGCCCACACGGTAGTTTGAGGAAGTAGCCATGACTGGAGGCACAAGCCGGAACCAATACTGAGCAGAAATGGACAAAGAAAAGGGTATTTTCATTGGTAAATTTAGCTTCAAAGCGCTGGCGGATGGCTCTCACAATAAGACCAAAGTTATTCGTACAGTATCTACTGTCGCTGTGATTGGAATTGTCACGGACTACATTGACTTGCCAGAGAACCAAGAAGGTATTGAAGCACTGCCAGTATTTCTTTATGGTCATTCATACAGTGGTACCTAGGCATACGAGTGTCCCAACTAGCTAGTGTTTTCTTTTAGATGTGAGCCGTCCTTCACTGATTTTCCGCTTTGAACTGCGAGCTAAAATTTGGGTACGAGCTGCTAGTTAATGGGAGGAAGAGCTAGCAGCACTAGCATTAGCTGCGCACTTGTTTGTCATCAACATATCGTAAAACATACATACATAATAGTGATCTAATTTAAAGCACAAAATGAATACAGACCCACAATCCACCAGTACGAGCCTGGACTTGTTTTTTTTCAGGTTGTGTGCCGAACAAATATGCATATTAGCACTCAATAAGGTCGTCAAATCTTACCTTGATGCATTCCCACATAGTATCAGCGTTTGGGACCAAATATGAGGTGAAAGAAAAAGGGTAAAAATGCGGTATAGTAGTCTATCTGTACAGCGTGCGACAAGAAGGTGCGTTCAAGGACCGTTAAACAAACTGGGACAAAACGCTGCTGGCATTAAAAATGCAAGACCTGGGGGTTTTCTACATGTATATTATTTTTTTAAATAAAATAATGGCCCATATTTGCAAAACTGATATCCCTTTACATAAAATTTGATGTAGTTATTGTAGTTGCGTATCAACTTGTTTACCACAAAGAGATTTACATCCTTATTATAGATAAAAACGTATTTCTATCTGCGATTAAGTGCGATTAATTATGGACAAAATGTGATAAAATATTTGAATCGATTGACAGCTCTAATAGAAACACAAGGCATTCGGTGGCAATGAAAAGGCAGCAGTAATTCCACGCCACTTTGTGCTTCGAATTTTGTGTCCTCACTCTTCACAAAACAAAAAACGGTACTATTATAAAACAGTTAAAAAAAAAAATCACAAATGTACAAATACACTAAAACCACAGACACTGGATAAAAGGTAACACTGCAAAATAAAACCAAATCTTAGCAGCGGTTAAACATTTGAATAAAAACTATTGCACACAAAAGCAGCATAGTTGCCTTTAAGTGCCAAGTTTAATAAAATGTTTGTTCAATAAAATAGTGGGATAAAAAACAGTGACAGGTTAAACTAAAAAACAAACATTTAAAAAAAAATTGTCAAACTAAAACCCCGTTAATAATAATCAAGTACAAATATTTTAGCCAATCTAATCTTTTTACATTGATGACCATTTCAATGCCTTCACCACACCCATGACTAAAAGACTACGTAAGACTAAATTGGTTGAATAATAAATTATTCATGGTAGAAATGGGAGTGCAAGAGCAAGCTCTTGTTTTTATGGTGCAACTTATGACATTCATATTATGGATGGCTGGAGGTTTGTGCCCAGTCTGATGAATGGGATTTGTTGACGCGTTTTGGCATTCTGCACGCTTCCAGGTTTGACAGGCGTGTTTAGTGTCTTGGCATCCCGCGTGCGCCTTCAAACCGTGGTTTAAAGCGCACTTTCTATGTCTTTGTTCCACAAAAATCTACCTTAATAGTTCTGGACGGGTCATATCTTTGTAAGGAGGTCTACCCCTGTACGTCAATCAAATCAGCAGGGGTTCAAATGCTTATTTGCCCAACTGTATTGGCTCTTTGTTCAAAAAGCGTAGCATAAAAAGTCATGCATTAAAGGCATCTCACCTGTCTTTTTCTTCTCTCTCTGTCGGGGGCAATTTTTTTCAAAACCCTTCTGATCATGTGGGCCTGGTCACTTGCCCAATATATGATTTTGGAGATGGAGTCTGGGAAGAAGCCTTTGTCTCCAAAAAGAGCTTCAACTGTTGCTTCAAATCCCGTTCCCTCAATGCCAAACTTGAAGAAGGCATTTTTAAGTGTTTTAATATTTACAACATCCTCTATCTATCAAACATACTCTTAAAAGCATACCTCAAATATGTCATAGTTGTAGTCAAAAACCTTCAGAGTGGTCTCCAACATCACCTCTTTGGGTAAAGTGTCCGTGTCATCGAATATGATGTTGCCCCGCACCGAACCCAAGGGGGAGTCGATCTTGTAGTTGCGGGACGTGCCCGCAATGGCGTTATTAGTGGGTAAAAGCTGATCTTTCAGGGCGAGCGCAATGTAGTGCCTGTGTCTTGTGTGAGGAGAATGAAGAAAAAGGTAAATATAACACAATTCATTCATGAACAGAAAAAGAAAGCTGTTATCAAGGCCAAAGGAGACCAGAGGGACTCCAGAGGGAGCTGCTCCCTATTGGTACATGTATTGTATATTTCTTAACTACCTTTTGAGTGTTAAGTTGCTGATGAGTTTAGCGTTCTTTGGAAGATGACACCGTGAGTCAGACTGTTTTACAGTGTTCCCTCATTTATTGCGGGGGATAGGTTCCCAAAATAGCCCGCGATAAGTGAAATCTGCAAAGTAGCCAACTATATTTTTGTACAATTATTATAAATGTTTTAAGGCTGTAAAACCCCTCAAAAGTTCAAATTTTGTTTACATTTTAATGATCAACTTACGAGATTGGACACAAGAAATTAAGTGACTCACGCACATTTCACTCCTCTGATGGTGGCCTGCCCTGGTGCTGATTGGCTGTAGCGTTTTTGTATCCTTGTTAAAACATATTCCTCCTCCTCATCCTCCATGAACCGAGTATTCCAGGCACCCTACAGCCGCGTAACTTCTGCCTTCATTCAGCATGTATGATCGCTAGCATACAACAGGAAACAGGCAGTCCTGCACGGAGATTGATTGACAATGGTCTACAGCCAACCAGAATGCAGAACACAATGGGCAGGTTCTCCCTTAGCCAATCAGGACTGTTGTGGCTCTATATTTACTAAGACAAACTGGACATGTCTGGACACGTCTTCAACTCTCACGTGAGTATACAACACCCTGTACTGGTAGCAGTAGTAAATACAATAACAAACACATGCAACAGAGCACCGATAGATCTAATACACCACGAGGATGCAGAACACAATGTGCGTTCATACACTGCAAAACGATCAAAATTGTACTTTAAAGAAATCAGCGAAAGAGCGAAACCACGAAAGGTGAATCGCGATGTAGGGAGGGAACACTGTATTGAGTACTGACCTCCTGCGATTTCCAGTGGGTTGACAAGCTCATCGTGAGTGTACCGATAGCTCGTGATTGGCTTCTGCCAACGAAAGAGCTACCGTTTCCTCACTGACTCACTGCCACTGGCACAGTATTTAAATGATTAGTAGTAGTTTTGAAGTATTGGAGATGTCACAAGATTAGAACATGGTCATAAATTAGCCGCATCGCTGTACGAGCCACAGGGATCAAAGTTTAAGAAAAAAGTAGCGGTTTATACACCGGAATTCACGGTACTTACCGGTCCAGTTGTGGCTCATTGGACCTTTGGATGTTTTTCAGGTGGGAGACCACAAAGCTCCTGAGTTGTTCATCCTCCAGGCTCTCTAAATTGTTCACAATGTCTCTGATTAAATCTCGGTCTGGTTTCTTCATCAGGATCAGGTAAGCTGCAACACGTTTCTCAACAGGGCCCTGAGACTGCTGATACACCTCCTTGAGGAAGTCTTTGATCTGTCAGTGAGCAAATGATGAAATGAACATATAACCCGTGCCAATTCACATGAGCACATTTAAATACCTCATGGAATTACTTTACCTGATCAGTAATGTGCATCTGCCTGAAGGCCTGTACAGCTGATTTTTGGTTTGATAATGAAATGTCATTTCTTTTGGCACACTTCATAATGGAGGAGATGAGGGTAGGGCTGGCAGTTTGCATTGCTTGACCCATGATGCCAACAACCTGGTGGTTAAACAGTCAGAAACATTCTCACAAAAAAATCTTATATAGGACTGGCTTGACAATCCATACCCTTAGTACAAGGAAGGATGTCTCCTCGGGGTCAGTCGGAAAATCTTCAGAATCATTTTTTTTTTCTCCTGAGCAGTCATTTAAGAGCGTCTTCATGAACTCTGACACAGCTGCGACCTCCGGGGTTATCTTCCCTTTATGGAATCTGTGGCCAACATAAATACAGTCAAACCTCGATTTTCGGATGCCGCAGTATTTGTATGAGTTGGTTTTCAACTAAGTTTTTCGCCACGGTTTTCATACATTGTCATACAATGTTGCGTGTAACAAAGTAGTCCATTTGCGCTGTACAGTATCAGTCCGCGGAACTGAGTGCCCAAACTAACCACCCTACGCAATGGTGACTCATTATTTTATTGAGTGTGACTGCTAAATAACGCTACTGAATTAAAAAAAGAAGTCATCCCAAAGTATGAAGGTGCCGTCCCTTCCCCTCTTCGTTACACTAAACGTGCATGCATCCATTCCATTCGTCCTTTCAGATAATTATTACAATTATTACACACAATTTTAAGCATGTAAACTAGAATTATTTTCATCAAACGTATTTTTTGTTAATATTTGGGTGCGTGGAATGGATGAAATGGACTTACATTATTTCCTATCGGAAGAATAGCTTCGGTTTTCATACATTTCAATTTTCATCTGACTTTTTGGATCAAGTGAATTAACTTTTTGAATTAATTAAAACTGAGGCACCACTGTATACGTGTGGAAATGTTTTGTGGTAGCATGTGTTCGACAGAGTTTTTTTAAATGTGTGTTTTATTTTTTGCACAGTGCTGTACAAAAGGTCACCAATGCATCCTAAAGCAGTAATTATAAAGTAAATAGGACAGTTAAGTTTTACAGTTCCTTTGAAATGTTACTTTGTTGAGTGTTTTTGATGGGGTTTTTTTCCTTAGTACTTACAGATAGACTGTTTCATTTGTTTTTTACTTTCCTGTTGTTGGATTATTAAGCCCTACTTGACTATTCATTCAAGACTCCAGATGATGTGGCTTGAGCATCTGGTCAGGATGCCTCCCAGACACCTCCCTGGGGAGGTTCAGGGCACGTCTGACCGGTAGGAGGCCTTGGGGAAACCTAGGAATGACTCTAGCTCCTACGCTAATGAAAAAAAAAGACGAATGATAGTTGTTCTTACTTCTTGACTGTGTTGCCAAGAGCATACATGATGGCTTTGCTCTGTCTAAACTGAGCCACACTGAGCATATCTTGGACTCGTGACGCATCAGGGTTTGCCTGGAGACTTAGTCCGTAGACCAGGGCATCAACTCCTAGTGCCGCCCCATCGAGGGTACGGATGGCCTGAAGCATGGCGCTGGTGCACTCCGAGGTCCCACACTGAAGCAGGACCTGCCACGTAAGCCACTTTGAAGAACGCAGCATCTCAGTGACTGTTCCACTCAGAGTGTCATTCCTTAAGGTTCGTAGGGTGGACACCAGCTTATGGAAAAGGCTTGTTCTCTTTTGCCCCTGGTCAGACAGCGACAAAGCTTGGAGCTCCCTCATGGTGCTGAGAGCAGCATCCTTTGTCTGCGATGGAGAGTAATCTTCAGGTTCTTCAAAGTAGAGTTGCTTCTTATGGCTGGGGTCAACATCTGCACCAAAATAATTCAATCATTTTTGCATTTTCCTATAAAATATGAACCGATTTTACATGTCAAACTCAGCAGGCACTTGACATTTAGATCTACCAAATATTCGGCTGTTGGTCCTGCTGGAACTCTGAAAGCTGAGCTCCTGAGTTACCACAGATGATATTCCACTGTCCCTGCAAGGCACATTAATTGCACGTGTGAAGCATAATAAGTACACAGTTGTCACAAAAAATATTCAACGGATGGCTTACCCATTGGAGAAGGGTTGATATGTGTGTTTTTCTTTGCACAAAGCAGCTGTGATGTGTGTTCCTTTTTTATCAAACTGGTAGTCGCAGTCTTGTTTGCTTGTGATCAGCTTGGACATGGGGCTATGCTGGAAACCATTCACAACCTTGTTTTCCATTGGGAACACAAATTAAAGCCACATGCACATTTTCTTGCTGTAATGATTATACAGCGTGTGTCTCCAATTTGATAAACACTGAGTACATAAAACTAATCTGACTAACGTACCGCATCAATAGCTTTTGTAATTCATGTTTTAAAGTTTTTAACCATATTGCATTTGTGCATGTAAAGGCTCTTGCTTCTCTTGAGCCTTTTTTCCTTGCTATCGGAGAAGCAGTCAATGATCACAATTCAATTCTACTAAAAAATAAGAGCAATATTTGCTCACAGCACTGGACTCTACATCGACAAGGAATATGGACGAAGAGCCCAGAATGAAAGAGTCCATATAGCAGTTGTTGCAGCCCTCTACAAAGTCAAACTTGTGTGCTTGGAAAGTGAAAGTTAAGTTTGTGTGAGAGACTTGGCTCGAACTGGTTCTAACTATGCTAATACACTCCTGACCAGTTGAAAAATTGCAAGAATTTGCATTTTGCAATGTTGGATCTCCAAGTAGAGCCTCAAAATGCAAAAACAATAAATGGGAATGAGACAAAACGTTTTGCAATTGATTGCAAACAAGCATTAAAGTGAAATAGGCTTTTGAAATCAGCTGATCAAAAGTTTAAAACTACAGCTCAAGAAACCCCAAAGCCACCCTGAAACAGAAATAAAATGTTCAAAAAAGGACTCAGGACTGAGTAGCCCCGACATTCTTGTTAATCACCTCAACCTTGGCTTGGGCATGCTTGATGCCAGTGTTTCCAGCAGGCTAGTGGGAATGTTGCTCCAGGTGGTGAAGATGGCGTCACGGAGGGCATCCACTGTCTGGAACTGATGTCCATTTTTGTAAGCTTCCCTTGCCATCCATCCCCAATTGTTCTCAACTGGATTTAGATCAGGGCAACACACAGGATGGTCCAAAAGAGTGAGGTTATTCCTCTGGAGAAGTCCTTTGTCAGGCGGCCATTGAGAAGTGCAGCGTTGTTCTGTTGAAAAAGCCAGTCATTACCATACAGACGAGGGCCCTCAGTCATGAGGGATGCCCCCTGCAACATCTCCACAAAGCCACCTGAAGCTCCATTGTTCCATTGAAGGATCATGATGTGCCGTTTGGAAAACATCTCAGGTGGGATCTCCTTGTCATGCCAGTAACAGTGGAAGCCATCAGAACCGTCATTTTTCTCATAAGAGAACAAAACTTTCTTCCACCTTTCAAAGTCCAATGTTTGAGGCTCATGCAAATTCCAAAGGGGCAGTTTTGTGGTTTTGAAGGAGATGAGGCCTTTGATGACATTTTTTGTTCTTCAACCCCTTCTCTCGCAGATACCAACTGATGGTTATTGGACTGCACTCGGCACCAGTAACAACCTTCATTTGCACCGAGGATTGTCCTGTGTCTTGATGGACAGCCAATTGAATCCTCCGGCTCATGACATTTCAACGGTGCAAAATGTAAATTCTTGCAGCTTTTCAACTGGTCTTAAAATTTGGATCAGGAGTGTATCGTGTCTGTTTACTAGCTTCACTCAATACTTTTCCGTGGGTTGTCTGTGAGTGTTGCACAACTGTAGTTGTGCTGTGTGAGTGTGTGTGTGTGTGTGATAAGAAGGCCTTCTATAAGCTGTTAGGCTGAAAATTTAGTTATTAGACTGAATCTAAAGGTTTAATAATATCTAACATGTATTTCCGGTATCCTGTTGATAAAATAGTTTCTGTTAAATATGAAAGATATCCATCATTACGTCTGTCAATTTGTCCATGGTACTAGAAATTCATAGTGTAATTTGTGTAGAGGAGCGTGGTCACAGGTGGGTGCACGTGCTTATGCACACGGACGCCATAAATGGCGCACACTTGCTTGTGCAGCGATGGAAGGAGGAGAGAGGAAGGGATGGGAAGCTGTGATTTTTGTTACATTACCGTTTTCGTACGGATTCTACATTGTACAAAAGGTACAAAGTGGGCGCAACACATAGAGAAAAGGTCAGTGTTGGATAAATGGAGGTGTGGGCAAGCAAAATTATGAATAATAATAATAATCGGACAATGGTATTGAAAGTCAAAAATCGACCACATTATAAGCCATCCTTATTCATCATTTTATAATTATGCTAGTTGAAAATGTAGGTGCTGATCCCAACATTTTGTCACATGTGAAATGTTCACTTGACATATGTGTACTTGACTTATTGTATTGTATTGTATGTTGATATTGGATCCATTGTTGTCTTACCAGCTTTTGAAGCATCGCAAGTGGACTATTTGTTAGTTGTCTGCTGTAGAACTGGTCACACTGTGATAGATCTCTCGAAAGGGTCACCCTGACTGCAATGTTCTTCCTTGTGTTGACCCTTAAGTTGGTAAAACACTGGCCATGCACTGTACTCTGACAGAAGAAGAAATAATATAGATATATATAAGAAAAGCACCTTTTGTCTATTAAGATAAACATCAACTGGTGGAAGAAATGTTTAGAACTTATACGTTATTTACAGAATAAAAATGATGGAGTGTCTTGTGAGGCAGTACAAACCAGGAGGCTGCTCTTTTCATCATCCATGGCTGGAACTATGAGAGCAGAGATGATTCCTCTCTTTACGTTGAGGATGTTCACTGGTTCTCTTGGCTCAGGATACAGCTGAACGCTGGTGATTTGTTCCACTGAGAACTTCAGAGGGTTCCTGGTTTGGTAACAATTAGTTAATATTAGTCACGAGACACTCAGGTCACGAGACGAGACGATACACAAGACTGGAGGAGACGAGATGATATCATTACAAAGTATAATGCAAAAAAAAAAAAGTCGATATATTGCAATCTACTAACATAATTTAAACTGCTTTACACTATTCTGCACTGTGCGTGTGTATGTATAAAAATCATATCACACCTAAAATTTGGCTAGCGTCATTGCACTGATCCACGCCTGGGCACAGTACGCTTGCCCTCCTTTGGCACAATTGGAAGAGGTGGCACAATTGCACTGCCTTAATGCGACCGCTCCGTGTACGTTCTTAATAGTAACTGACACAATTCATAATAGAAACTAAATCCAAAAACGAAATAATTAATGACATCTCGCACAAAGCAGTAAAACAGCAGAATAGACGCTTCTTCTCCGTTGGCAGGATTGGAAGATGTAGTCCGGGACCTGACACAATTCCATGCGTACGCATAGGCCTGTCACAATAACACATTTTCCTGGATGAGAATTGTCCTACAAATTATTGCCGTTAAATGATATTATTGTCATCATGATTTTCACACCATGTTTTCATTACTCTAATGTTAATATATGGCATAATAATGAAAGTACACCAAAACAAATTTCTCAAGAGTATTTAACATTGTACCTGGAATGTCAAAAGCTTTTAAAATAAATTTAACAAATAACAATAAAATAAACAAAAACAGAAAAACAACCCAATGAAAATAAAATGGACTCTCAGTCTCTTTTGATGTGAATCTGAATATTCTCAAAATACTAAAATAAATAACGTCTGTGTAGGCTCTCAGTCGTACAGGAGTTGTCCATCGAGGAAAAGGCTTCTTGAGACGTCATCTGTACTTCTGTGAAGAAGGTGTCGGACGTTTCGCTCCTCATCCAAAGAGCTTCGTCAGCGAACTAATAAGTGCTGGTAGCTTAGGCCTTAAATACAGTAAGAGTGGGCGGAATTGGTGTGCCAACACCCTCCTACTATAGGTTCCTTACACTAAGCCTGGGCGGAGTAGTGGTATAATTCTATCCTGCTATTAACACCTCCGATAAAAGGGAAGTGTCGCTCCCTGAATTGGGTATGAACGACTCTGATACTGGCTCGTTAGCATCTATTGTTCTGGCTCGGCCCTGGCTCTACCTCATTTGCAAGACTAAGAGCTGTGGGTTTCGGTCTCAGTAACCTGCTGAACACAGGGTCCAAATTAAACCTCAAACCACCATTCCGATTCAATGATGGGTTCTGTAACAGAACCCATCATTGTATCAGAGTCGTTCATACCCAATTCAGGGAGCGACACTTCCCTTTTATCGGAGGTGTTAATAGCAGGAGAGGATTATACCACTACTCCGCCCAGGCTTAGTGTAAGGAACCAATAGTAGGAGGGTGCTGGCACACCAATTCCGCCCACTCTTACTGTATTTAAGGCCTAAGCTACCAGCACTTATTAGTTCGCTGACGAAGCTCTTTGGATGAGGAGCGAAACGTCCGACACCTTCTTCACAGAAGTACAGATGACGTCTCAAGAAGCCTTTTCCTCGATAAAATAAATAACGCGGAAATACTCACAGTTGACATTGTGTCTTAATGCAGCTTATTTGCATTGACACTTCCTTGATTCACTGTTAGCAAGGCGTGTGGAGTACTCTGGTTACGTTTAATGAGGTGTAACATTTTGTCCGACTTTGTTCAAAGTATATGTTTTGGATGCAACAAAACGCGTTTGGTGCACAACGGAAGTTCCACCGTTTCGTATTATGTATTTCATTGTATTTGTCACAAACGTTATCAATAACGGGCTGAAATTGGCATCAGATGGTGTTTTATACACAACAGGCACAAAGAAAGTATTCGATCCTGTAGCACACGACACACACAGCTAGCAAGTCGTGCACTCGCTACTGCGTAGCGGCCCGCCTCTCCCCACAGGGACAAAGAGACTAAGAGGCTATCCACATGGAAACGTTTTCAAGTACTTTATCGTTTCAGCCTCTCATCCACATGGGAACGGCGTTCTGGGTGCCCTGAAACTGTATTTTTTTAAAACGGCTTCCAGAGAGGAAAAATCTGGGAACGCCGGCTTGTCGTTGCCGTGTATACAGGCCATACAAAAACGATGACGTCACCAACTCATTGTCACCTCGTCACCGTCATGTGATGACAAACCAACATAATATGTGAATATTTCGACATTTTCCTCATATTTTGTTGTCTTATACTCCATAAAACTCACAGAAGTAATTACACTTCTCATAAGTCTTCAAAAGCGGAAGACGACGGACTTACGTGCATGTGTTCTTTCTTCTTCTATAGTTTAGTGTGTCACGTGGTTCCGCCCTCGTGTTTGTTCACAGCACCACATGCAAGTGTGCTTGTGTTTTACATTGTTTTTACTCAGTGATTCCTGCCCGTCTGGATGCAACAATTGACTAATCCGCCACAGTATGGACGCAACTTTTTTTCAACACTCCCCAGAAACACCTCTGTTCATTCAGCTGTAGAACCAACACGCCCAGGTGAACTCTTGTCATCCAGCCGCACACCTTTAGCTCCGAAATAATTTAAACGAATACTTAATAATTACTTGCTTTTCACAGTAACCACAGGACGACAACAATCATCAATCGGCGGTTTTCTTTTACTCACTTCGCCATAGCTGCCCGGAAGGCTGTAGAGCCAGGTGCCTGCTTGTACACGGGCTGGCCCTGAGGATCCATGGCCGACACCTCACTGAGAGTACACTCCGTAGTGTGCATGACGTATCTACAAGTCTGAGGGATTTCAATCTCTACCTAAACGTAAAGCACAGAGAAAGTGTCAAAGTAAGACAAAACTAAAATAGGAGCGTTGCGCAATCCAGCGGAGCCACTTAGATACGTACCTTACAAGTCACTTTTGGGCCGTTCCTCAGGTTGGCAGTGCCCACGACACCATTCCTGCTCTCAGTGGTGTACTGGTACACATATTTCTTACTGGCCTTAAATCTGGAGGCCACTGCAGTGACAGGTTATGACTTGATTAGATCAATAACAAATACTTCAACATATAAACAACACATTCCAATGTGTTTGGACCTTAAAAGTTTGAAAGTCAAATCCTTTTATGCTAACATTGCTTGAAATGATACTGCCTGTACAGCAATCGCTCGCCGCGTTGCGCTTCGAATTTCATGGCTTCACTCTATCGCGGATTTTAAAAAATACATAAAATAATAAATCATGCTTTTCATGGTTGAATATTATTACAAAAAATATGGATATTTAAGCAGATTGTAAGTATTTTTTTTCCTAAATTAAGAATTTTGAAGCATAGAAATGGCAAAAATAACCAAAATGAAATATACGGCATTCAGAAGACACACACGTTTTGAGTACATTTACTTGTATTCATTTACAGGGCTGCCTTGACACATCCAATATGGCGGCGATGTTGATGTACGGTGTCCATAGTCATTGATAGGCGCCGCATCGAGTGTGTTTGTCTACTGCTGGGATACGTCAACATCGTCGCCATATTGCATGGTCAAGCCCGCACTGTAAATGAATACAAGTCATTGTACTTACTTTCATAAAGCGGCTTTCTACAAAGAAATGTACGTTAATTCGTCTCGTTTATACATTCACACACGCACTAATATACTTGGGAAACAGTTGGGCATCAAAAACAATGTGATTTTGATCAGCAATCGATGCGGCGTCTCTGCCTATGGTGATGAACACAATAGGAGATGGCACGAAGGAGATTGATTGACAATGGTAGACAGCCAATCAGGACGCATGGGCGGCTCAGAAGCGAGAGCGCGAACGCGCGACTTCCCACAGTGTAATTCTCCTTAAAGGCCCCCCCGTAGACCCACCACCTGCGGGGGCAAGCATAAGGGTCCGGTGCATTGCGTTTTGGGTGGCGGTCGAGGGCGGGCACCTAGGCGACCTGGTCTTCGGCGGCCAAATCTGGTTCTTGGGACATGGAACGTCACTTCTCTGGCGGGGAAGGAGCCCGAACTTGTGAGAGAGGTTGAGACATTCCGACTAGATATAGTCGGACTCACCTCGACCCACAGTTTGGGTTCTGGATCCAAACTCCTCGAGAGGGGTTGGACCTTGTTCTACTCTGGAGTTGCTGCAGGGGAGAGGCGGCGAGCTGGTGTGGGCTTATTAATAGCCCCCCGGCTCGGTGCCTCTGTGTTGGAGTCATCCCCGGTAAACGAGAGGGTCATTTCCCTACGCCTTCGGGTTGGGGAAAGGGTCCTGACTGTCGTTTGTGCGTACGCGCCAAACGGCAGTTCAGAGTACCCAGCCTTCCTGGAGTTCATCAGAGGGGTGCTGGAGAGCACCCCAACTGGTGACTCTGTCGTTTTGCTGGGAGACTTCAACGCCCATGTGGGCAATGACAGTGTGACCTGGAGGGGCGTGATTGGGAGGAACGGCCTCCCCGATCTGAACCCGTGCGGTGTGATGTTGTTGGACTTCTGTGCGAACCACAGTTTGTCCATCACAAACACCATGTTCCAGCATAAGGATGTCCATAAGTGCACATGGCACCAGGACACCCTAGGCCGCAGGTCTATGATCGACTTTGTAGTCGTATCATCAGACCTGCGTCCGCATGTTTTGGACACACGGGTAAAGAGAGGGGCTGAGCTGTCAACTGATCACCACCTGGTGATGAGTTGGATTAGATGGCGGGGGAGGATGCCGGACAGACCCGGGAGACCCAAACGTGTAGTGAGGGTGTGCTGGGAACGTTTGGCAGAGTCTCCTGTCGTCGAGTCTTCAGCTCTCACCTCCGGCAGAGCTTCTCCTGCATCCCGGGGGAGGACGAGGATATCGAGTCCGAATGGGCTCTATTCCGTGCCTCCATTGCTGAGGCAGCCGATCGGAGCTGCGGCCGCAAGGTGGTCGGTGCCAGTCGTGGCGGCAAGCCCCGAACCCGATGGTGGACACCAGAGGTCAGGGCTGCCGTCAAGCTGAAGAAGGAGTCCTATCGAGCATGGATGGCTTGTGGGACTCCTGAAGCAGCTGACGGGTACCGGCAGGCCAAGCGGCACGCGGCTTCGGCGGTGATCGAGGCAAAAACTCGGGTGTGGGAGGAGTTCGGTGAGGCCATGGAACACGACTTTCGGTCGGCCTCGAAGAGGTTCTGGCAAACCGTCCGGCGCCTCAGAAAGGGGAAGCAGTGCCCGGTCCACACTGTTTACAGTGGGGACGGGAGCCTGCTGACCTCGACTGAGGATATAGTTGGGCGGTGGAAGGAATACTTTGAGGCCCTTCTCAATCCCACTGACATACCTTCCCTAGAGGAAGCAGAGACTGAGGATACGAACGCGGACAGTTCCATCACCGTGGCTGAGGTATCTGGGGTAGTCAAAATGCTCCCCAGTGGCAAAGCTCCGGGGGTGGACGAGTTTCGCCCTGAATTCCTCAAGGCTTTGGATGTTGCGGGACTGTCTTGGCTGACACGTCTCTTCAACATTGCGTGGAAGTCGGGAACAGTACCTCTGGATTGGCAGACTGGGGTGGTGGTCCCCCTTTTCAAGAAGGGTGACCGGAGGGTGTGTTCCAACTATAGGGGGATCACACTCCTCAGCCTCCCTGGGAAAGTCTATTCCAGGGTGCTGGAGAGAAGGGTACGACCGTTAATCGAACCTCGGCTACAGGAGGTGCAATGTGGTTTTCGTCCTGGTCGCGGAACACTGGACCAGCTCTACACCCTTGCAAGGGTCCTGGAGGGTACTTGGGAGTTTGCCCAACCGGTCTACATGTGCTTTGTGGACCTGGAAAAGGCATTCGACCGTGTCCCTCGCGGTGTCCTGTGGGGGGTGCTCCGGGAGTATGGGATTGGTGGCGCGCTACTACGTGCCATTCAGTCCTTGTACAACCGGAGCAGGAGCCTGGTTCGCATTGCCAGTAGTAAGTCAAGCCTGTTTCCGGTGAACGTTGGCCTCCGCCAAGGCTGCCCTTTGTCACCGATTCTGTTCATAATTTTCATGGACAGAATTTCTAGGCGCAGCCAAGGTGTCGAGGGAGTCCAGTTCGGGGGCACTAGGATCTCATCTCTGCTATTTGCAGACGATGTGGTCCTGATGGCCTCATCGAGCTGTGACCTGCAGCGTTTACTGGGACGGTTTGCATCTGAGTGTGAAGCTTCTGGGATGAGACTCAGCACCTCCAAATCCGAGGCCATGGTTCTCAGTCGGAAAAGGGTGGATTGCTCCCTCCGGGTTGGGAATGAGGTCCTGCCCCAGGTGGAGGAGTGCAAGTATCTCGGGGTCTTGTTCACGAGTGAGGGAAGGTTGGAGCGTGAGGTCGATAGGCGGATCGGCGCAGCGTCTGCAGTAATGCGGTCGCTGTACCGGACCGTCGTGGTGAAGAGAGAGTTGAGCCGGAAGGCAAAGCTCTCAATTTACCGATCGATCTATGTTCCCACCCTCACCTATGGTCATGAGCTTTGGGTCATGACCGAAAGAACGAGATCGCGGATACAAGCGGCTGAAATGAGTTTTCTTCGTAGGGTAGCGGGACTCACCCTAAGAGACAGGGTGAGGAGCTCGGTTATCCGAGAGGAGCTCAGAGTAGAGCCGCTGCTCCTTCACATCGAGAGGAGCCAGCTGAGGTGGCTCGGGCATCTAGTCCGGATGCCTCCCGGACGCCTCCCTGGTGAGGTGTTTTGGGCATGCCCAGCCGGGAGAAGGCCCCGGGGAAGACCTAGGACACGCTGGAGGGATTATGTCTCACAGCTGGCCTGGGAACGCCTCGGTGTCCTCCCGGTGGAGCTGGAGGAGGTGGTCGGGGACCGGGAAGTCTGGGCTTCCCTACTGAGACTGCTGCCCCCGCGACCCGGACCCGGATAAGCGGAGGAAAATGGAATGGAATGGAATGGGCCAGGCTCGGCCTGTATCAGGGCTGTAAAAAAAAAAAAAAAGCACGAAACTTGCACTTAAAAAAAATAAGGAGAACCGCGATGGAGTGAGGGAACACTGTATTCAGATGTCATCAGTCATGATGAGCAGCTAACCTTTGGACAATATGTGTTGTCGTACACAAAATAAACAGCACAAAGTTCACTACAGCTGCCGGTTTCTCTCTATAGTCGCTCAGGCGTTTATTAGTTTAGCAGAAACATTGCTGATTTCTCTCACAACTGCCAAGTTGTCTCCAAATGCGCACAATTAAGAAACGTAAACATCTGCTTCTTCCAGCACATGTGTTGACGTTGACATTGTTGATCAGGATGTTTGGAAGCAGATGCGTTGACATCAACTTACTTAAACAGGTCGACGTGTTCTCCTGGATGACTTGCTCTGAAGAGGAAAACAACACAGCGCATGGACATGAATTCACTTACTGGTGACCGTTCACACCTGTTGAGATCTATTCATGCTGACATGCTGTGTTATTTGCTATATGGAGACATTTCATATTCACATCTAATACACATACATTGTATGAAAAACGTTCATCATATTAACAATTAATTGTGAATAGATTTTTAAATAAAACATAATTACAATGAAATGCATTTTAAAAATACATACTTTTAAAAGATATGATATGTAAAATATATATTCCAATTAAAACATGAAATTAAACAAATAAAATGTGTATTTATACAGTATATGAATGTAAAAACCTTTTTTCCCCCAATTTTGTAATTCATTTCTGCCCGTGTTCGGACTTTACGGGGGATTAAAAGGATACTCGTGAGACCAAAACATCCCAAATCTACCAGGAAGCCTTGTTTACCTTGTTGAAGACGCCTGCATGTGCGTACCCTGTGGGAACACACTGATTACTTACGAGCAAAGGTGTAACTGCTCAGCAGCATGAACAGGTGCAGCTTGCTGTAACCCATCCTTTGTCCTCCCAGTTGTTGTTTGAAAATGATGAAACCAGCATTTCTGTGTGCCACTTTTCTAAAGTGCAGTCTGGGAGAGGAGTACAAAGTTCAAACTTTGATTAGCAGCACAGCTTGCTGCTTGGTAAAAAAAAAAGAAGAAAAAAGGCTCTTTCTCTTGTGTCACTGTGACAAGGAAATGCGATCCATCGCAGGCCAGAAATGATTAAGGCCCCTTTTAATTAGAGGCAGGTCATCATGCAAAGTACGGTATTGATTTGATACCAAGCAAGCAAGCGGTTAATTGGTTAAGTAGTCCTTATTTTTAATTGGAATATTTCCATAGAGCATAGAAAACCTGTTTGCCACCTTGGAAATATGGTTTTTAACATTATTAGAACCCCCAGACATAAAATAACACCTCGATATCGCCTTTACTGTATACTCGCACCCGATATAGCAGACGTAACAGAAAATAAGACAGACAATCTTGTGTGTTGCTGTGAATGTATTCCTATGGCGCGGACGAGCAGGGACATCGGGGGTTCAGAGTTGAATTTGGGTTACGGCCACGTGTGTTTTTGTTAGGGGTGTTTTCATTAGGGATTACTGCGCCTGTTGTGTGATAATGCAAATCCTGCAATAAAAGCCTGTGGCTTCCGGTGATCAAGACTGGTGCTTGTGTGTCTCACCAAACATTACAGTAAGAATACAATAACAAGAATGCATCTTCTGAATGCCTTACATTTGTACTGTAGTTCATTTAGACATTCATATGCTTGACAATGCTTAACTTAAGCCAAAAATAAGTACAATTCGGAGTGCAAAGTGGCGAGGGATGACTGTATTGTATATGTAAGCTGCTTTTATGTTATTCCTTCTGCCTAAGTAGCAACAATTAGTCCATCTTGAATCTCGTTCTCTTTCCAGCCCATTTGGATTTGTGTTCCGGGTCCACCTGCAGTGGGGAAGAGCGGCGCGTCTCAACAGATTTGTGATCGCTACAAGCTGCGTCACATCCGACTGAATGAGGCAATCTGTCACCTGGTTAGACGGCTCTTTCAACTCAATTAGTTGACTTTTTTTGCACACTAAGGTGTGGGGAAAAAAAACAGTTTACACGACAGTACACAAAGGGATGTCCCGATCCGTGTCCCGACCATTCACATGATTTAGGAAAGGCACGTAAATAAACCTCGGACAACTTGTATGGCACTTGCACATCATGTCGAAAAAGAGTTCAACATTTCCATCAAATACAAGTGGTATTTGTGGTTCCTCGTTACGTCGTGGTTACGAACGCGCTCCCATAAATGAGTTTAAAACAGGATTTGGGGCCGTAAATATGGGATTTGCTTGAGAACTCGCTACAACGCAGCTCTAGAACACACGTGCTAAATATTGGCCGCACTTCACCTCCATCGCTAGACTGTCGCGACCATCGTTAAAGACAAAAGGCCGTATTGTAACGTCTACCCGGACGTAAGGATGACATGCAGGTGGTCGATCACCAATCTCTTTCTTGCAAAAACAAGAGAGCTACAACCACGCCAAAACAACATCTTTCAAACGGTCCTCACTGCACACAGTGTCACGCATCAGATCACGTTCACAGACAGTAGGAAATCATAACATTACACGTACAGAAACTGCCAGGTGGCTCCAGTATCCTTGGGCATATTAAAGGATCTGCTCAGATAAACACGAGAGAAAACAGCTAATTAGCATAATGGTCTGTATGTAGTGTTGTATGTCCACATGCTGCATGTACATGTTGATTTAAAGGGGACCCACTATGCTTTTCCTCCTTTCTGACCTGTAAATGTTGTTACACTATTTTATTCTTGTGTTAAACGATGCCAATGCGTCAGATAATGAGGTTTGCGCATTTGGAAGTGAGACCTGAAAGCAGTTTCGGACGGCTCTGCACGCTGTTTTTACAGTTTTTTTTAACACGGAGTCCTTCGTTATATGGGCATGCCCAGGCAAACGCTGTAGGCCTGCCCTCCCCCCGCTCTGCTTCGCTCTGATGTTCTGTCAGCCCAGGAAATATTTGTTCGGGTGTGCCTAAAGAGGCACGCATCGGGCAGAGGTGGTTGAACGCCACTTCACACGGGACTGTTTTGTGAACATGAGCCAATACGAAGCTGGACCATCCACCAAACTGTTTGCTGAAGTCCGACGCCTTTCAAACGTTACCTGGTCGTGTTGAAGAGCCAGAACAATTTATCAGTGTCCCAACTGTGTTTATTTTGTGTAAGCAATCGGACAAAAGGGGTTCAGCAGCTGTCCGGAAGTCCGGAAGCGCTTGGGAGTGTGACCAATCATGGCGGAGTGTGCTCGGCGGGAGGTGTACCTGGTGGAGGGCAGGGGTGAGGTAATTTACACAGTTGGGCGGGAGGCAGGAAACACTGCAGGAAGTGCAGAGTCTGGAAGATCTACAAAGCTTTCTGTGCGGGTTATCGTGTGTTGCTGCTCTAGAGGAGTCGAAAATTAGTATAATAGGTCCCCTTAAGTATTAATTTAGGTATTAGGTTACAATTTATACTAAAATTTGACTTCCAACACATTGAAGGAATGGAACCTGAGGACCACCTGGAAATAAGTCTGAAATGTAAAAGTGATCACATCCATGCCTATGATGAGTGCATGTAAACATCCGCCCACACCTGATTTTATACACCGCTCTTTCCACATGTTGCTACGTTGCGGCGCTGGTGTTTCTTCTCCTGGGCTCCGTCTCTTTAGTCACTAAAGTCACTGGGCCTCATTCATGAAACGTTCTTACGCACAAATGTGTTCGTAAAGCCTTCTTACGAAGATTTTTGGCATTCACGAAACGTGTTCTTAACTCACAGTTCTTAGATCTAAGAACAAATTCTACGAACGCTCAGGAGGACTCTTACGCACAAGCAAAGCTTGCACTTTCAATGCGCAATCGCCCTCATGATGGATTTTGCAACCTGATCCCAAAAAATGTAGTGCAAATAAAATATCCCAACAATTATTTATCATCAAAACAACTCAAATATGCTCCATCGATAAATATATATTCAAATCCCAATTCATCAAAAAAAGGGATTTCACAATTAGAATATGTAAATATTTTCTGCCAATTAAGTCCCATTTAAATTGGACTGACTGTGCACCTGTGCCAGACACTAACCATGGCAGACCTTCTTCTAGAGTACCTGGCTGGACGTGCGCTGCGCAGAGAGAGAATGTGTAGGGACTGTGTAGATTTATTTGCTGAAAGCGACGAATATTTGATGTCCCGCTTCAGGCTTCCCAGGGTAATTTTGATTGAGCTGTGTGACACGTTACGGGACACTTTGGAAGGACCCACAAACAGATCCAACCCAGTACCTGCTCACATTCAGGTGTTGTCAACTTTAGGCTTTTTAGCCGCAGGGACATTCCAACGGGAAATTGGAGACCGAGTTGGTGTGTCGCAGTCGTCCATCGGCCGTGCCATTCCACGTACCCTTGCAGGAATTATCAATCTTGCTCCACAATACATCCGGTTCCCATACACACCAGAGGAAAGGATTCCCATAAAAACTGGCTTTCATTCTTAGCAGGCCTGTCCAACATCATCGGTGCCATAGACTGTACCCACGTGCGCACCAAAGCTCCATCGCCAGATCCATTTCCCTACCTCAATCGCAAACGGCATCACTCACTTAATATCCAAATAATCTCAGATTCGCAACAAGATTGTGAATGTTGTTGCAAGTTTCCCTGGAGGTACACACGACTCCTACATTTTCCGAAATTCCTCCGTTGGAATGCGCCTGAGTCATGGCGCAGCATGCGATGGATGCTTAATCGGTGCGTAAAATGTTAATTTCTTGCCTTTTGCGTGTTGTTATGTGGCCATTAACTGATTTTACAGGTGATCGAGGCTATGCCCTGGCACCTTGGCGCATGACACCATTGAATAATCCGTAGATTCCACAAGAACATGTACAACCTAAAGAACACACACGTACACGCTCCTGCGTGGAGCGCACCATCGGTATACTCAAGGGACGCTGGATGTGTTTGGACACTGCAGGTGGAAGACTGCTCTACAAACCAGAAAAGGTACAGTAGGTTTTGTAGTATTTAATATCAGGTTTTAGTTTATTTATGCTTTGGAATGGCAAAAAAATAAGAGGCAAACATGCTGATTCTTTGTGAAAGCTCTCATTAATCCAGGAATTATGCAAATATGTTTTATTTGGTCAACTGGATAAATAATTGATTCTCTGTTGTTGCAGGTGTGCAGGATCATACTGTAAAGGCCTGCTGCGTCTTGCATAACATCGCAATGAAACGTGGTGTGCCTATTGCGCACGAGCACCCCCAGATAAGGACATGCGCCCCCAGCCACGTCTTGAGCCAGAGCACGGGGCTGCTGTATTAATTAGGCAGCGTCTAATCAAATGTAACCACAGAAAAAATAATCACACACAAACTATGTATTTTGATGTTATTTTTCCATCATGATTGTGTAAATATTTTCTAGAGTTTCCGAAATGGTTTGGTTTCTGATTGATGGCCCACCTCCCGTTTCCTCCAGATCCCTCCGGTGCAGTCTAATCTTTTTAAATCAAACCACTTCTTTTTAACCTCTGCGGTGCCGCGTTTCTCCGTGGAAACGGCATTTATGTTTCCTGCAATGGTGCTCCATGCCGACTCTTTTTGGATGGCCTGATGACCGGTGGATACACGTGAAAATAAGGTGGTCTTGTGTTCGCTCACTCCTTGTAAAAGCACCTCTATTTCTGTAGAATTGAAGTTTTTCTTTCGTTTGTTGTCCAGCTGCTCCTCAGTCTTGCCCTTACGCGTTGCCATCTCCGCCTCCAGCTGCCTGCTGCGCACGGCACATTTTTTACCTTATATAGGAAATAATAGGCGGTGACCTATGCAAATTAGGCATTACATGCACGTGCATCCCTGTTGGCATTCATCAACCTAAGAACACCGGTGCGATTATCCCTACTTAAGAACGTGTCGTGAATGTGCTGCAGTTTCCAACCCGCGCCTTCTTAAGTACACTTCTTAAGAAGACTTTTAAGAAGATGTTTGTGAATGAGGCCCATTGTTAGGAGCAAAAACAAGTCATTCAGAAGAAAAAAGCAACTGCCATCAAAGCAGGATTTCTTTATTCCAATTCCAGAAGCCCTGTGCTTAAGAACTATAATATTCATGAAAACTATTTTAATGTCATCTGTAGCTCTTAAAATGCAACCACACCAAACAAAATCAAGTGTAGCATGTTTGTATAAAGCAAGACAAGAATGAGCTGGAGACCGAGTGTGTGCATGGTGGGTTCAAGGAAACGTGGCAGAGTTAAGAGGACATTTTCTTAGGTCTGCCTCTACGCTTTTTAACGACTTCGGGAGGGCTCTCCATGTTCTCTCGGAGTCTGGTTTCGGAGTCATCCTCTAACTCCTTAACCTTTCTGGATCTTTGTGACCTTTTAGGAGTCTTGACACCACTCACTTCTGCATAACAAAACAAAAACACAAATAGAGGTTGCTGTACCGTTAAAAACACAATAATGAGCAGCCAATACAATACAAGCAATAACTGTAGCAAACAAGCCTTTTTTCAGCACTATTTATTTTGGCTGGGATCCCTACTCTTTCAGCTTACAATGAGGTCTAATGAGGGCGTGGACAAAGACCAAACAAGCAGAAAACAAAGGAACTCAGTGACAACACACACCACACACACACACACACCTGTAACATTTAACAAAGTACACTGTACCTTTGTTCTGAGAGACTTTTTTCTTTTTGGTTGGACCGTCATCAGGTTCATCACTCTTCCCTGCGACTTTCTTTCTCTTCATCACCTTCTGGAAGAAGACATTTCAGTAGTAAAACCTTGTGAGTGCAACTGAGTCCCTTAAAAGTGAGAGCGTCAACTAAATTTGGCCAAATGCCAGAAATGTGTTCTCAGTATTACGGCTGCAACTATCGATTAACCGATTAATTGGTCGATTACTTTTTCGATTAATCGGATTAAAAAAAAAAAGTTTTTAATTTCCGCCTCATAGCAGCAATCTCTTTAAGAATGCATGAATTGACTTTTTCCCCTCCCCAACACCGAAATTGAAGTAGAGAAGTGTAAATAATCTACTGTAAATCAACGAGTCATTTGCACAGACCGATACATGTGCATCGTCAATAAATAAATTTGAAATAATAAATAAATAAAGTTGAGGGGCAGGCTTTGCGTTTGGCATTGGCTGGTCTGCTCTGGGAGGAGGGGCGGTGCCTTGTTTGATGGTCCAGTTGTAGCAAGATGATATGGCCTGCGCTGGACAGGCACAGCCATCGCTATTTGTAGTTTCACTGTTCTACCACTAGGTTTTGTGTGTACGCATGGTGAGAGTTGTGCATAAATGCAAGCATTTTCCTGCGCACACGTACAAGTGGATAAAGCCCATACTTTGCGTGGGAATGTTCTTACGCACGCTCCACACACACATCTCTGCGGTGGTTTGCGTCGCAAGATATCAGAAAGAGGCAAAACTGTCGATTGCTCTTTTCCAAACTCAAAGCTGATGTGTTGCAGCTATGCTGTTTTGCCTGAAACACAAAGATAGCAGCAGACCTACTAAGGAAACTAAAAAATAGTCACATTTGAGAGGCTGAAATCAAGATATTTACCGTACGTTTTTAAATGAAACGATTAATCGATTACCACAATTGTTGGCGATTAATTGGATAATCGATTAATCATAGATTAAACGTTAAAGCTCTGCTAGGTATACACAATGTGGTCCCCATGCTATCGTAAAATATATATAGTATAAAGATTTTGGTTTAGTTTTACAGATCCAGCACTGCACCACCCATCAGTAATCAGGGGTTTAATGAATTTTTATATACATTGTGTACACACAAAAGGAACTGAAGTAGTGTACATCACTTTTTACACATAATGAGATCCAAAACACTGTCGTTACAAACCCCCTCATAGCCCGAGTGTATTCTTTATTATTTGACCATCTATTTATTTATTTACACATAGATTGTTATTGTTTGGTTCCATGGTGTCAATGCCTGATCTTGGCGCGTGTGAAGTTGTTTATTCATATTTTGGCACATGCAGGAGCTTGGAAATGTATACTTTGCCTTGTAGTGTAAATACAGCCTTTATGTTTCTCTGTGCGCTCACTTTTGCTGGCAATGGCGCTCCAGCGGCGAAGTCAAGCATGCCATCATCACAAGCTTGGATGGTTGTCAGTCCAGCCTGGAGAATGGAGCGTAGCTTATCGTATCTAGGTGTTTCCTGGTAGCCTAGAGATGTCACTTCCTCCATGAACCTCTGTATCTCATCTACAACAGAGAGCAATATATAATACTGCATAAAGTAGAATAGATTGTTACTTTCATGACGCGTTCAATATTGTCAATCAAAAAATTACAAGTCGCAATTGTCCCCGAACCTGTAAGTGCACAATTCCTGGAGTCAAAGTTCTAAGTAAAGATGACCAGACCACTGTCCCCATCCAGCACCTGCACTTACTTTCTCTTTACAACAATAGACTGGCCCAAAAAGCCCGATTAATGTCCTGTTCCATCTTACCCCCATTTGTATACTGTTGTCTTGTTCCCAAATGGGGCTAAGAACACAGTAAGGTACTTGGTCCAGACCAAAATTACAAAAAGGTGCTTGGTTTGCAGTTGAGTGTGGCTCGGTTAACATTCACACTTGTGTTTTTGTCAGTAGATCAACACAACACAATTAAGCATATGCACAAAGTCATGCCTCAATTGGACCCCGCATGTGACGTGTTCATGGTCCAACGGAAGTCACGCATCCAAAACAGTTTGCAGTCTTCTGGGTTAATTACGTTCGTAGAAATTTTTGTAGGTGGAAATTATACCAGATGAGATTCAACAAAATGAACACGAAGCCAATACGCCTTCACAAGGCACATTAACTCAGTGGACGGTTCACACATAAGAATGTCAAAGACAATAATAACTTGGCTTTTTTGGACAGTGTTGGAGACAACAGGGGCCCCCATATTGAGGTTTACAAAAAACTAGGGATGCCCCGATCCAATCTTCAGGATCGGGATCGGCTGCCGAGCCGCTGTATTTTGAAGATCGGATAATATCAGCTTCCGCCACGAGATCGGCCGATCCGGTTTGAAACTCTGGGCCACACACCCACATCCTAGGTGCGGTAATGCACCTCAAAGCTGGTTGCCACTTGACTCCCGCCACCCTCAAGAATAAGAAAATGCAACACCACCATGCAGACATGTCCTCGGTGTGCCGTGGTGAAGTTAGTTTCACGTTGGACGTTGGATATTGGACTCCGTAGCTACAGTGGTAGTTGCCCCTCACTATGCCCGGGTTGCTGTGTCATGGTGTGGGGAGGTCGCACAGAAAGTGCCACTGTAACCGCTGGTTGTATACTAGGGACCTTCAATAAATTACTGCGTTGAAGAGAATTTGTAAAAAAAAAAAAAAAAAAAGTTAGATATTCTAACTCACGCCACAAATTGATCTGTAATCATGTCAAATGATTAGCCCTACCCTAAAAGTATTTTGCACGCCCATTTTTCCAATATTGGATGGACTTTTATAGAATCTTTTATTGGATTAGGAACCTGACTAACAGAGGTGACAAAGGCGAAACAATAATGTCGGTCATGCTGTGTTATAAAAAAGTAAATCTAGCAATACTGGTTGCATTATTTTTAACGCTTTGAAGAGCTGATGTTCCCCCCAGCCCACTGGCCAAAGCAAAAAACCATAAGCGCCTGAGGGATGCCCTCAAAACCCGTGGTTACCCCAGCTGGCTGGCTGTAAAAAAGTGCATCTCATTCTAGAAGGAACAAGAGCAAGGTGGATTAGAAAGGAAACCGTGTGGAATGCACTGATGTTTACATTGACGTCTAACTGCACCTCAAAGAGAAACAGCGCCCTTTTGAAGACAAAAATGTACATACAGGTATTCTGGACAGAGACAACGTATGGCTTGAAAATGGAGTGCAGGAGCGCCATCTGCCTCAAAGTTGAGAAACCATCTCTAAACAGAGGGGGATGTCTGCGACACCATCTCTCCCCACAAACAGTGCTGACCTTTCAAAAGGATGACTCGCGTAAATACGTGGAGCCTCATAATGCAGTCAAGGAAGTAGCACATTTCCTCACAGTGGAAAAGTATTTCCACTGTGAGCAAGTCCAACTAACTGTCCATGAGCTCTGGACTGCAGCTGAATGTCGTTTGTAGTGTCAAAATCTCATCCTCCAAACTAGAAGAGTTCAGATGAAACAGTGTTTTTGATGCGAGTGAAACCACCTCAGCATCTTCCCGAAAAAGGGTAGCACGTGAATGTAGCGAACAACTCGAATAAAGTGTCTGTCAAACGATGCCAATGGTCGATCTGTTCTATGTAGCGTGCACTGTCTTCGCATCTCCAGCTCTCAACGCAAAGTTCTGAAAGCTTTCCCAATCACGCCGCTGGACATTTCAGGAGAGACATTTTTCGTTTGAAGACATTAACTGAACTGATCATATTGATCACAGTTTTGTCTTTTCCCTTGCAGCGCTAGATTAAGGTCATTGAACGTGTTGGTCAGGTCGCTTAAAAATGCCAAGCACAGCAGCAAACTTATCACCATTTAGTTGGTTGTATTCTGCATGTTTAGCTACACGGCAAAACTCTTTAATCTCAGGAGAGAGGGGGGAATTTTTTAGGAATTTTCCTCCACTAAGCCGTCTCGCGTCAGTGTGCAACAACTCAGTGTGGTCTCAACCGGCGCTCTCCAGATGTGCACGGAATAGAAAGAGAAGTCTTTGAATAGATCTGCTAACGCTTGCTGGTGTATTATGCTTTGGTAATTGAAGTCCGGGAACGCATCGGCCTCCATGCACGTAGAAATAAACCCATTCGAGTGGCAAACCATTGCAGGAGCCACGTCCGTGGTGATGGACACCAATGTGCATACTGGGCGCTGAGTTTTCTCGATAAAATTTTGTGGACTGTAGCCCTGTCCACACGGGAACGTTCTTAGGATTTTTTTTTGGCGGGTTGAAAAAAAAAGCTGCATCAACACTCTACATAGTTATTTCTATTTGTGCTGTTTTCTCATACCCATCCATGTAGTACTTACTAACCTAGGCCGCCCCACACTGACTGGGTGGTCGGTTCGAGGTCACTTCTTTACTTCCTTTTGCTAGTGCTTTTTCTTTTGGGTTTTGCTTAGTGTTGTATGAGGAGTGTGGTTCTAAATCTGCTGCTCAAGTGCCTTGAGATAACCTCTGTTGTGAATTGGCACTTGACCTGAATTGATCAAATGTATTGCTATAGAATTTTCTGTAAGCCCCTTTTCATGTCTTACCTGGTCTGTCTTGAGATGGGAAACATTTGGCCATAAACTCAGAGATGCTCTTTTGGCTCCTGGATGTGAGACCAAAAATTGCGTGTTTTACAATATCATTGAATTAATTCACAACATTTTTAAAGTTCGAAGGCAGTAGATGTTCATTATCATTGTGTGCGTTGGCAATACACTTACCGGATTTTATAGTCTCTGACATAAAGTGGGTCTTGAAGCTTGTCTTCCCAGGGAAGGGAACCACACAGCCACTGAACCATGCAGTAGCAAAGAATCTCCAGATCACCCCGCCTTGAAGCAGCTGGGAGATACAAAATCACACACACACACATCTCATTAAATTACAATAAATATTGTTCAAACTTATTAGATTTCAGGAGTTCAATTAAGACAAAGCCCAATTAAAGGCTCAGGAAGTTTTTGTAGTACATTTTTTGATTACAGCATGAAATAGCAGTTCACAATAGCCTCTTTTTTAAATGTGCAGATTTTGCCACTGCATTGACGCCATATTTATGGCAGTCTTTGGAGCAAATAGAATACATATAAACCTTTATATAAGTACAAATCTTAAAATCAGGTGAAAAAAAAACAACTTTTGTAGTACCTACCTACTCCTTTGTGGGCATCAATGCTTGTGAACTCGATAGTGCCATCATGACACTTCTTAGGATCCTCTTTGTAGTCTTTATGAGAACCTTCAGGTGCGTACCTATATGCCAGCCCATAATCTGCTAGGTAAACCTACAATTCACACATGCAGTGATTCAGAAAAGCACACACACCGAGGAAATAAAAAGGGCACACGGCCCTGTTGAAATGCCAGACCATTGTGATGTGAAAAAAAATAGATTAGGATGAATCATTTCAGATCTTTTTCCACCTTCAATTGAATGTTACCAATTCAACTGAAAATCAAAACAAAAAAATGGTTGTATAAAAATTGCACACACTTTAAACAAATGGTTTTCAAATACCAAAATACGTCAGTGTACTTCAATATAGTACAGTGTACATTGTATACAGATTTAACAGCATAGTGCCGTCCCAAATCAATTACAGTAGACGCCCCTACAACGTAAATAATCCGTTCCGAGGGCGTTTATGTTATAGGGTTTTTATGTTATACGAAGCGTAAAATACATGTAAATAGCCTAATCCGTTCCGAGATCTTCCCAAACTCACCACCTTTGGCCCTTCAAAATATGGTGTGAAAATATAAGAAAACGTTAGCATAGACATAGTAGAGTAACAGTCCAATATAAAATAAGGTAATAAATAAGATTACTGTAAATGAATAAAACTGAAAAACAACAACAATCAACTAGTTTAACCCTCATGCCAATTTCATGGCAATTTCATGGCATGAGGGTTAAGGGCGACTACGATGAGGAAGGGAGAAGCCTGTCTCTCACACAAACTCACGGACGCGCTGGATAAGTCAGCCAATGAGATGAGAGCGTAGGCGGTGCCCCGATAATCAGCCAATGAGATCGTGAAGCGTCAGAAGGCGTCACCAAGTGTACTCTGTTAGTCATTGAAAATGTTTCCCCTCTCTGTCGTTACGTTATATGGAATGTCTTACGTAATACGATGCAAAAACTTGACATGAATACTTTACGTTCAGTTGAATTTACGTAAAAGGAGGTTTACGTTATGCGAGGTCCTACTGTACTTTCATTGGCCACTGGAAATTGAAAAATTACCCGCTTCATCTCCTTCCCCTCCCCTTTTTTCTCCTCTTTTGACGGAGCATGAAAGAATCAAATTTTTTCCAGTTTGAGGTTCAGTAACCCACAATGAAAAATACAACTAAGGAAATTTTACAACAGCAGAACTTTATTTGGATTAATCGGTCACTTTAAATGACGGTATGCATGTACTGACTAACATTTAAATGTGATTAGTCGTCTTAGTTCTTCAGTCACATCTGTGACAGGTCAAAATGTGTTTATATCGCTTATTTCATTTTCTACAGCGGAATCCCACATACAAAATGTGTGCATCTGTGACTCGCAGTAACTCTGATCCGTCTGATTGCTCTTGTGTCCGCCCACATACCTGGGCAAGTCGCTGTGTTTTTCCTCATCAAACACCACAGCATCTTATCATTTCCCCTCATTGCAGGGGACACATCAAAGTTGTTCACACTTATACGCGCTATACTTCAAAGCATAAAACAGGCTTTATACTGTAGATGTCACTCTTAGAGCAGGCTTAAGCCATTAAAACGGCCACAAGGTGGCAGAAGTGCATTTGATAAGAACTCTGCATGGCTCATTTGCATGTAATAATACACTCGACAGCAAGGAGGCTGTGGAAGAGCATGGAGGAATGTAGCACAAGGTTACGCATTGTAGGGAAATTTTAACGCATGCTTATGCGCGCACGAGTGCGCACACATGCACACACAGTTTAGTTCCAAATGTGAACATTTTAAATAGTTCATTGTGTTATATTTATAAATAAATTATTTTTATGTAAAACAACCCTTCTTTTGTGTTGTTCATGTTGTGGTACAGTTGTTATTACTATATTGATATTTGAGCTTTCACAAAAGCAAAACATTTGTGTCAAAGTGGAGGTTATGCTTTAAATGTATCTTTCACAAAAAGCTGTTTTTCTCCCTTGTCTTGTTGGGAACAGATATTTTCCTGAAACTTACCTATGTTCTACTGTTGATTGCTAAAGTCCGGAAAAAAAGATAGAAACCAACTTTTTTTTCCCTGATAAAGACGGGAGTCTACTCTTTCATTTGGTAGTTTCCATGATTATACAGCCATAGAACACAATATTCTGTGTTCCTTGAAAAATCAGTCAAAATTGTCTAAAATGGCCGGTACTGAAGGGGTTGTCTGTTGAAAAATGGCTGGGATTGAATGAGTTAAGAACAGACTTCAAATAAGTTGTGCAGGTTATACAGATCCGATTAAAAGTGGACAAAGTTCTGAAATGATTAATGTTGGGCCAATTTTTTTTACATCACCAAGTCATGTGACGTTAACAGGGGGATGCAGCATTTTCATATCAATGCAGTGTTGCAAAATTCAAGTAGGAAATATACTGTATATTTTTTTGGACATGATGCTGCCACTGCTACTGACCTGGTTGGGATCGCTGTAGCCCAACATTAGGTTGGATGCTTTTATGTCTGCATGCACATACTCATTATTGTGGATGTACTCAAGGATATCCAGCTGTATAAACAAAAAAGAAAACAAACAATCACTGTTTTGTGAAAACACATTCCTGAGGCTATGAGTTAATGGCCATTTTGCAGACATTACAGACTCAATACATTACAAAATTGTATGTGCCTCAAACTATTTTTTTTTTTTTTACTGTGAACCGTAAGCTACTATTTTCCTATAATTTTTATTTTTCTTATTATACAGATTGTTGCGCCTTAAGCAAAATCAACTTGCAACTTAGAATGCTTCTTGTTCTATCAGGAGTCACGTCATAAGTTTACACCAGTGAGCCATTCTGTCAGCAGTGATGGCAATAGTTATTCCCTCTACTATTTTTCACACGTGGTCGACACACCTGATGAAAAATTGCAAGAATTTAAATTTTGCACTGTTGGATCTTAAGGAGGTTCTAAGTCAAGCTTTAAAATGAAATAGGAGTGAGACAAACATTTTTGAGTGAGAAATTTATTGCAAACAAGCATTAAACTGAAATAGGCTCTTCATCAGCTGATCCAAAGTTTAAGACCACAGCCTTTAAAAGCCAAAATATTGGCAAAAATGTAGATTCAATGTCATTTTCTGTCAGGTCCTCACACTGTCATGATCTGTTGGTGGCAAAGGCAAAAACGTTTCCCCGGCCTCTCGCAACGTGCCATTGCTGCTGAGGTTGGACGCAGTAAGACAGTCATTTGAAACTCCTGAGGGTCCTGAGGGTTATGGAACATAAAAAAGTAATGTGGTAGATCCAAAAAAAATTTCACTAGCTCTGAGCACCAAACATGGGACATTGAAATGTGGAAGAAAGTTTTATTCTCTGATAAGAAAAAAATACTTTTTACAGTCCTTGTGGCTTTCAACGTTACTGGCATGACAAGGAGATTCCTCCTGAGATGTTTTCCACATGGCACAATGTAGGAGGCACCACCATGGGGTCCATTTTAAAATGCTAATACTGTTTTTTCAATGCTTGCATGGACTGGCCACAATGTACCATCCTGCATGTTCTCCTGATCTAAATCCAATTGCAAACATTTGGGAATGCATGGCAAGGGAAGTTTACAAAAATGGACATCAGTTCCAGACAGTGGATCCCCTCCGTGAAGCCATCTTCCACCTGGAGCAACATTCCCACTAGCCTCCTGGAAACACTGGCATCAAGCATGCCCAAACCAATTTTTGAGGTGATTAACAAGAATAGCACAACTATCATTACTGAGTCCTTTTTTGAAAAATCTATTTCTATTTTAGGGGGGTTTTGGTTTTTTTTTAGCTGTGGTCTTAAACTTCTGATCAGCTGATGAACAGTTTCAGTTTAATGGTTGTTTGCCATAAATTGCTTAGTCAAACATTTTTTGTCTCGCTCCCATTTCTTCTTGTTGCATTATAAACCTCTAGTTGGAACCTCTTTAGGACCCTACAGTGCAGTCCTTTTCCAAATACATGATCTATGTTCAGCACACAAAATGTAGTATCGAGTATTAAACAGTCACTATTGCATTTGGATAAATTAAGCGTGTAAAATTGTATGTTATCACATTAGCAACGGGGACTGGTGGCAGTAGCTTAACTGACTAAAACAAAACACTGGTACATTCAATGTCACTGAGGACAAAAGTGATGTAAGCTTGTAAATGATATTCTATGAAGGGTGTGGATTTTTTTTGTGCCTGGTTGTCTTGTTTTCCATAGTTAACAACACAAACAAATCCTTAGGTGTGTCAGGTTAATACATTCATGTTTACAAGTGGAGCTCAGCAGAAAAATGAAATTCAAAGAAACCCACCAGTCGCAGACCAATTTGCAGAGTCAGTTTTCTGGGGAACCTCTTTCCACTTTCCTCGAACTTCCGCTGAAGATCGGTCCCAAGCCTGTCAATCACCATAAACCTGTACCTGAAAAGGCAGAGTCAGCATTAATGCATGTGTTTTGCAGGTCCACTGGAAAGTTTTCATTTACAAAAAAAAGTGTGAACACTGTGTACACTTCAGTTTAAAGCATGTCACAAAAGTGAGTACTCCCCTCGCATTTCTGCAAATATTTTGTTATAGCGTTTCATGGGACAACAGTAAAGAAACAACACTTTGACACAATGTAAATTGGACAGTGTGAAGCTTGCATAACAGTGTAGAGTTATCCATGCATCCATACATTTTCTTCCTCTTGTCCGAATCCAGCAGTCGCAGTAGGGAAGAACCAAGACGTTCCCAGGCCAGCTGTGAAGCATAATCCCTCCAGCGTGTCCTAGGCCTGCCCCGGGCCTTCTCCCGGCTGGGCATGCCCAGAACACCTCACCAGAGAGGCGTCCCGGGAGGCATCCAGACTAGATGCCCGAGCCACCTCAACTGGCTCCTCTCAACTTGAATGAGCAGCCGCTCTACTCTGAGCTCCTCCCGGATGACCAAGCTCCTCACCCTCTCTCTTTAGGGTGAGTCCAGCCACTCTACTCAATAAGGTTTAAGTCTGTAGACATGCTCGGCCAGTCAATTACCTTCACCCTAAGTTGTCTTAGATGTGTGTTTGAGGTCGCTATCATGGTCATACTGCGCTGCACTGTACTGCAAAGTGAGGGGCTCATGCTCTGCTGCAGTGTGTCGTGTTGGCGTTAACGTTTCCTTCAATTAACTGAAGCTCCCCAGTGCCAACAACACTCATGCAGCCCGAGCATGGAAGGTGCCTTTATATGAAACTTGTAATGCAAGCTCAAAGATGACCACACTTGAACCACACCAGGCCTCCTCCTCCTAATTGTTACTGTCCACGCACACACGCACGAACGAATGCGGGCTATATTAAAGTATTGTAAGACGTAAGTGTAAGAAGGTATTTTGTTGAGAATGATAATGTAATTGTTAATAAAACTGAGGTGGCTGAAAATGTATTTTTTGTTAATGTGGGACCCAATCTGGCAGAGAAAATCTCTGATCCAGGGACAGTTGTAAATAACAGGGATGGATAGAATTCTCAATTCAATTTTTCTCAGTGCAGTAGAAGAGAAGGAAATAATGGACAATGTTAAAAATTGTAAAAACAAAACAAAACAAAAATCAATCGAGTATAACAATATTAATGCAACATTGAAAGAGGTCATTGAAGTAATTTCAAAACCACTAAATTACATGTTCAGCTTATTTCAAACCCGTTCATTTCCTAACAAAATGAAAACAGCCAAAGTCATTCCACTTTACAAAAGTGGGAATAAACATCATTTCACTAACTAATGTATAGACCAGGGGTGCCCATTACGTCGATCGCGACCTACCAGTCGATCGTGTAAACGTCACTTTGTAGATGTACTGTATGTATATGACCTCTTGGAGCCTTGAAATGTGGCAACAGCCATACTGACCATACTGGTTGATGCATTGCTGGGTGTCATTCTGGTCTCATGACATTGAGATGTGTGTTGCATGATTAAGAAAACAGTGAATGGCAGTTTGAAATGAACCACCAGGTTTACTGGCCTATGCATGGATTACATGTCTTTGCTGCTCCGCTCCTTGTTTGAGGATGTCGGTTTGTGTGGGAGGTGCTGAGGAATTTGGAGTTGGATGTGTGCATTCGGGGGTTGGGGAGGGGAGGTCGGGTTTCGGTGTGCGGAGGTCGTGGTGTGCTTTGGCTTCATACTGGGGTTTCGCACGGGGGCCTGATGTCCCTAGCGCTTTGTGAATCATATATAACGTGTATACTCGTGTAACTTAAGTGTTGGTCCAATTCTATGTCTTACCTTTTTCCTCCTCTGTCGTGATGACCTGAGCCCCAGTATCTGGGAACTCCTAAATACTTCAATCTATGGCACTTCATCCAGCTCTTAACTGCAAAAGACAAAAGAAAAATGTCAGCATTCGAACAAAAGTAAGCTTCTTTATGGCAATCTCAAGTGAAAACACCAATCTGTAAAATTAATTAATAAGCATGGATGGAGACATCCACCGGGTAAACTCAGCTCAACTTCCCCACATTACCTTCGTGATCACCGTAACGGGCACCACTGATATAGCATTTACAGGTACGCTGTCTTCACGTAAAAAAAACAAAAAACAAAACCTAATTTTAAAAGGTGTGGCAGCTTATATTTTTGCTGTGGCGGCGCGCCACGATCAATTGCATGTAGCGGAAACCCTGTTTCATTATTTGGGTGATGTTTGGCGGGCCAAATGAAAGGCTCTGGCGGGCCAAATGTGGCCCATGGGCCGCCTATTGAAGCCCCCTGTCCTAGTGTGAGTATGCCGTAAATGACTTCCCATCTTTCCATATTCTATATCAATGTGGCCCTTTTCCCCATTAATAAATGGCAGAAGGAAAGATTCCCTTCATTCATACATCATGTCCACTACCATGTGACACGTTGGTTACCCCTGCTGTATGTATAACCAATGTATAATATTTGTGCTGGCTCACTTGGGTCAGGTTTAGCTGCTCTTATGTAGAACCGGAGCTCACAGAAAAGTGGTCCACTGTCGTATGGCTCCTATGGAAAAAACAAAAACAAACAAAAAAATGCTAATTAAATTTGTTTCAGAAACCTAAGGGCTGGGGTTGGACTACTCCCTTCATTCACTATTATTTTAATTTTGAATATAATGTCAATGCAAGGCCCTAATGAACAAATAAATATTTAAGTACAGTCAAACTTGTCTATAGCGGCCACTAGAGGGAGTCTGCAAAAGTGGCCGCTATAGACAGGTGGCCTCTATAGACAAGTTGGCGTCCAGTTTGAATGTTGACCAGTAGAGGAAAAAAAAAGAAAAAAAAAAAAGGGGGACAAAAAATAGTAATAATAATGTTGACCAGTAAAGGGCACTGCTGACTGCGGATAAAAGTTGTACAGCACTACTAGGCTTGTTATTATCATGGTTCATGGTTTTAATTCATCCTGAACATGCATGAGTCAAACAGTAGCACATCACATAGTACAATTCACAATTTTGCATGTCCAAAAAGGAGTAGGAAGAAGCAAAGCTTATTTAATCCTACCCCTCATCAGTTTCACATCAGTTGCAATACATTTATTCACCTCTTGTTCTTCCAAGTGTACTTTGTAGTCTACATGACAATGTAGTGCAATCATAGCCAAGGTTTTTACTTACTAAAAGGAAGCTAGAGGCTTAATAATAACTGATAGAATATATCCACGACCCACAGAACAAAGCTGTGCTAGTAATGTCTTACGCTTGTTTTTAATATTTTACTTTTTATACGGCAGAGTGTCATTACAGCTTTAGTTCATCAGGAAGTGACGGGAAGTGACGGTGGGCGTCCCGAGCAGGAGAGCTAGGCTCAGTGCTAGCTGTGAGTTTGGAGAGATTTGGGAAGTGTGTTTATGTTGGCGTGGATGTAAAGTCCTGCAGTGTTCTCCGCTGTTAATAAAGCCGTTAATAAATCGGCGACGTGAGTCTCTCCTTCCCCACAACAAGCGGCATTACAGTCTTGACCAGTGCACACCAGGAAATAAACGGTGTCATTTCTTACAGGCATTGGCTGGACAGCTATGTAGTGGGGCTTGTTTAACCTTTGCCTTGTGGGCAAGCAGGAAGGAGAGACGATGCTGAGAGATGTGTGTGTGTTCTGAGCTGCTGTCTGGTGGCCGCGTTCAATAAATAAAGTTGGCAGAAGAAACAGGAGAAGTTTCCTTCTTTGCTTCGGAGCTGAATAACACTGACAAGTTAACAGACTAGTAGCGAACGGAAAAGAAGACGGCTTTTTTTGTGTCGAATACAGAAGATGAGGACTTTGATGGATTTGTGGATGAGGATTGATGAAAAATAACGTGAGTACATTCTAAAATACTTCAATTAAGTACAACCGAACTCAGTTTTGCTCCCGCTGCCGCATGCACGCTAGCGTATGTTTTTTTTTTGTTGTAGCGTCGCTGGGAGCACGTCCTGTTCTCAGTCTACTTTGCGGTAATGTTTTGGTGCAAATGCTCTTAAAGTTACATGTTTGACCAGGAAATAGCAAGCTCAACTGAAAGTTTGTGTGGATCTTGTGAATGATTGTGACTGAGCTAGGACTCAGTAATTAAAGTCTACACACGACGGCTTCATTGATTGAAAAACAAAACTTTTTCGTGCATGAAGCTTCTACTTGAGTTGGTAATTTGGCCGCTGTATGCAGTCAGATATTGACCAAGGGAGACAAAATGGGTGGCCGCTGGCCACGTTGGACAGGTGACTGCTATACACAGGGTCTATAACATGTAAATTTGCTGCGGGGGATTTTTCAGTGGCTGCTATAGGCAGGTGGCCGTTCTATAAAGGTGGCCGCTATGACAGGTTTGACTGTATATACTATATTTGCCTCAGCAAATTGCTAATATATTAATATATATATTAATATATATATTAATATTAATATATTAATAAAGAATCGTTAAATAATACATGAAAACAAGCAATTTATTCTAGTCAAAGATCCTCTATTTGACAAGAGTGCACTGCTCTTTTTAAGGATGTGCTGCAAAAACTCTGGTCAAAGATCCTCTATATGACAGGAGTGCTACCTAACAGTTTGCTACCTGGTTGCACAATTCAGACTATGGTCAGTAAATTAACATATTTAGTTTCAATCATCACCTCAAAAAAAAAAAAAGATGTTAAAAAAATGATCAAGCGCTAATCATTGCTGCAATGTTTCCTAATGTTTGAAATCACGGAGGAAATTACTAACGCTATAGACCACAGAAAGTGTGCAACCGCAGTATTCATGGATCTTACAAAAGCCTTCGATACAATTAATCCCAATATTTTAACAACAAAATTAGAAAGGTATGTAATCAGAGGATTAGTTTTGAATTGGGTTAAAAGCTACCTAGCAAATTTGTAATATTGGGACCAAAACTGTTAAATTTGTATATCAACGACATTTGCAAAGTGACAAAGGATTTAAAGTTGGTATTATTTGTGGATGATACCACTGCCTTTTGTTCTGGGGAAAGCACACAAGAACTAATTAAAAAGGTCAAGGATGAAATGGTGATATTAAAGACACGGTTTGATAAAAACAGATTATCCTTGAACTTAAGTAAAAGTAAAATAATGCTATTTGGAAATAGCAGAAAGGATACACGTACGACCAAATACAAATAGATGGAGTGGACATTGAAAGAGTTAATGAAAATAAGTTTCTGGGGATCATACTAGATGAAAAAATGAGTTGGAAACTCATATTAAAAATATACAACAAAAGGTGGCAAGAAATACTTCAATATTGAATCAAGCAAAATATGTTCTTGATCAAAAACACTCCACACTCTTTACTGTTCTTTGGTATTACCATATCTAGCTTATTGTGTGGGGATATGTGGTAATAATTTTAAAAGCAATCTTCACTCACTCACTGTACTGCAAAAAAGATCGTTGAGGATAATTCATAATGCCAAGTATAGAGAACATACAAACCCTTTATTTTTAAAATCACAGATATTAAAATTTGCTGATTTAATACATTTTAAACTGCTAAAATAATGCATAATGTTAACAACTTTTTACCCAGAAACGTCATACAGTATTTCCCTATAAGAGAGGAGAAATATGATCTTAGGAAAAAATTAAACTTAAAACACTTATATGTGAGAACAACGCTGAAAACCCACAGCATTTCATTATGCGGAATTACATTATGGATTGGATTGAACAAGGAACTCAAACAATGTACCAAGACGAGCGAATTAAAAACAACAATACAAGCAGTTGATGTTTGCTAAATATACGGCAAAAGAGTCTTGAACTTGCTTTATTATGCTTGTCTTCATCTTATTTATTATATTGATTATTATATTTATTGTTCTGTCATGCTTGTTTATTTATTATAATTTATTTATTATAACACTGATTATTATATGGAATAATATTATATGGAATACAGGAAGTGAGTAATATGTGCTGCTGTGGAACGGATAGGGGGGTAGGATTAAATAAGCTTTGCTTCTTCCTACTCCTTTTGGACATGTGGAACAGTGAAATGATTCATGAGATGTTTTCCATTGTAACCTGCATGCATGTTCAAATAAAATTAAACCAAAGCAATGTTTCTTTACAGCTCTGCCAACAGTTTAGTGGAGTTACAATAAGTCTGTTGGCCACTTTTGGCAGTTGAAGTTGAAAATAGAGAACACTTTAGGCTTAATATACAGTACAAGAGTCTTACCACTTTGATGACAAAGCGAGCATCACGACCAACAGGTTTTGGAGAATCCTCATCAGCTACAGAGAGAGGGGGGAAAAAAAATAATTTCAGTAGTTCATAGGGCAGGAGTGGGCAAACTGTGGCCCGCCAAATGTCTTAATCTGGCCTACCAGGCGTTACCAAATCACTTCTTTTTTTTTTTTTTTTTTTTAAACAACAACAAAACTGTAGCTTGTACAAAACAGCGATCCAAACACAACACAACACGTGACACACAATGTAACCTGCCTACTGCACCAAGTGGGCATACAAATAAACATTGACGCACAACACCCATGCCAAAATTACACCCATATATACTCGCCGCAAGGCATGCTGGGTAGCTTGTGGTACTCTCTCTCCGAACACGTTGCGGCATTTGTCGCATTTTTGCTCGATTGCAAAACATGTTGAGGAGGTCGTCAGGGAGAGACGTTCACACACTCTTGATGTCCAATGTTTTATCATTCATAGTTCATCTTGTTGCTGCCACAGGCATAGCAGGAAATAGCAGTTAAAGTCGCCTGTTACGCTTAACGCTTAGTTGTTTATTACCCACGTAGTAGCAGTAGTTGATTTATGTGATAAGTTAACTTCCTGTGGATGTGTTGTGTTATTCCGTTGCACGGTGAGTAAGTACGACGTTCTGTTTATATATATATATTCTTTTTTTTTTTTTTTTTTTGGTCTCCCTGATGATCTGAAACATGTAAGTGTGACAAAAATTCAAAAAAATAAGAAATCAGGAAAGGGGCATTTCAGACTCAACAAGTGCAATTGCCGACACTATTTGTATGTCAGAACATTTCAATAATCAATAATACTATACTATTTTTATTTTTTTTTAAATAGTGCGACTAAGGGTCAATCTGGAAAAGGGGTAGTATCAGAAAACATTTTGTTTGTCTGCAAGTACAAATAGAATTAAGTGTAATCTCTTTCAGTCTACTTTACCCAAGTATAAGACGCCAAAGCCTCCCTGGCCAACTGGAGCACCAAGCTTCCACAGCTTCTTTCTAGTATCTGTGAGTACTTCCCCTGGCGGAAACTCCTCTGCCAACTTTCTCTTGGCTGGAGCTCTGCCTTTTCCTGCCATCTGAGCTTTAAAGGACACCTGCAAAAAAGAAGTACAAGTCAATGCATGTTAAGTAGTGTTATGTTATTCTGTCTGAGAGAGTTATACTTCCCCGGCTAAACTGTACAGTGTAAACTAGTGGTAGTAAATGTGTGTCGATTATTCCAGAGCAATAGAAAGTACCGTCATTATTGGTCTTTAGAATTCCTACCACTAGTTAGGTGAGTGGAAGAGAACATGAAGACAGCCTAAATGACAGATAAACATGTAATCAATTCAAATGTTTTACTGCTTGATCAAGTCAGCATGGTGCCTTTTTCAAGCTTTTCATTGGCCAGAATGCGTATGACAGCCGCCGAAAGTGTTTTTATGTGAACAGACATTCTCCACTCCACTCCACTCCACTCGTGTGGCTGTACAACGTGTGGGAGAAATGTGCCATTTTTTAAAAATAACAAAAATAAATAAGTGCTGTACCAAATTTTGCATGCACGGCGAGATCTATAAGCAGGCCGCTAAAACCTAAACTATGAGACACCGTTCTATTTTTCAAGGCACATTACTTCATGATAATGAAGCGATACTTTTCGTCTGCATTAACCATAAAACACCCAAAATACACAGTATATGAAACTAGGGATGTCCCGATCCGACTTTCGGGATCGGCTGCCGATCCGCTGTATTTTAAAGATCGGATAAGATCGGCTTCCGCCACGAGATCGGGCCGATCCGGTTGCCGTATAACGTTCGTAACTCTGGGCCACACTCCAACACAGTAGGTGCGGTAGTGCGCCTCAAAGTTGCCACTCGACTCCTGCAACCTGCAAGGAGAAGAAAACGCAACACCACCATGCAGACATGTCCGCAGTGTACCATGGTGAAGTTAGCTTCACATTGGACGTTGGCCAACAATATTGTTTGGCTTTTGTAATAAACCTCTGGGAGTCAGGTCCCTAATTCGATAAAAGAGTTCATCCAATGGAAAAAAATGGGTATGCAAAATACTTTTAGGGTAGGAGTAACCACTTGACATGGTTATGGATCAATTTGTGGTGTGATTTAAAATATAGAACCGTTTTTTTTTTAACAAACTCTCTTCAACGCAATAGTAATTTAGGGATGGTACCTAATATAAACTACCAGCGGTTAGAGCAGCACTTCCCGTGCGAGCTCCCTGCGCAATGGCTACGCTCTGTCATTAAAAAGTAAATTCGGCAACACTTTGGTTGCATTATTTTTAATGCTTTGAAGAGCTAAACGGATCAGTATCGGATCAGAAAGACTATAAAACAAAAACAAACCGTAAGCCAGAAATGTGGATCCGGACATCCCGATACAAAACCTTGGATTTTTCACTTAAATTTGTTATGTCGAAGCATTTGATTAAGGCATATCCAGAAATACAGTGAGAGGAAGAGGTTTGAAAATCACAACGTAATTGTAGCACTTTGTAACATAGTTGCCCCCCTATTTATTTTTTGTGGACTGTTTACCACTGTGGTTCATAATACTGTGTATGCAAGTAACTACCTGTTCTGTTTATGGTCAGCAGGTGGCGAACTGTCACTGCATTACAAATGAAGCAAAGAACCAAAACCACCGAGAAATCCAACCCGTCATATAATGTATACTTTGGGTGTTTTCCAGTTACTGATAATGCCGACAAAAAGTTGAGTTTCATTATCATGAAGCACCGTGCCTTAAAAAAATAGTACACCGCTTGCGGATCTTGGCGTGCATGCAAAACTCGGCACAACCCCTGCTCCCGTCACCGTCAGCCGTTTCGTTCGCGAACGACCCACCACTAAAGTTACGGAAGTACGGGTTATGAGACTCATCCCATCTCTACGGTCATGTTTTTCAAAACCTAACATGCGTGCCAACTGTATCACTTCCCGTTTCTCCAAACCACAGGACACGCAAGCGTTAATATTGCGTCAAAATAGTGTCGTTAAACAGAATTTGCATTAGTAACTGTGACGGTACATTGTTGTTATTATTATGTTTCTGATTATCACAATTTTGAATGTTATACCGCTATGTCCTCAAAAAGCAAACGGTCTGTAAACACGAACATATTATTTTAGCAAATTGTGGTAACACTGGAGTGATTGACGCCATAAGCAGTCCGCTTGTGTATGTTAGCTATCATACTAGCCACACTCCTTTGATATGCAGAATGACATCGGACTTTAAATGACCACGTCATTGTCACCAGATTGCGCACCACCACCAGCCACCAAACTGTCAATGCGACGAACACTGACGTGTAGTCGCACAATCAATACTACATACCGTACATAAATCCAAGCAGTCTTGACTGTGAAGGTGTGGGTAGCAAACTTCCCGCTACGCGGTCTAACAGGATGTGGCGTTGTCGTCTTCTTCTTCGGCTGCCTCTTCTTCTACGGCTTCCTCCTCCTAATTGGTTTGCAAACAACTTTTTGTTGCATTCCCCCCACCAGCTGGTACGGAGTGTGGATCACAATTTTGAATAATTCACTACCTCCCACAAGAAAACACTAAATAAATACAAATTATTATCATTACAGGTTTGTCGTTCTAAGATATTTCAATAATGCTTTATTCAACACATTAACATGTTTGAACCCACATCAACACTTCCTAGTATTGCTCACTCTAGCATAGAGCATATGAGAGCAAACTCTTGATATAACTTAACATCCCCACTTGCACTCACATTTAAAATAATACCAAACAGACCACATCACATACGTTACACTCGTGCATGATTAATGACCAAACATACTTTTTCCAAACTGTAAACTTGTACTGTGTTGCTAGCTTTGTCATCAAATCAGCAACAATCTGATCAGTTGGGCAGTAATGCAGACTGATCTTTCCATCTCAAAATGTTGACCTCTGAAGGAATAATAATGATAATAATGAGTTCTATGTTTGCACACACACACACACACACACACACACACACACACACGCTTTAGATCATTTCGCTAACTGTTATATAAATAACCTGCCAAGGATTCAATGTTAACAATGGAATCTTTTTGTATTTTGTGATGGAAATTCCAGCTCGTTTTAGAGACCCGGTTCTTTTTGCTCGGCTCACTAAAAACAGATTTAGTGAAAAGATGTTTTTGTTGTCTTAAATTGATTTATGACCAAATTATGTGTATTGTGTAAAATGAATGACTAATGTAAATAATACATGATCATTATTAATAAAATGGATTTATTGAACCCTCAATGAACACCTACAAAAATACAGTATATTATAACATAATTTTATATGATAAAATATAAACAAAGACCCATCTCAATAGACAAATTAGGTCAAAATAGGTCCAATATCTTCATGCAAATTTCTCACGAACGAATCGGCTCTAAGAGCACCAGAGCATGTGTTTAACCCCGCCCCTCCCCCCGCTCAGTGTGGACACAGAGACGCCGCCACACATCTTGACCTATGACATTCGCCTTTAACAGAAAAAAAAGACAAGGAAAAAACTAATCGGCTCCCAATTGGCTCCCAAACGACACGAACCGGCTCCTGTCGTTCATGTCAAAGAGCCGGATCCTTGAGCCGACTCATTCGCAGCCGAAATCACGATTTAATAGCATAGAAAACCTGTTTGACTTTCTAAATAGAATTTTTAACATTATTAGAGCCCTGTAGACATTAAATAACATGCCTACAGTCACCTTTGCACTCCTGTTATTCATTGTTTACAACACATTACGCAGCTTTTATGCAGCAGGGACTCGAGATGGCCGCTAGCTAGGGAGCTAACCAGGTAGCCTTGAATTTATTTCTTCTAAACTCAAAAAAGCCAAAATTGTACTTCCACACGGAATGGGAGAACTTTTTTTTACGCTACATTTACGTCGGACATGCCATGGCTGACTTCATGCAGTGTAAAGGTAAGGTAATGTAATGTAATGTCTCAATGTTTTGTGTCATTACTACCACCTAGTGACCAGAGTACTGTACTTCAATATGATTTAACTAATAATAAACCACATTCTACCACCAAACAGCGATCATTTATTCCTTCATTTTAGAAAAAAACGCGATGGAGCGATAATCAAACTGCAATATTGCGAGGGACGACCGTATATTGAATTGGATCTCGCCAGGATGTACGGGAAGTCTGCATCGACACTAATTCCATCCATTTGTCATTTAGAATGATTTCGCATCGTTTTCGCTATGTAAAACTATAGTTTGTCCATCCATCCTTTTGTCCATCCATTTTCTATGCCGCTTATCCTCACTAGGGACGGGGGTATGCTGGAGCCTATCCCAGCTGACTTTGGGCGAGAGGTGGGGTACACCCTGGACTGGTCGCCAGCCAATCGCAGGGCACATATAGACAAACAACCATTCACACTCACATTCATACCTATGGACAATTTAGAGTCGCCAATTAAACTAACATGCATGTTTTTGGAATGTGGAAACCGGAGTACCAGGTGAAAACCCACGCATGCACAGGGAGAGAACATGCAAACACCACACAGAGATGCCCAACGGAGATTCGAACCCAGATCTTCCCGATATCCTGACTGCGTGGCCAACATGCTAACCACTAGACCACCGTGCGGCCCAACTATAGTTTGTATTCTCGATAAAATGTATTTTTTGTTCATACTTTTGAGTGTCTGGCATGGATCAATTAGATTTATTTACGATGGGAAAAATTGAATCGGTTTTCGTACATTTCGGTTTCAAAATGCATCATGAATGCTTTTTTAGTATTGAGGTTTTAGGAATGGTGGGGATGGATGACAGGGAGGGATTTTGTCTTTATTAATGATCATTTTATTGCCCGAAAAGCTAATGAAGTCATCACATGTGCAATAAAATGTTGACACCGTCGATTCAAGGTGCCAAGGGCCATCAGTCACCGATTATTTGGCTGGCAATGCCATAGCTTTCAGTGCGTCTACCTTCTCTGTGAACACAAAAAGTGTCAGGGGTTGTTCTTCAGCAAATACTCAGCCTGAAATGACACCAAAAAAGCACTAAATCAATCAAGGATAAATGTCAAAATCTTGTCATTAGGTGATTTAACCCATCGTCACATTCTTACCAGGAAGTCTATGGGATCCTCAGGCCATGCTGAGCCGCAGGCAATCAAGCCCTGAGACATCGTGGTCATGATGTTCATGTCCATCAAGTAGTTCTTCATCGGGACAGTCAGGACCTCCAGTTGCTGCACTTCCCACTGCCTTTTCTCCTCTAAAGTCTTAGTCTTACACAAACATACAAAGCATGTGGTTCATTGCTGATGATCCCCTCCACAAAGACATGAACAGTCCATCATTTTTTTTTGGTAAAACGTTTAGACATGTTTTGTAGCTGGTCATCAGGGTTGCACACATCTCACGAGGGATTTTGGTCCAGTCCCCTTTACAGATACAATCGCCCTTCGTCACTTAGCGCTTCAAATTACGCAGCTTCACCCTATATCGGTTTTTCAACAATATGTAAATTAATACATCATGCGGTTTAGTGGTTGAATATGACTTATTAGTCGTCAAACAAATGTGCATATTCAAGCAAATGCTGGAAAAATGGGTAAATTAACTACAATACAAATATAAGGGATTCAGAAGTTGCATAAAAAAGATACTGGGGTGACATATAGTATTATACACTGGCCACTAGGTGTCAGTGATGTTACTGTAATGTTCAGTGAGACACACAAGCACCAGACATGATCACCAGAACAAGAGGGTTTTATTTCATATTTAAATGGCTTATTTTCTGTTATCATTCAGTCCAATCCACATTATTTATATAGCCCATTTCTATAAACACTGTTTCCAAAGTGCTGCACAGACAAGTACCGTAAAACCATAAATAAAGTAAAGTAAAAGTAAAAAATAATTCAGTAAAAACTAAAAGATCAAATAAAAAAAATACACTTACAACAGTAAAATATTTAAAACAAGAAGTAAAAAACAATAAAAGCAATAAATACAAGAAGTAGGTAGAAAAAACTAAAATAAATTAAATTAAAATAAAATAAAATAAATAAAACCAATTAAAACTAAAAAAAGAATAAAAGACACAGAGGACCACACGACTCACGCCGAGTTAAAATCCAGAGAATAAAAGTGGGTTTTAAGATGAGACTTAAAGCTTTCAATTGTGGGGGGCGTTTTTACATGAGGGGGGAGAGTGTTCCACAGCTTTGGGCCAAGTACGGAAAAGGCCCGGTCTCCCCTGGTCGCTATTACTCAGGAGGATAACTTCTGTCTTCCCCTCGCTGAGCTTGAAAGAATTTTGAGCCAACCAGACCTTGACGTCTCTTAAGCACTTGAGAAGGGGTGTCGGGGGGGCATGGTCATTTTTTGTAAGAGTTAAGGAAATCTGGCAGTCATCTGCATAAAAGTGATAGGAGATGCCATGCTTTCTAAATGTTGTACTAAGTGGGATCAGGTATAGAGCAAATAGAATTGATCCCTGGGGGACTCCACAGTCAAGGGGGATGTGGACAAGGTGGAGTCCCCAAGTCCCACAGTAAGGCATCTCCCTGACAAGTAAGACCAAAACCACTCAAGGCCAGTCCCCCTGACACCCACAGCACAGCAGGGGTGTCAAATTCATTTTCATTGAGGGCCACATCGCAGTTACGGCTGCCCTCAGAGGGCCACTTGTAACTGTCACAATATATGAATCTAAATATGAATATAACCTCATAATATACTGCTCAAAAAAATTAGAGGAACACTTCGAAAACACATCAGATCTAAACTGGGGGGAAAATGATCTTGAATATCTTTCCTGATAATAAGTGGGTGATGTATTAGTAACAAAACGATGCCACATAATTTGATAGAAATGAAAATGATCACCCTATAGAGGGGGGAAATCAAAGACACCCCAGGGCATCCATGAGCTCCTGGACAGTCTGAGGAGCAACCTGGCGGCACCGGATGGACCTAAACATAATGTCCCAGAGGTGTTCTATTGGGTTTAGGTCAGGTGAACGTGGGGGCCAGTCAATGGTATCAATTCCTTCATCCTCCAGGAACTACCTGCATACACTAGCCACATGAGGTCGGGCATTGTCGTAGACCAGGAGGAACCCAGGTCCCACTGCACCAGCGTAGGTTCTGACAATAGGTCCAAGGATTTCATCCCGATACCTAATAGCAGTCAGGGTGCCGTTATCTAACCTGGAGAGGTCTGTGCGTCCTTCCAGGGATATGCCTCCCCAGACCATCACTGACCCACCACCAAACCGGTCATGCTGAATGATGTTGCAGGCAGCATAACGTTCTCCACGGCATCTCCAGACCCTTTCACGTCTGTCGCATGTGCTCAGGTTGAACTTGCTCTCATCAGTGAAGAGCACAGGGCACCAGTGGTGTAGTTGCCAATTCTGGTGGTCTATGGCAAATGCCAATCGAGCTCTACGGTGCTGGGCAGGGAGCAAAGGGCCCACTACAGGATGTCGGGCCCTCAGGCCACCCTCATGGAGCCTGCTTCTGATTGTTTGGTCACAAACATTCACACCAGTGGCCTGCTGGAGGTCATTTTGTAGGGCTCTGGCAGTGCTCATCCTGTTCCTCCTTGCACAAAGGAGCAGATACCGATCCTGCTGAGGGTTGAAGGACCTTCTACGGCCCTGTCCAGCTGTCCTGGAGTAACTACCTGTCTCCTGGAATCTCCTCCATGCGTCCAGGTACCGCGGTGATGCCCTGGTCCAGATCTGGGAGGAGATCCCCCAGGACACCATCCGTAGTCTCATTAGGAGCATGCCCCGACGTTGTCAGGCATGCGTACAAGCACGTGGGGGCCACACAAACTACTGAGAATCATTTTGAGTTGCTACAATGACATGTTAGCAAAATGGACCAGTGTGCTGCATCATTTTTTCACTTTCATTTTTGGGGTGTCTTTGATTTCCCCCCTCTATTGGGTGATCATTTTCATTTCTATCAAATTATGTGGCATCATTTTGTTACTAATACATCACCCACTTATTATCAGGAAAGATATTCAAGATCATTTTCCCCCAGTTTAGATCTGATGTGTTTTCCAAGTGTTCCTCTAATTTTTTTGAGCAGTGTATTATTACACAGTTGCCCATGCATTAGATTATTATATTTTTACTAACAAATTGATGGATAACTTGCTTCAAAATGAGAAGTGAAGTGAGAATGTCATGGTGACAGGCAGACATTCAAGTATTTGTTTTTGAAAAATGCTTGGAACATCTTGCTGCATGATTAGATAATACTGACGTTTAGAAGAACCGCATGCAGTACAATTTTTCTGTCAAAATGACGGATCAAATACATTTAGAAGGGCAGAGGTGAAGTGCATTATTGACATGCATTATTCCAAGGGTTTTGCGGGCCGCATAAAATGATGTGGCGGGCCACATCTGGCCCCCGGGCCTTGTGTTTGACACTTGTGGCCTAAAGCCTCAAAACAGCTAGGACTGTATCTGTACAGAGAGGGCGCCAAAATCAATCCTGATGACCAACTAAAAGAAATATATGACCTCTGCCACTAAACGGTCGTGTTTCAGGATATTTTGTTCTTTGTGTTAAAATAAACCCACCATCAATATTCTAGTTTGTTGATGAATCTGTATGGGGGTAAACGTCAAAGTACATCTACGCCTCAGTCTGATTACGGAAAAGGGTGTCAGTACTTCAAAAACCCGTCCTCTAGCACCAAAAAAACAATTATCTGGTTTCAATGAAAATATTATGTTTTTTTTTAAGGCTATTCTACATCCCAACTCCCCACTCTGTACATCACTGGCAGTGTGTGCATAATTTAAGGGAAAGTCTCCTACCCACATCTCCCAATGTGCAGATCTTTGCAGGGCATCTTCCACCTCCTTCTGTTCCCTTGCTAATTCGTCGGGGGTACCTGTATGGATCCTCCCCTCTTTTTGTACCTCCTGGCTGCTCAGTCCATAGTTTCTGGGCTGGCCCACACTTTCACAGATACTGTGCATCAGCAGTTGGCTGTCAGGTGCTTTCTCATCGGTTATGTCTGTAGGATAGACGGGATAGACTGCAGGTTAGAGAGGAAAACAGATTCAACCTTATGAACTACAGTATGCCCTTTCAGCTAGAAAGCATTTGTTGGCATTGTATTAAACAACAAAAAAAACAAACAAGTGCCTTCAAAGTCTCGTGCCTTCTTGGCGACGTCAGCATTGCGTTTTGTCAGATGCTCATTGATGTAGTTTCTTTCATCTTACTTCTCTGCCTCAGCAATGCTACATTGTTCTTTCTGTTGTTGAACTGTATGATGACGGGTGTGTTGTTATTCCTGCCAAGCATTGGGCTGCATGTACCCATGCTGTTGACATCCACATCCACGCCCTTTGAATGCAGAAAGTTGGCCACCTGTTGCTCTGTAGGAGCAACATCTTGTCCTCCTCCGTTATCAGCTGCACTGGCATAAAACCTGCGTGTTATGTGAAGCGCAGTCACATTTACATTGTTCATGCGCGTCGACTGCTCCAGATCATCCACTCTGCAAGTCATTCACGATATAATGTGATCCTTTTCATCATTTTGCTTCGTTAAAGCTTCCACTTTTCCTTCCAGCCCATCAATTTCTTTACGAAGTGACGCCTTTTCGTTCTTCAAATCCTTAAGGTTTGTTGTTAACAACAATTTTCCACATTCATTAAAAAAAAAAAATCCACTTTTCCAAGAAGCCCACATTTTCCAAATAAAAATTTGCCGAGGTGCACCTCCCAAGATAGCGAGTTGCCTCGTCGGAAGCAAAGGGAAGTGAACGGCAACACGAAGACACAGGGAGACCAAAATAAAAGTGCAAGACAAAAACAGCAATGCTTAAAACAAGACAGGAAAAGAGGACATAACTTGCACATGCAGCCCATTCAAACCTTTCCAAAAATTTAGGACATGTCATTTTTGAGCAAAGTGGGCCTATGACACCCCACGTTTAAAAGGACAAAAGCAAAAGTTCAGTTTACCAGAAGAGGGACATAGACTTGATGGTTATATTGATATCTAGAAGAATTACCAGTGATGAAAGGGGTGATGCCGTGCTCTTCAAAGTAATTCACAACTGTTTGTTCTTCCATGTTTTTCTCTCTGTACTTGACTAACATCTGCAGAAAGTTCTCCTGCTCATACTTGTGTTCCTGCAGCAACTTCTCAGGGAGGTTAATCACCCTTTCTTTTAGAAAAGCATCTGAGGCTTCCAAGCAGAAAACAAACTCTGCAAGACACACAAGAAAGCCATGATAAGTAACTCTCATGACGCCGTAATACAGCTTCAATAACCACCTGTATAAATAACTATGCCAACAAAAGCCACTTGTACTTGAACAACCACACTACAGGTCAGGGGAGTGACAGCACGACACGGGGGCCATTTGCCACCCGCGGCAGTTTTTTTTATTGGCCCGTTGGCACATTCTAAAAATATAATAAAAAGAATTTACATTTTGCACCGCTGGATCTTAAGGAGAATGTGAGTGTGAATGGTTGTTAATTTAAATGTGCCCTGCCATCGGCTGGCGACCAGTCCAGGGTGTACCCCGCCTCTCACCCAAAGTCAACTGGGATAGGCTCCAGCATACCCGCAGATAAGCGCGTGATGAGGATAAGCGGCATAGAAGACGGATGGATGGGGCTTAGGGAGGTTTTAAGTCAAGCTTCCAAATGCAAAAAGTAGAAATGGGAGTGGGACAGAAGTCTCTAAGAAACTTATTACAAATAATCATTCAGCTGAAATTAGCTGTTCATCAGCAAATCCGAAGCTTAAAACCACAGCCTTTAAAAGTCAAAATCTTGGCAAAAATGTTGATTCAATGTCATTTTCTATCAGGTATTCACACTGTCACGATCTCTTGATGGCTTCCTTGTCGAATCTGCAATCTTGAAGTATAAACCTCCACAGGAGCATTTTGCAAGTTTTTCATTCCGTTGTTCTGAACTGATCCGGAGACTTTACCGCTCCCCAGCGACATTGGGCCTCATTCACGAACATCTTCTTAAAAGTCTTACTAAGAAGTGTACTTAAGAAGGTGCGGGTTGGAAACTGCGCCACATTCACGACACGTAGGGATAATCGTTCCACCGGTGTTCTTAGGTTGATGAATGCCAACTGCGACGCCCGTGCATGTGAGCCCTAATTTGCATAGGTCACCGCATATTATTTCCTATATAAGGTAAAAAATGTGCCGTGCGCAACAGGCAGCTGGAGGCGGAGATGGCAACGCGCAAGGGCAAGACTGAGGAGCAGCTGGACAACAAACAAAAGAAAAACTTCAATTCTACTGAAATAGAGGTGCTTTTACAAGGAGTGAGCGAACACAAGACCACCTTATTTTCACGTGTATCCACCGGTCATCAGGCCATCCAAAAAGAGTCGGCATGGAGCACCATTGCAGGAAACATAAATGCCGTTTCCACGGAGAAACGCGCCACCGCAGAGGTTAAAAAGAAGTGGTTTGACTTAAAATAGACTAAAAAAAAAGATTGGACTGCACCGGAGGGATCTGGAGGAAACGGGAGGTGGGCCATCAATCTGAAACCAAACCATTTCGGAAACTCTAGAAAATATTTACACAATCATGATGGAAAAATAAAGTCAAAATACATAGTTTGTGTGTGACAATGTATTTTTTCTGTGGTTACATTTGATTAGACGCTGCCTAATTAATACAGCAGCCCCGTGCTCTGGCTCAAGATGTGGCTGGGGGCGCATGTCCTTATCTGGGGGTGCTACGTGCGCAATAGGCACACCACGTTTCATTGCGATGTTATTCTGATGATCCTGCACACCTGCAAGAACAGAGAGGGAAGCCTGAAGCCTGAAGCGGGACATCAAATATTCGTGGCTTTCAGCAAATAAATCTAATGGTCCCTTTACATTCTCTCTCTGCGCAGCGCATGTCCAGCCAGCCTTTTTTTTTTTGATGAATTGGTATTTGAATATATATTTATCCATGGAGTATATTTTAGTTGTTTTGATGATAAATAATTGTTGGGATATTTTATTTGCACTACATTTTTTGGGATCAGGTTGCAAAATCCATCATGAGGGCGATTGCGCATTGAAAGTGCAAGCTTTGCTTGTGCGTAAGAGTCCTCCTGAGCGTTCGGAGAATTCGTTCTTAGATCTAAGAACTGTGAGTTAAGAACACGTTTCGTAAATGCCAAAAATCTTCGTAAGAAGGCTTTAAGAACATATTTGTGCGTAAGAACGTTTCGTGAATGAGGCCCATTGTCTTTGCTAAAAACGACGAGTATTATGTTTGGCGACTCTCTTCTGTCACTCTGCGGTTTCTCTCCCCAACAAACAGCGGAAGCTGCGGAGCCTCCCCTCCTTGAATAACCAGCAGCCGCCACTGCTTCAAACACCTAATTTCCTTCAGCGACACAAAATTGCCTGTTTGGAATTTGCATGAGAGCATCAAACATGCAAGAAAGTTTGATTCTCTGGTCCTGCTGGCTTCCAACGTTAGTGGCTGGATAAGGAGATCCCACTTGAGATGTTTTCCACACGGCACTGCAGTTCACAATACCTGCCTGACAAAAGACTTCTTCCAGAGGAACAACCTCAATCTTTTGGAGCATCCTGTGCGTTCTCCTGATCTAAATCCAATTGAGAACATTTAGGGATGGATGGCAAGGGACGTTTCCAGACAGTGGATGCCCTCCGTGAAGCCATCTTCACCAACCTGGAGCAAGTTGTTTGCCAAATGCGTAGTCAAAAATTGTTTTGTGTCTCTCCCAATTCTTCTTTTTCCATTTTGAAGCTCTACTTAGAAATTCCTTCAGTTCCAAATGTGCAAATGTAAATTCTTGCAATTTTTTCGCTGGTCTTAAAGTTTTGATAAGGAGTGTACAGTGTTCCCTCGTTTATCGCGGGGGATAGGTTCCCAAAATAGCCTGCAATAGCCAACTTCATTTTTTTTACAAAGATTATATACAGTATGTTTCAAGGCTGTAACACCCCTCACCACATTTCTCTCTTGTTTAAACACTCTCAAAAAAGTTCAGACCTTCGTTTGAATTTTAATGATCAACACAATAAATTATTAAGTAACTCACGCATATTTTACTCATTTGACTGTGCCTTTTCGTCGTGGCGCCTATAGTAGCGTTTTTGTATCCTTTTAAAAACATATTGCTGCAGACGAAATGAAGATTCATTTACAAGCTAGCAAGCAGGAAAGGTAGTGATGACATGGCAGCACTGCATGAAGGAGATTGATTGGCAATGGTCTACACAGCCAATCAGGAGGCAGAAAACAATGGGCGGTGCAGACCGACGAGAGAGGGAAGAGCTAGGAACTCAACTTCCCACCATGCCGCGATAGAGGGGACACTGTATTCCTACTTCCAGGGCTATAGTCAAACTACATCATTTCAAAGTTTTTGACAGTCAAACCTGGCATGATCTTCTTGTTGTACGAGGGAACCGGAGAAGCTTTGTCCTCTGACTCCTGTTCCTCAACTAAGAAAATAAATATTTTAGATGTATTCATGTTCATGTGAATCTGTGTATTAGTGAATAATATGTACGAGGGGTATAACGGTACATGTATAAGCACATGTTCCGGTGTGGAACTTTGGGTTAGGTGCAGAAGCGATTTCCCACACAGTACACATTAAGCGAGGGACAGGAAGTGGTGCGTCACGTCAAACAAATACAGCGCAGTTCAGCCTTTGGCTAATGGCTACTAAAAAGTATTTTGAAAAGGTTAAAGATGAACCCAAGAAAGTGAAGTGCAACTTCTTAGACATCACCCGACAAGAACCAACATGGCGCATCATTGAAAACGGGTAAGGCTGTTATGCCAACTTCATTTCAAAGCCCCATTATGAATTTTAATCCAAGAAATTAGGCTGCTAACTGAGAGTTTCGGGAAGTTGTTTTTCAAGCCATGTTGTTCCTATTTTATGTGCACGTTGCTGTTGTGTGATATGCCCACCTCCCGAAAGCGAACGTGTTTCGTTTTTTTGTCTTGCGTTCCGTGTCACTAAATAAATAGAGGTACTGTTGTTGCACACCTACCATGTTTATTTGTTTACTTGAGTTTTTTAGCCGTTTTCTTTCAGGTGGGAAAAGTCACAAATGAGATCTGTTTATCTGTAGGGATCCGCATTAGCTGTGCTCTAAAAAAACAAAACAACAATCGACGATTACTCGACTGTAGACAAAATCTAACAAATCAGATTTGACTATGAGAATTCTTAGTTGAAGTTCGGAGAAAAGCCAAGCAGTTTTTTTCTGTGACTTTAAAACCGGTGTACGTACCAAACCGTGATTATGGCGTACCGTTACACCCCTACTACTTGTATGTACACAATGTGTGTGCTAATCCAGCAATTCAAATATTCAGTAACCATCTTTAGTTTTCTTACCATGGAAAACCTCTTTTGCTTGGTTATATGTCTTTGGAAATCCATCAAGAACAAAGCCCTGGTTTTTGCAGGGGTTAGTCATCAGCTTATCCACCACCACCCTCACCAACAGATGGTCATCCAACATCCCTTAGAGGCAAAACATGAACATATCACTGATAATACATTGGGGATCATATCATCACCCTATTAAAATAACGGTCTTGGTCATTTTTTGACAAAAATGAGTTTTTGACCTAAGTCATCTCTGGATAATGCTGGCCATCTCTGGTCAAATCATTTGGTACCGGGCCGCACAGACAGAAAAAATTATTTCCATTATTTCATTTGTTTTTTGTTTTATTTTGAAAAGTGGCCGGATTCTCTCTGTTACATCCGTCTCTCTTGACGCATGTCCATTGTGCGTGTGCTAACTTTATCACAGATAGACTACTACTGTATTTTTACCATTTTTCTTTCACCTCATATTTGGTCTCAAATGCTGATACTATGTGGGAATGTATAAAGGTAAGTTTTGATGACTTATTGAGTGCTAATGTGCACATTTGTCTCAAGTTAATTCACGCTAGCACACTGCCTTTTACCACACACGTCAAACAGCCATGTAATCATCTCTCTGGAAAAACTTGGCTGGAACTTGAACTGGTGGATGGCGGGTCGGCATTCATGTTGTGCTTTTAATTTGATGTTATTCATGTCTTAGTTTTACACAATACATAATAAATAAGATAAATTAGATCGCTATAATGTACAACCCCCCGGTCCGTGGGAGATTTGTGGGAACACAAGCCGGTGGGTCAAAAAAGGTTGGGGACCACTGCCCTACAGGACGATGTCAAGAGTGTGACTTAGGCCATTTGATTTTTTGCCAAAGTCAACATTTTTGATTGCTTGGTCAAACATGATGAAATCATGAAAGCCAATGGATCTTACTTCTCAAGTATCAGACCAGGCAAAAAAGCAGGAGACCCAACTGAACACGATTTGCGAGCTCTTCAATTTAACCCTGATGGCAAAGTTCAGTACAAGCGATACTTCTCTGAGTCAGTTTTCCCAAAAACTTGAAAATATGACTTGGGCCATATTTTAATAGGGGGACGATATGAGAGGTATCCTAAATTCTCCAACGATGGCTATGTCCACACAAACACGAATAGATCTAAAAAAAAATTCACTGACTGTCATGCGCATTTTGGCCAAGCATGTAAAAGCAACAGCAGCTGACTTTGTCGTGCATGACAGTGCCTCCGTTCATCAATGTACAGTAGTGCCATATTAGATATGCAATGCCACGTACATTATCTTTAAAATTATTGCTCGTTTGTTGTTCTTTTCGTAGTTAGAGCATAGAAAACATGTTTACGACCTTCTCAATACTATATTTTAACTTTATTAGAGCCCTCTAGACACGAAATAACACCCCTTAAATCATCTTTACACACGTATTACCCAATATAGTTATCCATCCATCCATTTTCTATACCGCTTCTTCCTCATTAGGGTCGCGGGGGCATGCTGGAGCCTATCCCAGCTGACTTCGGGCGACAGGCGGGGTACACCCTGGACTGGTCGCCAATATAGTTATAATAAACATAATAAAAATAAGCTATGTCGGACATAAATAAGAGTCATGCTCGTGTGTTGCTGTAAACGTGTTACCCTGCTCGGGGAGCTGATTGGGGGACGTGAAATGACGTCAGGGTTCAGAGGTGAGTCTTAGCTTGGCGTGGTTTACAGCCACAGCAGCAGCCCGTGTTCGGGATTATTGTGCCTGTTGTGAGATAATTCAAAGCTGTAATAAAAGCCTGTTGTTCTGGTGATCAAGTGTGGAGCTTGTGTGTCACACCAAACATTACATTAACATTACTGACACCTAGTGACCAGAGCAGAGTACTACATATTATCACCTCTGTGTGTCTTCCGAATGCCTTATATTTGTATTTTAGTTCATTTAACCGTTATTCTTGAAAATGAGATGAACAAAAATTTGCTTAAATTGGAAGCATACTGAAGAAGTGGGCACCTTTCTGGCGTCTGGGAAGGAGGTAGAGAATTTGCATGTTATGGTCAGGTGTTCCGTTTTTTTTCTCTCCAATTATTATGTTAGCGATAGCAGTTAGTGTGCTGCCCTTAATTTAAAGATGCAGCATGGTGGAACATGTGGTTGGGTCTGCCTCATAGCTGTTCTAGTTCTGGGTTCGAATCCAGTCTGTCTTCTCTGTATAGAGTTTGTACCTGATCCCTGTGCTTGTGTGGACTTTGCCCCAGGACTCTGGTTTCCTCACACAGTTCAACGACATGCACGAGCGTATTCAGGAGCGATGGCTGATACAATACTGATTACTTTTTGCGCATTTAAAAAAAAATACAGATTATGTTTATAGTATTTTTATCCAAATAAAACACACAAATCACACAAATCAGGGCTGCAACTAACGATTATTTTCTTCGTCGATTAATCTGAAGTTTGTTTCGATTAATCGAGTAATCGGTTAGGCCCTAGATGGACCAAATCAATATGAACCAAACACAAACAGTGGTTTGGTCAGGAGTACAGTATATCAGAAAAGAGGCAAAATTGTCGATCAGTGTTTTCCAAAGTCAAAGTTGATGTGTGTGAACATCTCATTTTGCATAAAACACAAAGATAATAGGTCTGCTTTCACGGATGACTACGGAAATGTAAAAATATTCATAACTGAGAGGTTAAGAATCATTCTGAAGTAAAAGTTTCCGAATGAAAGAAAGAAAAACCCAGAATGGTTACTAGAATTAATTGAAAGCAACAGAGGAAACAATTTTAATTTTAATTTGATGTACAGTACCCCTTTGAAATGCGAAACTCACTTTTCCTTTGTTAAATGTTCAAGTTTGAGGTTAAATATCCTTTTGGATTGATTTTGAGTATACAATTATTAAACAAATATACTGTAGAACACTACAATAAAAAGTTACATTGAACCATGAGTCTGTACCTCCATTCTGCTCCAGATTTTCCTTGAAAATATTGAGGAGTTCCTGAGCCTCTATTGCTAATGGTGACTCCTCATTCTCTGCCACTGAAATAGTGGTCCTCACCATATGTTCCTTCAGATGGAGACAGGATGTTAGCATGATTAAATACACGATGGATGGAGGTACTACGTCAACAGAGTAACATTCCAAAATGACATTTTAGATAAATCCTTATTGTGTACAAGGGATGTCCCGATCCTTTTTTGGCTTCCGATCCGATCCGTTTATTGTGGTCTTGTCGGTCCGATCCGGTGCGGATCCTTTTTATTTCTTTTTTCAATAATAATAAGCTTTTGTTCCAAACGTGAATTTGTGGAATTGAATCTGTTTATGAAAATAGCATGAAAAATAATACAACCAAAGCATTGCTGAATTTACTTGTTTATTATGCAAGTAAATTAAGTAAGTATTGTTGGCTTTTGTAACAAACCTCTGTGTGTCAGGTCCCCCACCCAATAAAAGATCAAATTGGAAAAAAATAGGCGTGCAAAATACTTTTCAGGGTTGGATTAATCATTTGACATGGTTATAGATCAATTTGTGGTGTGATTTAGAATATATGACTTTTTTTGAACAAACTAGTCTCTTCAACGCAACAATAATTTACTGACGGCCCCTAGTATAAACAACCAGCGGTTACAGCACCACTTTCCATGCGAGCTCCCGGCACGACGACACAGCAGTCCGGGCACAGTGAGGGGAACTACCGCTGTGGCTACGTAGACGAATATCCAACGTCCAAAGCAAAACTAACTTCACCACGGTACCCTGCGGACATGTCTTCATGGTGGTGTTGCGTTTTCTTCTTCTGGTGTCGATTGGCCAGCATTTAGGCGCATTACCGCACATTGCATGTTGGTGTATGGCCCTTTGTTACGAACGTGACACGGCAACAGGATCGGCCCGATGTAATCCGATCTTCAAACTACAGCGGATCGGCAGCTGGGACATCCCTATTGTGTACTGTCGTGTTTAGTGTTTTAAAAAGTCAACAAATCGTGTTGAAAGAGCCGTCTAACCAGGTGCGAGATTGTCTCAGAGATTGCCTCAGTCAGTTGGATGTGATGGAGCTTGTAGTGATCACAAATCTGTTGAGACAGGCTGCTCTTCCCCACTGCAGGGGGACCCAGAACACAAATCCGAACGGGCTGGGAAGAGAACAAGAGGTTTAAGATGGACTAATTGTTGCTACTTAGGCAGAAGGAATAACAGCATAAAAGCAACTGTCAGTTTAAGCTTGCATATTACAGTTGGCCTAAATTAAGCATTTTCAAGCATATAAATGACTAAAATACAAATATAAGGCATTCAGTAGACACATTCAAAAACGTAATGTAGTATTCTACACTGGTCACTAGGTGTCAGTATTGTTGGTGTAATGCTTGGTGAGACACACAAGCACCAGTCTTGATCACCGGAACCAACAGGTTAGGATATTCACGTGAACATGTGGAAAATGTAGATATACAGTACAGCATTATCTACCTACACATGAGATAGCTGCATAGCCAAGTAAAATCCACACTACAACCCACACTATTGCGCTAAATCAGCCCTTCCAGTGGCTCGAATATAGCATCGCTGGACAGACGGTACATGTTTACTATTTTTATTTCTGACAGGTCAAATACGATGACAAGCGCTCGGAAGGTTCTCTCTCGCTGTCGTCTGTCTGTGTAACGCTGTGGTTTGCACCTGCCTTAAAAACACGCTAAAAATAGACACAAAACCACCAAGCGCAAACCGGTTTCAAGGTTTGATAAATTTCCTCCTCCCTGTATTTTGTGCATTGTGCTAATCTGCTTATAGTCTTTCTTATACATGAAGACAAACACGCAAAATAATAATTTGACAGACGCAATCCTTGGTGCACCCTGTTAGTAGATCATCTTTTCAAGTCAGGATGTCTCGTTGATGCTCAAAAATCCCCAAAACTTTTAACACTACATATACAGGTACTGTAACTGCCAAGTTGTGTGCGAGAGTATCTTTGAGCATGTTAAAGGATCCGCTCCTACAGTATGAAAGCGACAGTAATAACTAAGCAGCGTAGTGTTTTTTTATTCATTTAATTCTTGTGTAACGGATGCCAGCCTGTGAGGCTGTGCAAGTGTACGTTGGTAAACCTCACTCCTTCTGCCTCCCATTATGAAGGTCCGGTATTCGAGCCCCGGTGCGGGCAGGTGCGAAACAGGGCGCGTTACACTTGTACTTGTGTTTTTATTACTATATTGTATGACCTTCATGTATTCTCTGTACAGTGTGAGTGACTTAACTGTTAACTTCTATTACCTGTGACTTACACATTTTAAATAAATCACGTTTGTAACTCAACGACCACCTGTATTCAATTTGGGCTTTTAATGATTTATTTGAATTCTTTTTCCAGTGTGGAATTCAAGATTTGGGTGCACAGGTCTGAATTTATTTGGAATGAATTTTTTTCTCACCTACACAGGGTATACATAGGCTGGACTAATATTTGGTTAAATGTTCATTAGCAAGTTTCACCTCAACAAGATCCTGGCATAAATCTAGCTTGGATATTGGACCATTCTTTTGGCAGAATTGGTGTATTTAAATTGGTTGGTTAACTTCCACTGACTCAGCTTGTAAATGCAGTCCACAAATGTTCCTATCAGAAGGTCATTCCAGAATCTTAATGCTTGCCTGCTTTATGTACTCTAAAACCTGCAAGGTTCTGATGTGTGTTTGGGTAATTGTACCCTGAGTTTCAGCAAGTTTTGCTACTGATTGGAATTTTAAGAATTTGGAGGCAGTCCGCTTTCATGATCCCATCCTCTTTCTGCAGTGAACCAGTACCACTGGCTGCTCATCAGCCCCAGAGAATGACGCTACCACCACTGTGCTTGACAGTTGGTAGTGTCCTTAGGTTTGAAAGCTTGATGTCGACTCCCCAAAACACTTCCAAAACACTGTGGCCATAAAACATTTGTCCAGAAGGCATTTGGCTTGCCCATGTAGGAAGCTACAGATTTTCATGGAACATAAAGGGGGTGATTTCGGAGCAGGAGCCTCTCTCTTGGACGGCACCCTCTCAGTGACACTGGTGTTCCAGCTGTTTCTAGTTCATGGCAGGCTTGACACTTGGTGGTTAACTTGTAAAGCTCTACAATTCTTCTTAAATCTTCACTGAGTTCCTTGGACTTTACCATTGGTCAGAGTCTTGGTCGATCCAAACCGTGTGTGCCAATGCCTCAAATTCATGGTTTTGAACATCATTGCAGAAAGGCCCAAATAAGGCCCAATATTATATGTATGAAAACCTCTGACTGCAAGTGTATGGGGATGCAGCAGTAGTTTGACCAGTTGTAGTTCTAACCAGTACATACCACCAGTCCCCTGATCTGTCGAAACTCTTCCACGACAAGTTCTATGTTCTCCACCAGGCCAAACTCACATACCCAGCGGATAGAGAACTGTTCCTTCAGATGTGCAGCCTCCATACAAAGGTTGATGTTCATTAAATTAATTTCCATTATCTGTTGAGAATAAATGAAAAGCAATATTAGAAGCAGCAGAACACACACACACCGATCACCAACCAGTCTATCAAGAAGTGTTATATTTGTAATATAGTGTAGTATTTTTCGACAATGGAACCTCGGTTCACGTCCGCCCCGGTTAGTGTGTTTCTGGTTAACGTTGAAAATTTACGCCGGAATTTTGCCACTATAGTGTTTCTCACCTTCTTTATCAAATGCTGGCACTGGCAACTTTCTTTGGCTCTACTGTGGGGCATTTTTTTGGTGAGAAACACGATAGAATTCAAGAAAGTTCATGACAAAACAGGAAGGTGGTGTCCGTGTTGCCCTCGCTGCCATGTTGTGTCTTTGGGAACAGTCACGTCACAAATCATGTCAAAAGTAACCTTAAATGTTCATTTATCGATTTCATTCATCATTTATATGTATTTATATGCATTTGGAATTGCTTTCTGCATGTAAAACCATAATCCAAAAAGAATAAGGAATTAATTATAGGATTAATTAGATTCACATTATTTCATGTGGGAAAAATGGATTTGGTTCCACTGTACTTTCTTCCCACCAATTTGGTGTCAGCCATATTTGTTTGCCCTTTTTGGTCAATGATCTATATCTATATCTATATGCTGTCACCTATATGTCTCCTGTTGCAGCACACCTCAGAGCCACCTTGATGAGCTAATTGTCCACACCTGTGCCCCATCTAGAGGAGCTACTTAAGCGGCTCACTAACTTCACACTGGTGCCAGATTGTACCTTCCGCCACACCGTGACATGTTTCTTCCAGCATGCTTGTTCCTCTGTGTTTTTTGGCTCTCTGGTCGATTTACCTGTATAGTTATAATTACCCGTGTTCCCTGCTTGGCGTTCTCCAGCAGTGGTTCTGTTATAGTGTACTTCTCTGCTAGTTTTTGTGAGCAGCTCTTTCAGTTATTACTTGTATTTTTTCCATGCCTCGTTTCCCGTACCTTGCGGTGTTTTTTGTTAGTATTACCCGTGACTAGGTCAGGATGTATTTTAGTTGAACTTAGAATTTTGTGTTTTGTATTTTTCTATCTTTGTTCTATCTTTGACTATTTTTTTGTATTAAACTTTTTGTTACACGAAACTCTGCATTTTGGATTCCACACTGGCGGCCTACGGCCGAGCTTAACAGTGTACAATGATGAAAAAACAAAGAGGGAATACAATTACTCTCTCTGTATACAAAGTACACTTGTAAAAGTCTACAGGTGAATGCAACATCTAATGTAGGTATATCATATCTTAAAAAACATAATACCCACACAATAGGCAGCTTTAAACGTCTGATACCAGGGCTCCCCAACAACCGGGCGGTTGAAAACTTTCAGGTGCAATGAAAAAAATAAAAAACTTGTGTAAATAACTATAATAACTCAGATTGTATTTAAATACATATAATTTTGGAAATATGGGCAATTATTTTATCTTTTAAATAATATACAGTTACAAATTCTATGGTTTTGGCATGGTTATGGTGTTTGTTGCGAGCAGCGACCCGTCCCACTTTGTTCGACGGTCCTTGAACGCGCCATTGTGCGAATGCGAACTTTCTCCCACGCTACACAGATACTGTAGACTACTATACTGTATTTTTCCCGTTTTGCTTTCACCTCATATTTGGTGCCAAATGCTGATACTATGTGGGAATGCATGAGGGTAAGTTTTGTTGACCTTACTGAGCGCTAATGTTTGTTGGTGCACAACTTCAAGTTAATTCATGCAAGCACACTTCCTGTTACCACACACATCCAACAGTGACGTAATAACCTTCTGACAAACTCTAGGTTTGTACTGGTGGATGGTGGATGTTGGATAGTGGGTCTCTGGTGGTAATTCCCTTCTTTTTAAAGTTACTTTAAATGTTAGAATGTTGGTTGTGACCTACACTTAATTCCTGTTCTAAGAAGGCCTCTTCAAAGGGCTTCTTCTGGATCTTCCCTGGTCCAAGTGCTACGGCAATAGCCTAATGAAAAACACAAATGTTATGTCATTGTCTCTCAAAAAGTAAATGATCAGCCATAACATTACAATCACATCTAAAGACAATACCAATGGTCCTGAACAGCGTGTGAAACAATTGTGTTTTTGTATTACTTTATTCATCTCCAAAAGAAATTAATATTTCGAGCAGCTCTGCAAAAGCGTCCTAACAAACGTAATCACTTCAAAATAAAACAAACCAAAACAGGAGAGTTAAGAAAAATAAGAAAATAGGATAAAAATAAATAAAAACTACGTGACCAGCATCATCCAATGGACAGCATCATCTCCCAACAGAAGAGAAGCTTCAGTGGCAGATTACTATCACTGCCCTGCTTAACTGAAAGACTGAGAAGATCATTCCTCCCCCATGCACATCAGAGGGGGAGCGATAAAAACACACACAGGACTGGACTTATTACCTTATTCCCTTATCATGAATAATACTTATGTTTGATTATTATTATTGTTATGTATTGTTGCACTACAAATTGGACGTGAAGCATTGCGTATTATTTATTTATGTATTTCTATTTCTGTATGTATTTCTGCTCATTCTATCAGTGGATCAGGGAAGTGATAGTAATCCGCCACTGAAACTGCTCTTCTGTCAGGAGATGATGCTGTGCATTGGATGATGCTGGTTGTCCATGATGGAAAGGAGCCTCCTCAGTGTCCTTTGCTCTGCCACCGATGTCAGGTTGTCCAGCTCAGTCCCAATGACAGAACCTGCCTTCCTCACCAGTTTATCCAGGCATGTGGCGTCCTTCTTGAGGCTGCTCACACAGCACATTCGTGCATACAGGAGGGCACTAGCTACTAAAGTCTGGTAGAAAATCTGCAGCAGCTTCTTGCATACTGTACATTGAAGGACGCCAGCCTTCTGAGGAAGTACAGATGGTTCTGCCCTTTCCTGCACATGTTGGCAGTCCAGTACAGTTTATAATCCAGAAGCACTACCAGTTTTGTTTGTTTTAAAGAAGGAAAAACATGTAAATGTCAGGATCAGGTCTTGGACCGTATGCAAAAGCAGTCCTTTGCTGCATCAACCATACGGCTAAACTCCATGGAATCCTCGGTCCCAGGACACTGACAATCTGTCTCCTCCATGGGTACCCACTTGGTTGTGACCCCGTCTGATCATGCCACACTTTTTCACAATGATGAGCCTAGTTTATGAGGGGTTCATAAAACTGGTCCCAACTCGCAACTTTGGGCATATTCGCATTGTATCGTACTATATATAGACAATATACCGTATTGGTACTTGTCCCAATCGAACTGTGCCAGGGTCCATTTCACCACGAACACCCAGCATGTTTGACTAGTGTGAGCGCACTGATCCATGTCCGTGCTCGGCACACTTCACCTTCTCTGGCATGACTCACAGAGGTAGTCTAGGGCCCGGCACAATTCCATGCACATGCACGCACACAACATAGTGGAGTCACAAAATGACTGTTGGACAGATCGCTCCTCACAAGTTCTGAATAACAGACAATTCATAACTGACTCCAAAGTCAAACCCAGAGCTCGCTCAATCACAACGATGTTTGTGTGCGGAACGCATGACCACAAGAAATGAATGACAGCGGCCAGCAGCTCAAAGTCAGACTGCAAACAATCCACAATGTGATGGAAATTGCAGTAATACAGAAGAATAAAAGTGATGGGACACGTACGTGGACGGTGGCTCGAATGCTCTGTGTGAGCACAGGCCAGTGATGAATTGATTCCATTGGGGGAAGATTCCATATAAAGGGAAGAGGGCGAGGGGTGCAAATCTAGCAACAGTCTAAAGACAAATTTAGCAGAGGTTTGCATGATTAAAAGTATCAGTGATATTGTATAATATTACCATACAAACCTTAACAATGTCCTTCATGGTGTTGTTGGAATAGTCCACAGCAAGCAGGTAATAGGGCTTGGGCTGAAGCTCGATTACTTTGTGAATCACACTTCAATGAAAATAGTATTATATTAAAGTGAGACATTTAATTACTTCAACATTCACACACATCAGAATGCAATACTCAGCCATTGGGCACAGCGTTGTTCAGTATATAGGATTAAGAAAAAAAATAGAAAAGGGCATGGATGTGATTGATTGGGAAAAAGCCAATAGAGCCAGTCTCTAAAAGCAATGTACAGTTGTGGTCCTTGGTTTGCATGTGCTCACCGTGGAAATTGAATTTTAGTTCATAATAACATGGGATGTATTTGAATGGATCCCAAATGGCCTTCAAGGGGGCTCGGCCCCCACTGACTCCACCTTAACTTGAGCCGTGCTCTCCTCACTTCCTCTCACAGTCCAAAAATATGCATATTATGTCAACTGACAACTCAAATGTACTTGTTGAGTGCACGTGAGTGCATTTCTAAATGCAACTCCACATCTCTTCATGCGCAGATATCGAAGAAAGCATTTCCGAGTGTTCTTGTATCCCACCTTGCAAGGTCACGGATGTGAATTGTGGGAACAATGTTGTTGCCCTCTCCAAAGACAGGTATTTCTTTTTCTTGTCCCAGCCATGACATCTATAAATCCAGAATTAAATTGAGTTAAAAACTTACTCACATTTTTGTCCAGTATTGCCAGTGCTTGTCCATACAGTAATTTAACAGGTTTTAGGGTAGTTTGATATGTTGCTGTCCAACATGACAGAAAGTATCTCATGCAAGAAAGTATCATAGCATGTAAATGTGTTTTTACAGCTTTAGGAGAAAGTGATTTTCTGATCTTTATGAGCTCCTTTTTTTTTTTTTTTTTTTTTTTATACACAAAACTTCAATTTGTGTTGAGAGTGACTTTATTTCTTCAACAGTTTGAATCATTTAACCTATACTAGTATGTTGGGGTACATCATTTTGGAGTGTTTTTCATTAAAATACCAGTGTTGTGCAGTCAGGGGAGGCAAAAAATGAAAAATGATAACATAATAAAGCCGATAGCCGATATTTTGTCCATTGACCTGTATTATAAATGATTATCTGTATGATTCCATTAGTTTTTCACATTTTCTTCAGTAAAAATCGCTGAATTTGCACATTACCTGATCAAATACAGTGCGCAAGCGCAGCCTACTCACTTAGTGAGTGCGCTGAGTTGGATCATGGCGCTTGTCAGTTTCTGTTTGTCAGCGTGTCGCCAATAATATAATATAATATAATATAATAATATAATGTTGCAGCAACATTTATTAAACACCATGACTTTCTGCAGCCCGTATAATGTCTTTAAAATAAGTTTGACACCATTATTCTCACTAATTGGACAATAAAATACAGAGAAATGTCATACAGGAGGTGCTTGCAGTACTCGTGTCATCCTTAGCGGGTGGGTGCTTAAGGTGCTTGTCACTGCTGTCCTTTCATAGAGAGGAAAAGACAGCGTTTGGTGTTTTTTTGACAGCTGGAGAGCAGCAAGTCAGATCCATCAAAGATATTTTTATGCTCTGCTGAATGAATGAATGGATTTGGTTGCCAAGATGGAGGATTACATACCTAAGCTCACCAGGAGGTGATAAGACTTTTACAACTAAGTATCAGAGCTTTTCCTGGAGAAGTATAGGTTGCATGCACTCATTATACTACATATATAAATAAAAGGTAAGAAGTCAGGATGTCTGATATTAGCTTTTTTGCCGATAACCGATATGTCGATATTGTCCATCTCTCAATTTCCAAATTTGATATCAACCGATACCGATATGTGCAACATCACATATCATGTCATGGTGCCGCCTACCTCGACTCCTGTCTCGTTGTGAATCGCATCTCCACCTTTGGTGACCCTCGCCGTGGGTAAAAATGTCGACTGACAACAGAGACAAAGAGACCGTGCCGGAGCCGCTACAAGCTAATGAGTTAGCTAACGACGGTGCTATCAAGCATATCAAGCCCAGTTCCGACTGCGAGGAATAACACAGGACGTGGCAAATTATTTCCACGTACTGGCACCGCTGGATGCCTCGATGACGGCAAGTACGGGAGCCCACAGGCCTATATACAGCAGTTTTTTATTAGCGGTTTTCATTATAGTGAAAAATCCAATACCGATATCAACTGATATTACATTTTCATGCTAATATCGGGCCGATAATATCGGTGGGCGGATATGATCAGCAATCCCTAGTAAGAACGCATATGTTTTACGTTAATAATAAAAAAATAAAAGTGAAACTTAAGTTTATGTACAATTGAGTAGTTAAGCTTGTGTGAGTGAGAGCAATGTATCCATTGTGGGTCTCTCAGTATTTTTCTATTGGTTACCTGTGAGTGTTGAGCAACTCTAGCTGTGCTATGTGAAACGCAATTAGACAGAAAATGCACTGAGCTATTAGACTGAATCTAAAAGTGTCATGATAATAGTTTAACAGGAGCAAAACCAAAAGTGATGCATTTATATATAAATAGGCAGTTCAAGGAATCTAACAAGAAGCCACAAACTCTCACCCTGAAAAAGAGATGAAGAACCTGCTCTCCCATTCCGTACTGAAGACCCGACACCACAATATACGTGGAAAACGATGATCTCTCCTAAAAGGAAAGTGACAATAGTGAGAAGGACAATCAAGCAGTGGTTTGCTATTTGCAATGGATATAAAACACACCCATCCTCAAATAGGTCGGGAGGTTATAAAAAAAGCTTCTTTTTTAAAAATTAATCACCAGAAATTTTAGAAACCAGCATCATCCAATGCACAGCATCATCTCCCGACAGAAGACCAGTTTCAGTGGCAGATTACTATCACTGCCCCGCTCATAAAAAAGACTGAGCAGATCATTCCTCTCCCATGCGGCTTTTCAACACAACAGAGGGGGAGCAACAAAAACACACACAGGACTGGACTTATTACCTTATTATTATTATTATTATGTATTATTATTATTTATTCTGTATGTATTATTGCGCTACCAATTTGACGTGATCGGTTCCATATATATATATTTATTTATTTTTACCCTCTTTTCTTACTTTTCTTATCGCTCATGTCTTGCCTTGGTTGTTCTGTTTTGTGATAAAGTTCTTCTGATATATGTGCATAGCTACTTTCTTGTAGATGGATAGATCTATCTTTTCTAGCTACCTACCTACCCGACTCTACATGTTTGGAGTAGGCAGAGAAATGCTGAATCAGAGTCCGACACCACCATCTCTACTTTCAAACATGGAGTTGGAAACATTCTGCTTTGGGACTGGCCACAATTTCTCCTGAGATGTGTGCAACCCTGGCGGCCAACGGCGAGAAACAACGTCTAAGCTTATCATCAAGGGTTCTCTACCAAGTTCTAAGCCACTTTCCTTTAGTTTCAAATACTAATCAATGAAATACAAACTGATTTAATAACTTTCGTTGAATGTTATTTTTTCCTGGATTTTGTTTACATTCTGTCGCTCTTTGTTACAATAACCCTACCATAAAATGATGGACTGTTCATACATTTGTAAGGGGGTAGACTTCCAGAATCATTAAATACTTATTTTCCCCACTGCGTCTGTGTAGGCTCTCAGTCGTACAGGAGTTGTTCATCGAGGAAAAGGCTTCTTGAGACGTCATCTGTACTTCTGTGTAGAAGGTGTCAGACGTTTCGCTCCTCATCCGAAGAGCTTCGTCAGCAAACTAATAAGTGCTGGTAGCTTAGGCCTTAAATACAGTAAGAGTGGGCGAAATTGGTGTGCCAACACCCTCCTCCTATTGGTTCGTTACACTAAGCCTGGGCGGAGCAGTGGTATAATCCTATCCTGTTATTCACACCTACGATAAAAGGGAAGTGTCGCTCCCTGAATTGGGTATGAACGACTCTGATACTGGCTTGTTAGCATCTATTGTTCTGGCTCGGCCCTGCCTTCACCTCATTTGCAAGACTAAGAGCTGTGGGTTTTGGTCTCAGTAACCTGCTGAACACAGGGTCCAAATTAAACCTCAAACCACCATTGCGATTCAATGATGGGTTCTGTTGTTTGACAAAAATAGCTTCCTTTGCTCCTCTTTCAAACCATCTGTTTTCTTTGGCCAAAATCTTAACCTCGCTGTCCTGAAAAGAGTGATTGGTAGCTTTCAGGTGTAGATGTACTGCTGATTGAGGACCACTAGCATTGTCCCTGCGATGTTGATAAAGCCTTTTTTGGAGCATTTGCTTAGTTTCCCCAATGTAGTGCTCTTTGCATTCCTCATCTTTACAGTGGATGGAATAGACCACATTGCTCTGTTTCTGGTTTGGAGCCTTGTCTTTAGGATGCACTAATTTTTGTCTCAGGGTATTTACTGGTTTGAAATAGGTAGGAATTTTGTGTTGCCATAAGATCCTCTGGAGTTTTTCGGAGACCCCCGCTACATAAGGGACTACCACTCCTCTCCTTTTTGCTTCTGTGGGCTTTTGGGTTTCTTTCCCTACTCTCTTCTTTTGACAAATGTCAATTTCGCCCACTCTTACTGTATTTAAGGCCTAAGCTACCAGCACTTATTAGTTTGCTGACGAAGCTCTTCGGATGAGGAGCGAAACGTCCGACACCTTCTACACAGAAGTACAGATGACGTCTCAAGAAGCCTTTTCCTCGATATTTTCCCCACTGTACATGGTGATGGAGCTGTTCACAATGCATTTATCACATTCAGCCTGAGGGAAAGTGTCCTGCCCAGGCCAAATAAAGTAAGCTGATAAGCATAGCACATTGTGGTTTTGTATGTCTGCACTGTCATTACAAAAATGACCAAACAGATCCTGTAAGACGGAATTTCAAAACATACAGTCCTGCCCAGTTTGGCCACCAGTTTCTCCAGTTCAATGTGTTGTTTGAAGTTTGGATGGGCTTGTCTTCTTCGAAAGTCATCATCGGTAAAAGGGAGCTCCAGCTCACCCTATGACAGAAAATAAAAGGGAAGTTTAAAAAGTAAATACAGCATTACGGCAGCATGTTTATTTTAGTACAGGAATGGTCGTCCCATGACTTGTGGCTGTCCCTTCAGCGCTATTTGATTTTTTTAGTTTCAGAAGGTTGACACAGAAGAATACTGCGTTGCAAAGCTTTCTTTCTGGTTCTTTGGACCCTGTTGCTGTTGGAGAATAAGTCAGTGATCACACAATTTAAAAGGTTTTAAAGTACACTCCTTGCCAAAATGTTAAGACCAGTTTAAAAATTGCAAGAATTTACATTTTGTACTGTTCGATCTTAAGGAGCTTCTAAGTAGAGCTTCAAAAGGCAAAAATAAGCAATGGGAGTGAGACAAATGTTTTGAGTAAACAATGACAAACACATAGGCTGTTTATCAGCTGATCAAAAGCTTAAGACCACAGCCTTTAAAAGACAACGACTGGATGGCTGGCCGGCGGCGGCGGTGGAGGACACCGGGTTTACCTGCTGGAACGCCATCAAGCTGTTCTCACATCCCAAATCTCCTTAAAAGCATGCTGCATGCTGCATGCTGCATGCTGCATGCGAAACACCAGTTTGTTTGTGCCTGTGCTCTTGGCCTTATGATTGCTATGTTATTTCAAAGTCTGTTCCACGTGCTCCTTGCCTCCTGTGACGCCGTCTGCTCATCAGTGAGTTGTTGCCTTTTTCCACGGTGCCTTTTTGTTTTACTACTTTAGTTGCACCGTTCTACCTCAGTTGGACACAGAACTTTTTGCTATTCCTTTGTTACTTGGTTCTTGCTTTACGAAATTAAAGATATTATTTTTGACCTGGATTGTGTCTGGCTCTGCATATTGGGATCTCTACCTGACTGCACGTAACACACTTAATCTCTGTGATCAGTATCGGCCGGTTTCACTCATGGATGATCGGTATCGACAGCATAAAAACCTGATCGGAGCATCCATATTATTTTTCCATATTTATATTAAATATTTATATTATTACATTTCAAAATGTAACTAGCACTTGACTGACATTTGTAAATGTAAAGATTTTAATTTTCATCGAGAGATCGAGAAAGCTTTCTGTTCGGGTTATCGTGTGTAGCTGCTCTATTGGAGTCCCGAACTCAATACAGAGGCCCGAAAATGAGTATAATAGGTTCCCTTTAAATGTGAAAAATGCAATCACTCCCTCCCCAGGTGCTGTATACTAAATGCTTACAGAAATGACTGCCTCACTGCATGCCCAAGTCATCACTGTAGAGACGAGGATAAACATCTTTGGTCCAGTAAAACTTGATATTTTATTGTGGAGGGCTGCGAACACACAAAACAGAAAACATCTCTTTAACATTTTGTATATACAGTGGAGGAAGTAATTATTTGATCCCCTGCTGATATTATAACTTTACACCCTTATGAAGACATGAACAGTCCAAAATTGTTCAGGTTTTAACAGAGAGACATGGGACATAACTAAAAATTGCAGAAAAAGTTTTTATACATTTATACATTTTTATTTATCTGACCCCGACAGATGAGTTATGTGTTATGAAACACACTAATTAGTCCTGTCCCTTTAGGAAAGTAGTCATCCCTCACCACTTTGCGCTTTGAATTTCACTGCTTTTGTCACGCTTTGCTTGTCGCTCTGCTGCCGCCTGTCTGCCATTTGTCCGCAGTGCACCTCAGCCGGCGTGGGCGGAGACGCCGGAGCGCACCTGCGGGCAATCAGCAATCTGGACTCCTCTTAAGCAAGGCAGCAGCATCTGTTCAGTGCCAGATTGTACTTCCTGACCTCCTGTTCCTTGCTCCCGCTCAGTCCGGCTCCATTACCCTTACCCTGCTTTCTGGCCTGTTACCTGTGCTTATACTTACCTGCTCTGTACTACCTTAGTGTTTCCTGTTGGTTTGCCTTCAGTGTTTTTTGTTACTACTTCTAGTTTTTTCCTGACAGCCTTCTGCTGTCAGTGTTTTTTGTTTCTTACCCGTAGTGGATTTTCCTTTGTTTGTACTTTGCCTGTTTGGACACTTTTTGTTATTAAACCTTATTTTTGTATTTCGAAGTTGCCCTAGTCTTGCGTTGGGATCCTATTTTCCTGCTGTGGCATCCGCCACTCATGACAGAACAATCTGGCCAAAATGGATCCCGCAGACATGGAGCACTTCCGCTCGGCCCTGGCACATCAAGGCCAATTAGTCGGTGGCCACGAGAAGACACTCCAAGGCATCATGGAGGCCATATCGGTTCTATCTGCTGGCATGGACGCTTTAAACCTACGACTTGCCAGCACCTCCTCTCACCCGCCACCAGAGGTCGGTACGTCCCCACACGCCTTAGACGCACCTAATGGCGCAGCTGCACACGCACCTGTATCTCATCAGCCGAGAGAGCCTAATATCCCTCACCCCGCTCGCTTCTCTGGAGATTCGGACTCTTGCAAACAGTTTCTACACCAGTGTTCCCTCGTGTTTGACCAGCAACCCACCACGTATTCATCGGACCAATCTAAGGTAGCATTCATAATGAGTTTACTCTCGGGTAGAGCCGCTACGTGGGCTATGGTTGCGAGCACATCTATGCCTGCCATACGCACCTCCTTACCTATGTTCCTGGAAGAAATCAGACGAGTTTTTCATCATCCCATTCGGGGAATGGAAGCAGCAAGCCAACTACTCGACATGAAGCAGAAAGGACACCCGGTGGCAGATTTTTCTATTGATTTCCGAGTGCTTGCTGTAGAGAGTGGGTATCCCGATACCGTTCTCCGAAGTATTTTTCGCAAAGCACTCGATGTACACATTAAAGATGAGCTGGTAGCTAAGGACAACACTACTTCCCTCAACGGCCTTATCAATTTAGCCATCGAGTTAGAGAACCGCATAAAGGAGAGGGTGAGAGAGTACACCAAGGAGGGATACTACGGCAGGGTGTCGATTCCTACGAGGATACCATTACCATCTCCTGAGGGACAGACGCTCGAACCAGGGATCGGAGACGCCGTGGCCGTACTACCAGAGGTTCCTATGCAACTTGGGGGACGACGCCTCGCCGCCGAGGAAAGAGCACGTCGTCGCAAGCTGGACCTCTGCCTCTACTGTGGAGATCCGGGGCATCGACTCCTCCAATGCCCCATTCGACCACATCGTCACCAGGGATCGACTTCTGGATCAGCAGCGGAGTTAAAGCCAAGATCCAGGAGCAACCAACCGGCTACGGAGGACCATCCAGCCATGGGGAGCTGTGAGTACCTCCAGGATTCAGCCACTACAGCGGAGGAGGTTCCCTTCAAGAGACTTCAAATTAAGGGAGTAATTATAAAGAAAGATAGAAGTATTGACATAGCCGCCCTTATTGACTCGGGCGCCGATGACTGTTTCTTGGACACTACGTTTGTTCTCAAATATATCAGTATGATTAAGTTACCTGCTAAGAAGGAGGTCTGGTCTTTGGATAGGCGCTTCCTGGCGGTCATTACACACCAAACCGAACCGCTTATCCTTCATCTCTCTGGTAACCACTCCGAGACCATCCGTTTTTACGTCATGCCCTCCCAGTCCGCACCACTAGTGCTGGGGTTAACCTGGCTTAAGCTTCACAACCCACTCATAGATTGGAACAAATTGCACGTCTCCAGTTGGAGCCCGTTTTGTCACGCTAATTGTCTCCGTTCAGCTCGATCCAATGTTCCCTCTTCCATATCCCCAGAGGAAGTTATAGATCTTACAGGAATTCCTAGCGAATACCATGACTTAAAGCAAGTGTTCAGCAAGGACCGTGCGCAAACACTTCCCCCTCATCGACCATACGACTGTGCCATAGAATTACTCCCTAACGCCACCTTTCCTAGCGCCAAATTGTATAACATCTCCGCTCCAGAACAAAAAGCCCTCAAAGAGTACATTTCCTCTTCCCTAGCAGCCGGTCTTATTCGACCCTCTTCCTCGCCACTTGGGGCGGGCTTTTTCTTTGTTGCCAAGAAGGACAAATCTCTACGGCCCTGTATCGATTACCGGGGGCTCAATAGCATTACTGTCCGCAATAGTTACTCCTTGCCACTTATGGATTCCGCCTTTTCCGCTTTACACTCTGCACGCATTTTCTCAAAATTAGATCTCTGCAACGCCTATCATCTGGTACGCATTAAGGATGGAGATGAGTGGAAGACCGCGTTTAACACACCGCTGGGGCATTTCGAATATCTGGTGATGCCTTTCGGTCTCACGAACGCCCCGGCGGTGTTCCAAAACCTCATTAACGATGTTCTCAGCGACATGATAAATCAATTCTATTTCGTATATTTGGATGACATACTTATCTTTTCCAGGAATCTTCAAGACCACACCACTCATGTCCGACTAGTTCTCCAGCGTTTAATGGAGAATAGGCTCTACGTAAAGGCAGAGAAGTGCGACTTTCACGCCACTTCGGTGCCATTTCTGGGGTACATTGTGGAGAAGGGTCAACTGCGTGCCGATCCCGCCAAGATCCAGGCGGTGGTCGAGTGGCCTACTCCTAAATCAAGGAAGCACTTGCAGAGGTTCCTCGGGTTCGCCAACTTCTACAGGCGATTTATACGTAATTTCAGCAGTAAAGCAGGACCTCTGACTAGGCTTACATCACCTAAAGTTCCGTTTGTATGGACCCCAGAGGCTAATTCTGCGTTTAACACACTCAAGACCTTGTTTACATCCGCTCCGGTTCTGGTACATCCTGATCCTAATTTACAATTTTCTGTTGAGGTAGACTCTTCTGATACGGGAGTGGGAGCCGTGCTGTCCCAGCGGTCCCCGGTCGACCAGAGGCTGCATCCCTGCGCCTTCTTCTCGCGTCGCCTCACACAGGCTGAAGGGAACTACGATGTGGGCAACAGGGAGCTGTTGGCCATCGTTCTCGCGCTGCGGGAGTGGCGGCATTGGCTGGAGGGCGCAGCCCATCCTTTCATAATGATTACCGACCACAAGAATTTATCCTACATCAGAACCGCCCAGAGATTCAATGCCAGACAAGCCTGTTGGTCACTGTTCCTAAGACGCTTCAATTTCTCCATCACCTACAGACCTGGTTCATGCAATATTAAACCTGACGCCCTGTCCAGAGTCTTCAGTTCCACGGAGGAGGGAACAGCACCGGAAACCATCATAGCTGTGGCCCGGGTGTTCGGCGCTGTTCGGTGGGAGGTGGAGAAGAAGGTTTCGGAGGCAACTAAAGGGGAGGAGTCTCCAGAGGGTTGTCCTGCTGGTAAATTGTTTGTTCCAGAGACACTGAGATCGGACGTATTGCAGTGGGGTCACGCATCCAGAGTTACCTGTCACCCAGGAACCAGACGAACTCAACTGGCATTGGCGGAGAGGTTTTGGTGGCCTTCCATGGCGGCAGATGTGAAGGAGTTCGTCGCGGCCTGCTCTGTCTGCACCAGAAATAAGTCGTCGAATCGACCTCCGGCGGGTCTGTTATAACCGCTGCCCATCCCGACCCGTCCCTGGTCACATATAGCTTTGGACTTTGTTACTGGACTACCTGCTTCCAGAGGAAATACCACAATTCTGAACATTGTTGACCGGTTTTCCAAGATGGCACATTTCATAGCGTTACCTGGACTACCTACTTCACTGGACACAGCTCGACTCTTGGTGAGACATGTCTTCCACATCCACGGCATTCCACTCAACATTGTTTCCGACAGAGGGCCCCAATTCACTTCCAAGGTCTGGAAGTCCTTCTGCAAGATGCTCGGGGCATCAGTGAGCTTATCATCCGGTCACCATCCACAGACAAACGGCCAGACAGAGCGGGCCAACCAGGACCTCGAGGCTGCCTTACGCTGCGTCTGCCACCGACACCCGTCATCCTGGTCCATCCACCTCCCCTGGGTGGAGTACGCACATAACACCCTTGTCAGCTCGGCCACAGGTATGTCACCCTTTAAAGTCGCCTCTCAGGAGGCGGAAGTGTCGGTACCATCGGTCCAGATCCACCTTCGCCGCGCCCGAAGAGTATGGCGAGAGACAGTAGCCGTGCTGAACCGCACGGCGGAGCGTAATCGATGCCTGGCCGACCGCCACAGAATTCCGGCACCCGCCTACCAGGTCGGTCAGGAAGTTTGGCTGTCATCCAGGGACTTACCACTGGCCGGAACCAGCCGGAAGCTTGCACCCAGATTTGTGGGACCATACCCAATTGACTCCATCATCAGCCCCTCCTCCGTCAGACTTAAACTACCACCAGCACTCAAGGTACACCCGGTATTCCATGTATCCTGCCTCAAGCCTGTGTCCTCCAGTCACCTGTGCCCCCCGGTCGAGTCGCCTCCTCCGCCGCACCTGATCGATGGCCATCCAGCGTACACAGTGAAGGCTATCTTGGACTCCCGAAGGAGGGGCAGAGGATTCCAGTACCTGGTCGACTGGGAGGGTTACGGCCCTGAGGAGCGTTCTTGGGTCTCCCGCTCCCTTATCTTGGACCCGTCACTCATAAGCGACTTCCACCATCTCCATCCTAACAAGCCAGGTAAGCCGCCAGGAGGCGTCTTATGAGGGGGGGACATACTGTCACGCTTTGCTTGTCGCTCTGCTGCCGCCTGTCTGCCATTTGTCCGCAGTGCACCTCAGCCGGCGTGGGCGGAGACGCCGGAGCGCACCTGCGGGCAATCAGCAATCTGGACTCCTCTTAAGCAAGGCTGACGTTCTGTTCAGTGCCAGATTGTACTTCCTGACCTCCTGTTCCTTGCTCCCGCTCAGTCCGGCTCCATTACCCTTACCCTGCTTTCTGGCCTGTTACCTGTGCTTATACTTACCTGCTCTGTACTACCTTAGTGTTTCCTGTTGGTTTGCCTTCAGTGTTTTTTGTGACTACTTCTAGTTTTTTCCTGACAGCCTTCTGCTGTCAGTGTTTTTTGTTTCTTACCCGTAGTGGATTTTCCTTTGTTTGTACTTTGCCTGTTTGGACACTTTTTGTTATTAAACCTTATTTTTGTATTTCGAAGTTGCCCTAGTCTTGCGTTGGGATCCTATTTTCCTGCTGTGGCATCCGCCACTCATGACAGCTTTACTCTTGCACGTTTCTTCAAAATACATCAATTAATAACTTATTGATGTTTTGTGGTTGAAAATATAGGCACATTTAAGCAAATTGTATATATTCTTGGCCTAAATTAAGCATTTTCAAGCATACAAATTGCTAAATGAATGAAAATACACATTCAGATGACACATCCTACACTGGTCACTTGGTGTCAGTGATGTCACTGTAACGGCGGGTGTATTGTGTGGTTCTGAGCTGTTCAAAGTGTGGACTATAGTGGGCAGTGACGTTCTGCATGCGGGGTTAGAGCTAGCTTTCAGGAAATAAGTCCAGAGAAGACGAGCACGAGGAAGTGTTGAAGTGTTCATGCTGCGTTTTGAGCATCTGCCTGTAAGACAAAGTGCCTTGTGTCTATTTCAAATAAAAAGGCTGGCTAATTCACAGCCATCCTGACGTATCATTCAGCCGCCATTACATTACACTGACGAGACGATAGCCACCGAAGGTAGTACACTGTCAAGAAAAAAACAAGAAGGAACTCTCTCTCAATGCTAACATGTGAGTATGTTATGTTTTATTTATGTCTAACATGTCTTATTTTCTGTAAATATGTCTAATATATTGGGTGATACAAGTGTAGAGGTGACTATAGGGGTGTTAATTCACGTCGTTTTCTATGTTCAAACTACGAAAATATTCCATTTATAAATAAGGAATCCTACTTTGCCGAAATTCATTTGTCACGGTTGGGTCTGATAAACGAGGCGTGACAGTACTCCTAATCTTAACTCAGTATGGAGATAAAATACACCTGTCACAGAAATAGTCTCTTCCAGGCTCAACCGAACAGCTGTTAGAGGACCTCAGGGACAAGATTGTAGACCTTCAAAAAACTGGAATGGACTGCAAGCAAGAAGCTTGGCAACAAAGACACCACTGTCATGGGTGGAATAGTCCGAAAATTGAAGAAATACAAGATAACAGTTGATACGATTTGTTAGACGATTATTTTGCATGTTTCTGTCTTTTCTGATGTGGATAAGTTGAAGAAAATGCATGGATGGATGGATGATTATATCAAGCCATCATAAAGAATGATGGCTGGTACGTTGCAAAATCTCACTCAGTAACACCTTAAGAGTCGTGCTGGTCATTGACTTGACAGCCCTGGCTTTTAGCTCAATGGCTAGCGCTCTCAACTCTCATTTTGCAGAGACTGTCTCAAGCCCAGGCGGAACACGGGGCTGGCTGAACCAGGCCGGTTATAGGTTTTAAATGACAGGCTTTTATTCGGTATATTCATGTACTGTTTGGATTATTTTCAGTATTCCTAATTATTTTGGTTATGAATGTGTCGGTTATCATTAAGAAGATATTCTGTGACTACGGCCGTGTGGCACGTGTGCATGCAATCATGCCGTGCACTGGCCCACGTCTTCCAGTCGTGCCAGAAGAGGGCAAGTGTGCCGAACTTGAGCACAATCAGAGCATTCACACTAACCCTATGTGCTGAACTTCAGGTGTGAAACGGGCCGAAGCACGCTTACAACTGGCCCGGTGCGAGTACACCCTGGAAAAGATGTTTTCCACAAATAAGGCGAGATTGTTATCTCACACTCTTGAAGCTCCCACTTTTTTTTTTTATATCCTTGCCAAGATGGCTGATTGACGTTAAGAGCTCAAATGATCACTTCCTGTGCCTACCCTTTATAAATCTGCTTTGTGCTACTTCCAGAAGTGTGTACAGTACTTCCTTTTTCACAAGGTTACATTTAAGAAGGGAGTTTGTATTATTTTACATTTAAAAAGTAGAATTCTGCCTCACTATATGACCATTTAAGGACCAAATTGCCTACCTGACACAGCCCAGCAGGCCTCATCCACCTGGTCAGGATGCTGGGTAATGTTGTAGATGATGACGTCACACTCCAGCAGTTTTTCAAGAATCATTTCTCGACTCAGTTGCTTGGAGACAAAAAGTGGTAGTTTTTCTTTTGAGTAATTTTGCAGTTATGGTTAGATTTTTCTTTTTGTTGATAAAACACTTACCACGTATGCTTCCTGCAAATATGGCGTGTCCTCCTCCGAACCCTCTGATAGGGTCCCAACGACCGGGTAACTTTGTAACACGTTGTCGTTCGATTTCACTTTCACACCCTCTCTGTCAGTCGTTGCATTGGATTGAAGCGTTTGTTTGGAAAGCCACTGTCAAGCAGGAACACGTTTGCTTTCAATGAACGCAGTTGACATTCTACAATTCCAATTATTAACACTTAAGGACTCAGACCCTTTTGTGCTTAAAGAAAAACGACGAGGGATATACCACAAACCTAGTGGAATTTCCCGCAAATGATAACTAGATATGGCCACACGGTGGTCTAGTGGTTAGCATGTTGGCCACACAGTCACAGTCTGGAGATCGGGAAAACCTGGGTTGCATTTCTGTGTGGAGTTAGCATGTTCTCCCCGTGCATGGGTTTCCTCCCACATTCCAAAAACATGCATGTTAGGTTAATTGGAGACTCTAAATTGTCCATAGGTATGAATGTGAGTGTGAATGGTTATTTGTCTACATGTGCCCTGCCATTGGCTGGCGACCAGTCCAGGGTATACCCCGCCTCTCGCCCGAAGTCAGTTGGGATAGGCTCCAGCATGCCCCCGTGACCCTAATGAGAAGAAGCAGTATGGAAGATGGATAACTAGATACAGTGGTGTGAAAAAGTGTTGGCCCCCTTCTTGAGTTCTTATTTTTTTAATCACACTTAAATGTTTCAGATCATCGAACAAATTTAAATATTAGTCGATGACAACACAACTGAACACAAAATGCAGTTTTTAAATGAAACCTTTTATTATTAAGGGAGAAAAAAAAAATCCAAATCTACATGGCCATGTGTTCTCTGTGGTCTGACGAGAGAAAAGTTGAACTTTTTGGAAGGTGTGTCCCATTACATCTGGCGTAAAAGTAACTTCGCATTTCAGAAAAAGAGCATCATAACAACAGTAAAATATGGTGGTGGTAGTGTGATGGTCTGGGGCTGTTTTGCTGCTTCAGGACCTGGAAGACTTGCTGTAATAAATGGAACCATGAATTCTGCTGTCTACCAAAAAATCCTGAAGGAGAATGTCCGGCCATCTGTTGGTGACCTCAAGCTGAAAGCAACTTAGGTTCTGCAGCAGGACAATGATCCAAAACACACCAGCAAGTCCACCTCTGAATGGCTGAAGAATAACAAAATGAAGACTTTGGAGTGGCCTAGTCAAAGTCCTGACCTGAATCCTATTGAGATGCTGTGGCATGACCTTAAAAAGGTGTTCATGCTGGAAAACCCTCCAATGTGGCTGAATGACAACAATTCTGCAAAGATGAGTGGGCCAAAATTCCTCCACAGCGCTGTAAGAGACTCATTGCAAGTTATCACAAACGCTTGATTGCAGTGGTTGCTGCTAAGGGTGGCCCAACCAGTTGTTTGGTATAGGGGGTCATCACTTTTTCACACAGGACCATGTTGGTTTGAATTGTTTTTCTCCCTAAATAATAAAAAAACTTTAATTTAAGTTGTGTTAGTCAGTTGTGTTGTCACTGACTAATATTTAAATTTGTTTGATGGTCTGAAACATCTAAGTGTCAACAAAAACATGGAAAAAAAGAAGAAATCAGAAAGGCGGCAAACACTTTTTCACACCACTGTATACAGTGGTACCTCGGTTAACGTCCACCCCAGTTATCCCGTTTTTCGGTTAACATCCAAAATTTTTGCTAAAATTCTGTCTTGGCTTGCGTTTGCCCGCTTGTTTATCGTCCAAAATACCATCCGGTTTGTTTACGCCGCCATCTTGGATCACGACTCAAAAGGAAATCTTGCGATACTTGCACGTGATGGCACAATGCATTGTGGGCCTTGGGTGCCATTTTAGGACAGCAGCGTTTGTTTATATTATCAAGAGTTGTACAGAGACACACATCACAAACACATGGACTGCACAAAAGACAAAGGCGACGTTAAATGTTCAGTCGTCCATTATTTGTCATTTGTAAATATTTTTGCATAATTTTCTGCATGTAAAACTGTACTTATCGTCTATAAAATGTGTTTTGTGTTAACATTTTTGCGTGTCTGGACTGGATTAATTGGATTTACATTGTTTTCTATGGGAAAATTTGCTTTGGTTAGAGACCATTTTGGTTTGCGTTGGACCTTTTGGAAGAGATTGATGACGTTCACCAAGGCACCGCTGTATCATGATATCTTCTTATGAAAAAATATGAACCTAGTTATTTAAACACATAGCCAACTGCCATACTTGCTTCTTGAGTCAACGTAATTAAACATTACATTACAGTACATTAACAATTACTGACATCTACTTATAATTTGAACAGTGGCGGAGCCAGACATCTTTCATTAGGGTGGCCAAGGTGAGACCATTACTCACATAAGGGTGGCAGTAAGTTGATACCCTAATTGTACTGTATAAACGGCCAGTGGGGTGGCCGGAGAGTAACCAGCGGTGGCCATGGGCACCACTGGCCACCCCTTAGCTCCGCCACCGCTTTTGGACCGTTTATTAAACAGCTGAGCAGTGTGCCGAGAACATGTTTTCAACGCATCCTTGTTGGATTGTGCTCCCCATCATGACGAGAGTTTAGCACAAAACCAATTTAAGGGCATATTTAAAATGTTACCATGGATTGGTATGGGTTAATTATAAAACTATATTTACCTTGGCGATATTTTTTGATGCATATGAATCTACGGCGTTGATAAAAACTCGCTTCGGAGCCCGTTTTACCTTGACCATCTTCGACGCAAATTTCCGCCAATGTTTGTATTCCATTGCTATGGTTACGAAGGAGGTGCCTTTCTGCTAATACAAGGTTGGAGACGAACACGGATTTAACTGTGGATTTTGATCAGGAAATAAACTCAACAAAAGTTTAGGAACAGTGGTGATGGGCGGCAAAGTTATGCAGCTCAATTCCTTTATTTCCGTGACGTTCGTAGCACATCCCCCCCGCCTTTGGTTTGCGTCAGAAAAATAAGCATGTGTTTTATATTTGTCCTGTATGTACCCCATGTCCTACAACATACACAAAATATGGATCGATACCACAATAGTATCAGATCAACACTAGCGTGACGAGATGGAAATTTTTCAGTTCTATTCTATGCTCATTTTCACAAATATCTGTTTTTGGTAGTGTTGTTCAATTATATATGGAATTCCTTATTGGATATAGCAGGGCTTTTTTTTTTAGAAGCACCGCTAATGGCGATCCCTACAAATAAACTTAGTGACACCTCAAAGAAAAAAGGCTAAAACACTCAGATGAACAAATAAACATGGTAGGTGTGCGGCAACAGTACCTTTATTGATTTAGTGACACAGAAAGCAGTTCGCATAGATGCACAGTCTCTCGTCTTGCCTCAGCACCCCCTCAGGACAGAGCGAGGGACACGGTGTCCTTTCCAAGACTGGTTGGAAAAAACTCCCATGCTCCCTCCAGTTGCCTTTCAAGTGTGTAGAGGTGGTCCATTGCTCCACGACCACGATAATAAGTGTTTAAAAAGGATATGCAAATAAAAATGGCTAAGTAAATATAGTGGTAACTTGTCAAACAAAGTGAATTATGAATCGTTAGAACTTGACAGTAATGTAAACCGTAACACACTGCGCAGTAAGACACAGAGCAGGTTGAGAACCTTGGTTCTCATACATAAAAAATTAATTACTGATTAATTACTGAACACACTTTACAATAATGTACACAAAATTATAGTAATGAGGAACAAACTACAGTACCTAACCCTGACCCTAACCACTACTCATTAGCTCATTAGTTCCTCAGCAAGTGCTCTACTCATTAGTTCCTCATTATCCTTCATTAGTTCCTCAGTAACTACTGTATTTTTGTGCACCTTAGTGACGTGAGAGTGGCATTGATATAGTCAGACCCACCACAATCTACAAGTTGTGCTTCAGAGCCAAATTCCTAGAGAACGGCTCGGACTTTGTTCTACTCTGGAGGTTCCTCCAAACCATGAAACTCAAGGGAAGATCGGATGGGTGATCCTGGATGGACCGGGGTCACCCTCCTTTGTGTATTCTTTTGTATTAATCAAGACTCGCCAAACGGTTGTGGATTTTCGATTCACCATCGTAGATTTATTCAGTCACAATATAATGTAAGGGCTGCTTTGAAGGGACTCTTGTGTCAGTGCCTCTACTGCAAAGTTATCAAACTGAGCCAGCTCAAATGAGTGTGTTCCTATGGCAGCCCAACCATTCTTAGGTGACAGCGCCACAGCGGTCCTCCACAGTGGACTGCCATTCAGCTTACCTGATGCAAACTGGCCCTATAGAGGAGAAGAATAATTGTGAATATTTACACTGTTTTATGAAATTCCCCCCCTATTTATTTTACAAACAAGACATCATGTATGGCACATGTTGTCCAATAGCTGCAACTAGTAGATTAGTCACAGTATTTTTAAAATATCAGCGTTTGTGATGAAAGATGCATACGCACAAGGGATGCACCGATGGATTGGCCACCGTAAAAAAAACCCCAAAAAACAGTGATCGGCTTATGCCGATAAATGCCTTTAAAGGCCGATCACAAAAACCTATCGCCGTGTGGCGGCGGCATGACAATTCATGTCATGACAACGCAAACAAGATCATGAGCCGACAAGGAACGCACTTTGTCCCGTATTGCCGCGAGAAACAACACTAGTCTGTAAAACCTCCGATGGTTTCTGTTTGACAGCTTGCCACAGGCTATGCCAATTGATGCCAGTGTGTTTCATCACTCCCTTGCAAGCCTAATTGGTGTTCGACTTCTCTTGCATCTTTCTAACTAGCTAGCAAGCTAGCTAGAATTATCTGCATAGCTTCTCATCTTTGGACTCCAAATATGACTTTTTGCCACAGTCACATTCTGTTATGAAAACAAACAAGCAATGCGATTAGTTTGGAGCTTGTTTTTGTGGATATTATATCCATCGGGTACGTACTAACTTTTTCAAGCGTCTATTGTTGTCATTATACTAGTTGTGTCTTGTCCTCCAAACAGTAATTGTGTGTTGTTTAATGAACATTACCTGTTTGCTAGAGGCCTCTGGAATTGTCTAATGGCGACCCTGTCCAATAGCACTCATCATAAATAAATTGAACAATGTACAGTTAATCCATTTAATGTCGGAATCGGCAGCATAAAACCCTGATCGGAGCATCCCCATTTCATCCCTTCTGATACAACTTTTTTTGTGCGGAGCGACCTTTGTAAATTAGGCCCCGGGAACGGAATCAGAGTCGCCTTCACGCGAGGTAGCAACATGTACCACTACATTACTTGTGTACTGGATGTGAGTAGATCAAGACTGAAAAAACCCCACTTCAGTTCAGACTTGGACCCAATACCACCATATCATTTAGAAGAGATCCAGGGAGAGTGAAGCTATGATAGTATGTATTTCTGCCAGTAGGTGACACTACTGTAAGTAATGTTAACCTTCAGTTGAATTCAGGCAAAAAACATGACCCTTCATACGAAGTTGCAAGGATGGGAATATGAGCTTCTAGACTTTTATAGTTTCATGCATCACGCTAAAGTCAACTGTCACTACTCCACTGCTCCCCGAGAGTTTGCAGTTTTACATATTCCATCAATGTCACTTACCTGCACATTGAGTGATAGTGTGTGCCAATCATAAGCTTGTGTGCCGGACTGTCCTTCGGCCAGTATGATTAGCCCGGCTATGGAAATGAGAAGACAAACAATCAAACAAAAATTATTCTCATCTTTTTTTTTTCTATCCAACCATGTGTATGTGCTGGTTAAATGTACCGTGTAACCGCTTAAGTCGACAACTCATGTCCTGGTCCATCATGTACAGTACTTCTTATTACTAAAAAGCACCTGCTTAAGCAGGCGTCAACATACATTGTTGACTTTTTTCCAACCCAAAGGGGTCATTTCTATGAAAAATGACCAAAAATCACTCCACACTCTGTACTGTTCCTTAGTATTACCATATCTAATGTATTGTGTGGAGATATGGGGAAATAATTACAAAAGCAATCTTCACTCACTCACTGTACTGCAAAAAAGATCTGTGAGGATAATTCATAATGCTAAGTATAGACAACATACAAACCCTTTATTTTTAAAATCACAGATATTAAAATTCGCAGATTTAGTACACTTTCAAACCGCTAGAATAATGTATAAAGTTAATAACAACTCGTTACCCAAAAACCTAATAAAGTATTTCTCAATCAGAGAGGAGAAATATGATCTTAGAGGAAAATTAAACCTAAAACATTTATATGCGAGAACTACGCTGAAAACCCACAGCATTTCCGTGTGTGGAATTAAATTATGGAACGGATTGAGTAAAGAACTCAAACAATGTACCGAGATGAGCAAATTCAAAAAACAATACAAGCAGTTGATGTTTGCTAAATACAAGGCAGAAGAGTCCTGATTGTTCTGTCAGGTTTGTTATTTTATTTTTTTTTATTTTATTTCATCTTTTATTCTTTTTTTTTTTTATTTTTATTTTTATAATTTTCTTTGTTGTGTTTAAAAAAAAAAGAAAAAAGCTTTGTTCTTTTTTATTTATTTATTTAGTATTGTCATCATTATTATTATTATTATTATTAATGTATGTATATATATAATTTTTTTTTTCTTCTTTCTTTTTTTGGGGGGAGGGCTATCTCACCGTTATCTATTATGTGTTATCCTGACTATCACTGAAAACATGACATGGAATGCAGGAAGTGAACTACATGTACTGTACAAGATGTAGATTGGATGGGGGGTAGGATTAAATAAGCTTTGCTTCTTCCTACTCCTTTTGGACATGTGGAACTGTCAAAGAATGATTCATGAGATGTATTCCATTGTAACCTTCATGTTCAAATAAACTAAACCAAACCAAACCAAAAATGATCCCGTTTATGTCAACATGCTGTTGTATTGTTAACTTCATCAATATCGCCAAGTAACAGCAACATAGCTGTCTCGTTACATAGTGACTTCCTGTTCAGTGCAAAGTAAGCTTCAAAATAAAAGCAAGCGAGTATTAACCTAGATTGTACTACACTAGCTCAAAAAATGCAACCATTTATTTTTGTATTATTATTCATCACGAGAAATTTTCGCACATGCACGGAAGCTTTATTGTCAATGTAGTCAAAGCATACAAGAACATTTCTGCAGGTCTGCTAGATAAGAGTATAAAATGCCATATAAAAATGATTAAATGATTAAACATGTAATTTAATCAAATTTGTCTGTTTTCAAATTAATTAATCATGATTAATCACCATTTGCCACTATGTGTGAAATATGGCCATTTTTGCTGTATTTTATAAGAGAAAGATAAATGACAAGCCACAATCATATATAGTTGGAGGTATTAACTGCTCCAAATGTACTGCAAGTTTAGCTAAAAGCTAAAAGATAGGCAAATACATTTTTAGACGTGTGTGCTAATGCCAGTCTTTTTAAAAGTAGCAGAATCACACTTCAACCGTGTCACTCATGAAAGGTTGCGCTGAAAGACACCACGTAACCAGTTGAATTCACGTTTTGCGTGTAGATATATTTTCTGGGATTCCCGAGCATATTTAAATGCAGCAAATTGTACTTCCGTAAGAAGTAAGAATTATGTCAGTCAGAGATACGAATATCCACTTACTGTTTTTCTTTGTCTTTCTGTTTATTTAGACCACACATACGCGCATAATAAGGAGGTTGTCGTGATTTTACGAGTATCCGTGAATCTCTAGGTCATCTGGTGACATTGAGGACGGGTCATTCCCAGGACAAGCAGACCAAAGATGTGTTTGTAAGTTGGAGATGGATATATGTTGTTGGAACTGCACTGCTGTTGATGTGTCAGAATAACGTTACAAAAGAGTGGCAGACTCTGGGGGGATGCTATTGTGTCACCGTCTGCCGTCATAACAAGAGAGATGTGGCTTGACATGATGCGCATGACTTAATGACTGAATAAATGAATAAATTTGTTAGCGCTGTTAACACGCTCTTTTGGACAGCCCAAATATAAACATACGTATCACCGTGTGGTGAAAATTCAGCAGGTCACTGTCATATTTTCTGGAGCTGTCCAATTATCTCCCCGTATTGGGCAGATGTTATTTCTGCAATCTTCAGAGTCAAGATAAATCCTACTTTTGAGGTTATATACTTGGGAAACATATCAGATTAAGTCAAAAGAGGGTATAGATTTTTACTACAAATATTACTGGCTGGTAATAAGAAAGCAATAACTAAAACATGCTTGTCAAAAGAACCTCCAACAATCCTTGGGAATGGGAAAAAATAATCCAGGATATTCACAGTATGGAACAAATGTCATTTTTAACAAATGTGGCTATCTTACGATGAGCTCAAATACTGCTAATTTTGCTTCATGTATTTAGATGTGTGTATGCAGATATGTGCATATGTCATGTGTACGGTCTAATATGGACTCAAAAATGAAGAGTCACTGGGAAAATGGTCATACACATGTCGTACACCATTTGATAACCCCCTCTTGCACATCATATATTATGTATCTATGTACACTTTGCCTGGGACGTTGTCCATTTTATAATTACAACTGTCTGCCTCTGTATATTTTTTATGATTATATTTCATTATTGATTATTCTCTTCTATTTTATTGTATGTTTGTGAGTGTTGAAAAAGCAAAAAGTTGTTGAAAAATACACTATTTAAAAAACCCAATACGAGTCAAAATAAGAATATGCACAAATGGAAGACAGCGATGTCAACAAACTGTCGTATAATAACTATTTTCGGTTTTGGTTATGTCGACAAACATTTATGTGAACGTCAGCCAGCCAGTCTGAGGGGTGTCGACTTAAACGAGTTCCATTGTATTTACTTTCTGATATTTGTGAAAAATGTACAGTATAAGGACGCAGATGACAATATTACATACCAAGATCACTGGTAACTTTGTATGTGCCATCTGCAAAGACCCAGAAAAATATTCCCTTGGTGCTACGGATCGATTGCCCTCCTTTATCCACTCTGGCGGCAATGAAAACACTCCCAGTCTTGACAGTCTCCATAAAAATGTCACACGTCACAGTCAGATCCTGCCTGAAAAACAACACAACAGCAAACATGTGAAAGAGCTTCACATCTGTTCTCTTGCTTCACCACAAAAGCCTGAGTGAAAAAGTAAGGCACTAACAGTGGTGTGAAAAAGTGATTGCCCTCTAAACCTAATAACTGGTTGGGCCACTCTTAGCAGCAACAACTGCAATCAAGCGTTTGTGATAACTTGCAATGAGTCTCTTACAGCACTGTGGAGGAATTTTGGCCCACTCATCTTTGCAGAATTGTTGTCATTCAGCCACATTGGAGGGTTTTCCAGCATGAACACCTTTTTAAGGTCATGCCACAGCATCTCAATAGGATTCAGGTCAGGACTTTGACTAGGCCACTCCAAAGTCTTCATTTTGTTTTTCTTCAGCCATTCAGAGGTGGACTTGCTGGTGTGTTTTGGATCATTGTCCTGCTGCAGAACCCAAGTTGGTTTCAGCTTGAGGTCACCAACAGATGGCCGGACATTCTCCTTCAGGGTTTTCTGGTAGACAGCAGAATTCATGGTTCCATTTATCACAGCAAGTCTTCCAGGTCCTGAAGCAGCCAAACAGCCATAGACCATCACACTACCAAGTGAGGCCTGCGTTTTAAGTTTCATTTAAAAACTGCATTTTGTGTTCGGTTGTGTTGTCATTGACTAATATTTCAATTTGTGTGACAAACATGCAAAAAAACAAGAAATCAAGAAGGGGGCAAACACTTTTTCTCACCACTGTAAATATATTAACAGCATACAGTACCACTCATAGTCTCCTATAACGCTTATAGTCTGATCTGCATCTGCTGCCCAAGTGATAGGACGCTCAGTCAGAACCTGGCGTAGAGTGAAAACGTGAGGTCCAGGATCAGTCAGGTTGATATAGTATTCAAACACCCCTGTCTGGTCAGCAAAGTTTGGAGCTTCTGAGAAGGGAGTCTCTCCTGTAGAATATGAATACAGTGAGGGAAAAAACAAACATTTTCAGAGCCAGTTATCATACAAATGCTAAAATTAGGAAATTCTGCCCACATTGTATGACACAAATATAAAGTGTGTTGTACCTGTAAATTAGGGGTGTAATGGTAAACTTTTCACAGAGGCGTACCAAGGGACAAGAAGTGTGCCTTGTAAACAAATACAGTACAGTCCAGCCGCTGGCTAGCGTGAGTCATGGCTAGCGATAGTGCCAAGGGGAAGCCACAGCTCTTCCGCCACTAAAGTCTCCCACTTCAGACCACTTGGCCTTCATGGTGAAATACGTAAACGGACAAAAGTCCCTTTTCCACCAAATAACTGTATTTCCTTGAACTAAAAGGTTCCTGTGGCCCATTGTATTTTGTGTTTGCACAGCAGGAACTTTTATGGAAATCAGGTGAACATGCTTAATTTGGCTGTGAATTAGAGGTGAGCAGGGTGGTATCGGCATCTGATCAACACTTGCATGGTGAGGTCGATTTTTTTTTTTTAACTCTCTTTGATGTTTATTTCCACAAATATCTATCTTTGTGTTTTTTTGTTTGTTCTTCAAATATATTGTGTATTGTTATATTGTTTACAAACTTCATTTTTTTTAGATACTGGAAAGCTTTGGGAGCAAAAAGCTAAAGCATTTGAAAGAGAGGTAATAGTAGTTTTTGCTTTTGTTGAGTTATTTTGCACCACTGACATTATTTTGTCCAAACAATTTGACATTATGAATTTCTCTGTTTCTCTAACAGTAGCCAGTAACAGCCAATAGTAGTAGTAAATGGTTTATATATGGTTAAATATAGATGCATAACCCCTTACATAAGTTCCACTAATAGTTGGCCATCAGTATATAAGTGTGCCCTGCAAACTAAAACCTCTGTCATTCTCTGCTGTCTGCATGTCATGACCCGAACTCGATATAAATTTGTCTGATACAGTTCCCCTCAAAATCCTAGTCTGTTCAGTCATTGCTTCCCGTGTCCATATTGCCCTACTATCAAAACTGTATGTAATAAAAATGAAAAAAAAAATGTTTTGTTGATATTGTTACATTGCCTTGTATTGTATTTTTTTCACTACATTCCTGTGTTATATTCTGACTCTAATAAACAAATTAAAGGCAAAATCTATTTTGTTAATAATTTGTTAACTCATTTGTTTCTTTATTACCAAAGCATTTTTAGAAAACCTATTTTCTGAACTGATTTTTTTTTTTTTTACATGATTTTTTGCTCAAAATTTAACGGAAGAAAAATAGCAATAGTTTTTTTGAAATTCAGTTTATAAAAATTCAGTGCAAAATAACAAAAACTTTCACAATTCACACATACACCTCCGGGAAATTAAAACTTAATCAATCAATTGGGTCTGAGAGCCAGCCAATCACGTATAAAGTGCGTAGTCACGTGACACCGGCCTTACAAAACCCAGAAGCGTATGCCTGAGTTTTGAAACGTCAAACTTTTTCGCACTGTAATTTTTTTTTACACGGAATTTTTATAAACTGAATTTTAAAACACCGTATTTTAACAAGCTTAATTTTGTTGAAGTGATGCATGATGAAGACGCCGTTGCTCAACTCTTGAATAGATATTCCTTGTCAGGCCACACATTTCGACCCTCACTGCTACCTGGTGATGATGTGCATACTTTCTTCCTGGTTTCTAAATGTTTTCATGACTACTACTTTTTAACAAAAACCTGAAGAGATTAAAAAGATAATGTGTACTTACGGACATTAAAGTCATCTTCATAGCGTTTTGGGAACGGGGATGAGGCAGGTGGGTCCGGGTAGCTCCCTTTGTGTCCTGTTGTAACTGTGGTTAGGGTGTAAACTTCATCTTCAGCCAGGTTTAGGGTGAATTCTCCATCTGAAAGCTGCCATTAAGTCACATGACATCAGTTAAAATGTCCTAGTTGTAACTGGTTCAATGATCTTGGCAAATTCCCTCTACCTTCAGTGGATTTAGATGCTTAAAAAAGGATGGCTTTTTCGTCTTGAAGTTAAACTGAGACTGCCATACTTGCAACTCCTTGATGAAAGACTGACAAAAAAAAGACATTAACTTCAGTTTTGGTGTCTGTATTTTATTAATGGCATGGTCGCTGACAACTTACAAAAGATCCTTTCAGACGGAAGGTTGCATTTTGTGAGGTGACATTGTATGGAGCAAGTGGAGGTCTTATGCATAAGGAATGATCATGCGTCTGAAAAGAACATCATAGAAAAGTCTTAAGTGTTTGAAAATCAGTTCATCAGGAACTACATTTAACAAAACTAAGTTCCTGAGTAGTTGGTGAAAAAGTTCAAATATTCTATGCACAGACACTTTGAAAAACACATGGGATGCAACAATGAATCCATGAATTGATGATTATCCAATTACTTGACACTGTTTTGGTACTTATTTTAATTTTTTCATTTAAAAGTGTAAATATCCTGATTTCAGCCTCTCATGTGAATATTTTTTTTATTTCCTTAGTTATCCATGAAAGCAGACCTATTATTTTTGTTTTAGGCAAAACAAGATATTCAGACACATCAGCTTTGACTTTGGAAAACAGCAATCAATCTTTTTGCCTCTTTTCTGATATGTTGCGGACTAACTGTTTTCTTTGGTTGCGATTGACGTGGTCCGTCAAGGGCCAAGGAAGCAAAACAACAAGCGTCAGATTAATAATGGCCTAAGAAAATAATCATTTTTGTTGCATCCCTACACTTCATAGCATGAAAAATATTTACATAAAATATGAATTAATTTGTTTATTTTGACTACAATACCAAAATGTATTTTCAATGGCAGTGATTTTGTTCCAAACACGTCGACTGTCATGCATTTTCTGTAGCTGCTACAGCGTGAGCATTTATTAAAGACTTTATTTTCTGCATGTCCAGCCTCTGTCTCTGCATCCCGGGTCTTAAACCTAATGCGACCAAAATCAAACAACTCTATCTTCAAAATGCCTGTTGTTTGGGTACATTAAAACCAACTTATGCTTTCGAAAGCATTCTATTGATGCTTCTCTCTACTTTTAAACACAGATAAACATTGATGATCATGATGTTACCAAAGCATTTCTTTTGTGTTTTAAGTTGGTAATGCATAGTTTAATGGTAAATGTACACACCTGATTTTGATCTGCTTGCATTAAATCCAACTTGATTACTAAATGTATTGCTCATCAACAACTCAGAAAAATTAAAAAGAACGCCAAAACAATTAATTAAGTAACAGAGTAGGCAAATGCTAAAAACACACCGTAATAAAGTCAAAATTAAAGATACACTGTATCAATACTGCACTGTGACAGGGGATTGCGCACAATATTCATGCAGTATCACAATACTGATATATTGACTATACAGCTGGGGTGTCACAAGACACTCGATACACCAAATTGGGTCTCCGAGACGAGACTTTAACATAATGTTTAAAAAAAGTAAAATGAAGAAACATAATAAACATTTGACAATATATTGCAACCTACTAAATTAAATTGTACTACGTTCCTGCACTCTATGTGTGTATGCTGCCGGCTCCCCCTCCACCCACCAAGGCAAAGATGACTGACAAAAGGGCTCAATCCGTTCATGCCGTTGTTCTATGGCACAAACGTGCCAAAGTGCTGAAACCAACGCACAGAGTGAATCTTCTTCCTGCCTGTTTGGAGGCGAGAGATGCATTATTGTGTAATTAAATAAATTATTTACTATTGTCCCGGGCCTACTGCCCACGAGAGTAGAGTTTTTTTTGGAACGAGAAATCGTGTCACGTTTTCATCTCGCAAGATCTTGTGACACTCCTAATATACAGTATACCAACCAATAATAAAACTCAATGGAAATGAAATGTGCAATGATCCTAAGAGAAGCCATAATGAACCTCAAGATGTTCCAACTAATTATGATACTTGCCATGGTTTCAATGACAATTGTAAGATTTCCTTTTCCATCAGTCAAGGCTACATAACTTCCACCTTTTGCCAAATGTCCAACAGTCTTCAGGTAGGTCCATCCTGGCTGGGTGAATTGTGCGGTGTGGGCTACACGAGAAGAAATAATCATCATCACTATCGTGGATCAGGTATCAGAATCTGAAATAAATTTTGCAATTAGTCTATGTCCCTTTTGATTAATTGCTGATTTCTATAGACAACCCTCAACTTCCTATTGTGTAATTTTAATTTCTACTTGCTGCAATGCTGCTGCACTGTCTTGCGTTCCAATTGGAAAGTGCAACTGTCTTGCCAACCACTGAGATTAAGAGTCTCTAAGTGGTGTCACCATTCTTCATTTGATGTTCTTCAAACAGGATCTCAACATCTCAAGTATGAATGGGCTTTCTTTAGGTTTTATATTACCTGTAATCCAGATAGGAGACTCCACAACGTAGTTGCCACTCCAGGGTTCTACAGCTGTCATAAGCCCATCTCTGCCAAACGGCAGTTCCTCGTAGTAGCTGGCAATCAGATTCCAGGAGATGGTACTGTAACATAAGAAGAAATGTAAATAGTGTAAAAAACAAAAATAGAACTTGTTCAATTGTTCAGAAGAAGAATATGTAGTCGCGCGTCGTGACACTGAGAAAGGACGATGTCACCTTTTTTTCAACATCGCCAGCTGAAGTTTAAGCAAACCAATTGGCATGTGTGAAAGCAACCTAATCATACAAGCTGTAGTGTCCTGTGTATAGCAGTAACACGGACATTACTTCCTGCCAGGAAGATCTGTCAGACGCGTTGCGTACTAGTGAGGTGTAAATCAAGATTCTCCAGACTTGTAATTGAGGTATAAAAAACGCACTTACAGCTTCATTGAAGTTCCCTTAAAAGTTTATAGAGTAAAATCCAGTGGTTAAAATATATCAATGTCCATATCATTCACATTGTACACCTCCCGCCAGCGGTCTAAGTCTGTTACTTACTTCTAGTAGCGTGCCGGAAAGAAGAAAAACCCCACTTAAATATCCCCCAAAACCATGTAGCGACCAATCAAAGTCATGAAACTCAATGAATACATAATAATTTGGGCTCTAACACAAGGTATTACGTACTTACGCAGTCATGAATCCATTGATGTAGTTCTGGTTTAGGATGCGTGCCCAGCAACCTCCTCCCACATCATCATTGAATGTGCTGTAGTCCTCTGAGGCCCACAGCTTCTTCCCAGTCTTCAGGGCTTCAATCACAGTGGTCGTGCCTGGGTAGTGGGCCCTAATGGGGCAAATATAGCAGTGACAATTGGTGGCGGCGCAATAACAATTCTTATTATACAGTATGTAAAATACCCAGCATGTCACACATGACACATATCAAACTCCAGAACCCACAGTGGTCAACCATGTGTGAGCTACTGAAAATAACATCTCTGTCACATGCAGCTATGCTAAGTTTCTATAAACATAGAACGCAATATTCTGTGTGCCTTCGTCTAAAATGGCCGGTCATGAAGAGGCTGTCTTGAAAAATGGCTGGGATTGAATGAGTTAACTGAAAAACACGCTAACCGGAGTGGACGCTAACCGAGGTACCACTGTATCTTCTAAGATGTGCATCCGATCCAGATGTAACTGGAAATAAAAGCTGCATCCGATCCAGATGTAACTGGAAATAAAAGCTGCATCCGATCCAGATGTAACTGGAAATAAAAGCTGAAGTGTTGCTCTTTGGTCTCATATTTGTCTTTTGATTTATTTATTGGTTTATTTGACAGAGACAATGTACATTAAATAGCATTGCTGCAAATGCACCAGAATTAGTCAAAAGGCTATTTTTCATCTGTTGCCCCTGGACAGATGTTAAAAATGGTCTCCTTAAAACAACAGTAAAAGGATGATAAAAAGAACAATGCAAGTATAAAAGATTAATAAAACATAGATGCAACTACACAAACCCTGTTAAAAGATATGGTGTACATACAAAATTGACCATAGTGCAAACATTGGATAAAATGACCATCACATTTTCAAAAACACCCAAAAATACCCAAAATACACGAGGAAAAACTGCCTCATAAATTGAGAGACTGAGAACTCTGGTTGCTGGAATTAATGTAGAATTGAGTTCTTTCAACATAAAGGTAACAATGCCAAATATGTCTTTTGTTTTAGAAAGTTTGAGTGAACGTATTATCTGTGAGACTTCAGATTCAGTAACACTATCTACTGTATATTAAAGATTGGCTCGGAAGCATTCATAAAACAACCAAATACATTGTTGGGTGGGAAACTCTTGGCAAAAGTGGATCGAGATTCAATAAACAAACTGGTGAAGGCATCTGCGACTTTGTTTGCGTTGTCCTTTGTCCTTTTTGAGTCACGCGCTACAAGTTTTTTCATTTGGTTCCAGATTGCCAGATTGCTTTCTCTAATACAAGTATAGACAAGAAAAAATCTGCTTTGGCCTTTCGTATGTTTTTACTACTTTATTCCTTAATGTTGTGAACAGTTTTCTAGCACGAGCTGACCTACTTTAGATTGCAAGATCCCTCTCTTTCATGAGCTTTAGTACGTCAGGGTTCATCCAGGGTAATGTGTTCTTGTTGCATTTGTGTTTGAGTTTGGAGCTAAAGTCTTTAAATGTTCTCTCAAGAGTTGCTACAAAAGATTCACAATCCATTTCACAATCTGTTCCCAGCAATATTTGATCCCAGTCAGTTTGTTACACTACATTTGTCAATTCTTCCTGACGATTTTTGGAGATTCCTACAAACTCCTGTTCTGTGACAGAAAAACAAAATCTCTTTTTGGAAAGCTTTCTGGTCACAAGTATCAAATTGTGATCACAAAGACCACCTAACATGTTACAAGATTTTATTATTCTCTGAGGTCGATTGGTACAGTAAATATGAATATCAATCTGCGTACTGCTCGTTGTGGCGATTCTTGTGGGCCCTTTGATCATCTGGACAAAATCAAATTCGCTATTCTTTTGAGATATTTTTCTGGTGTATCCTCCCAGTTTATATTGAAATCCCCCAAGATAATGGTCTCCTTGTTTGAGTTGCATTCCTTTAGTAACTTTTCAAACTTATCATAAAAACTACCATCTGAAGAGGGGGGCCGATATATCACAATGATTGTGAATGACATTTGTGGTGAAAGCATGAAATTCAGACCTAAGCATTCCAAATCATGACTACTAATCCACAGAACTTCCTGGCATTGGATATTATTTTTGATATAAATCATGACACCATCACCCTTAGCACCTACTCTATCTCTCCTGAAAATATTATAGCCTGGAATATTAAATGCTGAAGAAGGTGCATTTTTATAAAGCCAGGTCTCAGATAAACAAAAGTAGTCCAGATTTGAGTTGAATAACATGTGATTAATTTGATCAATTTCAGACATGATGCTTCTTATATTTAAATCTCTTCAGGCTTTGCTTTAGGGTCCCAAACTATTTTCAAGTGATTAACAGTTTGAAACGCACATTTCTGGTTTTTGAGCCGCATACCGTTGACACTATGCGTTGTCAAGGTGACTGAGCGACCATTCAGCAAAGTTTGTTGTTGTTGTATATATATAATTCGTCTCGACAGAAGCATCCGTCCAACGCCCCAACACACACCCTCGGACCCATTATCATCCCATACCGCCCGCTGACAGACCGCCCCGGTCTCACGTCGTCCACATCATTGCCCTCGCCTCTCGGGACAGACAGCTCGGACGCAGTTGGTGGTGGGCATACACAATCAGTAGATGATTACAATGTTATGCAGAAGAACGCGGCGGTGCACCTGAACATACCTGTAACATAGGAGTGACGCATTTATCCTCCGCTAGTAGGTTAGCTTCCTTTGTCATGCTGAGGTGGTGCGGGCCAGGGCACGGGTGAACGTCCCCGTGTAACATCAAACATATGGCGATAATAAGTCCGGTGGTCAATGAAGATTGTGTTGCTGCCAGCGTTCCTGTTGTATTCCTCTTGGTCGGCTTATTATACAGTGATGGGGAGACTAAAGTCACTGCTAGTGTGTACGTTCCATAGCAACTCATTATTAGCTTGTTTGTAGCTCAGATCCTTATACAAGGAATGGCATTTAAATAAAACAAACTGAAATACGTTGCCAACCATACAAGCCGGATCAACATGTGTCATCTTCTTAAAGTTTGTGAGCAAACAGTAGACGAGGAGCGCTGTGGCAGCCCCTGTCCCACCAGCCATCTTGACGACGATTTGGAATGTAAAACCCAAACGTTTTCAGTTTAACACAAAAATAAAGGAATTTATGTCACTGTTCCAATACTTCAGGATGGCAATGTAAGTTAGATTTGTTATTCTTCTTTGTAGTTTTCAGTTTTGGAATTGGAAAAAAAAACCCAAAACAAAACATTTCCTTCCAACCTCTGTAGATAGCATGTGACACTTGGGCATAGACTATATAAAAACATGCAACATGATTTAAAATTTGAACTGAACGGATCCCCACCGGGAACGTGTTGGATGACCGGGCAGACCCTGTTTGTTTTGTGCTCCTCTTTGATATGCTATTCTGTATTTCAGAGATATAGACTAGCCAATGTTCAATTGCATGACACATATTACATTGAAGACAAAGAGAACACTTTACCCAATCACATCTACAACTCTGCTGAGCTCAGGGTCGAGCAGAAGAGACAAGGAAATGGGCTCCCACAAGTTGTCACTGGCTATGATCCTGACACTCTCCAGGCCACTTTTATCCAGAGTGTATCGCAGCAGCTGGGATGGACACACAGCAACATAAATGGAGAGGAGATGATATTAAATTGCCACTCGACTATATTTAATATTAAATCTCCACATGGTAATGTTTGCGAACAATCAATTTGGTTATTTAGCTCCTACATTGGTAAAATGTTTGTTGGTAGGGCTAAGAGAAAAAAACAGCTAGATAACATCAACGTGGACGATAGGCTATTCTCGATTGCTACTAATTAAGGGTTAATGATTCATCCACTACATTGATGTATGAATTTATATTCCTATGATCCAACTACATCAATCTGTGTTCAGCAAGTTGCCATTCCGGATGACACACTGTACATTTAGTACCTATATAATTGGTAAATTCGACTTACGAATTAATCGACTTGCGAACGGTCGTCTGGAACCAATTGTGTTCGTAAGTTGGGGACCTAGTGTACATGCAATTTGTAGCCTGGTGTCTGTCATGAGGCCTATATGAAATGGCACTTGCTTTTCTTCCCTGGACTTTGATTATCAAAACAATGTAAATTGTTACTCTGTTGACTTTTAAAACAAATGTCACAACCTAAGTTATTATATATTGTAGAGTACGGTTGTACTTGCAAAGGTCCGTGGGTCGATCACAGCTTTTGTCTTGACCCAACGTTAAAGCCATGGGAACAAAAGGTACTATTACCTGGTATGAAATATGCTTGAACTTCTTTAATACTTCGGGTAGAGAAGTGAATGAGGTATTCAAATTAAATTTCAAGTAATGCTAAAAAGTTACTGAATCGATTTAAGGTTACTGAATTGTTTCGGATCGTACCATTCTAAATGAACCAATATCGTCCTTGAATCATATCGGCAACCACCAATCGTGATACGAATTGAATCGTTATTAAAACGTATCGTTACAGCCCTACTATTAATGCTAATTCAAAGTCAAATTTGTCTAATTTAATGTATGTCTAATTTAACATATTTTCACAGTTATAAAGACGGTGACCTACATGCATATACTGTATGAATACAAGCTGCAAATGACCAGCACTTTAACCTTTGGCCATAACTACGCAACGCTAGGTGGCGGTAAATTCAGCTACGGTGTGCTTTTTCAGTTGACCCATTACAACAAAACAAAAAAGTTCTAGTTTACTCGTTGGTTATTGGTGCCAAGTTGATCAGTAGAAGGCATAACTTATCCGTTCTGTATCGCTTGCATTTGAATCTTCCTACAAATCAGATCTGTGCTGGCTGTTGTGGTTATAGTGGCACTGAAAGGCTTAGAGTGCCATTAATGCTTTAGTTTGTGTCCACTTTACAATAGAGGCCAGGGAGTACAGACTGGCGGGTGTAATTTGACACACCTTCTGTTGCACAGTGCATTATACTAAATGCATTCATCAGGTACAGTGCATATTTGTCCCATCCATCCATCCATCCATCCATCCATCCATCCATCCATCTTCTACCGCTTATCTGAGATCGGGTCACATCCCGAGTTGAGGTCAGCAGCACACCATTTCCACCATACACGGTGTTGACTGTGCACTGCTTCCACCTCCTGAGACGCCGGATGGTGGTCCAGAATCTCTTTGAACCCGTCCGGACGTCGTTCTCCATGGCTTCTCCGAACTCCTCCCATTTCCGAGTTTTTGCCTCAGTGACTGCCAGAGCCGCAGACCGCTTGGCCTGCCGATACCTGTCAGCTGCTTCCAGAGTCCCATGAGCCTGGGACTGGGATTACCGCCACGACAGGCACAGACCACCTTACGGGCACAGCTCCGATCAGCTACCTCGGCAATGGAGGCACGGAACATAGCCCATTCGGACTCAATGTCCGCCACCTCCTTCGGAACATGATAGAAGCTCTCCCGGAGGTGGGAATTGAAACTTCTTCCGACAGGGGACACTGCCAGTCGTTCAGAGCCGACCCTCACAATACCTTTGGGCCTGCCAGGTCCGACTGACATTCTCCCCCACCATCGGAGCCAACTTATCACCAGGTGGTGATGATTTGACAACTCCGCCCCCCTCTTCACCTGAGTGTCCAAAACATATGGCCGCAAGTCTGATGACACGACCACAAAGTCAAACATCGAAGTGTGGTCTCGGGTGTCCTGGTGCCAAGCAAACACCCTTATGCTTGAACATAGTGTTTGTTATCGACAATCTGTGACGAGCACAGAAGTCCAATAACAAAGTACCGCTCGGGTTCAGGTCAGGGGGGCCGTTCCTCCTAATCACGCCTTTCCAGGTCTCACTGTCGCTGCCAACATGAGCGTTGAAGTCCCCCGGCAGATCAAGGGAATCCCCTGAGGGAGCACTGGGAGTGCTCCCTCTAGAGACTACAGAAAGGGTGGGTATTCTGAACTGCTGTTTGGCGCATAAGCGCTAACAACAGTCAGGACCCGTCCCCCCACCCGAAGGCGGAGGGAAACTACCCTCTCGTTCACCGGGCTAAACTCCAACATACAGGCCACACGCCGGGGCTCAACAAGAATTGCCACCCCTGCCCGTCGCCTGGCAATGCCAGAGTGGAACAAAGTCCAGCCCCTCTGGAGAGGACTGGTTCCAGAGCCCTTGCTGTGCGTTGAGGTGAGTCCGGAACTAGCAGGAACTTCTCAACCTTGTGCACCAACTCAGGCTTTTTCCCTACCAAAGAGGTGATGTTCCACGTTCTAAGAGCTAGCTTCTGTAGTCAAGGATCGGACTGCCAAGGTCCCCGCCTTCGGCTGCCACCCAGCTCACTCTGCACCCGACCAGTTTGGCCCCACCCATGAGTGGTGAGCTCAATGGAGGGGGGAACTTGTGTCGTCTCTTCGGGCTGTGCCCGGCCGGGCCTGTCCACAAGACGCTCACCATCGTGCCCCTCCTCCAGGCTTGGCTCCAGAGGGGGGCCCCAGTGACCCGCAAGGGAAAACGTGGTCCAATGGTTTGTTTCATCATTGGAGTCTATTGAGCCACTCTTTGTCTGGTCCCTCACCTAGGACCTGTTTGTCATGGTTGACTCTACCAGGGGCATGAAAACCCACGACAACTTAGCTCGTAGGATCATCGGGACACGCAAACTCCTCCCCCACATTTAGGTGGTAGCTCAGGGAGGAGGCATATTTATCCCATTGTTTCAATTGTTGTTGTTGAGCAATTGCTTTTTTTCAAATAAAGTTTGATTGAACATCTAACGCCTTGTGCATTGTCTTTTAACTAACTCAAAATTATTGAGCAGTTTTTCAGGGCAAATATTATCAGGGGGACTAACGAGAGAGTTGAAGAAAACTAAAAATGCACGGTCGCAGACATGCTCCTCTTGATACTGTATGAAAACCTTGGGTACCAAGCAGTTGCTTAACAAATTAGATTTTATGAATATTTTTACTGATACAAGGGGGTCGGTGAGGATATTTGATCCCCTACTGACTTTGAAAGATTACTCCCTTACTAGGACATGACCGGTCCATATTTTCTTAGTTTTATTTTAACAGCGTACGACAACAAATAAAATACAGTGGAATTTCAACCAGCGTATGCTACGGTTAGTGATTTTCAGGTAATGTCAAAAATTTAAGCCAAAATTTTGCCTTGGTTTGTGCACATTTTTCGCTTAGTATTTCACATGGCGCGCGTCTTGTCGTGTTATTAGTACACTGCATGAGTCCAACTGTCTTAATGTATTTTTAATCACAAAACGTCCATATTCGCATCCCATTAGCTTGCCACTAAATGGAAACAGGAACCGAGACTCAGCTCCGTCGCCTAATTATGTAGTTAGACTCTGTAGTTCTTTGCTAGCTAACATAGTTCCACAAGCCTAAAAATGTAAACAAAAAATAAATCCGATACCGATCATCTATGAGTGAGATCGGCCGATACCGGCCGATACTAATCACATGGATTATCTGTAGATTTTTCAGTGTATTGATGATGAGAGATTTTTTTGCCTGTATTTGTGTGAAACAATTTCTCTACTATTTGACACAAACCTGAATGTAATTTGATGCATGTTGTTGAAGTACTACGAATACATGAGAAATACAGAGTTCAATAATTTATTTTTTAGTTCAAGATAACAAAATGAACAACATTTGCATTGTACACTACGTTATTTACCAAACAGATCCACTCAAACATTGTGGCCATCGTCTTTATGCTATTTTGTGGTCAATTGTCATTATATAAAAAGGCATAAAGTCTGAGTTCAACAGTTAGTTTAAGCAAATATTCTACGACTCATTGGTGAGCTACTCAAAATCCCCTGGCGAGCTAGGAGACCCCTGTGATAATATCACCACCATAAGGCTGGACACACTGTGTGTTTATGTTCATTAAACAACACCTCACAAATAGTATTTTGAGGACAAGACATACAGTAATCAGTGTAATGACAACAAGAAATAACCGTTCAGTGACACTTGAAAAAGTTAGTACGTACCCCATGAACATGATATCCACTCACAGCTTTCCCGTGGGACAAAAACGAGTTCCAAACCAAGCGCATTGCTTGTTTGTTTTAAAAATAACATGTCACTGTGGTAAAAAGTCACATTTGGAGTCCGAAGACCAGAAGCCAGGTGGATAACTCTAGCTAGCTAGCTACAGTACAGCCAGTAGGAGTGAGGCAAAGCATGTAAACAAAGATGCAAGAAAAGGTGAACGTCAATAGGTTTGATAAGGGAGTGAAGAAACACGCTGGCATCGATTGGCGTGGCCTGTGTCAAGACTAGTTTTGATTCTTGCAGCAATACGGGACAAAGTGAGTCCCTTGTTGGCTTAATACGGGTGTTGGCAACCCTACGTGACACAGCACATATGTAGGGTTTACTGCAGCACGCCCTTCTGATCCTATTTGTGATAGAAAACCAGCCAAAAACATAAAGTTCACGTCTCAGACGATATGGACAAAGCCTTACTTTTATGGTCAACGGGTGAGGTGTAAACCCAAGCTCAACTTCTGGTGTTTTAAAGAAACCCAATCACAGTGGTCATTTCATGTAAGGAGCACTCCTCTCAGCAGTTGTCAAAAACAAGTTGTCCGTAACGCGAACCACAACGCAAATTGCAGACTTTGATGAAATTACTGACCACGCAGTGCGATTGTAAATGTAAAACTATGTGCTACTTGAGCAAAACCTAACTGTACTTACCCAATCACTTTAATCGCATCACTAAGGTGTGGGTCAAGGATGATAGATTTGGCAATGCTCCAATCACCATCTGCTGCAATGATGCCCACACCAGTTAGACCAACTTTATCCAGTGTGTTCCTCAGAACCTTGGCAACAAATACACAAGAAGAAGCCTGCTGGAATCTCTACCACTGATAATCAAAGCGACGTTCGCCTCAGGAGACAAAACTAAATGTTGATGGCTGTTTTTCCCCATTAATATACAGTCCCCGTTGAATTTAAATACATGCAAATATGTCACATGAAATTTTTAAGGAGCATTTACCTTTATATACTTGCTGTCAAAGTTGCGTTCATTCCAAATCTAAAGAGAAAAAAAAGCAAAATGGGATAAAAGTTCACTATTCATTCATTTTTAATTTATAATTGAAAATGTGTTCAGTAAGCGTGTGAGGACATTTAGGGTGTAGCGATGTTAGTGTACCAAATACTTGCAGTTTCACCATTCACTGGTAGGTGTGGAACGCAACTCCCACGAAAAGCGGGAATCTACTCTACTCATTCCTAAATGTAAACTAGTAAACCAGGTGACACGATACACTCAGCTCACGAGACGACACAATACACGGTATTGGGTTCAAGAGAACGAAACCAGACGATGTTTTAACATTATTTTTAAGACTACAATGACAAAATATAGGACAGGACAAACTGTTTTTTGGTTGTTTTTTTTAACTGAGTCACAAAACAACACAGATACATTTTGAAATGTTTTATAACTTTGCATGCATGACCTAAGCCTGATGCTATTAACTGTTGAACTTTTTTCCACAAATTGAAACAAAAACTAAATATGATAAAAGTTAAAATAATAACGGCAGTTGTAGCTGCTACTAATAATCATTTATGTTGACGTGTAAGCTAGACTTTTTCTTGGAAGACACTGTGAGGGCCAGTATTGTTAAAAACAATGCTAATAATAATATATATTGTCATTGTTTGCCATTTACCCTGACCAGGATTGTGCCAAGTGCCGATGTCGTTACATGTACTCCAAGTTATACTGTTTGTACCATAATTTCCGGTGTATAAGACGCACTGGTATTTAAGCCACACCCACTAAATTTACAGAGAAAAACTGTTTTGTACATATATAAGCCGCACCGGTCTATAAGCAACCACATATCATAAAAATGTCATATTGTGGCACGCATGAGTCCGTGAGGACCAGGTAGCTCTATTATTTGACGGGAGCCAATTATGAGCTATGAAAAACTCACAACGAGCTTGTCAACCCATTGGAAATCACAGGAGGTCATTACTCAGTCTCACTCAGTGTCAAATTATAAAGAACGTTCAAATCTTCACACAGCACCTAAACTCTCAAAAGGTAGTTAAGAAATATACAAGTTCCAATACAAGTTTAAAATAAAAAACAACTATTTTAACGGCTTCCCATCGTGCATCCCGTCCCAGCAAAGCCTTTTATTGGACATGACTGCCAGGTGAGAGGGAGCCAGAGTAGCCGCCCTCTGGTCTCTGGGCTTCTCTGGCTCCCTCTGGTGGACAGAGGCAGCTGATGATTCATTGCAGCGTCCCGGCAGCCTTGTCCAATGAAATGCTTTGCTGGGACGAAATGCATGATGGGAAGCCGTAAAAATAGTTGCTGTTTTTTATTTTAAACTTGTATTGGTACTTAGTATTGGTATTTTCCTAGCTACCTTTTGCGTATTACGTTGCTGTGTGATGATTTGCTCGGTAAGTTGCTCGTTCTCTTATAGCCTGTGATTGGCTCCTGCCTAAGAAAGAGCTACCGTTTCGTCATTGACTCGTGAGAAGCACAGCATTTAAACTATTAGTAGTAGTTCTGAAGTAAAGATGATGTCAAGAGATTAGAACATAGCCATAAATTGGCCATACCGCTGTATAAGCCACAGGGTTCAAAGGTTAAGAAAAAAAGTAGCGGCTTACACACCAGAATTTACGGTACGTTCCATACTGGCAAAAGTGCAGCATTAATAGTTCCATTTTGTACTTGAACAATGGCAGCTCACTGTTATTATTTTATATTTTGTCTATTTACACCAAGGCTGTCAAGCTGTCCTTTAAGGTTTTTGTTTATTTTATTTAGGCAATAAGCCACGTTCCACAGATGGCCCCGCGCCACACTTTGGAAACCCATGAGTGTTTTGCCAGGTGGGCACAGAGTTGCCAGGTGATGGAGGAGTGTGTCCTAGCTCTTGCCTTCTTGGCTCTCTCGTTGGTCAGGGGTTGGGTTGCACTGCGGAGGGGTTAATTACAGCTTTCAGACCAGCATTGCAAGGCAATACTTCTGCACAATCATAGGTGGAGCCCCACTCCCACTCGCCTGCGCAGCAGATACTAGACATTGCTGACCGCTTGTATTTAATTACCAAATAAATGCATGACGCAAGAAACACTTTTACTTTTAATGCGCACCCCTACTCACTAAATGTGGCAACAATGTCGCAAAATTCAACACAGATCTCTTCTACGCATGAGATGTGTTATGAAGCGAGTTGGTCACCACAGTGCCATTCCTAATTTTGCGAGACTTACCTCTTTATCTTCCAATACAATCAATCAGTGACTCACCCCAACATAATCGATGCTGAGATCATGGATGTGCTTTGCACCAAGAATCCAGTTCACTACATATGCTGCAGTGATGTCTGGGAAGTCGTAGGGCCAGTTTTTACCACGGCCCACCCAACCGGGAAATGCCCAGGGCAAACCTGCATGTCAGGTCAAAATAAGACAATTGTTAACTACTGTTAAACGTGCGGTCCCTCTTTGGCTCCAAACTCCACTTTTTTAATAAAAAAAAATATCAAGAGGAACGCCACCAGCTAGCATATGTTACGATATGTGGTTGAATGAACTGACTTAACAAACGTTTCCCTGCAAATACTCCTTCTCCAATCAATTATTAGCAGCTGTTGTTCGATGTGCACCACATTTGGATGACTGAATGCAGGCTTGATTGCATTAAACCACACTGTGGGGATGTTTTCCCAACTTTCAACTAATTTGACACATTGTTATTGTTATTATTTACGGTGGCCACCTGCGGTCAACGCACATCAACGTTCAGAGGCTCCAAACACAGAAATGAGCCAAAACTAAAAACACACATAAAACACAAGCAACGGGAAAATGATAAATCCTGCAGGATCAAAAACCAACGACAAAGAAAAATGTGGAAAATGTCAAAAATACAAACCCCAAAAACAACTGCATGAGAAATGCTGCAACTACACGAAACAAAATGGACGTGAGCCAGGCCAACCCTATTGGCCAGCATAACACAACACTATTCTTTCACTGGGGCAAAAAGTTGAAGAGCTTGAATTGTATTACCTATAAGCGTGACGTTTGGGTTCCTCTTCTTTGCCTCTTTCATGAGCCACCACTCATATCCTCGGAAGTAGTTCTCATCATCCTCAGAGTGCATGTGCGATGGCTCTGTCCCGTCTTGTAAATGAGAAAATGATAGTTCAGTGTGATGTAACGACGAAATCCATATGCACACACACACACAGATTTTTTTTTTTTTACATATTATAATATATAATGAGTAAGTGTGTCAAGAGACACTCACCTCACAAGACGTGACGATGCACGAGATTGGGTCGACGAGATGAGGCGAGATTTTAACTCATTTTTTCTAAAAACTATATACTAATACTAAAAAGTATATACTAATAAGTAGAAAATAATGAAAAAATATGACTGGACAAGCAAACTTAATTTAAACCAGTCACAAAACAATGCGGGTGCTTTTAGAAATGTTTATTATCCCTCAAATTGACACTAAACGATATTATTGTCAACATTTTTCAGCTTCTAGGTGCTGAACCAATGCAAAGTGAACCCTCTTTCTGCCTGTTTGGGTGAGAGATGAGGAAAACAGACACGCACGCACATGGCAATATATGGAGGCCGGCAAAATTATCGAGTTCAATTTAATTTATCGTGTGATTCATTAAATTGTTCTCACAAGACAGTTTTTTCATGAATGAGAAATCGTGTCACGTTTTAATCTCGCAAGATCTCAAGATTTCTGTGATATAAACAGAAAATGTGGACCATCTATTCTTTGAATGTAACGCATTTTTGCATTTATTCTAGGAGGAGATAGGTAGGCTGCTAACACCACTGACTCTTAGGAATATTAAGTTGGCATTTTTATTAGTGACAGCAACTTAGCAATGATAACTGTTCTTTTGAGGATTTTTTTTTTAAATTATTCATCAGAGTAGATATTTCAAAGTTAAGCCTACCTTGGGTCTTTGGAAGAATCACATAAGTCTCTAAAGATAAGATGCATTTGACTTCATTTAGACAAGTCCTGCTTTGTCCTATTATGAATATTATTGCTTATGTATTACTTGGGTTATTCCTGAATTGGAGGACATTTTATGTGCCCGCCATAAACATTTCCATCCATCCTATGCTGCTTATCCTAATTAGGGGCACGGGGGTATGCTGGAGCCTACCCCAGCTGACTTCGGGCGAGAGGCGGGGTACAGCCTGGACTGGTCATCGGCCAATCGCAGGGTACCATTAACATTTCATATAAAAAATTGTAAAATGTAGTTTGTGAGTAAATTGTACTTCTCCGGAGACCAAATCTAAATAAACTAGGAGAAAATATTGCTTTAAAATATATAAATAAAATAATAAAATTAAAAAAATGTATTAATAAAAAAAATTTAAAAATTGTATTATAAATAATATTAATAAAATAATACTCATATGTAATGAAATGTAATAAATAAATGTCTAGAGACGCTCCTAAAATTCCATTTCTCTTTCGCCCCAACCCTCTGACCAAATTGAATGCCAAATAAATTCATATGCAAATCAAATGTCCATTCTTCTATTGTATTTGATTGATAGATGTCTTAGGTAATTGTAGCAACATGTGTTTACTCAGATTGCAACATTTTAGCATGGTAGAAGAAAAGAGAAAAGAGAAAGTGAGTCACATGACACAAGGGAGTAGATTGCCAGTGGCACAAGCAGAGCAAAGGTTTGTCCTTGTAACGTTGTTAGCCCTGCTTGAATCTTTCACTCTACCTCGCACAACACTTATGTGAACTATCAGGATTAAACAAATGCATTATTTTTTATTTTTACTAATTTATTAAGTAAGCTTGCTTGCTTTAAGTACAGTAACAGCACGCTGAATAGCTATCTGCTATTCCGAGGGCGAAAAAAGCTAACTTTAGTGCTAATTTGCAACTGTATTCCTTTTCTGCCCTGTTTTAAAGAACCTGACTGTTGGTTATAGTTGTGCCAAATTTTGCAAATAAAATAAAATATATAAAACATATAAAATGCTTACTTTTTATGCCTATGCTGATCCAAAGTTTATTACCTATTATTACATAACATTACAATATTACATAACGCATACACAAGAAAATTGGGAAATAAGATTTATTATTATTTCAAAGCTGAACAGCACAAGTTTATTACCTATTATTACATAACGTTACAATACATACATACATTACATAACACATATTTTACATAACAGAAAATTGGGAAATTTCCATACCTGCGATCCTAGAGAGGATTAGCGGCATAGAAAATTAATGAATGAAGGATTATTTCAACGCCTAACTGTCCTCCAACTCTGGAAAGAGCCCCTTAATTGTCATTTTAATTGTCTCTTTCATGTCTTGTATTCATGGATGTACTATTATTATTTTAAATATGATGTTCTGAGGGTGATTTGAGTGCAACATCCGGGTTCTGACGGCGACTGCTCTTTGAACTCGTGCAAGCGATCAAAAAACCAGTGGATATACGAAAGTGCGCGAATTGTAGTTCATTGCAGTTGATATAGTTCTTGTCTTACCGGTCGTTTGAGCATCTCCTCCTATTTCGACTTTCAGTATGTGCAAAGAGGCCCCAAAGTTTGGCTGAATACAAAAGAAAAAAACAGGGTGAGGCGTCAGTTGTACAAGTAAAATCAATTCAGATTTATCTTTATGTAAAGTTTATGTACCTTGAAGAGATAGTCAAGTATCTGGCTGCGGTATGGCTCAGCGTAATTGACGAGCAAACGTGTTGTCGCCTAAATACATGTGGAGTTAAGTAATACTGGCTTATACAGTATGTATGTATTATCGTTTATCATTTATCAAGTGAGTAAATATGACATTAACTCACCCCTCCACCACTTAATCCTCCAATCCCATCAAAGACGAGTCCGACTCCTTCTGTGTCATTCAAGATATAAGTCTGTGAAAAACAGGCATCTAGCGAGAAACTTACAAATATCAAAAGGGGAGCAAACATTCTGTTCGTCAAAGCGCTAAATTGGCAAGAACCAACTCTGTACTTCCTGATCTGTACTGCGCATGTGCAAGGGTTAGAGCGCGTGCCGCGCAGTTCTACGCTGGAGCGCTAGGGGCGGTGTTTTCCGGTTAAAAGTGCACAAGTCTCCTTTCAAAACTTTAAATTACGGCGGCTGAAAGATTTAAAATTCATGTATTGCTCCAGATGATTTAGTGTTGTTTTTGCTCCTGGATACCAGAAATTACTTTGGGTTCAGTTAAGTATTTAACCAACTTGGGTATAAACCTTTATTTCTTAACAATAGTAAAATAGAAATGTCAATGAGCATAGTGAATACAGTTTAACTTAAATACAGTGTATCATTTATAAAACTAGGGAAAGTGGGGTTTAATGTAAATAAAATAGAACTAAATTAAAATATAGTATATCAATTAAAATATCCAGTAATATCCAAACATATACAAACAAGCAATTATTTTTAGAAAGGCAAAAAGGGCGACTTAAATCAGTCATAACATTTACAACACAATTTGCGCAAACACACTACACATTTTTATTCTTGAGCGCAGTACACCCAGCTCTTCATCTCCTCCACACCCACTGACATCCTCCTCCCTTGTCAGCTGGGAAATTAAATGCTGTTTTTTCCCTCAACCTCTTCCAGTTAAATAGCAATTAAAGACAATATTGTTCAAAAGTCTCATTCTAAGGTAATGCATGTTCATCAAATTTATGTTATGTCTTTTTTTTTTTACTTTTTTCCCCCCACAAGTCAATCATAAATATGGTTTTGGCTTTTTAACATCCCATTGTCTGTATCGCTTCTCCTCATTAAGGTTTCAGGTATGCTGGAGCCTATCCCAGTGTTTTAAGGCAAGAGGCGGGGTACACCCCGGACTGGGTTTCCCCACAGGAAATCATGTAAATCCAATTAATCTGTTCCAGACACCCAAAAAACACATTTTATAGAGAATAATTATAGCTTTACATGCAGAAAACAATGCAAAATATTATAAATGACTTAAATGGATAACGGGACCATCATTTTTACCTTTGTTGAAGACTCTTGTTGGCAAAGATGGCGAGGAGCAGAGAGGACTGAACAAAGAGGACTGAAGCGAAAGGGACTTTGCGATGAGTTCTTTCTTGAATTCAATCATGTTTCTCACCTTCTTTATTAAATCCCTGGCAGTCGCAACTTTCTCTCCATGGCGGGTTATTTAGCAGTCGCTCTCAATAAAAAATGCGCAGTGAGTCAGAAAGGCTTGAAGTGATTTGTTTGGGCACCCGATTCCACGTAATGATACGGTACAGGGCAAATGGACGAGTTTGTTACATATCTAACAGGGGTCACGGGGTGGTGGTATGTGAAGTGGACCAGACCTGAACCCAATTTGACAGTGAGGGCAGGGTGTAAGGACCACTGGTCTGTAGGTCCAACAGAGGATGTCTTATTACATATTAACAGAGGAAAGTCTGGCAAATTAATACAAAAGACCAGGTGGAATAGATGACAAAAATATCACACTTTTATTTTACTGAAGACAAGTTTTTAAAAAGAATGTTATTTTATTACACAAATCTTGTAAAAAAAAATCACTCTAAACAGTGTTTGTCTCTAATTTGGGGGGGTACAGAAGCAAACAAGACAAAACACAGCAAACTAACAGGAACAGCAAACACAAACAATACAAAAAAATAAAATACAAATTCTACATCAAACACTAAACTCCAAATTAGTCCAAGCTAAAGTACATACGTGCTGTGCTGCGCATTGGAGGCCTGAAGCCACCGGAAGTATAGAAGTCGCCATGTTGTTTCACCCAAAACAAGAACGCCTCAGAACTAAGAGGAGTTCGAGATGCCGTCTTGTGCTGCTATTAATTGCACAAATCGTGATACTCGTGAAAATCGTGAGAAGGGACTTACATTTGACAGGTAGGTAAATGCTTATAAATAATAAAAATAGAAAAAAAAATAGATACTTTAAATCTGTAAGCATCTTTTCATCTACGTAGTTGTAAATGAGCCCTTATTCTCCTTTAGATTTCCACACTGCAATGCTCAACTTCTAAAGCAATGGGTAGTAAATATGCGGAGAGACAGGTGGATTCCTGCAGCCAGATCGCAACTCTGTTGTAGTCATATCACCGAGCAGAACTTCGACAGGACCGGCCAGAATTCAATTGAAACAGAGTAAATTTACTAGACCCAAATGTCAAAATGTCCCTCTAGTTTAAGGTTTTTCCTACCTCTATGGTGTGAAATTACAATGCATAACAACTCAATTTCAGTGTTCACAAGGTATTTGTTATGAAAAGGATCTACGTAGTGTCAAAGTTAAATGCAACGCATACCTTTAGAAGATGATCAGGAAAGTCAAATATTGTTGGAACTGCATTTAGTCGTAAGCTAGCAGTCTGGCCGGTCCTGTCGAAGTTCTCCTCGGTGATATGACTACAACAGAGTTGCGATCAGGAGTTCACGTTTCTCTGCATATTTACTACCCATTGCTTTAGAAGTTGAGCATTGCAGTGTGGAAATCTAAAGGAGAATAAGGGGTCATTTTCAACTACTTAGATGAAAAGATGCTTACAGATATAAAGTATCTATTTTTGTAACTATTTTGATTATTTATAAGCATTTACCTACCTGTGAAATGTAAGTCCCTTCTCGCGAGTATCACGATTTGTGCAATTAATAGCAGCACAAGACGGCATCTCGAACTCCTCTTAGTTCTGAGGCTTCTGGTTTTGGGTGAAACAACATGGCGACTTCTATACTTCCGGTGGCTTCAGGCCTCCAATGCTCAGCAAGCGATCGGGGCCATTCCAGTAGTAGAGTTCAGTGCTCTCAACAGAGTGAACAATAGACTCGTACACTTTTAAAACAAGCTAATTAGCACAGCTACTGTGTGCACCGTGGATGTTAGCGATGCGTTCAAGTGAGCGCCGACTGTAGGGCTTTTGCCCTTCCAACTGAAACAGTGAAATAAACCACCCCAATACACATGCAAGTGTAGTTCAAGCCCGCACATCATCCTTGGGCAGGTCTGTGTGGAGTTTGCACGTTCTCCCCGTGCGTGCGTGGCATGCACGTTAGGCTAATTGGAGACTCTCAATTGTCCGTAGGCTTCTGTAGGAGCGAAAGTGAGCGTGATTGGCTTATGTCTATACAGTATGTGTCTTGTGATTGGCTGGCGACCAGTCCACTAAAGTTACAAAATATAATAGAATAATTAAAAATGGGCATAAAACTATTAAATAAAAGCCAAGCAGTCACTGACACAAACAAAATAATACCACAACAATTAAAAAAAACTTTAGTTTCACTTGTCATTCTAGTTTTTACCACATGAGGTCGCACAACTTGCTCAACCAAAGCTTCGACTTCTGCATTTATTTATAGGACACTCTTGGAAATACTTAAAAGAAATCATCTTCATACCCAGAAAACATTACAAGACTTTCGTCACTTTTTCAGAATTCCCCTCATATTTCGTATGGTATAATTGTATGTAACAGTAACAGTGTACTATGCTTTTGATATATTTCAATACATGTGATTATAATGAAGTTGTGAGACACTTACTGTATATGTAACCCAGCTGTGTTTTTGTGTGATTTAAAAGAAATGTTATCTTTCTATATGTAATGTTCCGGGATTAATGCCACTGTCTATTATTATTATTTAAGTAATGTGCTACTAAATTTTATACATTTGTTGTTTTATTATAATTGTAAGTGATTCTCTTTATAAGAAATGGACATCTTTACGACAGTCTTACGACAGTTGTTAATTGGTTACCATGGTGCCCTAGTGAGCGCTGTAGGCCCGCACATGGTCAAAGTGTGTAGGAGAGCCACCTGTGTGTGCCAGGCCTGTCTGCTCAATCCATCACTGCATGACATTATGCTGTTTTCCTGATAGCGATTTGGATGTGAGAGACTGTCGCTGTTCCTTGTTGGCCATAGTGGAGGAAGAGGACACCATCTACCTCCTCGTCATCGTCATCGTCAACATCCTGCCGCTGCTGGAGCATCCCAGGCACCACAGCACACACTCACTCCCTCATACACCGCCCATACTTACACGTATAGCGCTCTATAGACTCTTTATTTTTGTATGCTGGCCAGCAAATCTTAAATTGTGCTCAGGACAGTTTAAGGGACATTCAACATTGTATATAGATATATTTTTTTTTTTCGTTTGTGTGTTATTTTGAGGTGTTTTGTCCATTCATGTTGTTATGTTCGATGCATTTCAGTCCAGCAAATAATTAAACCTGGATTGATAGTAAACTGCTATCAGGACTCTCTTTTAATTACTCATTGGTTACATCCAAAGTAGTAAGAAAAAAAATTGGCGCCCGAACAGGGACTTGAAGTGCATCTCAAACCGCAAAGCACTTAAAAGGTCAAACATTAGAACATATATATTACTCGCAAACTAAAGTAAAATATGGAGTTTTGTGAAAGGCATGGATTTGATCCAGAGTACACTGTACTTCTCAGAGGTGTTTCACCTAATGTGCAGCTAGCAGAAGTTGAAAGGGTTTTTGCTGCACAAGATGATGTTGTCAAAGTGCAGCATATTAGCAATCTTTCCAGGGTCATGCTATGCCAGTTTCGTGACGATATAACTCCAATGCTATTAGACAAAGAGTATCAGGTTGAGGATTCATGTTGGGAGGTTATTCAGGTAGATAAATACTGTCCACCCAAGTCTTCAAGTGAGCCACTCAGAGAGGATGTAGTGCCCCTTGCTCGTGTCACAGGTGACCTAACCGCTAGTTTTAGTGAGCAAGTCAATGAGTTGGCCCTAGCATACAATATGAATCCCACTACTCTACGTCATGTAGCGATGAAACATATCAGGCGTGAAGATGATGGGGAAAAGGGGCCGACAACTTCAACCCCGGCTGCTGCCTTTGAAACACATACCGCACCCAATCTAAGGCTCGCTGTCCCACACCATGCTACTCCGCCGTCAAGTGCTACACAGGCCCCTGATGACACCTTGCTGATCAACCCACTGCCCACAGATGTCACGAGAGTGATTGTGGAACATATTGTGAAACATGATCGAGTGGTGTCTTTTCCTGCTCCCAGAGAGTCACGCCTATTTTCTGGAAACTCTCCCAAACCTTCTACAGAGGTAGACTATGGCATATGGAGGCTTCGAGCTAAGCAGGCACTAGACGACTCTCGTCTGTCAGAGGCACAGCAGCGTCGTATGTAACTCGACAGCTTGCTGACCCCTGCCTTAAACGTAGCTCTCTCCATTGGAGCACAAGCATCACCCAGTGCTTACCTCCTTGAACTAGACAAGGCTGATGGTAATGTTACAGGAGGAGAGGAGCTGTATATTCACTTCCTAGAGACTCACCAGAACAGTGGAGAGACAGCATCTGACTACCTGCGGCGACTCCAAACCCTTTTGCAGGAAGTTGTAGAAAGTAGTGGTGTGGCTAAACAAGATGCTGACTTGCAGCTGTTGAAGCAGTTTCGCAGAGGGTGCTGGGATGACTTTTTATTTGCCACCCAGCATTTGAATAACCTCGCCACTCGGACTCTTTCCTTCTCCGAGTTACTGTTCAAAATTAGGACTTGTGAAAAAGAAAGTCAGTTAAAGGAAATGAGGAAAAAGCGACACGTGGGCGGTGTTTCAAACAAAGTTTATACTGAAGCACATTTAGCTCCTGACGAGTCAACGTCTCTTTCCCGCAACCAACACCCAAGGCTGGATGCTCTTGACACGAAGCGGCTTAAGGAGAGGATCAGTCAGTTGGAGGAGGAGCTTCGGAAAAATGCATGTCCACCGAACGAACAAGCCTTTAGAAATGACCGTCCTGCGAGAAAGCTCCCCCCTCGGGCTAAAAACAACACCACAGCTGCAACAGTCTTGAATGTTCCCACCCAGAGTTTCACAAAGTTTAGAAATTTTTGCTACAATTGTGGCGAAGACTCACATATGCTGCCACAGTGCGCAAGCCCAGCAAATGCAGTGCTGGTGCAAAAGAAACTTTGTGAGAGACACCAAGTCAGACAGGACAGACGTTCAGTAACCCCTCAACAAGCAAAATCTTTAAACCAGGAGGAGCTGGAGCTCATTGCCATACAAGCTCCCATCTTTTGAGTCAGCGTATGCGTAATTCTTCAAATGAGCGCCAAATCTTTGATGTCCCAGAAGGCCTTGTGGGAGAGCCTTGTGATAGTGAAGCATGGCTGGATGGAGTCAAATGCAATTGCATTGTTGATTCAGTATAGAGGAAACATTCACCTTGCTGTCAGGCTCTAAATGGTTCACTGTACTTGACCTGAAGAGCGGGTATTACCAGCTTGATGTTGAGCCAGCTGACCGACCAAAGACAGCATTCACCACACCTTTTGGTACGTGGCAGTTTGGTAGGATGCCACAAGGCTTCACCAACTCTCCAGCCACCTTCCAGCGAACCATGGAGAAGGTGATGGAAGGAATTAATCTCCAAGAAGTGGTTGCTTTTCTTGATGACCTCATAATATTCTCAAGCTCCCTTGAAGAACGTGAGGAGAGATTGATGAAGGTTCTCAAGTTGTTACATAAGTTACATAAGTTACATATATCCGTGTGATATGCTTTCTTTACACTGTTCTCTTTACTTGTCTTGCTGCTGTAACAAGTAAATTTCCCCGCTGTGGGATAAATAAAGTACATACAATACAATACAATACAATGAATGTTTGTGTTTGAGCCTTTTTCCCCCTGTTGTTTACAAAAGCAGCAAAAGTGACAAACGTGAGAAAGAATGGATGCGTGTTGTTTGTGTTTTTTGCACTGCAATGAGTGATGCGAGTGTTGTGTTTTACCGTACATCACATCTTAGTAAACAGCCGCTGTATGTGTGTGCCACTTTACACACAATGTAGACCCTGTGCCTGCGCTTTGCTCTGAGGTGTGTATTGCATTGCCAGAGTGTGTGTTTGCGTGTGTGTGTGCAGGTGCATGTAGTGCCAGCGTGAGGTTGCGGTGAATGGAAAGTTTGAGTGTGCGTGTTTGTGCGTCATTTCTCAGCACTGCAAGCAACAGCGAGAGACCACATCCTCGCTCCTTCTATGACCTTCCACTCGCTCAACAACAACTCTGACTCGACTTCATTTGTTATCTGAACATGCTCAGTAACAAAGGTACAGTAATACAAACAAAATAAAGTGATATGTTTAAATGGGAAAATTAAATGAAAATGCATTCCAACATATTCAACTAAAATATGTTAGTTTTTTTTTTAGGTTTTATACTTGAATATAATTGAAATTGAAACACATAACTTGTAAATAACAACCAGTACTGTAATTAAAATGAAAAAAATAAGTGTAAATGCCATTTTGATAAATAAATGAAACACATACCAAATTAATAAAAGCTACATATTACAAAATACAGTACCTTATTTAAAATATGTTATTATACACTGATTAAGTAACTTTCAGCTAAATTTAATATATATATATATATAAACATAGGAATATGTTCAAAAACGTGAGCAAAAAAAGAAATGAAACGACATCCTATGACCTTCTGTGACTTGCGTAGCAACACAACAGCAACTTTGACGACTTCATTTTCAACGTTTCTTGAATGTGCGAAAGAACAAAACTAAAGCGATCCCTCAAAACTAAAGTGTTATCTTTAAATGGAAGCAAAATAAAATAAAAATACAATGTAATACAAATACATTAAAATGCGATATATATATATATATATATATATATCTATATATATATATATAATAGTATATTCACATTCAAATATTTCATGGAAATTTAAGTTACTGTTTGAAAGTGAGCAGAAATACTGTGTGCATACATTTGTAAAATAAATAAATAAATCGAATAATAACAATAATCAAAATAAGAAAAAAAATTAAATAAATAACATATTAAATAAATTAAAATTGAAGTTAAATCTTAGCACAGGAATATGTTTGTAAGTGTGCAGAAGTGCAAAGTAGAACTGACATACAAATAAACCTGACTAAATTACATACAAATACATATACATACATGGTATACAGGTATATAGCCTGTATATCCTCATTAGGATCGCGGGGGCATGCTGGAGCCTATCCCAGCTGTTCTTTGGGCGAGAGGCGGGGTACACCCTGGACTGGACTGGTCGCCAGCCAATGGCATATAGACAAACAAGCATTCACACCTATGGACAATTTAGAGTAACCAAGTAACCTAACATGCATGTTTTTGGAATGTGGGAGGAAACCGGAGTACCCGGAGAAAACCCACACACGCACGGGGAGAACATGCAAACTCCACACAGAGATGCCCAAGGGAGAATCGAACCCAGGTCTTCCCGATCTCCAGACTGTTCCTGTGTTGGCCAACGTGCTAACCACTAGACCACCGTGCGGGCCTGTATACATATAAATGTATAATTTATAATTTGCCACATAATTTGATAGAAATGAAAATGATCACCCTATAGAGGGGGGGAATCAAAGACACCCCAGGGCATCAATGTGCTCCTGGACAGTCTGAGGAGCAACCTGGAGGTGCCGGATGGACCTAAACATAATGTCCCAGAGGTGTTCTATTGGGTTTAGGTCAGGTGAACGTGGGGGCCAGTCAATGGTATCAATTCCTTCATCCTCCAGGAACTACCTGCATACACTAGCCACATGAGGTCGGGCATTGTCGTGGACCAGGAGGAACCCAGGTCCCACTGCACCAGCGTAGGTTATGACAATGGGTCCAAGGATTTTATCTCGATACCTAATAGCAGTCAGGGTGCCATTATCTAACCTGTAGAGGTCTGTGCGTCCTTCCAGGGATATGCCTCCCCAGACCATTACGGACCCACCACCAAACCGGTCATGCTGAATGATGTTGCAGGCAGCATAACGTTCTCCACGGCATCTCCAGACCCTTTCACGTCTGTCGCATGTGCTCAGGTTGAACTTGCTCTCATCAGTGAAGAGCACAGGACACCAGTGGTGTAGTTGCCAATTCTGGTGGTCTATGGCAAATGCCAATCGAGCTCTACGGTGCTGGGCAGGGAGCAAAGGGCCCACTACAGGACGTCGGGCCCTCAGGCCACCCTCATGGAGCCTGCTTCTGATTGTTTGGTCACAAACATTCACACCAGTGGCCTGCTGGAGGTCATTTTGTAGGGCTCTGGCAGTGCTCATCCTGTTCCTCCTTGCACAAAGGAGCAGATACCGATCCTGCTGAGGGTTGAAGGACCTTCTACGGCCCTGTCCAGCTCTCCTGGAGTAACTACCTGTCTCCTGGAATCTCCTCCATGCGTCCAGGTACCTCAGTGATGCCCTGGTCCAGATCTGGGAGGAGATCCCCCAGGACACCATCCGTAGTCTCATTAGGAGCATGCCCCGACGTTGTCAGGCATGTGTACAAGCACGTGGGGGCCACACAAACTACTGAGAATCATTTTGAGTTGCTACAATGACATTTTAGCAAAATGGACCAGTGTGCTGCATCATTTTTCCAGTTTCATTTTTGGGGTGTCTTTGATTTCCCCCCTCTATTGGGTGATCATTTTCATTTCTATCAAAGTATGTGGCATCATTTTGTTACTAATACATCACCTACTTATTATCAGGAAAGATATTCAAGACCATTTTCCCCCAGTTTAGATCTGATGTGTTTTCCAAGTGTTCCTTTAATTTTTTTGAGCAGTGTATATACAGTATATATATATATATGTATATATATACTGTATATATATATATATATACACACACACACACACACACAGTATATGTTATATACTGTAGGTATATCTTTAAAAGGGACCTGAGGGACGCAAGATACTGTATGTTATTTTAATATTTTTTTTTTAAATGATGCGAAAGATTTAAAATACACAATAGCACATAATATACAATTATATTGAAGTTAAACAGAAACACAGGAAGATGTTTGCAAAGGAGCAGCGCATCAGGATGATTGTTAAATCTGTTATCGTATATCATTTTTGTATCTGTATACTGTATGTTCCCATGCACTAAGGTAAAGACTAAAGATAAAGACCTGTTTTCTGGTTCGATCTGCCATCTAGCAGATCTACTCTGGAAACTCTACTGCCTACTCTGGAAGATCTACTGCCATCTACTCTCTTTTTTCTATCAAAACCCAAGCCTTCGAGACAGACGGCCGCCCCACGCAGCCTGGGTTCTGTTCAAGGTTTCTGTTCAACCTTGCCTCCGTCGTTAAGGGCTTGCTCATGTGGGGTTTCAGTTGGTTCTCTGTTTTCATTCGTGAGTGCGACCTTCCTGTGTAAAGTGCCATGAGATAACTGTTGTTGTCATTCGGCGCTATATAAAAACACTGAATTGAACTGAATTGAATATGTGAGGCGCAGCAGCAGGTACCTCTTCAGTCCTTTATCTCCATGTCAGGCAGATTATGGCTGTACTGTCTCTTTAAGGCTTCGCGTTTATAAGGTTACACCGACATCCTTCCAAAGCAGGGGTGTCAAACTTGTGCCATGGAGGGCCGAGACACTGCAGTTTTTCGTTGCAGCCCGTCACTAAAGCAGGTGATTTTAACGATCAACACCACCTGCAATTTGAGGTGAGGAGCTCATAAATTAAGTCACCTGCTGGAGAAACTGGTTGGACAGAAAACCTGCAGTGTCTCGGCCCTCCATGGCACGAGTTTGACACCCCTGTTCTAATGTGTGTTCCTCCGGCAAATGAAGTTGAGTTAGAAAAATCATCGTTAAGATTCGCGCAGCGATACTGCACGACGAGGACGTCAAAAGAAAACATTTACACAGCCAGCGGCGTGTAAAACAGTTCCATTGCAGCAGCACAAGGCTTGCTGCAGTACTCTTAAATACTTCCCCAACATGCAACATTATCAATGGCATTCCAGTGGCGTTTCTGTTGAAGCAAACCAAAGCACATAGTTGTTATGATCATCTATTATCCATGATCTATTATCCATTTATTACTACCATTAAGTCTGTTGTATAGTTCTTTACAGTAGGTATAAACCTTGACTACAATTGCACTATATGGCTATATTGCCTTATCACGTTCCGAGATACTTACTATAGGCACACTGGAATACAGGAGGTGAACAAATGCATTGCAACTGATATGAAACGGATGAGGGGTCGGATTAATAAGCTTTGCTTCTTCCTACTGTTGGACATGAAGTGTGGATTGTGTTATATGATGTGCTTTGTGTGCATGTTCAAGATGAACGAAACCACGACCACGGACTTTTATTGAGCAAACGTGCAAAAAAACCCCCAACAAGTTACACAACAGCAACAACAGCGCAATCCAACAGCAAGACGGCCCCTTCGTTAGTCGCTTTTTCCCGAGGGGACCTGCAACAAACAAAACAGGGAATGCGAACATTCCAAAATGAGAGAAGGAAAAATACACGATGCCTCTAAAGTCACACAAAAACTCAAGAGGTTGAACTGTCGTCACGCAATACATCCTCACATCACGCCAGAGTTCAGTTGGGAAACCGTCCGAGGATTAACTTTGCACGTTTTGATTGTTCTTTGGCTTTTTTTTTTTGCGACTAAGACGGATCATGGTTGAGAAGAGAAGAATATAAACAGGAGGTATTCTATTCTGGACTTAAGCAGACTCGCATTCAAAGCAGAAAGACTCGACTTGTACGATGAACACTTTCTACTCTTGTATGTCAGTTGATGTTGGCTTTGATTTATTTGCTTTTTTATTCTTATTTCCCATTTTTTATTTATTTTCTTTATTCGTCTTTTTTATTATTTACCTTTTATTTTGTTTATTATTGATGTATTTTATTTACTTAGTTTATTATTGATTTATTAGACTTTTTCATTGTTATTTACCTTTTCATGCTAACAGCGTTTAACTTCTTTTTACACTTGTATGATAGTTGAGATTGTTCAATTTGATTTATTAGCGTTTTTTATTGTTATTTGCCTTTTGTTTTGTCTTTCATCTATTTATTTTCTTTTTATTGTTATTTACCTTTTAATGCCAGCAGTGGTTAGCTTCTTTTTACACTTGCGTGACAGTAAAGAACGTTAAAACGTGACATAAAAACATCGCCTGTACATTTAATAAAGCTTGTATTGTGAGTTAATGACTGATTAGTAACTTTTTAATATAAATAAAACAAATATAAAGATGCTATTTTGTTCCAACATTTGTGTTCATGTAACGTGTACGTTGTACATTTTATGTGAAGCAAATATTTGATGAAATAGAATATGTTAACAAGTTTCTCCAAAATAAAAGTCCTATTGTTGTTTTTGAAGAGAGATAGGAGGCAGCATTGGGCCCAACCAACCCGAAGCTTCCAGATCAGCAAGACGACGAAGGCGCCGTAGACGCAGCTCTTGGCGATGAGGACGCCGTAGGAGAGTTTGGCGGTCTGCGAGATCTTCAGGAAGTTTTCTGCAGCGGGACGAGAAGGTTTAGAAACCAGCGAACGCTAGCGGGGCGTGGGAAAGCGTTCAAGTGTGTGGACAGACCTCGTGTCACGGCGCCTTCCTGACTCCAGCCTGGAAGCAAGGAGAAGATGTTGATGTGGGGAAGGGAAGACGATTGCTGATGATTGGAAACGGAACCGACCTTCTCCGTTGATGGACGTCTGATAGTCGACTCTTTCGTTCCCGTTGAAAAACTTGACCACGCACGTGAAGTTTCTGTTGGGGTGGAACCACCGTCTGGCTGGGACCCTCAACCTGCTGGTGATGCTGTAGTGGTCCCCGCTCCGCAGGGCCTGGGCGTCTGTGGCCACACCCCCGCTCACCTCGTCATTGTCGACCTTCCACACCACGCTGACGTGGTCCGGATAGAAGCCCGTGGCCACGCACACTAAAGTCTTCTTCTTCTCCGTGGCGTTCTTCTGGTTGGTGCACTCGTGTGGAGAAGGTTTGAGCAAGGTCACTTTCGGTGGCGTGATTTTCAGGTTAGGTTCTTAGGTTCGGAGAAAACACAGAAAGGATTCATCGTAACCTGCAAGCGCTTTGTCGAACATCAGCTTCCCTTCACATTTCTACAAGAGGCAGACAAACTAAACAAACTTATATTTGGCCAAACATCAAAGACAATTTACAGACTTCAACAAAGTAGAAGTAGGACTTTTTGTAACCCGATGTCCTGATTTACCTTTTTTTAAACGACTATTTAGTCTTCCACAATCCTAACGTACATGTTTTCGTAAAAACTGAAGTCAACTTTCAACAAACATAACGTACAATACGTCTTTCTGTAACCCTTGTTCATGATATTCAGTTTTTAACAAACCTCATATACGTGTTTTAGGATAAGCGGCGTAGAAGATGGATGGACAGTGTGATTTACACCATAAATATTAGTCCTACATATATTTGATCTACATATTTAGATTCCTTGGCCATGAAAACATACCATTAGCAATTGGATTCATATTGATATCAATATTAGTTCGGTAGTTATTCACAAAAATTGCATTTTACATAATGGCAGTTTTCTTCTGGATCCAGCGCCATAGCTGTTGAAGATACAACAAATCTGTTGGCGCACTCCAGACTCCATAATGTGTTGCATGTTTATAGCTTCATTTATTGTCTTCCTATGATGAAAACCCCAAAGGTCCCCTATTTTTTCATCTTCTGGATCATAGTTTGTGGAATTATTCATTATCTGGATCGGTCTTTGATATTTCCTGTTGGAAACTTGTCCTGTATTTTTTTTTGTGTGTGGAGTTCTATGGTCCTATCTCGCAATGTTAAAGAACCCTTTCAAACTTTCCTGGATCCAGACGGTGATCCGCATCACCCCAAAAATGTAATCAGTTATCCCATTTTGGACAATTCTTGAAAATTTCATCCAAATTCATTATGAACTTTTCTAAATTTCTTTCTTTTTTAATTTTTTTTTTGAACACACGCCGACAAAAACATAATAACACAAGCTTTTGTTTTCATGTTTTCATAAAAATGGCACCAGTGAACCTATCATGTGTTTTTGTAAACATCAAAGATCATTTCATGGTGTCCAACTAACCTGGTGAAGTGGATTTGGGGCCTGTGTTGATGCTGTGGACATTTAACAAACCTAATGTATGTGTTTTCCAATTCAGTGTTGTCAATGACCCTTTCATGTGCGTTTTTATAAAAATCCAAGACAAGTTAGTCTTTTCTGGACCCACCTAATTCGTTTTCATAACCGTCAAAGGCTATTTACTTTCAAATGAAACTGTTTTCGGAAATATTTTAGCTTTGTTTTAGAGGCTAGACGGATAACTATAGCGAGCGAGCTGCCGCCAGAGAGACACTGGAGCCAGGCAAAATGTGTAAACACAGATGGTAGGAAAAATGGTTATTCATACACGCTGGCAGCGATCGCTTAGACCAGGGGTCACCAACGTTTGTTCTTGTGAGAGCTACTTTTGGAAAGTGAAAATGGCCACGAGCTACTCATTTTTGTAGAAATTATTTTACCTTATTTCAACCCAAACAAATCAAATATGCTTGTTTTACCAAAACATTCACAAAATGCTGGTATCCACAACTCACATTTTATGTTTCAGAATACTTTTTTTCTAGTGTTCTCACATTATTAACTGAAAGCCTGAATGAAAAGCAGGCTTGCGGGCGCCTCATGTGGTCGGTGGGGGGGCTACCTGGTGCCCGCGGGCACCGTGTTGGCGACCCCTGGCTTAGATTGTGACTACACATTTCATAATTTTACTATTTTTCATTCTCACCGTAATAAGGGACGTCCCTGGTCAACTCAATACAGAACACGTACTTTTATCGAGCCGCCCATGCACGAGTAAATGAAAAATTCTCTAGTCTCATATTTTAGTCGCAAAATGCAACCATTTAGTCGCAGTCTGGAGCCCTGCTATGCATCCATTTTGGCTGTATAGTTACATGTGTAGTTTTTTCAGCAGATTTTACAGCAAACAGCACATTTAACAGAGTTGTCTTCCCTAACACTGTCAAAGTAAGTGGGTGGGTATATACTGTATGTAGCGACTCACATTGATGCCATATAAAAAAAAAGAAAGAAAGTGTGACAGTTTGTGCTGGTTTACCACACCTAAACCAAACACAAAGAAGTCAGAGCCAGCATCACAGCTTGCAACGTCTGTGACATTACGTCCTAAAGAAGACGTTGTCTGGCATGCTGAGAATTCCCTTGCAGCTGCAAAGCTCCAAGAGCAGATAAGAGCATCTGATGAAAAAAAAAAAAAGCAATCAACTGGGCTGAGAGCCAAATGTTTCATTGCTGCTTAGGAGGGAAAACTTCAACAAGAAGTATTTCTACTTACACGAGCAGGAACTTTGACAATTAACACGTCCATTCTATCAAATAAAATATATAAAAACCTCCACTTTTATACATCACTTCAAGCAAAAGAGCCGACGGTCGACACTGTTTGGATTTGTGTCGCAGCTTTTCTTACCTAAAATGGTGAGTTTAGTCCCTGCGGCGAAAAAAGCTTTGTTGTAGGAGCACAGAGCCTTGCAGCTGCAACAGAAACCTCTTTTTTCTCTGCTCGCCTCTCTTATCTTTCTGTCTTAGCCCCTTCAAGGCAGCATCCATGCATGCTGCACCCGCCTCCACACCGACAGCTGCTTTACTCATGCAAACATAGCTACAATTTGTCAGGATTTCTCTTTTTCAACAATAATAACATCATAGTAAGCTACATCCTGCCGGAGTGACTTTTCTCATAATAAATCATGTTTCATTCACTTAACATGACGCTACACTTCATTCGCCACTTTAGTTACACATAAAACTACTTCACTTGTAGGCTTCTGAATGGTGTCTTACCAAGAACTGTTAACCTTGTTCCTGCGCCAAAGAAACCTTCAGAAGACCCATAAGAAGCCACAGTGCACTTGTCCCGTACCCCAAACAACTTGGAAAAGCTGGTGCTCATTTTTCCACGCTTTAGTTTGATATAAAACCAGTTGACCTGAAGGATTCTTCTAAATTCCTTACATTGACTTGTTCTGGTGTCTTACCTAGAACTGTTAACCGTGTTCCTGCACCGAAGAAAGCTTCATCGTAGTTACTCACAGTGCTGTTGTCTCGTGCAACAAATAATGCCACTCCTTTTTTTTTTTTTCTTTAACATTAACTCCATTAAAAACAGTTTTTAAGACTCTGGAAGCATCTAAATTCCTTATGTTGATTTATTCTGGTGTCTTACCTAGGACTGTTAATCTTGTTCCTGCACCAAAGAAAGCTTCAGATCCATAACTGGTCACAGTGCAGTTATCCCATGTACCAAACATCGCTACTCTTTTTTTGCCCAACTTTTACACTTTGGGTAACAATTTTCTCTGAATCTTTTAAATTCCTTATATTGATTTGTTCTGGTGTCTTACCTAGAACTGTTACCCTTGTTCCTGCACCGAAGTAAACTTCAGAAGAACTGTAAGTGTCACAGTGCAGGTGTCTCGTACCCCAAACACCCATATCATTATTCCCAACTTCAGTGTGATCTCTCTGGACTGTTTTCAATTCCTTACATTGACTTGTTAACTTGTTGTGGTGTAAACCGTGTTCCTGCACCAAAGCAAACAAAGTCAGTGTAGTCTTACCCACCAAGTGTCAGCAGCTCAACATAAAACAGAAATACCAGAAAAGCATCCTCACCCAAAACACTTATCTTTGTTCCCTTCCCAAAGAAGACCTCGTTGTAGTTGACACAGTGCGCCCACACTCAACACAAACGACTTATTCACCCAAAACCGTCACTTTGGTCCTTGTCCGAAGTAAGCAGGCTGTCCGTAGTTCCCAGTGTTTCCACTTGGACGTAATTGTCCAAACTTTTCATGACACGTTCCCGTCTTTTGTCCCTTTCCCAAAGAGGACTTCATCTCTGTTACCATCAAAAAGTCGTTCCTATAATCCAGACTAGCATGAAAAGTCTGCAAATATTTAGTTCCTCAAGGGGAACAAAACAAACAGGCTGTGATTTGTTTGTCTATGGTGAATTCAGTGTATCCATCAGTGCTCTGCTGGTAAGTGTTGTTCCATCCCAGCAGTGCACACGGTGGATCTAATGGGAGGAGGTTTTTGTACAGCCCCTCCATTGCCTTGTATCACCGTGGCCCCCTGTCCCCACAGTGTGAACGCTTTACTCAAAAACCTGCGCACGTTTTTTTCATGTTTTTCCCTCCCCACCCACCACCGTGCAGCTCCATATCTCTGCACGCATCTCCACTTCACTTCAGGCTGCTATTTGTGTGGCGCTAAGAAAAGAAGCTCAGGAACAGAAGGCCGGGATGTTGCACACAATTTCACCCCTCCCAGACATTCAATATGACCTATAGCGAATAATGTAACGTAGCGTAACATAACAAAACGTTGCATAGCACAGCAGAGCGCACCGAGGGCCACATAGCGAAAAAATGAAAGGATACAAGGGCCATTTTGATATATTTTAAACTAAGACATGTAAACATGCTAAGAAGTTACATATGTTTGAAGAAAAAACTGCATCTCAGCTTTGTGACATCAGTGAAAAAAACTATTTTTAGTATGAACTTCGGTCTTTGCTCTTTTTTTCCCCCATTTTTGTGTTTTTTTTTTATGTTATAATATTTCAACATTCTTCTTAAATAATCTTCGTTAATTTTCTTCTCATAACATTATGATTGTTATTTATTACAATAGTATATGATAATTGTTAGAATAATGTACATACTGTACATGTTGTCTATATTTGCACCATCTTCTTTTTAGCCAGTATACTGTTGCTGAACTGTTATAATTTTGTGCTGTATGCGTGACCTTGAACAGGAGGACTCAAGGACGTTGAGGAAAACCAAGAGCACATCTGACCCATCAACTGTTCCATCAACGACTTGCTTAACTTATCATGCTTTGTTATGTCTTTTATTGTGTAGTCTTAACCGTAGCACATTGCAGCTGTAGCCCCCCACCCTTTAGAGCTGCAATGCCTCATGTAACTAGGAAACTCCCTAAGGAAATAAAAAGCGAGGAGATGGAGAGTGTCTGCAGAGCGGCAGAAGGTTGTATGCTGAGTACATTTCTTCCGTTCTCAGGGGCGGATCTAGCTTTTTTGAAAAGGTGTGGCCGAGGCCGTAGACGGAGGCGCTGGAAATGGAGCGGGGGATCTGGGGGGCCCTCCCCCAGAAAAAATGTTAAAATTAGACCTCATTTCCTGCAATCTGGTGATATCTGAGCCCAATTTTATGTCCTCAATTTCAAGAGTTTGTTGTTATTTTTATCCTTGGAATATATCCACCTGAATAGCCATGTACAGCACACGTTCAATGTCCAATGTAAATGATCAGCTTGACAGTGGCTTCAGGAATAGCATGCGTCTCGGTCGCATTCTGGCGTATGCGTCCACCACACGCCCATAATTAAGAACATGTACCTTCACTGGGACTGGGTGACTGGAATCTAGGATGGTTTGTCATTTTATTAGCTTTTTTGTGGCAAAAAAAATCGTGGGTGCCTCAAAACGGGGGGGTGTACACCCCCCACAACCCCCGCTAAATCCGCGCCTGGTTCTCCACGCGAGTAAAATGGCCATACTTGTTGTCTTCTTTCTCCTGTCTCATTGTTTTATGAATGTTTTAGGTTGTTTCAAGATTCAAGAGATTCACAGGCGCCATGCCAGTCAACCACTAGATTAATCATTGATATCCTAGTTATTATTATCCATCAATTTTCTATGCCACTTATCCTCACTACGGTCGCGGGTGTATGCTGGAGCCTATCCCAGCTGACTTCGGGCGAGAGGCAGGGTACACCCTGGACCAATTAACCTAACATGCGTGTTATTGGAATGTGGGAGGAAACGGGAGAACCCGGAGAAAACCCACATGCAAACTCCGCACAGAGGTGCCCAAGCGGAGATTCAAACTCAGGTCTTCCCGATCTCCTGACTATGTGGTCTACATGCTAACCACTCGGCCACCGTGCGGCCCGAGTTATTGTTCACATTTGATAGATTGAAAAGGCTTAATTGGTCGTTGCACAGTAGAACTATTCACTTATTGATTTAAAAAAACACCAACGCAAACAATAAAGAAAACAGTGTCTGCAACCTACAATATGAAATAAAAATGTGAAATCACATGAAGTATGACGTCCTGTAGAAGTGGGTTTGAGAATGAAAATGGACGCTGTATTTACGGGACATATTACTGACATGTAGGAGGTAGATGAAGACGAGGGTCCCCGGAACAGAGCCTTGAGGCACGCCTAAGTGATGCCGAGGACTGGATCTCAAGGACTTGAGCTGGATGAACTGAGTGCAGCCTGAGATAAGAATGAAACCAAGTGAGGGGGGTGTGATCGATGGATCGATCGAGGGTGTGAGAAATGATGTTGAAAGCCGCACTCAGATAACGGAGGATGAGGATAGTGAGTAAATTGCCATGAGGTCAGTCGTGATTTTGATGAGCAGTGCCGTGATGAGTATGGAAGCTGGACTGGAAGTATTACAATCATTATTATAATTATTATTTCAGTTGAATAAAAACAATAAAATGTATAAATTGTGAAATGTATCACATTATCCATTAAATAATATTGTGACAGATTAAACAATTCTATGAATCTTTTTTGATTCATTACTACTTCATGACCTTTCTATTTTTTGAGTTTATAATCTGCATAATATTTTTAAACCATGAGAAGTAGACTGGACCTAGGATGGAACCCTGAGGAACTGCACACTGTTAGTAGTGTGGATGAACAACAAAGACTTTTGAGTGTGTGTCAGTGGTTTCCTTTTGTTGTCTTATCTTCTGGAGGGTTTTTGTGCGGGAGAGTAGTTGTCTTTACGACTGTGGGTACTTGTCGCACCAAAATACTGGCCGCTGTCGGCAGGGTGTATTGGTTTGAGGATTCGAAGGTGAGCTATCTTCTCACCATCGCCGCTCACGTTGAAGTGGCTCCTAAAGTGCGTCACCACCGAGGGCTCTCTATAGTTCACCCATGCGATCAACTCCAGGGCGGTGGCACCGGCCAAGCGCCGGTACCACAGGATGGTGTCGTAGTTCTGGAATTCATGGCGGAAACTTAGTGTTACTTGGTCGTTCTCTTTCGTGAAGACTCTGTGAGGCACCTGGAAGACCTCTTTGTCTTTGCTCAGCTTGACTTCTGAAAAGAAATGAAGGCGTTGAAGACACAACGCCATCAAGCAGAGGTCTCTGAAAACACATAAATAACATTCCACCGCAGCATGGTTACTGAGCAATCACGATTCAGCAGGTGTACACCGGCCTTACCTGTCATGCACAGGACATTGGTGATGAAGACAATGAGGGATGAAGACTGAGGCTTCATGTTGAATGTGACCACCAAAAGAAGTTTTTGTGGCGATTTGTGCCTCTGAAGGAGGGGCAGGAAGTCACACAGGAAGTCACTCTTTTTCTCCATCAGCAACAAAGGAATGGGGCTCCGTTCGCTGTCTGCCTTTAATCAGTCTTGTCCTCCTGTGCTTCACAGCCACATAGTGTCCCCCGTGTCCTTCCACCTATATCTCATTTGTTTCACCATCACTGTCTTATGTCTCGCAGCAAGTCGGCTCTTGGCCTTCTGTTGTGTCCTCCCAACTGTGTCTCATTGTTTTAATCAGTACCTTCTTCTGTATCCTGGCCAATCACATCCTTGTGCCCTCCATCCTGTGTCTTTCCACTTTAGTCAGTCATATTCAATGGCTTGTTTCGCAGCCAGATAGGATAGCAGGGTGTCCCTGCCTTCCCTTGTGAGGCTTCTTACTTTAACATGTCTTATTTTGTAGCCCGTGTCTCACTGTCAAACTTCTCTCTGCCTTCCCTTGTGTCCTCCAACCTCGCATCAGTTTCAATCATCCTTCTTGGACAGTTCTTGGGCTTCTGTTATGCCCCCCAACCTGTTTCTTGCCATTGGAATAATTCTTGTCTTGCTTTTAGTTTAATACTCTGTGCCTAATGTCTCGCAGCCAATCAACTCTTGGCCTCCACTTGTGTCCTCCCAACTGTGTCTAATCGGTTCAGTCAGTCCCATCCTGTTGCGCGATGAATCCCCTCCTTGCCTTCCCACCAGTGTCAAAGCAATAGAACAATGATCAGAAAAATGGACAAACACATGTCGATTTTGGATCATACTGTATATCTGTGCAATATGTATGCAAGTATTCTCTTATAAAAGCAGCTAATCAGAGTTTTATTCATTTTAACTGTATAATGTGTACAGTGGCCATATTTTCGTCAGAAAAACCAGGACACTCGGCCTGGCCATGCAATGCTCAAATGATACTTGAAGTTTACCCAACGTTGACTTATAATTCATCCATCCATCCATTTTCTATACCGCTTCTTCCTCATTAGGGTCGCGGGGGTATGCTGGAGCCTATCCCAGCTGACTTCGGGCGACAGGCGGGGTACACCCTGGACTGGTCGCCAGCCAATCGCAGGGCACATATAGACAAACAACCATTCACGCTCACATTCATACCTATGGACAATTTAGAGTCGTCAATTAACCTCACCTTTTTGGAATGTGGGAGGAAGCCGGAGTACCCGGAGAAAACCCACGCGCACACGGGGAGAACATGCAAACTCCACACAGAATCGAACCCAGGTCTTCCCGATCTCCAAGCTGTTACTGTGTTGGCCAACGTGCTAACCACTACACCACCGTGCATTTAATTCATATCGTATGACAGAGGCAAGGAAAAACTCCCTCCCTTAATGGCCCAATACAAAACAACGAAAACCAGCGCATTTCCCTCACTTTGTAAAAAAAAATAAACCCCAGGGCGGCCAGGGCAGGGCATGAAAACAGGACATGTCACAAATCAGGTGTTAGGACCCGCCCACTGACGCTTACAAGGCAGTTAAAATAAATTCATAAAACGCCGAAATAATTGATTCAGTGGTGAAATAATTCATTAAATATGTCAATAATGATATGCTATGTTGTTACAGTTGCATAATGAACTGGTATTTTTATTCATTATTCACATTTAATAGCACATTAATGTATTTTATTCCAATTTTATTTAATTAATGACACATTTAAGTAATTATTTAAAGATGTATTCATTTATTATGTCTTATTTGATCCTCCACACTGGATATTTTTGTTTGTTTGTACTGTAATGGTTGTGTAAGAGACAGCTTTGGACTAATTATGGACAATTTTGACCATTAACCCACACATTATGTGAAGTGCACATGATTGAGCACCTCAGGGCGTTGAGGACTGTTGCGGTGCTGTAGTCATTCTTTTAAGAGTGCTGGGAATGGTTGGATCCAGGTGCGAGGTTGCGGGGGTGTTATTAGGTTTATGACTTGATGAGACAGCATGGTGCTGCACCGTGGTAGCTAGCTGCACAGTAATAACGTGCACTGCTGTTCAGGCTGAGATTTTGGATCATCAGATGGCACGTTTTGCCCTCTAAGGCGCTCCCTGTCATCTTCACGTCCACACCCTTCTCTGGTGAGGAGCTGCTGTAAGACATGTACCCCAGGAGGTGCATCTGCGTGTGCACGTTCTTGTACCAGAGGATCATGTCGTAGCTCTGCACGCTGTGAGAACAGCTGAGGGTGGCCGTCTGTCCCATTTCCTTGAACATGTCGGCGGGATTCTGCTGGACTTTCTCTCCTGGTGAAAAGATGCAGAAGACAAAAGGCAGGCTTATTCCAGCACAAGAGATGTTATTGTACAGTAAGTGTGTGCTCCATTGTTACCTGAGAGCAGAGCAATGCTGGCAGCAATGCTGAGGAACAAGAGCACCACCATGTCTTTTTGCTCCTTTCATGTCCCAGTCATCACTTCTCTACTAAAGAGCTGTAGCGCACGTGGGCGGGGTCAGCATGAGCGTGCTTCGTCGCCACTGTTCCATGACGTGCCGATCAGAACACTGCCTCCTTCAACAGACGTCAGACAAAGCAGTTGAAAGTTGAACAGAAGTAGTTCAACCTTGATCGTTGGCACTTTCATTAAATTCAAAGCCAACCTCAGAGGCAGGTGTCTTCTTGGAAACCACAAACAGATCAAAGATTGTGTTGACTTTTTGTGAAGTTTGGGGTCAATTTGTGTCTGTGTGCTCCCGTGGCTGCACAGTAATAAACAGCACTGTGCTCTGCTTGTAAACGACGGACAGTCAGAGAGGCATTCTTGGCTGTGTTCCCACTCAAATCTCCTGATATATTAAAATGTTCCTTGTACGCCGTCTCCAGTTTGACATAATGTAAGGACAGTACTCCAATGAATTTCAAGGCTGTGTACGATGGAGCGTGCTGGTACCACAGCATTGTTCTGTAGTCAGTGCGATCGTGGCTGCAGAAGATCTGCACATTGTCGGAACTTTTTCTGACGAGCTCAGGAGGAGACTGATGCACTTCCAAGCTCCAGCAGACACCTGGACAACAAGACAAAGATGAAAACCGAAGGACAATAAATAGCAGCTCCACTGTGAAGCACGTTGAATACCTGCCAAGGACAACACGAGGAGGAAGCACATCATTTTCTTCCCATCAAACCACAACAGCTTCTCAAACGCAGATGTTGCTACGGAGGCGTCACTTCAGCGTTTAATGTCAGCACTGACCAAACAGCACTTAGGAACATGCAGCCAGTTGGGAGGGGCCACTTGTGCTGCTTTCTGTTGGACAAGAGGCGGGTTAGTCATCACTGGACCTGCAGGAAGTCACCATGGAAGAAAATACAAATCCTATTATTGTACTATGACCCTAAATGCTCCAATTGACACATCTATTCAATTAACTGCAGGGTCTCGGATGTGTGAATTTGGCCCCCACCCCATGCTGAACAAACACTCTACACCTTTGTTAAAATCAATGTCTGCTCAGCTATAGGGTTCAGTCTTCAAACAAGTGATCCCGCTATGACAGATTCGTCAGCTTCTCTTCTCTTCTCAGGCAGTCCAGCTTGTAGATCGATAGATACTTTATTCATCTCCAAGAGAAATGGATGGATTAATTCCATAAAATGTTGAAAACACAGTCAAATAATGTAAAGCTAGAACAAGTAAATATACAGTTTTGAAGACATTGAAGAATGAGACTACTTTTGTTTAATTGGGAGCATGTTGGGGGGCTGGAGGACGTCGTCGCTGGACACAACATCTTGAATGAATCAAAAAGTATAGCGGCACCATCCCTCCCTCCATCCATCCATCCATCCATCCATCTCTCCCTCCCTCCCTCCCTCCCTCCATCCATCCACCTTCTATACCGCTCCTCCTCTTTAGGAGTCGCAGGGGCATGCTGGAGCCATTATCATTTTAACGACACAAAACAGCACAAACCTAGCACTTACTTACGATTGAGACTATGTTTATTTTGGAGCAAATGGGATGCAGGGTGAATTTAGACAGGCCTATAAGAAAAAAACAAACAAAAAAAATAACACAAACGACCATTTTAACGGCACAAATCAGCACAAGCATCTGTGAGTTTTGCATGACTTCGTGCACCACAGTGTCTCCTATTGTCGCCGGGTGCGTAGTCTACAAAAACAAATGACTGTCAGTGTCTCTGATTAAAACACAACTTAATCATCCGTGGCTGTAGGCAACCTCCTGATGTTTTTTTTTTTGAATGAACGCCACAAGATTGCTGCAGCTGCATCTGAAGCATTATGACTGCTCGGCATTTTTAATGCTGGCCGAGCTGTTTGCTCCTTACCGCTGTTGCAACATTGGTTCTTTGTGTTAAGCAAATAAAAATATACTTCAGTTTTTGCAGTGTGGACCTTACTTTGTGCAAATGGGGAACAAAAAAATGTTCCCACATAGTTGGAAGCAGAAGTTGTCCAAAATGCTTTTCTAAGATGAAGAATTAAGATGCAGGCGTTGAGTAGAACTCCTGATTTATTCATTCATTGATATAAAAGTGTGTCCACATACTTTTTTCTATGTAATGCTTGGGTAAGAGACAAATTAGGACCAGTTTTTGAAATTTTTGCGTGTGCATCATCAAGCACCACAAGGCCTTGAGGACTGTCGCTGTGCCAACGATGCTGCTGTGATGTCACAGGAGAAGACATCTGTGGGTTGAAGCACCAGATGAACCTCCCATTCTAATATAAGAGTGCTGGGAATGGTTGGATCCAGGTGCGAGGTTGCGGGGGTGTTATTAGGTTTATGACTTGATGAGACAGCATGGTGCTGCACCGTGGTAGCTAGCTGCACAGTAATAACGTGCACTGCTGTTCAGGCTGAGATTTTGGATCATCAGATGGCACGTTTTGCCCTCTGTGGCGCTCCCTGTCATCTTCACGTCCACACCCTTCTCTGGTGAGGAGCTGCTGCCCAACATGTACCCCAGGAGGTGCATCTGCGTGTGCACGTTCTTGTACCAGAGGATCATGTTGTAGCTCTGCACGCTGTGAAAACAGCTGAGGGTGGCCGTCTGTCCCATTTCCTTGAACATGTCGGCGGGAGTCTGCTGGACTTTCTCTCCTGGTGAAAAGATGCAGAAGACAAAAGGCAGGCTTATTCCAGCACAAGAGATGTTATTGTACAGTAAGTGTGTGCTCCATTGTTACCTGAGAGCAAAGCAATGCTGGCAGCAATGCTGAGGAACAAGAGCACCACCATGTCTTTTTACTCCTTTCATGCCGCAGTCATCACTTCTCTACTAAAGAGCTGTAGCACACGTGGGCGGGGTCAGCGGGTTTCCACGACGATTAGAACGCGGCCTCTTTCAACGGAAAACTACACTTTTTGGAGGGAATTTTGCCCATCATTCACATTACTAATGTGAGAAATGAACACCCGTCTTTCCTACGCTTTTGTGTATGTTATAAATATATTTTTTTAAATGCTTATAATGCACATACTGGGGATTCACCTATTCTGCCTATAAAGTCCTCTCCAAAAACCTCCAACAAGGTTTTATGGTTGTATTTACATGTAGTAACAGGCACATTCACGATAACATGTAATACTTACCGTATTTTGCCGTGATTTGGTCATTATATGCATTACCGGAACCTCCTTCTTGGGCACATTGATTCCACAGAACTTCACTTCCGTCTACAAAAGCATCTACATTTTTTTGTGCCTTTTTAAAATACATTTTTGTTCCAGTCATTTAAATTCAATAATTTCATGATATTGTGGCACTATGATATAGATGAATACACGGAAATAGTTGCCCCCCCCCCCATTTAATTTTGATGCTTAAAGTCACTTTTTATGAGAACCACTGTTGATGTCTATTGTGCTGTTAGTGTAATATAGGTTTCCGCCAGCAGAGGGCGCCACGGGCATCAGTAGCTGACGTCCTGGTGGACGACGAAGAAAAAGTTGTCAGTCAGTAGGGGAGACTAGGGACAGTTGCAACAAGCCTTATTTGTCTAATCAGCAACATGCTAGAGTGATGACACTCGCACGTGCTCAGTTAGACCCTCTACTCGCCAAGAAGAAAGCGGCCATATTGCGCTTCTGGTCCAGCTTCTATCAAGACAAAGTTGTTTTGGAGGTATGAAAGTAGCTTTTTTCACGAGCTGTATTTTTGTCCTACCATCCTAATATTTTGTATGAATTACTTCAAACCTACCTGGTTTGAATCACTGTTTTGTTGACTATGCAGCAACATTGCTTACATTTGTCAATGTCACTGTGGCTAGTTAGCTAGCACACGGTGTTTTGTCAAGACTGATACTATGGGGACGGTTGCAACTGTTGCAATATCAAAATAGACCACACTAGGCTCAATTAATATATTTTACTGCTCATGATGGTCAGAATAGGGAATCATAAGAAATTAATGCTAATGATAAACAAAATAATTAAAAATCTGAACAGAGGAAGGCAAAAACAATACAAGAACATCAAACCACAAAGAAAAGTGTAAAGAAAACCAAAAAAGAGAGAAGAATCAGACTCTGAAGAGGAAGAAGATGTCTGTTTTTTTCTGTGAGCTAGAATAGTTCACAAGACAGCAGATTTGTTGGGGAAGAGGCGAGTGTCGCAGTTTTATTTTTTAAGCATTCGTGTGCCTTTAAGAAAACTTAAAAATCAAACTTTATATTCGCCGGAGTTTTAAAACAATGTGAATTTGGTTCACTAAAACTGTTCACTGTTTGTTCACATGTTTAATAAATGTTTTTTGCACTCCAAATGATTCTATTCCTTTTGTCCCAAACTGAAATATTGAGTTTTTATAGCGTCTGTAACATTTGCACATTGACTCAGAGTAGGCCTATGTTTTACACAAAACTAAACTTATTAAATACTTTAATATTGTATACTGTGGTTATTTATATACAAAAAGCATACAATTTTGGTGAAATTTAATGTTTTTTGATATGTTGCAACCGTCCCTGATCGGTGTTGCAACTGTCCCCCAGTTTGGGGTCCGTTGCAACGTCTGAATTTTTTTATTCATATAAATATTATGATTGATATGTTATATGTAGCCATCTTTAAATGGTATGGGTATTTAGCAGACAGATGTGGGTTTACTATGTAAAGACTTGGTGTGCCTAGTCTGAATAATCTCTGCGTAATTGAGAGTAATGTAAAAAGTGTTGCAACTGTCCCCAGTCTCCCCTACGTGATGAGACGTGTGCAGACACCACTACTCTATACTACTGGAAGGGGCGTCACGGCTGACCGCATGAAGCCATTGGTCGGCCATCTTGCTTCACCCAAAAAAAAGCAAACACCATACACATACATGTATCTTCATTCACTACATTTATTATGCTTCGGTATAAAAATTAACACGAATTAACACAAATTCAATTGAAACAGAGTAAATTTACTAGACCCAAATCTCAAAATCTCCCTCCAGTTTAAGTTTTTTCAACTCAACAACTCAATTTCAGTGTTCACAAGGTATTTGTTATGAAAAGGATCTACGTAGTATCAAAGTCAAATGCAACGCATACCTTTAGAAGATGATCAGGAAAGTCAAATATTGTTGGAACTGCATTTTGTCGCAATCTAACAGTCTGGCCGGTCCTGTCGAAGTTCTCCTCGGTGAAATGACTACAACAGAGTTGCGATCTGGCTGCAGGAATCCACCTGTCTCTCCGCATATTTACTACCCATTGCTTTAGAAGTTGAGCATTGCAGTGTGGAAATCTAAAGGAGAATAAGGGCTCATTTACAACTACTTAGATGAAAAGATCCTTACAGATATAAAGTATCTATTTTTTTATACTATTTTGATTATTTATAAACATTTACCTACCTGTGAAATGTAAGTCCCTTCTCGCGATTTTCACAAGTATCACGATTTGTGCAATTAATAGCAGTACAAGACGGCATCTCGAACTCCTCTTAGTTCTGAGGCTTTCTTGTTTTGGGTGAAACAACATGGCGACTTCTATACTTCCGGTGGCTTCAGGCCTCCAATGCGCAGCAAGCAATCGGGGCCATTCCGGTTATAGAGTTCAGTGGCAGACACACATCGAAGGTGCCCATGAATAACCTATATTTCCTTGTTTTGCAGGTAAGGCGACTTGTAAACCATATTAAGTAATAGACAGCAGTTGTAACAGTTAATTAGTGCTTTAGAGTGTAACGGGGGTCGAGCTAAAGAGTGAATATGCACGTTAATGAGTGATGTTCCTCGCTGTGTACCGAAAATGGTGGACTCGTCGCTCGACTCGTCGCCCGTGTCGCCATGTGTGAATGACCAAATCCTATGTGTATATTGTTAAGGGATGCACATGAGTCAGGTGAATACATGTACAGCCAAAACGTTGGTCAAACAGAGTGAACATGTATTGTCATGTGACGCTTGTGTTCCTGTAAATACTAAGCTAAGTATAAGGCAAAGCAAGGCTAAAGAGCACATGTGCTGTGCTAATTGCTAATTCATTCAGGAAGCTGTGATGGAGAACGGATGTCCCACATGTGAATGTGAAGTTAAAGCTATGTCATTTCTGTGTGGTCATAGAAAGTGTAGTGTAGTGTAGTGTGTAGTGAATTATCAATTGTGGTGCAATTCCAGTGTGCGGTGAGTTATCAGGTTGCTGTGAAATCCTAGTGTGCAGTGAATTCTTCGTTTACAGTGTATTCTTATATATATTTGTTTCTTTTATGTTATATATTTGGTTTCCATGACACCTTCTACTCATTTTAGAAATGCCCAAATAAAAATTGCTAATTGTTTTTTTTTTCCACGTCTGCTTCTGGATTGTTCACTGTAGTAAGTGTTGGTTGGGGACATTTACAGTAGCACTGTAGCGTACGGGTACCACCGGTCACATAAGTATGACTGTTTTCCATATAGAATTATCTCTGTTGCTGTTGATGTTATTTTGGTATTTCCATTATGGTCTTTATGACCGTTATAGACACCTGCTGATGTAGTCCTGTTGTTTCTTTCTGTTGCTTTATTGTTGTTGTTGTTGTTGCTGGTGTTGTTGTCTCTCACTGTATTGTCCCCACACTCCCCCTGTCCTCTTCTCTTCTTCTCGATCCTCTCCTGCTCCGGTCCAGCTGCTCCAAATTTGCATAACAATAAACATCAAATAAGGTCAAGTAAAATCTATGGAACAGATGAAAAGTATCTTCCACTTCCACTGGCAGAGAAAATCTGTTTAGCATGTAAGGGCATCTAGATCAACAATGCTATCTGCCCCAATGGCTAGACGAGGCAAAAATAAAAGATTAAATGAGTAAATTGTTGAAGTGTTGTATTCATGTTGTATGCATGTTTTGAAATAAACAGAAAGTGAAGATGAGTGAGGCTTTTCAGCAAGGCCACGTCCTCAGAGGAAGATGCTGAATGCCGTGGAGACGTGTGGAGGACATGTGCACCTGCTTGCATGCTGCTCGCTTAATGAAAAGATGCCGAGTGTCAGAGAGAGTTATTGTGGCGGCACGGTACGCGCTGTGCCACGACCACTACGCAGGAGAACACAGCTCTGTAGTTGGATGGTTGCAGCTTTTCGATGTGAAGAGACGACTGGCGACTGTTCGATCTCGGCAACTTGTACTTTTCTTCATCCTCAACTCTACCACTTACGCCAATTGTGGCCACGTGAATCAAGCGGGCCCCATCAGTGTCCTGCTTGTACCACCTAATGACGAGAAGGTTAGCGTGATGGCAGTTTATGGAACAGCTCTCTCCAGTTCTCTTGAATACATCAGTCGGGGTCTGATCAAGTGTTGTTGCAGGAGGATCCGCAAACACAACATCTCAGTGAAGGGAGACGAGGCATCGCTTGCACTCTCTTTACCTTCCTGACAGGAGGTCAGCGCCGACAAGCAAATGAGCAAAGCGACAGAGATCATGATCTTGAGGAGAAGAGCCGTGAGGATGGAATGAAAGGAGAGGAGCTGTGACATCATGGCCGCCTCCCACTGTCCTCCGCATCTCATATGATGCCTCTTGTTCATAACAGCAGCGAGGCGAGGAACAAGTTTTGTTGTACAAAGGAGGAAGTGGAAGTGGTGAGCATGTCTGCCTCACAGTGACAAGATCCCAGTTGGAACACGTCAAGTAAAGCTTATGAAGGAGTTTGACATGCACATCATTGAGCGCCACGTGACGATAAGGACTGTGGCTGTGGTAGCGATGCTGCTGTGATGTCACAGGAGAAGACATCTGTGGGTTGAAGCACCAGATGAACCTCCCATTCTAATTTAAGAGTGCTGGGAATGGTTGGATCCAGGTGCGAGGTTGCGGGGGTGTTATTAGGTTTATGACTTGATGAGACAGCATGGTGCTGCACCGTGGTAGCTAGCTGCACAGTAATAACGTGCACTGCTGTTCAGGTTGAGATTTAGGATCATCAGCTGGCACTTTCCATTCACTGAGGCGCTCCCCTTTATCTCCACGTCCACACCCTTCTCTAGTGAGGACCTGCCGTAAGACATGTACCCCAGGAGGTGCATCTGCGTGTGCACGTTCTTGTACCAGAGGATCTGGTCGTAGCTCTGCACGCTGTGAGAACAGCTGAGGGTGGCCGTCTGTCCCATTTCCTTGAACATGTCGGCGGGAGTCTGCTGGACTTTCTCTCCTGGTGAAAAGATGCAGAAGACAAAAGGCAGGCTTATTCCAGCACAAGAGATGTTATTGTACAGTAAGTGTGTGCTCCATTGTTACCTGAGAGCAGAGCAATGCTGGCAGCAATGCTGAGGAACAAGAGCACCACCATGTCTTTTTGCTCCTTTCATGTCCCAGTCATCACTTCTCTACTAGAGCTGTAGTGCACTTGGGCGGGGTCATCATGAGTGTGCTTCGTCGCCACTGTTTCCATGACGTGCCGATCAGAACACTGCCACCTTCAACAGACGTCAGACAAAGCAGTTGAAAGTTGAACAGAAGCAGTTCAACCTTGATCGTTGGCACTTGAGCGTTCATTAAATTCAAAGCCAACCTCAGAGGCAGGTGTCTTCTTGGAAACCACAAACAGATCAAAGATTGTGTTGACTTTTTGTGAAGTTTGGGGTCAATTTGTGTCTGTGTGCTCCCGTGGCTGCACAGTAATAAACAGCACTGTGCTCTGCTTGTAAACAACGGACAGTCAGAGAGGCATTCTTGGCTGTGTTCCCACTCAAATCTCCTGATATATTAAAATGTTCCTTGTACGCCGTCTCCAGTTTGACATAATGTAAGGACAGTACTCCAATGAATTTCAAGGCCGTGTATGATGGAGCGTGCTGGTACCACAGCATTGTTCTGTAGTCAGTGCGATCGTGGCTGCAGAAGATCTGCACATTGTCGGAACTTTTTCTGACGAGCTCAGGAGGAGACTGATGCACTTCCAAGCTCCAGCAGACACCTGGACAACAAGACAAAGATGAAAACCGAAGGACAATAAATAGCAGCTCCACTGTGAAGCACGTTGAATACCTGCCAAGGACAACACGAGGAGGAAGCACATCATTTTCTTCCCATCAAACCACAACAGCTTCTCAAACGCAGATGTTGCTACGGAGGTGTCACTTCAGCGTTTAATGTCAGCTCTGACCAAACTGCACTTAGGAACATTCAGCCAGTTGGGAGGGGCCACTTGTGCTTCCAACTGTTGGACAAGAGGCGGGTTAGTCATCACTGGACCTGCAGCAAGTCACCATGGAAGAAAATGCAAATTCTATCATTGTTCTATGACCCTAAATGCTCCACTTGACACATCTATTCAATTACCCGCCATGTCTCCTGTAGTCACCGTGTGCATGGTTTCCAAAGCAAGTAACCCCACAGGAGTCTCAAATAAACATGGCATTGACATCTTGGGCTGTGGGCAACTGCCCAATTTTTTAAAATGAACCCCACAAGATGGCAGCAGCTGCACTTGAAGCATAATGAGTGTTCATACTCGTGTGAAAGTCATGCGTGTTACATTTGCCACACTGTTGACAATTCACTCCTCAGCGCTTTTAATGCTGGCTGAGCAGCAAATTGACCAAATTGACTTCAAGTAGTTATATTGTTCAGATTGCAGGTTTTGCAGTACGGACCTCACTTTGGGAAAATGGGTAACCAAAAAAGATCCTTCCTACTGTGTCCACCCGTAGTTGGAGGCCTAAAGTTTTCCAAAATTTCTAAGATGAAGAATTAAGAGTGTGAATGTTTTTGTAGGACACAACCAGTTCTGAAAATGTTGGCCATGTTCTTTTTCCCCGTTAACGCCCCCATCTTATGACATCATCAAGCACCACATGAAGGTAAGAACTGTCACCGTGCCAACGATGCTGCTGTGATGTCACAGGAGAAGACATCTGTGGGTTGAAGCACCAGATGAACCTCCCATTCTAATATAAGAGTGCTGGGAATGGTTGGATCCAGGTGCGAGGTTGCGGGGGTGTTATTAGGTTTATGACTTGATGAGACAGCATGGTGCTGCACCGTGGTAGCTAGCTGCACAGTAATAACGTGCACTGCTGTTCAGGCTGAGATTTTGGATCATCAGATGGCACGTTTTGCCCTCTAAGGCGCTCCCTGTCATCTTCACGTCCACACCCTTCTCTGGTGAGGAGCTGCTGGCATACATGTACCCCAGGAGGTGCATCTGCGTGTGCATGTTCTTGTACCAGAGGATCTGGTCGTAGCTCTGCACGCTGTGAGAACAGCTGAGGGTGGCCGTCTGTCCCATTTCCTTGAACATATCGGCGGGAGTCTGCTGGACTTTCTCTCCTGGTGAAAAGATGCAGAAGACAAAAGGCAGGCTTATTCCAGCACAAGAGATGTTATTGTACAGTAAGTGTGTGCTCCATTGTTACCTGAGAGCAGAGCAATGCTGGCAGCAATGCTGAGGAACAAGAGCACCACCATGTCTTTTTACTCCTTTCATGCCGCAGTCATCACCACTTTTCTACTAAAGAGTTGGTGCGCATGTGGGAGGAGTCAAGCCATATGCGTGGCGCCCCCTATGGGTTGTGGTGATGTAACAGCAGGCACATGCACGGCCAGACCCCTTGTGGTGCTCAAACACTTGCCCTTTTGCCCTTCTTGTGGGACTTCTTGCCCGACCTGCTTACCCGACCTAATACCGGTGTTGGTGCAATCCCCTGACATTGTTTGATGCTAAATTAACCACAACGTTAGCGACACTGAAAACATGATATCGCTACTGGTCCAACGCCTCCTATAAAAAAACAATTCAAAGCCTTGTCCAGCTGTTTACTGACGTTTGCCATGTTCAAGGGAGGGAGGAAGTGCAGGGCAGGGCAGTGTAATACATTTGCACCACAAAACGCCTCCTCAGAAAAAAATCAGACCTCACGAATCGCTCGGCATTATATTTGTCTCCTGCCGTGTCCCTGCGCATTGTCTCCTGTCCATTCTTGTGTATGCAATGAAGACACTTGCATCTTCTTCCGCAACGGCGGGCCGCTGTCATCTTGTGTACGATGTGTGTGTGTTCCACAGTGGAAGAAAATGCGAGAGTGTTCATCACATACACAAGAATAGAGGCTACAGAGCGCAGGGATACAGAAGGAGACAAATATGACGCCGAGCGATTTGAGAGGACTGATTTTTGTTGAGGAGAAAAATGAACCGGACCGGACTCACGGGACCAAGTGTGGGGGGTAAGTCACCGTTCATGCACTACCCAGCTGATGGGGATGTCATACAACTTCATGTCAAAAAATCCCAACTATCCCTTTCAACACATTTTCAGCTTTGCACTTTGCTTGCAATTCTTCAGCACAGTTGAAAACCCACTGGTCATTGCAATGGCGATGGCGATTGGTAATCTGTGATGTGGATGGGGTCCTTGGGCCAGATCCAGACAGAAGATCCATCATACTGTAATTCTTCCATGCTAAATACTACTGTAAACTACAGTACTGGTTTTGAATTTGAACGGTATAGTACTCGCACTTTCTTTAGGTATTTGAGGAACTAATGAACCAGTGAGGAACTAATGAGTAAGGCACTTAAGTTTAGACTAGTTACTGAGGAACTGAGTAGTGTAGTTACTGAGGAACTGAGGCGCATAAATTTAGACTAGTTACTGAGGAACTAATGAGTAGTGTAGTTACTGAGGAACTAAGGCGCATAAATTTAGACTAGTTACTGAGGAACTAATGAGTAGTGTAGTTACTGAGGAACTAATGAACTAATGAGTAGTGTAGTTACTGAGGAACTAAGGTGCATAAATTTAGACTAGTTACTGAGGAACTAATGAGTAGTGTAGTTACTGAGGAACTAAGGCGCATAAATTTAGACTAGTTACTGAGGAACTAATGAGTAGTGTAGTTACTGAGGAACTAAGGTGCATAAATTTAGACTAGTTACTGAGGAACTAATGAGTAGTGTAGTTACTGAGGAACTAATGAACTAATGAGTAGTGTAGTTACTGAGGAACTAAGGTGCATAAATTTAGACTAGTTACTGAGGAACTAATGAGTAGGGTAGTTACTGAGGAACTAAGGCGCATAAATTTAGACTAGTTACTGAGGAACTAATGAACTAATGAGTAGTGTAGTTACTGAGGAACTAATGAACTAATGAGTAGTGTAGTTACTGAGGAACTAAGGTGCATAAATTTAGACTAGTTACTGAGGAACTAATGAGTAGGGTAGTTACTGAGGAAGTAAGGCGCATAAATTTAGACTAGTTACTGAGGAACTAATGAACTAATGAGTAGTGTAGTTACTGAGGAACTAAGGTGCATAAATTTAGACTAGTTACTGAGGAACTAATGAGTAGTGTAGTTACTGAGGAACTAATGAGTAGTGTCGTTACTGAGGAACTAAGGCGCATAAATTTAGACTAGTTACCGAGGAACTAATGAACTAATGAGTAGTGTAGTTACTGAGGAACTAAGGTGCATAAATTTAGACTAGTTACTGAGGAACTAATGAGTAGTGTAGTTACTGAGGAACTAATGAGTAGTGTAGTTACTGAGGAACTAAGGTGCATAAATTTAGACGAGTTACCGAGGAACTAATGAGGAGTGGTCAGGCTTAGGGAGGTTTGTTCCTCATTAACTACTGTAATTTTGTATACCTTATTGATAAGTGTTACCGAGGCATTTAATTTTTCTTTGATGGAAAAGAAAATAAAACTGGCTGCTAGATACTGTAACTTCCAGCTGTTTGAGGAAAAGCAAATAGAAACACTTTGACATCAGTGTGTTGCTGTCCATTTGAAAGAATTTCAAAAAGGTGCACGTATCATTTTGTTACTCAAGTGGCATTTTTAGACGGCATTGCTGGGTCATTTCGGCAGCTGTGAAGTGTTGTGTCTTAACTTGCCTGTGTGTAGTTTTAACACAGCAAGCCACATTTTGCAAAATGTGCGCCAGCAAAAACAGATTTTATTTTTTCAGAATAATTTATTAGTTTCATATGTATTTGTATATACATATACACTTATTTTAGAATAATCATAATTTATAGATCCCCCCCTCCCCCCAAATGTTTGTGCACGTGCCTGCGTCATAGCACACATGTAATACAGATACCTTCAAAGTTTTACAATCATAAGACAAAATGTCAATGACTTCCTAAATTAGTTCATAAATCCCGCCCGTGCCCCAGATAGTGTATTATAACAGCGCCACCATGTGGTATATTTGTCAAAGAAATCTTAAAGCACTGGCAACAAGTTTAACCCTTTTTACTCCATGGGGTGTTTCATTTTTTTGTTGACATAACTACGTTCTTTAAAGTGGGTCACTTTACAGCTGTTTATGGTTATCTTAGTTTGTGTGCGCTTTCCCAAAGACATGAAGCACAGTGAATCATGCCGACGGCACAGAAATACACTCCGCCGTCGAACGGCTGCACGTTTTCCACCGTTAGGGACCCTCGCTCGGCCTCCACCTGCGTGGCCGACAGCTTGTCTGGGCTGAAATCTCCGTGGAAGTCCATTTGGCTCTTGAAGGGCGCGGTGCTGGCAATGTGTCTTATTAAACCCCCTCCTGGTGACTGCCGGTACCAGAACATGTGCAAGTAGGTTCCGCCGAGGTTGTGGCTGCAGTGCATGCGGGCGGAAAGACCCGTCCTGACCAGCAACATTGATGTCTGCCGCACCCCCTTTTGGGTCCCAGCTGGAACAAAATCACTAATTAGTCAGTGCCTACTCATTATTTGATTTGTGGTCCTTTCTCATGTACCCACTTACTTAAATAAACTTTAAAAAAAGTACTAATAATTAACAAACTACATGAATATTTGAAAGAACTACAAAATAATTACAACTACAAACCTGCATAGACTAAAGATGGTCATGAATAAAACAAAAAAAACAATAAACTGGAAAACTACATAACAAACTAAAAACCGACATGGATGAGCTAAAAAAAAAACCTAAAAAAAAACTATGCGGTACAATAAACTAAAAATCTACATCTGCTAAAAAAAAAACATAAACACAAAACCTACATAGATAAGCTAAAAACCAACACATCCATCCATCAATTCTATGCCGCTTCTTCTCATTAGGGCCGCGGGGGCATGCTGGAGCCTATCCCAGCTGACTTCGGCCGACAGGCGGGGTAAAACCTACACAAATAAATCAACAAAAAAAATACAGTATAATAAACTAAAAATCTACATAAAAAGTTACAAAAAAATACATAAAGTAAAAATCAACAAACTAAACTACACAATAAACTAGAACCCAACATAAATAACTGAAAAAACGACATAAGTAAACTAAAAAGCTACATACTGTAGACTATAAACTTACCTAAGACCTGCATATAATAAACTAAAAAGTTACATGAATAAAACTAAAAACCTACATTGACTACATAAATACAGTACCTACCTACATAAGTAAACTGAAAACCTACATAATATCCAAAAACCTAGATAAATGAACTAAGAACCTAAACTAAAAACCCCATCAATAAACTAAAAGCAGTCGTTGATACCTGCAGCACTGTAGAGCAAACAGGCACTAAAGAGGGTGCGCACTGGCAGCATTTTCGGGAGCGCTCGCCAAGATGGCTGCGGTGAGACGTGAAGGAGCAGCAGCTGGCGGCATCTCGGCCAACCCCCCTCCCCGCCTCACCACAAAGTGCAAGATGGCATCTGTGGGGATGAAAAACGTCACGCCCCCAGTCCGCCCAGCACGGAACTGATTATTGTCGATGTTTGTGTCATGACGGGCTGAAGAGAAATGAGTTAGGCAAGATTGTAGTTCTTTTATTAGGGCACACCGTTTAACTCCTAAGAGGTACACATGTGACCCAGAGGACACTTTGCAGTTTTTAAAAGTCACTTTGGCACTAACCTCAGAAGTTCTTGCTCTACTTTCAAGACTCTAGATCCAAACCTCATAACTGCCAGCACTGGTAACACAGCCCAACCATTTGTTCACAACCTTGAATTGTAGGGGTGTAACGATTTGTTTTAATAACGATTTGATTCGCATCATGATTCGTGGTTGCCGATAGGATCCCACGAGGATATTGGTTCATTTAGAACGATCCAATCTGATAAACAAACAAGGAAACAACAATTAATGGCAATGCATTCACATTTTATTTGAATAAAGTGGAACCAACACTTCAGGCTGAATTAACACGAGCTTAACCTTTTCTGCATGAATTTTCAATAAAAGTCCAGTAAGTGCAGTAAGAGCTGACTGTCATTGCCGCCCTGCTGCCGTGCCTGAGCCAACTGTGATACTGACGTTACTTTGCGCTGCTGCTGCAGCGTGAAAGAGAGGTGCTTGGACGGTGTGAAATCCCATGCCGCCTTAGATTTGTTGTCTTGCCGTGGTATTTACATATCCTCCAAACAGCGAGCGACTTATTTAGAACATCTCCCTCTTTGCAAAACCAAAGTGTTTCCACACACTGGACGGCAATGGTGGCTTAATTATTTCTCGCTCGCCGGCTTGTCTGCTGCCATCCGCCGTGCTACGTTTCATGGTCTGCTGGCGCGTGGAGATGACATCATAGACAGGCAGGCTGAATCGAGTAATGTTTAACTTCTTTATCATTAAAAGTGCTAAAAAAACACATCCATATAAAGCCTGCTGCACTTAAATCCAGTGCTTTATTTCCTAGTATCGATGCAATTGATTACCTTTTAAACCATGTTAGATCGATATATGTTGTCCGGAATGGCAACTTGCCGAACACAGCTCGATGTAGTTGGATCTGGAATAGATGGATAGTTGGATATAGGAATATAAATCGATACATCGCTGTAGTAGACCAATCGTTACACCCCTATTGCATTGTGTGTCACATCATAGCACTTCTGAATCTTTGCTTCAAATGACTCACCTTTCATGAAATACTGTGGAAACACTACTTTAGATCATCCGCACACAAGATACCAGAACCTCCAGTGCTAAGTTGTTTTCTCAATCCCTTACATTACTGCAAAAAAATTCAATAAGGTTATTTTTGTGCTTCTAAACAATAGAGACAATGGACTCGCTGAGCAAAATGTGAAATTTACATTTCTAATACAATAGTAATGGGTTTATTTGAAGAACGGCAGAGAAAAGAAACCACAATTCCAAAAAAGTAGCCGTAAAAGTAAGTAAAACGAAACATTTTGATGAACTACCATGTAAAAAGTGAAGAGTTGCAAACAAAAACAATACTGTAACATTGCTATGGACAATTTAGAGTCTCCAATTGATCTAACATGCATACTTTTGGAATGTGGGAGGAAGCCGGAGTCTTGAGTAAATGAATGAATGAAGGTAAAAATGATACAGTAAATGTCCATTTATCCATTTGATTCGTAATTTTTTTTTTAATAATTTTTTTTATTGTTTTCTGCATGAAAAACTATAATTATATCCTATAAAATATAGTTTTGTGTTAAATATTTTTGGGTATCTGGAACGGATTCATTGGATTTACATGATTTCTTATGTGAAAAGTTGCTTCAGTTTTCGTACGATTCGGTTTTCGGCTGACGTTTTTGGAACTAATTCTGAACGAAAACAGAGGTAACACTGTCTTAGTTTTTTTTTTTTTTACATACTGGGGGAGACAGGAAGTTGCATTCCAAGCCAGCACCCATAATTCCGCACATAGCACAGACCACGCAAATCTATCTTGGAAAGACAAAAAAATCTTTTATTTTGGTTTTTGATTGTTTTCGGGCGGCGACTATTTTAATTTTGGCCACACCTCAACTTGTGTACTTCAAGATAAGTTGAACATTTGGGGGAGGGATGGGGGTGCAGATAGGGAAGATGTTGTGGACCCCACTGCTTTGATGCTCAAAAAGCTGTCTTTGAAACCTTGCGGGTTGCGTCTCATCCATGAAGGTCAAACTTTTTGGGCTGTGAGTGGAAGGAAGAAAGAAGGAGAGTCCTGCTAGGGGACGTCTGGAGGTTCATCTTGTGGACCTGCAACACACACAGCATCTGTTAGGTACTAATGCTCATGTCCACCACATGTCATTATTATACTGCACAACATAAAAATAACCTAAAAATGTAAAAATATAAAAAAAAAATACAGTGGAACTAAGGGGATTTCCAGAAGGTCAGACTCTAACCAAAACCTACTCTAACCAAAACAAATTTTCCCATAAGAAATAATGCAAATCCACCTAATTCGCTCCAGAAAGTCAAAAATGTTAACACAGAACAAGCTTTCATAGTTTAACAATTATAAAGACACAATGTGGCAGCAAGTTCAACACAGACACCACCTTCGTGTTTTGCAATGAGTTATTTCTTGAATTCAATAGCGTTTCTCACCTAAAGTCCCTGCTTTTCTTTTGATCACAGCTGTAAAATAACCCTAGATGGAGCCAAAGAAAGTTGCAAGAGCCAGCATTTTGATTTTAAAAAAAAAAAAAAGTGAGAAACACTTGAATTCAAGAAATAACTCATGGCAAAACACTATGGTGGCGTCCATGTTGATCCCGCTGTCACATCGTGTCTTTGGCAACAATCATGTCTTCAATGAGGGTCAAAGCAACCTTAACTGTTCATTTAGCCCTTTCATTGGTCATTTCTATGCATTTAGAATTGTTTTCCAACTACTATAAAAACATGTTCGGCGATGGAGCTGACTTCCAGTTCCTGTTTCCACTTAAGCTAATTGGAGATAACAGGACGTTTTGTGCTAAAAATACATTAAGAACACAGTTGGATTCATGCAGTGTACTATTAATGCACCATATTGTACGCCAACCACAAACTGTATGCAAACCGAGGCAAAATTTAGGTCCACAGTTTCGACACGCAAATCGGGGTGTATGCTAACCAAGTTTCCACTGTAAATAGAATGAATGGTAAACGTAAATATGTTAAAAATAAGTAAAGATATTAAAGATACATGATGACGTCAATAGATACTAGTGTAACAATGTTGACAGAAATTCACAAATAAATGGTGAATATAAATTAAGCAGTGATGAAGGCAAGAAAAGAAAGAAAGTGTTGAAAAAAAATAAAATATCAAACAATTTTGGCAGTATATAGCTTGGTAGTGTTCAGGAAAGGGAATTAAAATCAAATTGAAAACGTAATCAGAGTAATAAAATAGTAATAAATTGTTCAATAGAAAATAAATAAGTGAAAATAAATAGACATTCAAATAAAGACAAGAAAATACATGAAGAATAATTAAATACTGGAGGAAAAATCCTAGTAAATTCTTTGGTAACAGCGCCATCAAGTGTGGACTACATAGATTGCAGGATTAGCAAGATGCCGCAGGCCTCTAAAGCCCTACCAGCTTCCCGGCATTTCTGTGTCACTTTAAAAAAAACAAACACTGACGATAGAAGAAGTGGTACCTGTTAAGATGAGCATGTAGGCGGCTGGAAGAGAGGATGGAAGAAAGGAGGGAGGGAGGAGGCCACCTGGTGATTCATCTTGAGTACCAGTCCAGCCAGGAGCCCTATTTTACGCAACAATTCCTCCCTTTTCTATAAGTGTGTAAAGCTCCGGGTGGCTTGCAAGAGTTCTCCTTTAAAAGCCTCAGTAGTTGTCATGGAGGGAAGGCTTGTTTCTTCACTAGAAAATTTGGATCGGGTTTGATTCCTGGTGGTGTTGAGATGTAAGGGGATGTTTAGTTTGGGGGGGGAAAAAGGTAAAGCTGACATCTACTTGTCATCCAGGCCGGCTTTGAGCTGAGCTTCCAGTGCCATTTTGTCAAAAGTGCGCATATTGGTCTCCTCGCGCACCTTGTCGCGCACGTGAAAGGATGCGCGGGCGACAGAGCGAGCACTCTCCAGCACGGCTCGCTTCTCCTTGAAGATCTGCTCGCTTTTCTCCAATTTCCTCTCAATGGACTGTAGCAGCTCCATGCGGCGTTGCCTCTCTTCGTCCTCCACGCGCTGCCGGTTAAGCCTCTGCAGGCGCTCCTTCTCCTGCCGGGACTGGACGGCACGCTGGGCCTTCTCCTTGGCGCGCTCCTCGGCCACCAGCGCGGCCTGCCGGGCCCGCTTCTCAGCCTCTTTGACACGGGCCTCCAGCTGCTGCTGCTGCTGCCTCTCGCGCTTCTCAGCAGCCTTGCGGGCGCGTTGGATCTGCTTTTCCTCACGCTTGGCCTTCTCCTTCAGCTCCTGGCCTCGCCGCTCCACCAGCTGCTCGTAGTTCTCTAGGGAGCGGCTCAGCTTCTCATCCGCTGTCCTCTTGGCCTCCTCCCGCTCCTCCTGCTCCCGCCGAGCGATCTCCTGGATCAGGGCGGCATGGCGCCTCCTCTCCGCCTTGTTGAGGCCTCTTCTCTCCTCCTGGGCCTGGTGCTCCTTCTCCTGCCTCTTCAGCTCGGCCATAGTGAGCTTCTCCTTCAGCAGCAGCCGTTCCTGCTCCAGCACGGCCGCCCGCTCCTCCTCGAGGGCCTTCAGGTTCTGCTCCTGCAGGGTCTTCTTGTGCTTCTCCTCACGTGCTGCCTGCTGCAGCCTCTGCAGGCGGTGGCGCTCCTGCTGCTCTGCTAACTCCTTCCAGTGTTTTTCGCTCTCCTCGGCTTGGCGCAGCTTGGCGGCAGCCGAGCGTCGCTCCTGCTGGCTGAGCCTGCGCTGCCGTATGGACACCTGTGTCTGCCACAAGCGCTGGTACTCCATGACTGCCCGCTGCTTGTCCCGCTCCTCCTGCTCACGCCGCAGCTCCTCCATCCTGCGCTCGCTGTCCCACTGGAGATGGGCCACGTAGCGGGTCTGGCTCATAATGTCCTCCTCCTGATACCTGGCCAGCATCAACGCTGCGATCTTGCGGTCGCGCTCCGACACGGCGTTCAGGCCTCTCCGCTTCACCTCTTTGACGATGCGCTCCACCTTTTGCGTGGTCTGAGGGGAGTGGCTCAGGTCACCCAGGCTGAGGCTGCGGCCCATCAGGGAGTTGAAAGTGGCCAAGGTCCGAGCGCGGGGGCTGGACGTTTTGGCCCAGTGGTCCCTCGGACCGTCCCAACTGTATGACGATGATGCGCCAGACTCTGAGGAGGTGCAAGTTGTAGTGTTAGAGGTGGAGGAGGGCTCCATCCTTCTCTGCAGGGACTCCATGGAGTGACTTTTAACTCGCACTTTCGGATGGAAGTGTCCATTGTGCTTGGAGAACCCACCGTTAAGTGGCGTGCCGGCGCTGTGAGGTTTCGACACTGATGACGTCAAGGTGGACTTGGCTCGAACGAAGGTTGGGGGTTTCGATGTCGGTCTGGGGAAAGTGTTTGAGGATTTGCTGCCAGAGGGCTTCCGGACTACCGTTGGAGGACCACTTGACAGTGGTCTTGTGGTTTTAGCTTGTTCATACGAGGATGAGGACTGCTTGGGACCCAAGAAGCCTGCTTTGGTGGATCCAGGAACTTTAGATTCGAGAGGTGTTCCTGCTTTAGATGCTGGTACTTGAGGGGTGGATCCAAAATCAGAACTGGAGGTCACAGGTTTAGGAGGCTGAGAGGAACCAGAGAAAACTTGGTGCTGCTCCATCGAGGAAGAGGCAGCACAGCTATTGACTGCCGCCTGCATGGCCCTCCTTTTCTCCTCCCTGATGATGCGCTCCCTCTCCTCCCTGCAGTGCCTCAGCTTGGTGTGACGCTCCCTCTCGTACACTTCAAATAGGCCAGTTGCCACCCGCATGGAGCGACCCGGTGCCTCGCGAGCGAAGTCTGAGAGCGGGCGGGGCAGCAGCTCAACAGGCTTGACGCTGCAGCGGGCGCACGCCTCCAGGGAGCGAGGGCTGGTCAGCACATAGCGGCTGCCCTCAGCAGCCGGGGAGTCAAAGTTGTACAGATCCAGGTGCAATTTGGGAGACAGATCGTCATCGGGCTGTGACGGTTGAGGCTGAACCGCCACCTGAACCGAGCCGTCTGGAACTGAGCTGTCTGTAACCGCCACGGATGCGACGTGACAGGGGCTCGGCTCACAGCTGCCTGAGGGCGGTGTCTGAAAGCAAGCGTCTCCTTCCTCCTCTGTGGTGGCGCCATCGGCCTGATCTGGCAAGCGGTGGTCTTCAGAGGCCAGCGTGGGGGTGCAGAGTGGGGGGCCAATGGACTTGGTCTGCTCCTCGGCCTCGCAGGGGTCCACCATCTTTGGCTGATACAGCAAAGGGAGGGACAAAATACCAAAACAGAGTGTTAAAACCTGATACAACCAAATAGAGCATTGAGTGGACCTAATGGTATGCAAGAACAACATTTGTTGTTTGTTTCTATAAAAACTAAATTGTATTAGAAATGTAAACAGTAATCCCTTAACTGGTTCCAGACCCATTAGGGCTCCTTATTTAAAAATAAAATATTTATAGAAAACTTGTTTACGACCTTCAAAATACAGCTTTTAACATTCTTAGAGCCCTCTAGACATGAAATAACACCCCTATAGTCACCTTTACACTCCTCCTACCCAACATAGTAGACATGATAGAGTAAGAGTAAATGAGACATTTAAGACTTAAAGAGAACCTATTCTGCTTTTCCTCTTTTCTGACCTATAAATGTTGCTGCAATGTTGTATTCTCGTGGTAAACGATGCCAACACGTCAGATAATGAGGTTTTCTCTTTTGGGAGTGAGACCTGAAAGCAGTTTTGGACGGCTCTGCACGCTGTTTTTTTTTTTAACACTGCATTCCAATGACGTCAATGCAACCCGGACTTCCTTATATGGGAGTTCCCAGGCCAACGCTGTTGGCCTGCCCTTGCCCTGCTCTGTTCAGCACGTATGGCTCCCAGGAAACATTTGTGTGGGTGTGGCTAAAGAGGCAAGCATCAGGCATAAGTGGTTGGAGTTACTGATTGCCGGCCAGCAAGAGAAAAATCTGTCAACGCCACTTCATACAGGACTGTTTTGTGAACATGAGCCAATACGAAGCTGGACTATCCGCCAAACTGTTGCTGAATTCCGACGCCTTTCCAACATTATTTGGCCGTGTTGAAGAGTCAGAAGAGCAAACTAAGTCACAATTTATCAGTGTCCTAACTGTGTTTATGTTGTGTAAGTAATCGGACAAAAGGGGTTCAGCAGCTGTCCGGAAGTCCTCGGGAGCGCTTGGGAGCGTGACCAATCAGGGCGGAGTGGGCTCGGCAGGAGGCGTACCTGTAGGAGGGCCGGGGGTGGAGTAAATTACACCGTTTGGGCGGCAGGCAGGAAACAAGGTGCAGAGTCTGGAAGATCTAGAAAGCTTTCTGTGCAGGTTATTGCTCTATAGGAGTCCAGAACTCGATACAAAGGCCTGAACATTTTTTATAAAATAAGCCGCCTTTAAAAAAGAGTCACGCTCGTATGTGTTGATGGGCTCACCTTGCTCATTCGGTTTGAAACCAAAATATTCCCACACCGGGGTTGTAGCATTCGGCTTTGTTTTTTCCTCCAAATTTCTACTACTTTACCGTGCCTTGCTTCTCACAAGACTCACTTCCTGCACTGTGTGTGTGTGTGTGTGTGTGTGTGTGTGTGTGTGTGTGTGTATGCTAGCGGCACTGAGAGCACTGCTTCTCAAACTGTGACATGAGCTGGTGATAACCAGGAAAACAAGATTAATTTTTCCAGATAACAATACAATTATTACAAATAACACAGCCGTCCCTCGTCACTTCGCAGGTTGCATTTCATGGCTTCACTCTACCTCCGTTTTTCAAAAATATATTAATTTCTAAATCATGCTGTTGGAATACGGCCTATTATTAGTCAAAAATATGGGTAAAATTAAGCAAATTTTACCCAATATTTGCCTAAATTAAGCATTTTCGAGCATAAAAATAGTTAAATCAAGTAAAATACAAATATAAGTCATTCAGAAGACACAGTCAAAGATGTTGGGTTAATATGTAGTATTCTACACTGGTCACTAGGTGTCAGTAATGTTACTGTAATGTTCGGTGAGACACACAAATGCCAGACTTGATTGCCGGAACAACAGGCTTTTATTACAGATTTGAATTGTCTCACAACAAGGACAATGATCCCTCATAAAAACACAGGCGACTGTTGCTGCAGTAACCCACGGCAAGCTCAAATTCAACTCTGAACCCCTGACATCATCAGTTGGGAACAGTACCTCTGGAATGGCAGACCGGGGTGGTGGTCTTCCTTTTCAAGAAGTGTGGAGGGTGTGTTCCAACCATAGGTGGATCTATATAGGGACTACTATACTACTCAACTATAGGGATTTCCCAGCCCAGCCCAAACCCAGGACACGCTGGAGGGATTATGGCTCATAGCTGGTCTGGGAACACCTTGGTGTTCTCCTGGTGGAACTGGAAGAGCTGGCCGGTGACCGGGAAGTTTGGGCTTCCCTACTGAGACTGCTGGCCCCGCGACCCGTTTAAGTGGAAGAAAATTGAATGGAATAGCCATTTTTATGCTTGAAAATGCTTAATTTAGGCAAAAAGTATATAAAATTTGCTTAAATATGTATTTTTTTTAAATGAATATACCGTAGGGCATAATCAACCATGAAACAGCATGATTTATTACTTAATATACTGTATTTTGAAAAACCATAATAGAGTGAGGCTGTAAAATTGTAACCACGATGTGGTGAGGGACGCCTGTCATATGTTAGGTTTTTTATGTGTGTTTTTCCTCATCATTTAAAAAAAAAAAGCATTTGTCATATCCCTGAATTAGAGGATTATGGTAAGGCGGGGGGCGGGTGGAGGGGGTCCATATGGAGGATGCATGCATGCATGTTGATGCACTGAAGTGATTCTTTTCAGCAGATGAGACATCCTGCCTCCAGGGAAGTGACATAACACACAAACACAGAGCCCTCCTTCAATACAAGCTCCATCTATTTTTATCAGAGTCACTAGGCTGAGAGAATTAGATGACCCACAAGAGGAAATATGTTTCAAGCTCAAGGTGCCATGAAAAGAGGCCTACAATCCATGATGGAGCTTTTTAAACACATTTGACTGTCAAACAAGCAGTTGACACACAATGAAGACCTCCACGCTTCTCCACTAGAACCTTCTGCAGCATTTCCATTCACTACGTCAACTGACCTGCCAGTGTGCAAAACGTTGATTGAACCGGTGCTTTGTTCCCCTTCAGTACGTCCTGTGGGCCTCGTTCCCCGCATATCATCAGCTTTCACTCGGCCCTCGACCCCTCCGTGGAGCGTCACGTCGTCTCAGCATCGCAGCGCAGATGGCGAGGATGATTACGTCACCAAGCGGCAGGACCACTTCGACAGAAAAACTAAAATGTATCTTTTCTAATTCAATGTATTGAATATTTGCTTCCTCCGCATCATCGGCTGCTGGAGTGGAGCATCCCGCTTGTCAGCCTCCTTGGCCCCGCCTGCTCGGCGTCAATATGCTCAGCATCCTGACGGCATGGACCAATGAAGAAAAAGCTACATGCTTTTAACATGCAAACAGCCTGACTCCGCCCGCGGCTCCTGCGTTCCACCATTAGCGCAGACATGCCTACAGCGCATGCGTCACATCCTCGTATTAATGCCTCCGATAAACTCTTTAGTGTTTGCAAGAAGCATAAGCAGCATTAAACTGATTTAACTCATGAAAGGAAGCAGCTGTGATCCTGCTTCCTGTAATAAATACTATAACACCGCAGGTACACTTTACGGCCACAAGAGGGCGGAATAACATCACACGTCGATGTGCTCTTTGTGGCAGACTAGGAACTGTAAGCAGCAATATTATGGAACAAAACTGCCACAACAGCTCCTGCTCATGCTTCAGCTACCAAAAAAAAAAGTTAAAAAAAATAACTTTCCATTTTTGCAAACAAAATTTTAAATCATGACAATATTTTCGCACAGCTCTTGCCATCAGGAGGGCATGACAGTGTGAATGCCTGACAGAAAATGAAAATTTCGAGCAGATTTTGGCTTTTATAGCCTGTGGTCCTAAACTTTTGATCAGGTGATAAACAACCTATTTCAGTTTTTTTGTTTGTTTGTTTGAATTACAAGTTTCAAACGTGTTTTGTCTCACTCCCCCTTCTTGCTTTTGCATATTGTAGCTCTACTTACAACCTCATTAAGATCCACATGTGCAAAATGCCACTTGTAGCAATTTTTCAACTGGTTTTATAATTTTGATCAGGAGTGTATATACGCTACAATAAACCAAAAATATATATTTAAAAACATATTTAAAACTTAAAAAGCATTGAGAACATTTTTTTGTTCAGTAATGCAAGTAAATAACTCTATTTTTTTTTTGTACAAATTTATTGGACCACCTCATAGTATTTTATTTCTTCAAAAAACAAACAAATAATACCTAACAATATAGATTAAATAAATATAATAATACCTTTATCACACAAACAAAACCTGACCTCTTTTGGCCTTGAAAAACAATTTTTTGTAATGTAATTAATGTAAATAACTACAATTTAGTGCTTCAACAGATACCAAAAGTATTTGCTTCTTAGCATAACAATTACCCTCTACCTTCACCTTGTTTTCAACCTCATTACCAGTGGTCCCACGCAAGTCAGTGGTTCTCAAATGTCTGTTTTTTTTATGCCCCCCTGCCCCAAGCTCCCACCCCACTGAAATACAATTGAGAAGCTCATAATAGTTAATTTGTTTGTACAAACCACTGCATGAGTTGCTGGCACCAAGATTCTGCATGCAATCACCTGATTATCAACATAGATGAATAAAATGACAACCAGTCCAGTCTATACCCTGCCTCTTGCCCGCAGAGGGCTGCGATAGGCTCCAGCATACCCGTGACCCTATGAGGACAAGTGTTGGATGACTAAAACGAGCTGAGATAACATCTGCAACAATTTCCAAGTTTGTGAACTTTACACCATTTAAACAAGTCTGCTCAGTCTGTGCGATTCTCAAAACAGAGAAAAAAGTGCAAATGATTTAAGGCATAAATAAGACTTGTGCGTGTGTGTGTTGCTGTAAATGTGTTCCAGTGTTTGGGGAGATGATTGGGGGCGGACAGGAAATGACATCGGGGGTTCAGAGTTGAGTGTTAGCTTGACGTGGGTTACGACTGCAACACTAGCAAATATTTTTAGTAGGGATTAATATGTGATCCAGCGTTCAAGCTTGTGCTTGTGTTGTGCTGTCCTCGCAACACGTGACTGTATGCTGCTAGACTGCAAGCGAACCAATAAAGAAAACTCTGTACACAAGACTTACTTTTCTTGCTTCAGTGAAGCTTTCTTTGGCGTGCATGCATGTGTGCGCTAACTGCAACATACAAAAAATGCAATTACTATTTATAAATGTACATAAATTATGCTAAACGCAAGTAGCTACCCAAAACACAGGGATACATAGCGAATTCAACTACATGACACCACTTTAACTTTAAAAACATATTCAAAATAATAATTCAGGAACATTTGAAATCACTATTTTAAATGATGGATACTCACAAAGACGGAAGTTTCCCAAGGCCCAAAGGTTTTAGAGCAAACACAGCTTGTTTATGAGCTTTTTCAAACGCAGTTTCTGCCGTTGCTAGCTTGTGCTTCACTGACAGAGGAAAGACGTCAAATATTGTCTAATAGTGAGAAGAGCACTTGTTCTTGCAGTCACTGAAACGATTCTTTTTAGAGAAGATGTCTCACTTTTAACTTTTTAACTACAACTTTTTAAACATTTTTCCTAAACATTTTTAACTTATTTACCAACTATAAACCAATTTACACATTTAACCACTGTCTTTGACCCAAAGATATGACATGTGTGTTGTTGCAATTGGCTAAAGCCAAGAGTACTGGATCCCAATTGCAGAGACGAGTCAGTCCGTGTAACAAACATTTTATAACAAAAGGTGACCACAAGGTGGAAAAAATACAGAAACACAAAAATGCAAAGTACAACACAAAACTTCTAGCGTGGAAAACAAGCAGGGGAAAAACTGAAAGTAAAGGTGCTGCAAAAAAGGTAGCAGAGACGAAAAACACAACTGAAAACGCTGAGAACCTAGCAGGAATCGCAGGTAAAAAACTAGCATTCACCACTGCAGGAAAAAGGCCTGGCAGGGGACACTGGCATAAATACAACTAAGCGGAAGCAAAAAATGACCAGAGAGTAGCTAGACACGAGTACAATGCTGGGAGGAGCAGGTAGCAGGCAAAGAGCAGGTAACAATCTGGCAACTAGTGCAGGTCAGACTGCAGCTTAAGACAGCTGGATCATAACAGCCCACAGGTGTGTCAATTAGCTCCTCCTGGTAGACTCGGTGGTGTGCTGCAACACATGGCCGATAGAGGGCAGCAGTGCAGTACACAGAACATGACATTATCCCCCCCCCCCCCTTTTATTAGACGCCTCCTGGCGGCATACCTGGCTTGTTGGGATGGAGCGAGTGGAAGTCACAGATCAGAAATGGATCGCGGGCTACCCAAGAGCGCACCTCTGGTCCATATCCCTCCCAGTTGACCAGATACTGCACCCCCCTATCCCTTCTCCTCGCCTCTAAAATGGCTCTCACCATGTATGTTGGCTGACATTCGATGATGTGCGGCGGAGGCAGGACAAGTGGAAAACAGGGTGGACCTTCAGCAATAGTGGTAGCTTGAGCTTGACAGAGGAGTTATTGCCGATGGAATCAATGACGTACGGACCCACAAACCTTGGTGCCAACTTCCTACAGGTCCCAGCCAATGGGACCTGTAGGTACAAGTCCTGGGAGGAAAGCCATACTTCCTGTCCTGGTTGGTAGGAGGGTGCAGGGATCTGGTGCCGGTCTGCCAACTTCCTATAGCGGTCAGCTGTCCTGGACAAGGCTGCGCGGGTGTCACGCCAGACGTGGTGGGCCCGACGGGGGTGCAGGTGGATGGCGGGAATGGCTACTTCAGACTCCTGAGAAGGAAAGAGTGGAGGTTTGTATCCAGATGCGGCTTTAAACAGGGACATATCTGTAGCTGAGCAGATTAGCGAGTTGTCGGCATATTCAGTCCAGGGGAGGTGGGTGGACCACGAGGAGGGATGCCAATGACAGACACACCGCAGCGCCGCCTCAAGGTCCTGGTTGACCCACTCTGTCTGGCTGTTTGACTGTGGGTGGTACCCAAATGACAAGCAAGCCAACACCCTACAAAAACACCTCCATAGATGGGATGAAAACTGGGGTCCTCTGTCTGAAACCACATCTGTGGGAATGCCGTGGACGTGAAACACATATCTCACTAATAGGCGAGCAGTCTCAAAGGAAGACAGCAGCTTGGGGCAAGGCAACAAAATGTGTCATCTCGGAGAGTCTGTCCACAATGTTTATAATGACAGTGTTACCGTGAGATGCGGGTAGACCAGTAATAAAGTCCAACGCGAGGTGAGACCACGGGAGAGACGGTATGGGGAGTGGTAGAAGCAGGTAGGCCGGCCGGTGGGCGATGGGAGGGCTCACTTCTGGCGCAAACAGAGCAGGCCGCAACAAACTCCTTGACATCAGCAGTCATGGCCGGCCACCAGAACCTTTGGGCCACTACAAATTGGGTCCGTCGAACTCCTGGATGGCAGGACACCTTGGTGGCGTGACCCCACTGCAGCACTTCGGACCTGAACTGAGCTAGGACGAACTTCCGGGCATTTCTCCGGTGGATCCATGCCAGCTGTGGCCTCAGTCACCTTCCTCTCCCACTCTCCCAATACCCTGGCTACAGGTACAATGGTCTCTGGATCCTTGTCCACCTCCGCTGGGACGAAGACTTGTCCTGCGTGATCCTGGTATTTATGTTATGGAAAAGTTGAATCTTGTAAGGAATAATGACCAACGTGCCTGTCGGGAGTTAAGCCTCTGAGCAGTACAGATACTGTATATGCCAAATTCTTATGGTCCGTGATCACCAATGACTGGACAGCAAAAATGGCTGGACAGCACCCTCCAGTCAATGTCTCCACTCCTGCAGCACAAGAACGATGTCCAGCAGCTCCCGATTCCCCACGTCATAGTTCTCATAGTGCGAGAAGAACGCACACAGGTGGAATAAATTGTAAAGATGGATCGGGATGAGTGAGCACCGGAGCAGTGGTCACTAATACTTTGAGTCTTGTAAATGCTGACTCAGGAGTCCAGACAAAAGGTACTTTAACAGATGTCAGCCTTGTCAGAGGTTCTGCTTTGATACTAAAGTTGCGGATGAACCTCCGGTAGAAGTTGACATACCCCAAGAACCTCTGCAAGTGTTTTCTTGATGTAGGAGAAGGCCAGTCGACCACCGCCTGGATCTTGGCGGGATCGGCTCTAAGCTTGTCCTTCTCCATAATATACCCCAAAAATGTGACAGAAGATGAGTGAAACTTGCACTTCTCTGCCTTCACAAACAGACGGTTCTCCAAAATACGCTGGAGTACCTGACGCACATGCTGCACATGCTCCTGAAATGAATTAGAAAAAAATAAAATGCCATCTAAATAAACAAAGCAGAATTTGTTTAGCAGATCTCTTAACGCGTCATTTATAAGGCACTGAAAAATGGCTGGGACGTTAGTGAGACCAAATGGCATGACGAGGTCCTCAAAGTGTCCTAACGGTGGATTGAAAGCTGTCTTCCACTCGTCTCCATCCCTTATGCGTATCAGATTGTACGCATTCCGTAAATCTAACTGGGTGAATATCTTGGCAGAGTGAGGAAAATGTCCATACGAGGTAATGGATAGCGATTCTTAACCGTTATTTCATTTAAACCCCGGTAGTCTATACTGGGTCATAAGAACTCACCCTTTTTCTCAACAAAGACAAAGCCCGCTCCTAGTGGAGAGGATGAGGGGCGGATGAGTCCTGCCGCGAGTGAGGAGGAAATGTACTCCTTTAATGCCTGTTGCTCCGGACCAGAAACATTATATAATTTGGCATTAGGTAAGGGTGTGTCCGGAAACAACTTAATGGCACAGTTATAAGGTCGATGAGGAGGGAGACTCTGTGCTCTATCCTTACTAAATACCATCTGGAGGTCGTGATAAACCTCCAGAAACCCCGAGATATCAATCTCTTCGACCCGAGGCTGAGAAGCAAAACTCTGGGCCACGGCAGAGCGTAAACAGCTGACAAAACAATAACTTCCCCAATTGACGACCTGGTTATGGTTCCAATCAATAGTCGGGTTATGTAGCTTTAACCATGTGAGTCCCCATTCCGCAGGCGCTGACTCGGAAGGTATAACATAGAACTTGATTGACTTGTGATGATTGCCTGACAAATGAAGGGATAAGGGCTCCGTCTGGTGAGTGACAACAGCGAGTAACCGCCCATCCAAAGAGTGAACCTCCTTAGGATCCTGTAATCTAATTTTAGCAAACCCTAATCTTAGCCAGCCCCTCCTTCTCATGCTCACAAACTGGAGACGGTGATCGATCCCCTTTAGTGGGGCAATCCTGAGAGGATACTGGCCGCTTCTCCTTGATCGTGACCGGTGGTGATCCAAGTTGGCGAGCCGGTCGCTTAGGACATATGGCGTTACAGTGGTCAGACCCCCCCAAAGTAAAGGCAGAGGTGCAGTCGTCGACGGCGGGAACGGTCCGCCAAGGTGAGACACCGTCCTCCCAGTTGCATGGGCTCCTCGAAGGGTGCTGCAGGCGTCTCCTTGGTCCACCTCTCTGTGATACCGTCCTCCATGTAGCGCGGTATCGGCACCGGTCTCCTTGTCACCGTGCTCCAACACGTTCATCTTCCTCCACGTGTTCTCGGTCTCACTCCTTCAAGCAATTATCCAGTCAGATAGCAAGGTCGATTAGTTGGTTGAGAGAGGTGGTATCGTCCCTTACGAGTAGCTGGTCTTTGATTCGGACGTGCAAAGCCTTGAGAAAAATCCCACACAGTGCCACATCACCGTAACCACTCTCAGCTGCCAATACCCAGAAGTCTATTGAAAAAGCCGCCACTGAGCGCCCCTTCTGCTTAAGGTCCAAAAGGCGGCTACCTGCATCCCTACTTCTAATGGGGTGGTCAAAAACTTTCTCATTTCTGTCAAAAAAAATCAAAGAATAGAGCGGGCGGCTGGCTCGGCCTTACTCACCGCTATAGCCCATGCGGCTGCTTTATCAGTTAACAGGCTCATAATGAAGGCTATCTTGGGCTGGTCGGTAGCGTAAGTGCTAGGCTGTTGGTCAAAAACTAGTGCAATGATACAAAAACTGTTCACGAGATACTGATTCTCCCGAGAACCATGGCAGGTGAGTAATGGTCGACTCACGGTGCGGGGTGAAAGTCAGGGCAGAAAGTCTGGTAGCAGGTTGGCAATGCTTATGTTAAGGGGAGGTGCGGCGTCCTCCGGGAGTCCCATAGAAAGTGCTCGCTATAGGCGCTGGTCAATGACGCTCACGCTGGAGGATAAGGCAGCAATGGCCTCCATTATTTCCCTTAATGATTGCTCATGGCTGCCAACTAATTGCCCCTGGTGTGGCAGAGCGGAAGGGAAGCCCTCGAGTTCTGCGAGATCCATGACTGGTCAGATTGTTCTGTTACGATTGGCTAAAGCCAATAGTAAGTACTGGGTCCCAATTGCAGAGACAAGTCAGTCCGTGTAACAAAAATTTTATAACAAAAAGTGACCACAAGGTGGAAAAAATACAGAAACACAAAAATGCAAAGTACAACATAAAACTACCCGGACTTAGTCACGGGGAAAAACTAAGAACTAAAGGAAAACAAGCAAGGAAAAAACTGGAACTAAAGGTGCTGCAAGAAAGGTAGCAGAGAGGAAAAACACAACTGAAAACACTGCTGAGAACCTAGCAGGAATCACAGACAAAAAACTAGTATTCACCACTGCAGGAAAAAGACCTGGCAGGGGACACTGTGATAAATACTGTACAATTAAGAAGAAGCTAACAATGACCAGAGAGTAGCTAGACACAAGAGTACAATGCTGGGAGGAGCAGGTAGCAGGCAAAGAGCAGGTAACAATCTGGCACTAGTGCAGGTCAGACTACAGCTTAAGACACCTGGCTCATAACAGCTGACAGGTGTGTCAATTAGCTCCTCCCAGTGGACTCGTGGTTTGGTGCAAATCATGGCAAATAGAGGGCAGCAGAGCAGCACACAGAACATGACGTCTCGCAAACATTACAGTAGCATTACTGACACCTGGTGACCGGTGTAGAATACACTGTACATATCAATGTCTTAGTATGCCTATTCTGAAAGCCTTATATTTGCATTTTATTTCATTTAGACATTTTTATGCTTGAAAATGCTTAATTTAGTCAAGAAATATGTAAAAATGTACTTTAAAATGCATAATTTCTTAATTTATACACAAAAACGTGATAAATAGATTTGAAGGATGACGTGGTAAGGGATTACTGTATACTGTAATACTAAAATCAATAGTGCCCCTTCTGACAGCAGCCGATCAACAATCAGAACAAGATAGCTGTGATGACCCACTAAACTTGTGACCCGCTGAGGGTAACAGTGCGACTTTAATAAAAAAAACAGCAAACGTGTTGGCTGGCTTGTTAACTGGGGGCAAGGGGTCTGTGGTGCCGGGGGGTGTAGTCTGGGAGGGTGGAGGTCAAATGGTTGCTGCACAGTTGACTGGTGCAGGGGTATGCTCCACTCAGTTTTTGTGTTGTTGTTTTTGTTTTTGGAAAAGGGAGAGGGACCCCCAGACGCCTGGACTGGGGGGTTCACGGAGAGGTGAGCTGTTGAAGCCAACACCTGTCTGTCAGCGACCAATCACAACATTCTTGAAGCACAGCAAAAATGAACATGAACTTTCACCCCTGCTACTTTCAGCATTTGGAGTCAGCGTAACAGAAGATCTCTACTCAACTACTTTGAAGAAAAAACAGATTAAAAACCAGAAATGCCAACCACAAGTATTACATAGGGCATAATCACACACTACATTTCCTTTTGATGAACGAACAACGAAAACACACATCACTCCAGCAACCCGCATTATGAAGTATCTAAGTAATACTGCTACAATACACCATAGTAGTTCAGTAGTTCACAGTACATAGTATGCACAAGTAATACTGAGCACTATGTAGTGTACATGTGGTAGCAGGCATTACGTAGCGTACACTTGGAAGTAAGTACTACATAGCATACATTTAGCAGAGCTGTGGACTCGAGTCACAATTTTGAGACTTTTTATTTCAGTGTTCAACTAACGTGATTGTTATGTTATTTCCGGTAAGACAACTAATTTTCCCACAGAATCTGCCTCATTGAATACATCTGGTATCATCCATCCATCTGTTTTCTATGCCGCTTATCAATAGACAAACAACCATTCACGCTCACGTTCATACCTATGGACAATTTAGAGTCGCCAATTAACCTAACATGCATGTCTTTGGAATGTGGGAGGTAACCGGAGTACCCGGAGAAAACCCACGCACACAGAGAGCATGCAAACTCCACACAGAGATCCCCAAGCAGAGATTCTGACTGTGTGGCCAACATGCTAACCACTCGGCTACCATGTGGCCCCTATTATCATCGAGTCAGGTTTAATAATAAACAAGGGCGTGGATTACATATCTGTGCATTGATGCTGATGATGATGTCAAACGTTTATTATTTAAATGGTTTATTTAAACCTCAATGAGCAGCTACAAATATATATATATATTATAATGTTATATTAGAAAAACAAAGACCCAAATCAATACACAAATTAGGCCAAAATAGGTGAAATCTCTTCATGCAAATATCTCACAAATGAATCGGCTCTAAGAGCACCACAGCGGGTGTGTAACCCCGCCCCTCCCCCTGCTCAGTGTGGACACACATCTTGACCAATGACATTCGCCTTTAACAGACAAAAAGACGATGAAAAAATGAATCGGCTCCCACTGACGCGAGCCAGCTCCCGTCGTCGTTTCATTTCAAAGAGCCGATTCGTTCGCGACGGACACATCACTAGGACAGAGTGCTTTTATTGTTTTTAGATTTTACTATTAACACTGTAAAAGATGACTTACTACAGAAAAACCTGGCACAAACAAATAAGAGACCTCCAAAGAAATTGGAGGTGGGCCTGTAATTATATGGAATTGTATCTTATCATTATCTGTCAATATGCATATACAGTAATGCCTTGTTTATCACGATAAGTGAATTAGGATTAGAAGTAGGATTCCTTATTTATAAATGCAATATTTTTGTACTTACAGCATAGAAGACCTTTTCATGACCTTCTAAATATGTTTTTTTAACATTGTTAGAGCCGTCTAGACATGAAATAACACCTTTATAGTGACCTTTCCGCTCATATTACCCAATATAGTAGAAATAATAATAGAAAATAAGACATAATATAGACTCACACATGTTAGGATTGGGTGAGTTTCTTGTTGTTTCTTTTATTTTTAGTTCCCTGACTTCTTGTGGCTATTGTAACGTTACTGACACTTAGTGACCAGTGTAGAATACTAAAGTTCAGCATGTCTTTCAATGTGTTTTCTGACTGTCTTATATTTTATAATTTATTCATTTTAATGCCTGAAAATGCTTAATTTAAGCCAAAAATACATACATTTTTGTAGTAATAATAGGCCGTAGTCAACCACGAATCAGCAATAATTTATTAAATAATATATTTTGAAAAAGCGTGATAGAGTGAAGCCGCAAAATTTGAAGCATGCGTGGCGTGCGTGCGTGTCTGCAAAAGGGCGGACTTTTATGATTACTTCATGTGTAGAAGTATATGTTCTTTGATGGTACCAATTAATCAATCAATAAGTTGCAGAGGTGAGAGGTCCCAGCTTGGCGAGAGGCTAAAAACAAAGTGTCGGGGGTGTGAAAAGGACTATTGAGCGTGGACACGGGTGTCCCACACCTGCGCGGCGCTATTCAGCTCTCTGTTTACACACTGTCAACCACAATTAAAAGCTCCTGGGGACGGGGGCGCCCCCTGCCCTCCACAGGGCCCCTGTACCCATCCCCGGCCCTTATGGATGCCTAATTGAGCATAGAGCTGCGCTGATTGAATTAACAGCTCTGCCTGTCTGTGGGACCTCTGTGCCCACACAAGGCAGCACCCGAGGGGGGTGGGGGGCAGGCAGAGGCGCGGTTGGTGTTTGGAGAAAGGGTCAAAAAGGGGGATTTGTTGAATGTGTCCAGAAAACCTTTCTGTTGGCAAAGCAAAGCTGGAAATGTGAACTGGGGGCAAGTAAAGGTCTGAGTCTTCACAGGACCAGCAGGGTCCACAGAAGACTAGTCAGGTCCAGTGTAGACTTGGGCTGGAGATTATGTGATGTTAGTACGCTATGTTATTTCTCCTATAAATTCTAACTTTTGTTTTGGTTTACAACATAATCAGCCCCATCATGTGATGTAGTTGTCAGAAAACTAATAGCAAACAATAGCACTAACAGCCAACACAGTAAGTAAGTAAGACCTGCAGCATCCAGCACCTTATTAGATACCTACCTACCACTGATAATAATAATTATTCTGGAAAGAGTCTGACAATTCTTAGGCTGATAATGAGGCTAAAAATGCATGTCTTTCAAACCTCTGATAGAAATATGATGCAAAATTGACTTGTCTGATACCCGTCACATACTTATGACACGCATTATATGATGCTAGGTGGTTGTACAGAGTAAACTGGTAACGAGAAACGTGTGAAATAAAACTCAAGAAAACTCAACAAAATATACCAGAGTTGAGTTGATAAAGCTTCCTCGACGATCTTCTCTGCCTTTTCAAGTTCAGGCTGGCTTGCGTCCAAAAGAACTTGACAGGTATAAGAAATGTTCCGCACTGCGCATCCTCTTGGCAGGATATACTGCACTAATATGAAAACGTCCTCATGCGGAGGCCAAGCGTATTCTCCGTTTCTTTCTCAAAAAACAAATGAGATGCGCCTCTGAAGACGTATCCAAGTGCATGAATTCATTGCAACCTGGACTGCTCAAGTCGTTTCTTACTTTATTGTACTTTGTGTATGATATCCCACTAAATTACTAAAGGGTCCCTTAGAAGTCCCACAGGGGAGAACACATCATCCCTGTATGGGTCCAGTTAAGATACCATAGAATACTATACTACTGATAGTATACTACATAATTTGCTAAATGTTATGCATCATAATACATTATCATGATGAACATGTGACTCAAGTAACTAGGCGGGCTCTCTCTTGCTCACTAATTTTATGCTGTATGTAGTCACTGTGTCGGGGGCAGGGAGGGGATGGTGGTCTTCAGTAATTGGGAAGTACATTTTCTTTTCAGCGTTCTTTGTCATTCCTTCTTTGTTTTTTCGTGGGACATTTCTTTCATGCTCGGCCAGAATTCAAGTGTTGCTTTGCCTACAACAGCCTTACACTCGGCAAACTTCAACCTTTGCGGGGGCCTGGTGAGGGTGCGGGGGTCGGATCACGTATAAAGTGATCTCGTTAACATTCCTTGAGACACTCCTGTTGGCTCCTCGTCCTCACATCCCACGGCATCTCTGCACTGCAGCCACATGGACCCCGCTGGCACTGGGCGGGGTCTGGTGGGGTGGCGTGGGGTCGAGTTGGAGCATCCCTCAACTAAGGATTTTTAACTGTCCCACAAACGAGAATGTAGTCTTAAGTTCATCAAAGAAACCCCAAAATGTCCCATCGCTTTCCTGCTCACCCCCCAACCCCTCACCCCACCCCACCGGGCCCGACTGTCACCCTGCCCCCAAAGAGGGTCTCCTCCTCCTCTGGTAGAAATCGTTAATTCTGACCCTAATTGTGCCAATTCCAGCAGCTCAATATCTCTAATTATGAGGCCCTTCACTGAGGCTCTCAGCTAGCTGCTGTACTGTCATGGCCGACAATTAGAAAATATCTATAGGGACAAAGACTGAGAGCGAGAGACTGCTGGAGGGGTGGGGGTTAGAGGGTGACCGGATGGCCCTTTTCAGCTCTTAAAAAGCTGCCTTTCTGAGGACTGCTTCAACCGAATTTGGACAACTGCACACAACACTATGTTCCCTTGTCATTTAGGAAGCTGTAGACATAAAACACTTTGAATGGAAAAAACATCAAAACTGTCATTTTAACAATTTGTTAGAGCATGTTGGAGCCTGAAACCTGAGCCTAAATATTATTCAAAGAACCAATACTAATACCGTCTGTATCAAGTAATGAAAATACAGTCAAACCTGTCTTAGCGGCCACCTTTATAGAACGGCCACCTGCCTATAGCAGCCACTGAAAAATCCCCCCGCAGCAAATTTACATGTTATAGACCCTGTGTATAGCAGTCACCTGTTCAACGCGGCCAGCGGCCACCCATTTTGTCTCCCTTGGTCAATATCTGACTGCATATAGCAGCCAAATTACCAACTCAAGTAGAAGCTTCATGCACGAAAAAGTTTTGTTTTTCAATCAATGAAGCCGTCGTGTGTAGACTTTAATTATTGAGTCCTAGCTCAGTCACAATCATTCACAAGATCCACACAAACTGTCAGTTGTTCCACATAAAAAAGCCGTCTTCTTTTGAGCTTGCTATTTCCTGGTCAAACATGTAACTTTAAGAGCATTTGCACCAAAACATTACCGCAAATTAGGCTGGGAACAGGACGTGCTCCCAGCGACGCTACAATAAAAAAAAACATACGCTAGCATGCATGCGGCAGCGGGAGCAAATCTGAGTTCGGTTGTACTTAATTGAAGTATTTTAGAATGTACTCACGTTATTTTTCATCAATCCTCATCCACAAATCCATCAAAGTCCTCATCTTCTGTATTCGACACAAAAAAGCCGTCTTCTTTTCCGTTCGCTACTAGTCTGTTAACTTGTCAGTGTTATTCAGCTCCGAAGCAAAGAAGGAAACTTCTCCTGTTTCTTCTGCCAACTTTATTTATTGAACGCGGCCACCAGACAGCAGCTCAGAACACACACACATCTCTCAGCATCGTCTCTCCTTCCTGCTTGCCCACAAGGCAAAGGTTAAACAAACCCCACTACATAGCTGTCCAGCCAATGCCTGTAAGAAATGACACCGTTTATTTCCTGGTGTGTACTGGTCAATACTGTAATGCCGCTTGTTGTGGGGAAGGAGAGACGTCGTGGGGGTCGTGGATATATTCTATCAGTTATTATTAAGCCTCTAGCTTCCTTTTAGTAAGTAAAAACCTTGGCTATGATTGCACTACGTTGTCATGTAGACCTACAAAGTACACTTGGAAGAACAAGAGGTGAATAAATGTATTGCAACTGATGTGAAACTGAGGGGTAGGATTAAATAAGCTTTGCGTCTTCCTACTCCTTTTTGGACATGCAAAATTGTGAATTGTACTATGTGATGTGCTACTGTTTGACTCATATGCATGTTCAGGATGAATTAAAACCATGAACCATGAACCATGATAATAACAAGCCTAGTAGTGCTGTACATCTTTTATCCGCAGTCCGCAGTGCCCTCTACTGGTCAACATTATTATTATTAGTATTTTTCCCCTTTTCTTTTTCTTTTTTTTCCTCTACTGGTCAACATTCAAACTGGATGCCAACCTGTCTATAGAGGCCACCTGTCTATAGCGGCCACTTTTGCAGACTCCCTCTAGTGGCCGCTATAGACAAGTTTGACTGTACATGAAAAAACACCTTAAAATGCTGAAGATCCATGAAAGCTATACGTTTGAACCAGGGATGCTTCGATGAGGTTTTTATGCTGCTGATACTGATACCGATCATCCATGAGTGAAATCAGCCGATACCAAGAATAGATTATGTGTAAATTTTTTAATTCACTATTGGCTATATGATATGACAGGGGAATCATAAAATCTAGACAAAAACATATTTTACTTTTTCAAAATCACATGTGAAACTTAGAGGATCAGGCCCCTTCTTTAAGGGCGAGAACAGCTTGATGGCGCTCCAGCAGGACCCCCAGGCAGTCGGTAAACCCGGTGTCCTCTACCGTTGCTGTCGGCCGGCCATCCAGTTTGACGAACTGGGGCTACCCGTCTTAGACCTCCGACTGGGCGCGCGTCCCCCGTTTTGGCTAATTAGACGCCGCCTGACCGTTGACCACATTGCGAGCCGCGAAAACTCACCACACCCTGTCAAGTGCCCACCCCCCCCGAATGCCATACCCAACTAAAGCTTTTTACTGATCGGTGACCGATCGATCGGGGCACCCCTGGTTTGAACATGTTTTTTTCAGCGACGAGGCTAACCTTGCATAATGTTGCTGTTCAAATGTGACTGTAATGTATAACTCTATTCACTCCTGATCAAAATTTGAAGACCAGCTGAAGAATTACAAGAATTTACATTTTGCACTGTTGGATCTTAAGGAGGGGTCGCACGGTGGCCTAGTGGTTAGCATGTTGGCCACACAGTCAGGAGATCGGGAAGATCTGGGTTTGAATGTTTTTCCAAAAACATGCATGTTAGGTTAATTGGTGACTCTAAATTGTCCATAGGTATGAATGTGAGTGTGAATGGTTGTTTGTCTATATGTGCCCTGCCATTGGCTGGCGACCAGTCCAGGGTGTACCCCGCCTCACGCCCGAAGTCAACTGAATGTCAATTGTCCATAGGACGTGAATGATTGTTTGTCTATATGTGCCCTGTGATTGGCTGGTGACCAGTTCAGGGTGTTTGCCCGCCTCTTGCCCGAAGTCAACTGGGATAGGCTCCAGCATACCCGGGACCCTAGTGAGGATAAGCGGCATAGAAGATGGATGGATGGATCTTAAGGAGGTTCTAAGTAGAGCTTCAAAATGTCATGATTTGCACTCTGCTTGGTCTGTTGCTCTCTCCTGTCTCGTTGCAGTCTCCTCCCACTTGCTCGTCTGGCCAGCACACCTGCAGCTCATCTGTAATCAAGGCCTTCTTAAGCTGTCTAGCCAGTTGATTGCCAGATTTTCGGCTACCTTCGCCTCTGTTTTTCCTCACGCCAAGTTTGCTAGTCATTCTCCTTGATTTTTATTCCTTGCTGCCAACTGTTCCCCGTAAGTTATTGAGCATTTTTGAATTGTCCTTATTTGCTACTTTGTCCTTTTGTTTGTACTTTGCTAGCTTCCCGGTGACCTTTTGTCACCTATGTCCTTTGTTGTACTTTGTCTTTGGTCCTGTGTGAGCACCCCTTGTTGTTCCTATTAAATACCTTTTTACACCATCCTGCCTTTGTCTCTGCTCTGGGGTCCACAGCACCTGGCATCCGTGCCAGTGGCCCTAACACAAAATACAAAAAGAAGAAATGGGAGTGAGATGAAAAATGTTTTTAGTAAGCACTTAATTGCAAACAACCATTTAACTGAAAGAGGCTGCTCATCAACTGATCAGAAGATTAAGACCATAGCTAAAAAAACAAAACAAAACCCTCTTTAAAATAGAAAAAAAAATGTTCAAAAAAGGACTCAGTAATGAGTAGCTGCGCCATTCTTGTTAATCACCTGAAAAATTGGTTTGGACATGCTTAATGCCAATGTTGCTCCAGGTGGTGAAAATGGCTTCACAGAGGGCATCCACGGTCTGGAAAATGTCAATTTTTGTAAATGTCCACCCTGTTATACCCTATTTTATTAACTTAAATTGTTTGCAAATTTGAAAACTAATGTCTAACTTTAGCCTAAAATGTCCATCCTGTTGCCATTTTGCGCAGTAACACCATGTACTCAAAAGCAAAGTTTTAGAAGGGGATGAGTAACTATTTCCAGACTTTATTGGTAGTTATACTTCCTTTAAAAGGACTGATTAAAACATCATGCAAGTATTTGTCAGGGGATGGTACGCTATCTGCAGAAGGAAAGGCACGACAGGGCACAGTGACATGCAGACCCTGAAAAACGGGCAAAATACCTAAATAAGGAGAAAGGGAGGCTGGAGAAGGGACAGAAAGCGAGAAAATATTGGGCAATGCTGCACTGTTTGTCACGATCGATGTGTTAGCCTGCGTGACAGTTTAGTGTGTTTACACTTTTATGCCTTAGTTCCTGTTCTATGCTCTTATTTTGGTAGTACTTCCTGTTTTGCCTGGTTTGTGTCCGCCTGCTTTGCTTTCTTCTTTATGTCTTGCACCTGTTGCTAATTTGAGTTCCTATTTAGTTCAGGTGCGTGGATCCTTCTGTGTTGTTGCATTTCGTTCATTTCGTTCCTTCGTTCGTTCGTTCCTTGGTGTCGGTGTCTGTGTAAACCTGACACGCTACTGCAAAGCGTCTTTATCGAGTTCCTGCCGCTGCGCTGCAGCCATCATTAAAGATAAGTTTTTCCTGCACGAGTGCCTGCTTTCTGCATACTGGGGTCATCGCCACTATGCCAAGAACAAGACGTGACAGAATGCAACAACCAGAAGAAGATGACCTTGCAGAGAGCGATTTCTGGACCTGGCAGATTCTAAAGGCTATGGAAGAGGAGTGCACGATGTTCTCTCCAGAGGAGCTGGAGGACATGGTGTGGGGACCGGACGGCACGCTTGTTCCTATGGCGTGGGTGTACCCGGGACCCGCCAAAGGCACGTCTGACCATCCGCGACGCCAAGGCATGTGTGGACCGGCTCCAGCGAGAGGTTCACGGCGTAAAAGGGTGAAGCCACGCAACTCCTCCTCACCACGCCAAGCAGAGGTGCAATTCCCTCCTTGCAATGTTTCTGAGTGCCGGCTGATTGCTCAGCCCATTACGGTTCCCGCTCAGCGTCAGCACGACGAGCTCTGGCTGCCCCCCTCCTCCGTTTCTCCGCTTCCCACGCAACGCCAAGAGGAGGTCAGTCTCCCTCAGATTCCCGCGTCCCGAAGCTCCGAGCTCCAACTGCCCTCCGTTGTTTCCAAGTTGCTTCCCAGGCAACGTCAAGAGGTCAGTTCTCCTCCCACCCCCGCACCTCGGCTCAAGAAGTGTCAGACTCACCCTGTGCCCACTCCACGCGGTGTGAAGTCACAGACGCCGCTGGAGCCCACACCACACAGCTTCAAGCTTCAGTCCCTCCCGGTGTCCGTGCCGAGTTGCTTGAGGTCACAGACTCCCCCAGAAGCCACACCTGGCTGCCTCAAACCTCATAACCCCCCCGTGCCCACCCCGCGGCATTTCAAGCCCATTCCAAGACCACGCCTGAGGCCACCTGCAGTTCCGTTCGGGAGGTCAGAGCAGGTGGAACTCCTGACCCACCTCCAAGCCCCCCTCCTCCCTTCCCTGGTTCCGCCGATGGCAGTGAACGGCGTCTGGGATCCGCCTTCGGAAGGGGGGGCTAGTACTAGCAGCTGTGAGTTGGACGCACAGCTAGCTCCTCCGTCGGCAAGCCAAGACGCACAGCTAGCTGCTCCTCCGTCTGCAAGCCAAGACGCACAGCTAGCTGCTCCTCCGTCTGCAAGCCAAGACGCACAGCTAGCTGCTCCTCCGTCTGCAAGCCAGGACGCACAGCTAGCTGCTCCTCCGTCTGCAAGCCAGGACGCACAGCTAGCTGCTCCTCCGTCCGCAAGCCAGGACGCACAGCTAGCTGCTCCTCCGTCCGCAAGCCAGGACGCACAGCTAGCTGCTCCTCCGTCCGCAAGCCAGGACGCACAGCTAGCTGCTCCTCCGTCCGCAAGCCAGGACGCACAGCTAGCTGCTCCTCCGTCCGCAAGCCAGGACGCACAGCTAGCTGCTCCTCCGTCCGCAAGCCAGGACGCACAGCTAGCTGCTCCTCCGTCCGCAAGCCAGGACGCACAGCTAGCTGCTCCTCCGTCCGCAAGCCAGGACGCACAGCTAGCTGCTCCTCCGTCCGCAAGCCAGGACGCACAGCTAGCTGCTCCTCCGTCCGCAAGCCAGGACGCACAGCTAGCTGCTCCTCCGTCCGCAAGCCAAGACACACTGCTTAGTCCTCTACCTGGAAGTCAAGCTGCAGGGCTCGTGGCAGCAAGCCAAGAACAGCAGCCCGCTTCGCCGATTCCTCCTTCTTCAGTTCCAGAGGACGAGACTCCTGCATATGTTCCGCCTTCAGTTCCTGTCCTGGCGTTTCCCACACGTCAGCCGGCTTCGCCTGGAGTTCCTGTCCTGGTGTCTCCAACACGCCACCGTGCCCCAACTCTCGTTCCTATTCTGGCATCTCCCACGTGCCAGGTGTCCTCTGCTGAAGTCCCTGCCACTGCTCAGCTCTCCTGCCAGCTCCTTTGCCAGGCTCACCATCCTGGCCGTCCTCCGGAGAGGTTCCGCCACTCACTCCGCCGGACCTGCCGTTCCAGCCGACCACCGGATGGGTCCCAACTCCTCTGCCAGGCTCACCATCCTGGCCGTCCGCCGGAGGGGTCGTGCCGCTGACCCACCACCGGTCCTCCCACCACCCATCCCTCCTTTTTTCTTTTGTTGTGACTCTGGACTTTTCGGACGTCTAGGATCCGTCCTTGAGGAGGGGGTACTGTCACGATCGATGTGTTAGCCTGCGTGACAGTTTAGTGTGTTTACACTTTTATGCCTTAGTTCCTGTTCTATGCTCTTATTTTGGTAGTACTTCCTGTTTTGCCTGGTTTGTGTCCGCCTGCTTTGCTTTCTTCTTTATGTCTTGCACCTGTTGCTAATTTGAGTTCCTATTTAGTTCAGGTGCGTGGATCCTTCTGTGTTGTTGCATTTCGTTCATTTCGTTCCTTCGTTCGTTCGTTCCTTGGTGTCGGTGTCTGTGTAAACCTGACACGCTACTGCAAAGCGTCTTTATCGAGTTCCTGCCGCTGCGCTGCAGCCATCATTAAAGATAAGTTTTTCCTGCACGAGTGCCTGCTTTCTGCATACTGGGGTCATCGCCACTATGCCAAGAACAAGACGTGACACTGTTAACTTTGATGATGGACCTTACCCAGGAATCATATTGATTGTTGAAGATATAAAAGTGAAATGTATGCATGGGAATGGAGTCAACAACTTTTACTGGCCAAGTCCAAGAGAGCGACATTGGGATGGGCAGGTTGTGTGCCTCCTGTGAGCAGCAAGATCCGTACAGTTAGACCAAAGGGTGTGAAAGTTAATAGAACAGCAAATGGGTTAGCTATAAAAAATATATAAAACTAGAAACTGTCCCGGATGTGTACAGGTATGTTGGGTGTGAATTATTTTTATAGTAAAATTAGATGATAAATTTCTTTCAGGGTGAGATTGTGATAAATGGCCTTTTCTTTTCTCTTAGTGCATTGAAATGTATGGTTATACAATGTAACTGTTACGGCTGTGTCCATCCTGTTACCCTTGTATTTTTTACATCAATTACATAAAATGTAACAACATTTTGATTGTCTTTGTGGTTATTACCATGTTGAATGATTTGAACAACTGATAACAGGTAAAAACAGGACACATCTCCACTGAATTTTCTTTGAATGCAAATGAAAAGTGTTGAATCTACATTTTCCTTTAAAATAAAGAATATAAGAAAATAAGAACACTTGTGAATAAAGATGAAAATGTCTGGTAACAGGGGTGGACACAAGGACTATGTTGCATGCCAAGAATTTGGTCATATTTACTCAAATTCAGTATCCAGAGCTCGACCAATATATTTTTGTTGTTTAATAAACCCTCATTCAAATAATACAAAATTCTTGTAAAGTAAAACTGTTAAAAAAAATGAAATACCGCACCGAGTTGTAGGAATGACCCAAACATAATAAACAGTTCTGTTCATCTTACCTAAGACTAGCAGCACGATAACAAACATATTGTTACATTAAAACCAATTCAAACTGAACATTATTATCTTTGTGAAGGCAGATTTAGTGTGTTGGTTTCTATTGTGAAGGTGTACCTAAAGATGTGGCCGGTCACTGCACTCCTTAATGTCAATAATTCATGCATTACTCACAAATAAATGATGGAAAGTGTGAAAAAAAATCTTAGTAATTGTGAACCAATTTGGGTTAAAAAAAAAAAAAGATTCACATTCCCTCCACAAAGTTACCTTTTAGCATCGTGTTGCTCACGAACAAGCATCCTTGAGGGAGGTAATGAACTCAGTGGAAGTGAGAGACTGATGAGCTGTTCACTTTCCTCCTCTTGTCGCTCATGGACCGCTGGTGAAAGCGTGGGCGTGGCTTCGACGCAAGCCCCCTCAGACCATCACCATTGGCCACACTGGCATGTCAATCACTGTCGGGGTTCTTTAAAAGAGTGGCCAATGGCCTCTGCGGGGAAAGTTAACTTGTGCACGTGATAAGCGGCTGATTTTCGCACGGCGGATACGACACCGGCACACACTCACACTGAAAGAGAACAATGGTCGACCCACGCGTGGCACTATTATGTGACGTGTGACGTGAAGAATATTTAAAAAAATTAAGAAGGGAAGGTGACCAGGTGACTTTTTTGGGGTTGAGGGGAGGCTGCGGCACCATGTTTTCTTCACTTCATCTTCACCTTTTGCTCACCTGTTGTCACCTGCTGACGTCTTTGCTGCTCTGCTACCTGCCCCACGGACACGCCGCGCACAAGCCCACCTCCAGGGTGAGTCTGGCCAACCTTTGGTTTTGCGTTGAACGTATTGTGTAACTGTTAGCATTGCGTAAATAATATTTGCATGTGTCCCAAATATCATGTCTTATAAAGTAATTCACAGTAACAGTAAACAATTGTTTTAAGTAGGTTAATAATCATTATTGTAGCACAAATGCAGTTATTATTTTTTAAATAGCACAAATGTACAGTAGTTATTGAATATATTATATAATAGTTTTATTATAATGTAAAGTGATTTATCGTGCCACAAACGACATAGTCATATATCATACAACAGTACGGGTGTTAAAATCATCGTGCTGAGTGTAGTGGTATTATAAATTGATGATTTTTTACAATGTTTTCCTCTTAGAGGTAGTTTGTGTCATAACACAGCATATCGCTATGAAACTGACACATTAGCATTAGCATGCGTCGTTCAACGTTCAACATAATACGACATTACTACTATTATTATTTTAATAATTACTTCTTATAATAACTACTATGGCATGATTGTACCGACATAAAATGATGTTGTCAAAACCCTCCAAACACAGGACATGATCCAAAACCAAAAGAAAAACCTACCATAAAACAAATGCAACGGGAAAATGCTGTGAAGTCAAAATCACGTGTGCTGCGTGATCAAGCAATACAATGCAAAACAAAAATGCTGCATATGCCAAAACACACAGGCAAACCCCGAAAACAACTGCATGAGAGAAATGCTGCAAGTTCATTAAAAAAATTGGATGTTTTCCAGGCTCGGGTCGCTCACTTGCAGCATTTCTCTAATACAGTTCTTTTTTGGGGGGGGTAGTAGCGCAAGTGTTTCATCATCATGTAATTTAATTTATAGTGCCACAAATGATTATTAATATCTACTATACAGCACTATACACCCTTCTAAGTGTTTTATTATGATAAACAGATAATTGTATAAGCAATGAGATAAATTATAAGACTGTAATAGACAGTAGTACCACTGGTGTCTTATTATTACTGTATGTAGTATGATCATTTACAGTGTAGAAATATCACTGCTTTTGGATTAGCGTCCTTGTTTTGCTAAGCAAGACAGCACCAACATTACCTTTACAGAACATTGGTTCTCAAACTATGGCGCAAGTACCACTAGTGGTACACAGGCACCATGTAGTGCTATGTTGAAACACCATTTGGGATTTGTCTAAAAAAAGAAAAAATAATCATAATACTGGAAACATACGGGCCTACTGGTTAGCATGTTGGCCACACATTCAGGAGATCTGGAAGATCTGGGTTGGAATCTCCGTTTGGGCATCTCTGTGTGGAGTTTGCATGTTCTCCCTGTGCATCCGTGGGTTTCATCCCACCTCCAAAAACAAACAACATGTTAGGTTAACTAGAGACTCTGAATTGCCCATTGGTGCAAATGTGAATGTGAAAGTTGTTTGTCCAGCATACCCCCGCGACCCCAGTGAGGACACGAAATTGGATGGATGGATGGATGGAGACATATACATGACACACAAATGAAATAATTGTACAAATACACATTAACCAAAAATTTGCTGAAATGTCCTGTGCTGAAATAATCAGTTGTGGTACATGCAAAGCAAAAAAAACCAAACAATATCGAGCTGGTACTTGGTGTAAAAAGTTTATGAACCGCTGCTCTCGACTAATTATATACAGAAGGTCTCTCTCTGAAGGAAACAAAGCCAGGCAAGGCTTTGCTCCCCAAAAAGCAACCTTTTTCCATCATAAAAGACAATCTCTCTGATCCTCCAGAACGTTCCGTCACATCCTGTTGATGAATAATTATGCATGATTTATAACAACAGACAGCAATGAGTGATATTGAGTCAAATCATAAATGTAATAGCTGCCAGAGGCAGAGGCTCTGCACGGGGAGTGACGATGTAATATTTTCTGACATACTGGAACCATTTCTCAACACATAAAACACTGTCTGAAAACACTGCACTTGTAGTGCTTGTGTAAAGACCTCTCTATTCTTTACATCAGGGGTGTCCAAAGTCTGGCCTGGGGGCCATTTTCGGCATGCTACTCATTTTTTTATTGGCCCTCAGCATATTCTACAGATAAAATGTATTTTTAACTCCATGTTTTCATTACTTTCATTGCTCTGCGACGTGCCACAACAAATAAATTTGGACCGCCAACGCCTCGACTGCCACAGAATAAGAAGAAAATAAGAAGAGGTAGCAAGAGGGATCAATGTTGCCAACTAAGTGACTTTGCTGCTTTTTCTGGTGTTGTCGGAGACTTTTAGAGACTCTTACATGGAAGCACGCGTTGCTCTTCTCAAGAAGCAGTCCTGTTTGTGCCATAAAAAAACAAAAATCGCAAAAGAAGTCACAGAAGAGAGTTCATTTGCTGTTGTAAACATATTTGTTTTACTTTGACTCACTTTTTGACTCACTCTGCAATGTTACCCCTCTCTCCTACAGCGTCCATTACAATTACTGTTGCTACAGTAACCCATGCCAAGATAAAACTCAACTCTGAACCCTCAACGTCACTTCTTGTCCCCCCACCCCTCAGCTCTCCCAGGGAACACATTTATAGCAACACACACAACGTCTTATTTATGTTTTAAACGACTTATTTTCTATTATTATGTCTACCACATCGGGTACTATGAGTGTAAAGGTGACCATAGGGGTGTTATTTCACGTATAGAGGGCTCTAATAATGGTAAAAAACGTATTTAGAAGGTCGGTAAACAGGTTTTTTGTTCTCTAACTACAAAAATATTCTATTTGTAAGTAAGGAATCCTACTTCACTTATCATGCTCGGGTCTGGAACCAATTAACCGCAATAAAAGTTTTGGCACCCCTGGCTTACATGATAGCTGCCTTCACGCAGGACAAATAACGCTATTTACTAGTACATGTTGGCTGATTAAGTTGTCAAGTTGCGGTCGGCGGCACTGCAGCACTGCAGTTAAGCTGTTCTCTGAGTCCAAATGCTCCATTTGTGGACATTACCCACATAAAAAGCTTGTTAGCCTAACTTACATATCCATTCAGGAGGCGTGGTGCCTCTCCTCATACTTATCACTTCACTCACCACTGCTGAAACCCTGGAATTGGCAACAACCCAGCATACAAACAGCCATTTCCGTCCATTGTGATGCAATAACATTTCCCCAAAGTGAGACAACTGGATGATGAAGACATTTGTTTTGCCATTTTTCTGATGGTGAGCGGGAGGTCAACGTTTCCTGTCGGGTGTTTTCATCATCACTTTCAGTTGATCAATCCCTCGTTTATCACGGTTAACTGATTCCAGATCCATCCATCCATTTTCTATGCCGTGTATAGAGGGTCGCGGGTATGCTGGAGCCTATCCCAGCTGACTTCGGGCAAGAGGCGGGCAAACACCCTGAACTGGTCACCAGCCAATCACAGGGCACATATAGACAAACAATCATTCACGTCCTATGGACAATTGACATTCATGTTTTTGG